>NC_133392.1:113953707-114573499 GCF_047511655.1 Castor canadensis
ACTACATTTATTTTATCTATTTTTTATTTTTAATTTACATATAATAGTTGTACAGGGGAGATACATTGTAACATTTACCTAAGTGCTTACAATATATCTTAGATTCACCCCTCCACAATTATCCCTTCTTACCTCCTTTTTAGATAAGTTTCAACAACTCCCATTGTTCTATTTTCATAAATAAATGCAAAATGCATCTACCATATTCACACTCCTTCACCCTCTTACTGCTTTAAATGAGCATAGGTACAATTTTATAGTTTTGTTTCCTAGAATTACAGTTTAGCTAAGTCTCCTCAATGCAGAGGCAGAGACAGGACTGGAGTGATGATACTTCATTAAAGTATTAAAGGAAGCAATTCTAAAGACATAAAGTTGAGGAGAAAAGGTGAAAAGAGCAAGGAAATGAGAGAAGCTATTCAATGCCTGAGATGACCCTGGCTACCTTTTCTCAGCTAGCTAGGAATACACACAGTCATTTGTTGTCAGATGTGTCTGCTGGGTGTCAAGGATTTCTTTGAAAGGTTTACAAAGAATGTTTTCACTCCAGTGAAATCCACAAAAAGAAAAATTAGATGGCATTATCTCACTAGCTCACTTCTATCTCTCCTTTGTTGTTGTTCTTGGATGGCCACATTGCAATAAAGGAACCCCTATAGAGATACAAGCCACAGCATTCTTTTTACAGAAATACCTACCCTTAAAATTGACAAAATGTTTGGACACCATGTAAAACAGTAGAAGAGCATGATAGAAAATAGACAGACTGGCTCATAATTAGGTATGGTAGGTGCAAAACTAGGACTCTCCCTATATAGCTATCCTTACCTCAACTAGCAAAAACCCGTGGTCCTCCTTATTAACGTTTATACTCTCTTCAACAAAATTGAGATAAGGGCAAAACAGTATCTGCTTGTAAGCAAAGGGGTGGGGGCGAGAGGGAGGGGGTGGGAGGAAAGAGAGGGGACAGGGAGAAGGGGGAAGTAATGACCCAATCATTGTATGCACATATGAATAAAGGAAAAATTTAAAATCTAGATTCTACATATAAGAGAAAATATCATACTTGTTTTGTAGGATAATGCTTGTTTTGCTTAACAAGATGATCTCAAGTTTCATCCAATTTTTTGCAAATGACATAATTTCATTCTTCTTTATAGCCAAATAAAACTCCATTGTGTACATATATTAAAAAAAAGAAAATAGACAGACTGGCTCTTAATTAAGGTATGGTAGGTGCTTTACATTCTATGGACGAGATAGCGGGAAAAAGCAAGTGAGAATGGAAATCCACAGAAATGTTTAAATATGTTCAAATATCCATGATTATTTTAGAAATTAAGAAATAAAAAACAATGTTTTAATAATTCTATCTTTAAAACAATTTTGTTCTTCTATTACCATTGAATAGCAATGGCATGAAAATTCATATGCAAAGTTTGCAAATTATTTATTTATATATTTTTGTTTGCTTTATGTTTTGATTTTTAAAAAATTAGTGTACATTAACACTAGAGGGTTTCATTGTGATAATTCCATAGATGGATAAAGTGTACTTTGGATGTTTACCTCTCCATTATATTCCCACACTTCCTCTCCCTTCTTCCCCCTTTTCCAACCATGTTTGGTGGGTTTCATTTTGCTGTCCTCATATGTATATGTATTGAACTTCATGAGCGCCCCCAGACATCATCCTTTAACATTCATGTTTCATTATTATTAACATCATCATCATTAGCTTAGGTCTAGTTTCCACAAACAAATAAAAAAACGATATTTGGCTTTTTGAACTTGGCTTACCTCACTTAGCATTATGATCACAAGTTCCATCCATTTTCTTACCAATGACATAATTTCATTTTTATTAATGGCTGAGTAATATTCTATTACATACACACACACGCACACACATATATTTCCTTTACCCTTTCATTGGTTTTGGAAAACTGAGCTATCTTCACAGTCTGACTAATGTGAAGAGAACTGCAATACACATGGATATGCAAGTGTCTCCTTTTGTGCATTGACTGATTTACACTCCTACACTCCTTCAGATATAGTCCCAAGAATGCTATGTCCAGGTCATCAGGTAGGTCTATTTTCATTTTTTTGAGGAACAGCCGTACTGATTTCCATAGTGGTTGCAGTGTCCCCCGCCCCACCTGTCTTCTTGATTATTGCCCTGGGGTAAGGATGAAATTTCATTGTAGTTTTGATTTGCATTTCTTTTAAGGCTAAAGATGTGAATTTTTTCCAGCAGAATAGAACAAACAAAAGACAGAATCTCAGAATTTGAACATGAAATGGGAATTAAAGGAAATACTGAAGAACTATTAGTTAAACAACTCAAGACCTGTGAAAAGAAAATGCAGGAACTAACTGACTCCATCAAAAAACCAAGCCTGAGAATCATGGGCATTGAAGAAGGAGGAGGTTCAAGCAAAAGGAATGCATAATATATTCAACAAAGGGATCTTCATGTATTTATTAGCCATTTGTATTTCTACTTCTGATGACTTTGCCCATTAATTATTTGGATTATTTATTCTTTTGCTGTTTAGTTTTCTGAGCCTTTTGCATATTCTGGATATTAAATCTTTGTCTGTTGAATAGCTGTGCAAATTTTCTCCCATTATGTGGGTGTCTCTCAACTTTGGTAATTGTTTCTTTGATGTGCAGAAATTTTTTAATTTGATGTAATCCCATTTGTCAATTCTTGCTCTTCTTTCCTGGGCTATTGGAGTCCTAGCCAGGAAAAAAAAATACCAATGTCTCTATCTTTCAGAGTTTTCTCTATGCTTTCCTACAATAATCTCAAAGTATCAGATCTTACATTAAAATCTTTGATCCATTTGGAGTTCATTTTTGTACAGGGTGATAGATAGGGGTCTAGTGTCTGTCTTCTGTGTGTAGATAACCAGTTTTCCTAGCATAATTTGTTAAAGGAACTGTCTTCTCCAGTGAATGTTCTTTAAACCATTGTCAAAACGCAGACGAGTGTAGCTGTGTGGCTTTATCGCTGGGTCTTCTATTCTGTTCCATTGATCTTTGTATCTGCTTGTGTGCCAGCACCATGCTGTTTTTGTTAATATGGCTATGTAGCATAATTTGAAGTCATTATTGTGGTATCTCCAGAGTTGCTCCTTTTACTCAAGATTACTTTTGCTACTTGAGGTCTTTTGTGCTTCCATATGAATTTTTAGAGGTGATTTTTCTATTTTTGAGAAGAATGACATTGGGATTTCAAAGGGCATTGCAATGAATATGTAGATTTCTTTTGGTAATATAGCCATTTTCACAATATTAACTCTGCCAATCCATGAACATGGGAAGTTCTAATTTCTGGCATCATCTTCAATTCTTTCTTCAGTATTTTATAGTTTTCATTATAGAGGGCTTTCACCTTCCTTGGTTAAGTTTTACCTAGGGATGTTTTTAAGGCTATTGTGAATGAAATTATTTTCCTGGCCTCTTTCTCATCCTTTTTATTTTTGGTATGTAAAAAAGCTACTGATTTTTGTATGTTGATTTTATGTCTTGTTATGTTGCCAAATGTATTATCATGTCTAAGAGGTTTTTTTTTGGTGGAATCTTTGAGGTCCTTTAAATGTAAGATCATATAATCTGCAAATATGTATAATTTTATTTCTTCCTTCCCTAGTTGAATCTATTTCTTTCTCTTTGCTTATTGTTCTGGCTGGAAATTCCAAAACTATATTGAATAAGGATGGGGAGTGTGGACATCCTTGTCTGCTCCTGCCTTTAAAGGAAATGATTTCAGTTTTTCTCTATTTCATATGATATTGGGTATAGGTTTGTCATATATAGCCTTTATGTTGAAGTACACTGCTTCTATTGCTAGTTTCTTCAGGCCCTCTATCACAAAATTATGTTGAATTTTGTCAAAGGATTTTTCCCATTGAAAAACAGTGAAAAGATAGTGTGATTTCTGTCTTTGACTCTGTTCATGTGCTATATTACATTTATTAATTTATATATATTGAACCATCATTGTATCCCTGGAATGAAACTGACTTGATTATGATACATGATCTTTTGTATTGTGTTGTTGAATTTTGTCTGCAGGTATTCTGAGAACTTTTGAACATATGTTCATCAAAAAGACTGTTCTATAATTCTCTTTGTGTTGTGTCCTTGTCTATTTTTTCAATATTGGCTTTATAGAATGGGTTTGGTAGCATTCCTTCACTTCCTAATTTATGGAAAAGTTTGAGGATGTTGGTATTACTTCTTTAAAGGTCTTGTAGAATTCAGTCATGAATCCATCACTTCTTGGACTTTTCTTTGTTGGGAGACTCTTACTGCTTCAATCATATTGCTTATATAGATCTGCTTAAGTGGTTTTTATCTTCTTGGTTCAATTTTATTCAAAAGAATTTAGAAATTTGTCCATTTCTTCTATATTTTTCAGTTTATTTGAATATATGTTTTGAAAGTATTTCCTCATGATTCTCTGGATTTCACTGGTATTTTTGTGATGTCCACTTTTTTACCTCTAATGTTATTAATTTGGGTCTTTTCCCTCCTCCTTCTACACAGACTGGTTTAGGGTTTACCAATCTTATTTATCTTTTCAAAGAACCAACTTTTTGTTTCATTGATTCTTTGTATAGCTTTTTTAGTCCCCATTTTATTAACTTCTACCATAATCTTTATTATTTCTTTCCAGCTGCTAGTTTGGGGTTTGAGTTGGTTTTGCTTTTCTAGGAGTTGGAGATGTCTCTGATTTTTTTTTTTTGATACATGCTGTCTGTTTTGTTGAGGTATAAACTTTCCTATTAGCACTGCCTAGTAGGTTTTGTTTTCATTTTCTTTAGATTCTAGGAACTTTTTGATTTTCCCCTTATTTCTTCAACACCCCACTGTCATTCAAGAATGTGTTATTCAGTTTCCGTGTTTTGAATATTTTCTGTAGTTTCTTTTGCTGTTGAGTTCTACTTTTACTCCATTATGGTCTGACAGAATATAGAGGTTTATTTAAATTTTCTTATATTTGTTTGCTGAGACTTGCTTTATGACCTAAAAAGTGATTTGTTTTGGAGAAAGTTCCATGGGCTGCTAAAAAGAATGTGTATTGTTTTGCTGCTAAATGAAATACTTTGAAGATGTCCATTTGGTCTATAGTATAATATAATTCTGAGGGTTTTTTGTTGATTTTTTTGTCTAGATGGGCTTTCATTGGTGAGAGTAGGATATTAAAGTCTCCCAGTTTGAGGAATTCCAAGATAGCGGCTAGAGGGAGGAAGCAGAAAGTGTGCCTCCTAAAGTAAAATCTTGGAGAGATGATGGAGATACACCTTACAGGAAAAACCACCGAGAAGAGGAAAAACTTTGACCCCTCCACACCTCCAGCCTGTGCAGAGCATCTCCACTTCACATTAAACAGAGAAACCAAGAGGGCTCCCATGCTGCTGCCAGACGCCAGCACCCAGACAGCTTGGGAAGACGTGGACCACAAGGTGAGCTAAGCAGTACGTGGTACCCCCACAGACAACCCTGGGCCAGGTCAGCATAGCCCCCTGGACAGACTGACCCCCACCCAAGGAAAAAAGAAAAACTGAATAATAAGCAATAATAACAACAAAAAAAGACACATAGCAAAGAGGGTGGGGTGCCCTGAGCACCAAAGGGAGGGGAGGGGATTCCCTCATGGAACTGTAAATAAATAAGCCAGCCGGGAAAGGCAGGAGCAGTGGCACACACCCAGCAACCAGGAGTGGGAAAGCTTGTAAAAGTGGTGGTGGGAGGAAAACTCCATAGGAGAGGAGGGAAGGCCCACTTCCCACGTGAGCTATAAATAAACACACAGGCCTGAGAAAGCGGGTGCAGTATCACCTCCCCCAGTGTGCTTGGAAAGGGGAAAGCTTGTGGCAGTGGTGGTGGCCACCCAGGAGAACTCTAAGTAAACAAAGCTTGCAGGGCCATGTGAGTGTTAACCTCACCCCTGAGATCTGCATAAATAAAGTCTCCAGCAACAGCAGGCTGACAGCAGTGAGCAGGTGAGCCACAGCTGCAGATAGCCATTCACAGACCTGTCTCCAGACTCTTTTTTTTTCTCTCTCCCTACCTTTGATGAGACAACAACCAAACTACACCTGCATGCTGAAAAACTTACTGAAACTATTGCATTTGAACTTGGGACACTTTGTGGGGTTTTTTTTTGTTTTGTGTGGTTTTTGTTTTATTTTGGTTTTTCCAGTCAACCACAGAACTACTTCTGAGGCACCATCTCCAGGATTGGAGGCTGAGGGACAAACACCAAAATTATTAAGACTGAAGCTTTAATGCATTTGAACTTGGAGATTTTTTTTATTTATATATATATATATATATATATTTTAATGCATATATATATGTTTTTCATTTATTTGTTTTTTATTTATTTTTTTCTTCATTTACTTTTTCATTATTCATATGTGCATACAATGCTTGGATCATTTCTCCCCCCTTCCCACACACCCTCCTTACCACCCACACCATCCCCTCCATCTCACCCAACCCCCTCAATACCCGACAGAAACTATTTTGCCCTTACCTCTAATTTTGTTAAAGAGAGAGTATGTGCAATAATAGGAAGGAACAAGGGTTTTTGCTAGTTGAGATAATGATAGCTATACAGGGAGTTGACTCACATTAATTTCCTGTGCATGTGTGTTACCTTCTAGGTTAATTCTTTTTGATCTAACCTTTTCTCTAGTTCCTGGTCTCCTTCTCCTATTGGCCTCAGTTGCTTTTAAGGTATCTGCTTTAGTTTCTCTGCATGAGGGCAACAAATGCTAGCTAATTTTTTAGGTGTCTTATCCATCCTCATATCTCTCTTGTGGGCTCTTGCTTTTATCTTGTGATAAAAGGTCAATCCCCTCGTTGTGTTTGCCCTTCATCTAATATCCACATATGAGGGAGAACATACAATTTCTGGTCTTTTGGCCAGGCTAACCTCACTCAGAATGATGGTCTCCAAGTCCATCCATTTACCAGAAAATGATAACATTTCATTCTTCTTCATGGCTGCATAAAATTCCATTGTGTATAGATACCACATTTTCTTAATCCATTCGTCAGTGGTGGGGCATCTTCACTGTTTCCATAACTTGGCTATTGTGAATAGTGCTGCAATAAACATGGGTGTGCAGGTGCCTCTGGAGTAACCTGTGTCACAGTCTTTTGGGTATATCCCCAAGAGTGGTATTGCTGGATCAAATGGTAGATCAATGTTTAGCTTTTTAAGTAGCCTCCAAATTTTTTCCAGAGTGATTGTACTAGTTTACATTCCCACCAACAGTGTAAGAGTGTTCCTTTTTCCCCACATCCTTGCCAACACCTGTTTGTGGTGGTGTTGCTAATGATTGCTATTCTAACAGGGGTGAGGTGGAATCTTAGTGTGGTTTTTATGTGCACTTCCTTTATGGCTAGAGATGGTGAGCATTTTTTCATGTGTTTTTTGGCTATTTGAATTTCTTCTTTTGAGAAAGTTCTGCTTAGTTCACTTGCCCATTTCTTTATTGGTTCATTAGTTTTGGGAGAATTTAGTTTTTTAAGTTCCCCATATATTCTTGTTATCAGTCCTTTGTCTGATGTATAGCTGGCTAACATTTTCTCCCACTCTGTGGGTGTTCTCTTCAGTTTACAGACCATTTCTTTTGATGAAGTGAAGATTTTTAGTTTTATGAGGTCCCATTTATCTATGCTATCTCTTAGTTGCTGTGCTGCTGGGGTTTCATTGAGAAAGTTCTTACCTATACCTACTAATTCCAGAGTATTTCCTACTCTTTCCTGTGTCAACTTTAGAGTTTGTGGTTTGATATTAAGATCCTTGATCCATTTTGAGTTATATAGGTATAGGGTGATATACATGGATCTAGTTTCAGTTTTTTGCAGACTGCTAACCAGTTTTCCCAGCACTTTTTGTTCAAGAGGCTGCTTTTTCTCCATCATATATTTTTAGCTCCTTTGTCAAAGACAAGTTGGTTATAGTTGTGTGGCTTCATAACTGGGTCCTCTATTCTGTTCCTCTGGTCTTCATGTCTGTTTTTGTGCCACTACCAAAGGGTAGATTTTTCAATCTCTTTAATGATTGTCATTGGAATTTTGATGGGAATTGCATTAAACATGTTGATTACTTTGGGGAGTATAGACATTTTTATTATGTTGATTCTACCAATCCATGAGCATGGGAGATCTCTCCACTTTCTATAGTCTTCCTCAGTCTCTTTCTTCAGAAGTTTATAGTTTTCCTTGTAGAGGTCATTCACATCTTTTGTTAGGTTTACAACTAGGTATTTGATTTCTTTTGAGGCTATTGTAAATGGAATTGTTTTCATATATTCTATTTCAGTTTGTTCATTATTAGTGTATAGAAATGCTAATGATTTTTCTATGTTGATTTTAAGTCCTGCTACCTTGCTGTAGCTATTGATGGTGTCTAAGAGCTTCTGAGTAGAGTTTTTTTGTGTATTTAAGGTGTAGGATCTTGACATCTGCAAATAGGGATATTTTGGCAGTTTGTTTACCTATTTGTATTCCTTTTATTCCTTCTTCTTGCCTAATTGCTCTGGCTAGGAATTCCAGTACTATGTTGAATAGGAGTAGAGATAGTGGGCATCCTTGTCTAGTTCCTGATTTTAGAGGGAATAGTTTCAATTTTTCTCCACTAAGTATAATGCTGGCTGTAGGTTTGTCATATATAGCTTTTATAATGTTGAGGTATTTTCCTTCTATTCATAGTTTTCTTAGAGCTTTTATCATGAAATGGTGTTGGATCTTATCCAAGGCTTTTCTGCATCTATTGAGATGATCACATGGTTTTTCTCTTTGCTTCTGTTAATGTGGTTTATTACATTTATTGATTCTCATATGTTGAACCACCCCTGCATTCCTGGGATGAAGCCAACTTGGTAATGGTAAATAATCTTTTTGATGTGCTGTTTAATTCAGTTTGCCATTATTTTGTTAAAGATTTTTGCATCCATGTTCATTAAGGAGATTGGCCTATAGTTCTCCTTTTTGGAGGTGTCTTTGCCTGGTTTTGGGATAAGTGTAATACTGGCTTCATAAAATGATGGCAAGACAGAAAAAACAGGGAAGCCAGTTTCCCTACAGCAAAAAATTACTACAGGAACCAGAGGGAAATGAAGAAAACAAATACTCAGATTCAGACTCCAACAAAATGAAGATAAACTATGCCAAAGAACCCAATGAAGCCCACAAGAATAATCTAAAGAAGAAATAGTACAGATACTCAATGAGAATTTTATAGAGGTGATACTGGATATGGTCAACCATAATGTGCAGGAGGCACTCAAGAAAACCAAGACAACAAAAATAGAGAATTTGAAAAAGCAAAAGAAGAAATAAAGGAAACCATAGAAGCATTGTATAAACACCAAACTGAAACAGAGAACATGATTAATAAAGAGATAAATGAACTCAGGAAAAAAATAGACAACATTAAAAAGGAAACAACCCAGGATACAGAAAACTTCAGAAAAAAATGACACAGAATTGCAAAACAAAATGGAAGGCCAATCCAGCAGAATAGAACAAACAGAAGACAGAATCTCAGAACTTGAAGATGAAATGGTAATTAAAGGAAAAACCGAAGAACTATTAATTAAACAACTCAAGACCTGTGAAAAGAAAATGCAAAAACTCAATGACTCCATCAAAAGATCAAACTTGAGAATCATGGGCATCGAAGAAGGAGAAGAGGTGCAAGAGAAGGGAATGCGTAATATATTCAACAAAATAATAACAGAAAATTTCCCAAATCTACAGAAAGATTTTTCCATACAGATGCAAGAGGCCTCCAGGACACCAAACAGACCAGATCAAAATAGAACTACTCCACAGCATATCATCATTAAAACAACAAGTTCAGAAACTAAGGAAAGAATATTGAAGGCTGTAAGAGAGAAAAAACAAGTAAAATACAAAGGTAAACCCATCAAAATCACAGCAGACTTCTCAACAGAAACATCAACAGCAAGAAGAGTGTGGGGTGAGATCTTCCGGGCACTGAATGAAAATAACTTCAACCCCAGGATACTCTACCCAGCAAAACGATCATTCAAAATAGATGAAGCAATGAAAGTCTTCCATGATAAGCAGAAACTAAAACAATATGTGACCACGAAGCCACCACTACAAAAGATTCTTGATTGGATTCTGCACACAGAAAGTGAAACCCAACATAACCATGAAAGGACAGGCAGCACCAAACCATAGGAAAAGAAAAAGCAAGAAAGTAGAGAGTAACCTCAACTTAGGTACACACAATCAAACCTTCAAACAACTAAGACAACTAAATGACAGGAATCACCACATAC
The DNA here is from genome assembly GCF_047511655.1 of Castor canadensis. Lineage (NCBI taxonomy): Eukaryota > Metazoa > Chordata > Mammalia > Rodentia > Castoridae > Castor > Castor canadensis. The sequence continues at coordinate 113,964,054 of NC_133392.1, forward strand.
CTATCAGTACTAACACTTAATGTTAACGGACTTAATTCACCCATCAAAAGGATGAAATGGATTAAAAAGGAAGATCCAACAATTTGTTGCTTACAGGAGATGCATCTCACTGACAGAAATAAGCATAGTCTTAGGATGAAAGGCTGGAAGAAGATTTGCCAAGCCAATGGCCTCCGAAAACAGGCAGGAGTAGCAATACTTATCTCTGACAAAGTAGACTTCAAACTTACATTGATCAAACGAGATAAAGAAGGACATTCTATACTAATAAAAGGGGAAATAGACCTAAAGGAAATACTAATTATCAACCTATATGCACCCAATGTCAACGCACCCAATTTCATCAAACCTACCCTGAAAGACCTAAAAGTATACATTAATTCCAACAGAGTGGTTGTGGGAGACTTTAATACCCCACTATCATCAATAGATAGGTCATCCAAAAAAAAATCAATAAAGAAATCCTAGATCTAAAATATACAATAGATCAAATGGACCTACTTGATGTCTATAGAACACTTCATCCAACTTCTATATAATATACATTCTTCTAAGCAGCCCATGGAACCTTCTCCAAAATAGATCCTGTCCTAGGGCACAAAGCAAGCCTCAACAAATATAAGAAAATAGAAACTATACCATGCATACTCTCTGATCACAATGCAATAAAACTAGAACTCAACAACAAAAGTAAAGACAAAGAACATGCAAACAGCTGGAAACTGAATAACTCATTACTTAATAAACAATGGGTCATTGATGAAATAAAAGAGTAAATTAAAAAGTTCCTGGAAGTCAATGAAAATGAAAACACAATCTACCGGAACCTATGGGACACAGCAAAGGCAGTCCTGAGAGGAAAGTTTATAGCCATGAGTGCATATATTAAAAAGACTGAAAGATCCTAAATCAATGACCTAATGATACATCTCAAACTCCTAGAAAAACAAGAACAAGCAAATCCGAAAACAAATAGGAGAGAAATAATAAAAATAAGAGCTGAAATCAATGAAATAGAAACCAAAAAACCATACAAAGAATTAATGAAACAAAAGGTTTGTTCTTTGAAAAAATAAGTAAGATCAACAGACCACTGGGAAACCTGACTAAAATAAGGAGAGAAAAAACCCAAATTAGTAGAATTAGGAATGGAAAAGGGGAGATAACAACAAACACCATGGAAGTCCAGGAAATCATCAGAGACTACTTTGAGAACCTATATTCAAATAAATTTGAAAATCTTAAAGAAATGGACAGATTTCTAGATACATATGATCATCCAAAACTGAACCAAGAGGAAATTAATCACCTGAATAGATCTATAACACAAAATGAAATTGAAGCAGCAATCAAGAGTCTCCCCAAAAAGAAAAGTCCAGGACCTGATGGATTCTCTGCTGAATTCTATCAGACCTTTAACAATTGATACCAACCCTCCTTAAACTGTTCCACAAAATAGAAAGAGAAGGAAAAGTGCCTAACACATTTTATGAAGCCAGTATTACACTTATCCCAAAACCAGGCAAAGACACCTCCAAAAAGGAGAACTATAGGCCAATCTCCTTAATGAACATGGATGCAAAAATCCTCAACAAAATTCAAATTCAACAACACATCAAAAAGATTATTTACCACGACCAAGTAGGCTTCATCCCAGGGATGCAGGGGTGGTTCAACATATGAAAATCAATAAATGTAACAAACCACCTAAGGAGCAAAGACAAACACCACGTGATCATCTCAATAGATGCAGAAAAAGTCTTGGATAAGATCCAACACCATTTCATGATAAAAGCTCTAAGAAAACTACGAATAGAAGGAAAGTACCTCAACATTATAAAAGCTATATATGACAAACCTACAGCCAGCATTATACTTAATGGAGAAAAACTGAAACCATTCCCTCTAAAATCAGGAACCAGACAAGGATGCCCACTATCTCCACTCCTATTCAACATAGTACTGGAATTCCTAGCCAGAGCAATTAGGCAAGAAGAAGGAATAAAAGGAATACAAATAGGTAAAGAAACTGTCAAAATATCCTTATTTGCAGACAACATGATCTTATACCTTAAAGACCCAAAAAATTCTACTCAGAAGCTTCTAGACATCATCAATAGCTATAGCAAGGTAGCAGGATATAAAATCAACATAGAAAAATCATTACCATTTCTATACACTAACAATGAGCAAACTGAAAAAGAATGTATGAAAGCAATTCCATTTACAATAACCTCAAAAAAAATCAAATACCTAGGTATAAACCTAACAAAAGATGTGAATGACCTCTACAAGGAAAACTATACACTTCTGAAGAAAGAGATTGAGGAAGACTATAGAAAGTGGAGAGATCTCCCATGCTCATGGATTGGTAGAAACAACATAGTAAAAATGTCTATACTCTCCAAAGTAATCTACATGTTTAATGCAATTCCCATCAAAATTCCAATGACATTCATTAAAGAGATTGAAAAATCTACTGTGAAATTTATATGGAAACACAAGAGGCCACGAATAGCCAAGGCAATACTCAGTCAAAAGAACAATGCTGGTGATATCACAATACCTGACTTCAAACTATATTACAAAGCAATAACAGTAAAAACAGCATGGTACTGGCACAAAAACAGACATGAAGACCAGTGGGACAGAATAGAGGACCCAGATATGAAGCCACACAACTATGAGCAACTTATCTTTGACAATGGCGCTAAAAATATACAATGGAGAAAAGACAGCCTCTTCAACAAAAACTGCTGGTAAAACTGGTTAGCAGTCTGCAAAAAAACTGAAACTAGATCCATGTATATCACCCTATACTAATATTAACGCAAAATGGATCAAGAATCTTAATATCAGACTACAAACTCTAAAGTTGATACAGGAAAGAATAGGAAATACTCTGGAGTTAGTAGGTATAGGTAAGAACTTTCTCAACAAAACCCCAGCAGCACAGCAACTAAGAGATAGCATAGATAAATGGGACTTCATTAAGCTAAAAAGTTTCTGCACAACAAAAGTAATGGTCTGTAAACTGTAGAGACCACCCACAAAGTGGGAGAAAATATTTGCCAACTATACATCAGACAAAGGACTGATAACCAGAATATATAGGGAATGTAAAAAACTAAATTCTCTCAAAACTAATGAACCAATAAAGAAATGGGCGAGTGAACCAAACAGAACTTTCTCAAAAGAAGAAATTCAAATGTCCAAAAAACACAAGAAAAAATGCTCACCATCTCTAGCAAGAAAGGAAATGCATATTAAAACCACACTAAGATTGCACCTCACCCCTGTTAGAATAGCCATCATCAGCAACACCACCAACAACAGGTGTTGGAGAGGATGTGGGGAAAAAAGAACCCTCTTACACTGTTGGTGGGAATGTAAACTAGTACAACCACTCTGGAAAAAGATTTGGAGGCTACTTAAAAAGCTAGACATCGATCTACCATTTGATCCAGCAATACCACTCTTGGGGATATACCCAAAAGACTGACACAGGTTACTCCAGAGGCACCTGCACACCCATGTTTTTTGCGCCACTATTCACAATAGCCAAGTTATGGAAACAGCCAAGATGCCCCACCAATGACGAATGGATTAAGAAAATGTGGTATCTATACACAATGGAATTTTATGCAGCCATAAAGAAGAATGAAATGTTATCATTTTCTGGTAAATGGATGGAATTGGAGAACATCATTCTGAGTGAGTTTAGCCTGGCCAAAAGACCAAATATTGTATGTTCTCCCTCATATGTGGACATTAGATCAAGGGCAAACACAAAAAGATGATTGGACTTTGATCACAAGATAAAAGTGAGAGCACACAAGGGAGGTATGGGGATAGGTAAGACACCTAAAAAACTAGATAGCATTTGTTGCACTCAACGCAAGGTATCTAAAGCAGATACCTTAAAAGCAACTGAGGCCAATAGGAGAAGGGGACCAGGAACTAGAGAAAAGTTTAGATCAAGAAGAATTAACCTAGAAAGTAACATGCATGCATAGGAAATTAATGTGAGTCAACTCCCTGTATAGCTATCCTTATCTCAACTAGCAAAAACCCTTGTTCCTTCCTATTATTGCATATACTCTTTCTTCAACAAAATTAGAGATAAGGGCAAAATAGTTTCTGCTGGGTATTGAGGTAGTAGGGGGGATAGGAAGGGGGCAGAGTGGGTGGTAAGGGAGGGGGTGGGGGTAAGGGGGAGAAATGACTCAAACATTGTATGCACATATGAATAAAAAAAAGTTAAAGTCTCCCAGTTTTATTGTCTTGGGGGGGTCTACCTGTGCTTTTAAGTCTAGTGCTGTTTGTTTAATGAAGTTGGGTGCACCAACATTTGTCACATATGTGTTAACCATTCTTATTTCCTCATGATAGGTTACTCATTTTACTAATATGAAGTGACTTTGTTTTCTCTGACTAATTTAGTTTAATGTCTGTTTTATCACATATGTTTATAGCTACTCCTGCTTGCTTTCAGTGTTAATTTGCTTAGAAGATCTTTTTCTGCCCTTTTACCCTAAGCCAATTTGTCAGTGAGATGTTTATTGTAGGCAATCAATGATCACGTTTTACTTTTTAATCTAATTCACAATTCTGTCTTTTGATTAGAGAATTGAGAAAATTCACATCCTGTGTTAATATTGAAAGGAATGTAGTATTTTCTGTCAAGTTATGGTTTTGTGGTGGTTAATATTTTCCTATTCCTCATTTGCTAATCTACTTACTTAGTAAGGTTTATTATTTCCTATCTTTTTCTGGTTGCATTTATCTACACCTTCTGTGTGTAGGGTTCCTTTAGGTATCTTCTGCAGTGCCTACAGTTTGGATTTTAAATGTCTTGCAAGGCCCATGTGTTGAAAGTTGTTCTCTGAAGTGGTGCTGTTAGGAGATTGTGAAATCACTAAAAGGTGAAGCCTAATGAGAAGTCTTCAGGTCATTGGGGTCATGCTTTTGAAGGGGGTTGTGAGACCCTGGTCTCTTCCTCTTTCTCTTTTTCACTTTTCCATAAAGTGAGCAATTTTGCTCCACTTTGTACTCCTCACCTTTGTCATCTAACATGCTTACCATAAGCCTAATGGCAATGGATACACCTGGTAATGGACCAAAACCTCTGAAACCATGAGAAACATAACCTTTTTCTCTTTATAAGTTGGTTGTCTTAAATATATATTATGGTCATGGATAGCTGATCAACGTACCTTTAGATACAAAGCAAGCACCTGATGTGAGGCAGAGGCAAAGGAACAATTGAGGAAGTGCTCACTCTTGTGTGGCCTCTAAGACCCTACTAAAATTGTTACATTTTTTACCTAAAAGAAAGCATAGAGTTCTGTCATAGACATATACTTCTGTCTTGTTGCTGTAATATTATGTAAAAGCCACAGGATTATATAGTCTGTACAAGCAGGGACAGTACATATTAGTGACCAAAGAATACAGTACATCAGACTTGGGAAGCACTCAATTACTATTTATTGAATGATACAATTAGAGAATCAATCAATTCAAAAGTACTGAAATAGTTTTTCATATACCATTTCTTTTTGATGTGCAAATTATAGTTTATTTTATAAACATTTTTATTAGCACATATTCACTATACAATGTGAGAAGTCTCATTGTGATATTTCCATACATGCATATAATATACCTCGATTATATTCATTCCCTCTTTTATGCTTTCTTATCCTCCCTTGCCCTTCCTCCCATTTTTTATCTTTCTTGCAGTATTTTTTTCTATTGTTGTGCTGTGTATAAGTACATTGTGGCATAATTTCTTTTGGCTCATCCTATTTGAAATCTTGATACGATATCAAGTAAAAGTTACATTTATTAAGTGGTGTTTGAATATGTCTTCCCAATCTTTCTCATAGCTCTTTCTCAAGGAAGTACAATTAAACACTGAGAATTGTATAAATCCCTTGCTAAATGATGAGACATCTACAAGCAATTAGTTTAATGCATGAGTTGGGCATAGCCAAATTTCATTCAGAAGGGTCCATAATATCGTATCATGTCAATACTCATAAGGGAGGTTTGTTTTCCCTATACCTACATGAAAAACAAACCAAAATTGTCTTTTTGTAGGCTTGCTTGACAAATTACTCATGATGGATTCATTTATTCCTTATGGGGGCCAAATTTTCCTATTATATCTTTCATGCCTCTATTATTGGAGAAATGATCAATATTCATTCTCCCATGAAATGAATAACTTTTGGGGACCCTTGGATTACTGATATCCTTAGATGTGTCTTTAAGAACTAGTGTAATGTAGTTACAAGGAGAAGAGTACTGGAGAGAGGACACAAACGGTGTTAATTATGGCTCTGCTGCTGACTCATGAGAGTGACCTTTGAAAAGGACTTTCTTTTTTTTATGTCAAAGTTTTCTCATCTGTCAGAAGAGAGGATTCAATGAAGAATTTGCAAGCTCAATTTGAAGCTTACATGTCCTGTAAGTCAAAGAATAATTTCAGGTTTAGATTTTCTTGATATTTTTAGGCATATCATTTACTCAAACAAAAACTAGACTTTTTGGATATTAAATATGGTTAATACCTGAGTGTCAAGAGATTTTTAACTTTGTTGAAATTTTTGAACTTTTTAAAGTTTGCTTTGGAAATCTTTAAGTAACTCTGAAAGAAATCATTTGCATAGCTAATCTCAGTGGACAGAGATTGGAAACATGTCTCTCAGGTGGACAAATCACTTCATTCTCATAAATGGGTTATTCCCTGTTCCTCCTCTTTGGGAATACCCTTTCTGCTTAAGAACAGTTTAACACAGAAATGAGAATTATTCAATACCTCTGTCTTTCATACTCTGCCTCCCAGGTCCAATGAACCTTTAGCAAGTGTCCAATTTAAGAGAAAATCAAGGGATTTTGTCAAAAACTACACATTTCAAGTCAGTAACAGTGCTTCTCAAGTTTTTATTATCCTCACTATGGTTAGTTGAATATGAATTCTTCATATATATGGTTATCAAATGGTTTTTCTTTTTTCTTTTTTTATGTACCCTAATAAGATAAAGCATAGAAAGGTAAGAAAGTTTCCCTCAGGCAGTTTAACTCTGTAAGTTGAGTACAAGTGCTTTAAAGTTGACAGAAGGCCAACTTCTACAGCCCTTTAGAATACTAAAGAAGAGAAATTTAGTGGTGGAGAGGACGTCTATGATTTCAGATGTTCCCAGCTCTTAGCTCAAGTCTATAACATGTACTTGAATAAATGTTTTCTCTTGCTGCTGCTGTAGCTGTTGTTTGGAAGCAGCATTCTGCAGAACCAGATTTCTACTTTATGTAACAATTTTCCCCTGACCATATCCTAACTAGAGTTCTAAGGATTGAACGTAGCACGTTCATGTGTTGGATGCTGTCTGCTTCTCCTCCAGATGCACCCTCCGCCATTCTTCATTGTGTGCTCCAAGAGGCTGATCTGGAGGAACTCTGGTAATGGGTTAACCTGCTCTCTTACTTCCAACTGTATTTGTCCAATAAGGAATATCAGCAGTAAGCCAAACAGCAAGAGCAAAGTTAAGCTGAATATTATTTCCCTACTCTGTCTCCAAGTTTTGGTGCCCACCGCCTCCTCTGGCTTATCAAGCTAGTGCTTTCTTGCTACTAACCACCAGTGTTGCACTATTCTCTGTGGCTTACCTACATCCAATCACACCTTTGTAAATAATCCCTCTATTAAACTTTCTCCAAATTATTCCATTTAAGTGTGACATGCCTTTGCTGCCAGACTCTATCAGTACACATTGTCTCTAGGTAATTGCCTCCCCGAGAACATGACTCTCTCTTCTGCATGGTTCATTGTGTAAAATAAGCACTTAGAAAAATGTCTAGCATATATTAGAAACTTAAGAAATATTTGTTGAGTGAACTACTGTTTTCTAAATATGACTTTAGCAGAAGTTTCATGGGATAAAAGGACTTTATACTTTTAAAAATCTCTAATTAAATACTTTGTTGTTACAAGGTATACTGAAATACATGATCCTATTGCTAAGGCCCTTCCCATGATCTTGAATGGGTCCCTTGCAAACGAAAGGCCTGAAACAAGCTCCTCTAGCTTCAACCTGCCTACTCTTTCACCTCAACTTAGAGTTTCATGGAATCTGTTAGGAGCTTTTATAGAAATCTGAAAAAACAGCATGGTATAGTTCAAAAAATGTATGCAAATGGGAGTCATATACATAGGCGGGAATTCGGTTCCTCTCAGTATTGGCTATTAACTGAACTTTGATAGAAAACTTAACCTCCAAAACCCTTGGTCAACTTTACCTATAGTAAAGGAATAATACAGAAATAATAAGTCTTCTTTTGGGGCACCTTTGAGGGAATTATTTGACATAATCAGGGAAAGGACATGGCATGCAGTAGTTGTTTGGTCATTGTTCAATCTTATTATAGTGAAGGCTTATCCCAGAAACTTCCCTTCCTAGGCCTGCTTCCTATCTGTTAGGATTAATGATGTCCCTGGTGAGACTTCTAACAACCAGTTTCAAAAGCTGCTACTTCAAAGGATTAGATCACAGGCTTCTTCAAGTCAATCCAGAAGTCAGTATTTGTACAATGGAAGGTCCCACCTCTAGCACTGTTTGCCTGCTGTAAAACACTCAATCCATTTTGCAGGGGATTCTTTTATGGCATTAGTCACAACTCTGCCAGAACTCAGAGGAGCCACTTAGATGTTGCGAGCAGAGTTTTTCAGTACTTTCATAGCACTTTTATTTCATTTTCTTTGTGGCCCTCAAAGGCATGTCTGTGGCATTGTACATAAATATGTAATTATAGGGTTGAGCAAACCATATTTGAGAACCTGAACTATCTTTTTAAAAATTACATATTTTGTGTTATCAGTCTTCCCAATTCCAGTTACTTAAAAATGACTTTCACCCAAATATTTGCTTAAACACTGCAAACTCTATGAAGACAACAATGATATTTGCTTAATCACTATATTCTCAGAAGAGTATAATGCCTGACATTTAGTAGACACTCAATAAATTTTTGAATTAGTAAATTAATGATTGAGTATGGCATGCAGAATGGAAGGATCTAGTAGATAGGAATTATAAGAAAAAGCTAATCAAAAATGGGAAGTATTTTAGGAGAATTTTTAAATTTAATGCAATATCTCTAATGTATTTTCGTGTATAATCAATATAAAGTTATTAATGAAAATGTTTTACAATATTTTTTCTTCCCATATTCTCAATACCTGATGTGCATTTTGCATTCAGAGAACATCTCAGACGAACTAGCCACATTTCAAGGGCTCAAGAGTCACAGCAGCTACTGACTGTTGTACTGGACAGCAAAATTCTGACAGAACCAGTTCTAAATAGTCCAGATGCATGCATGAAATCAATAACAGATTCCCAGATAAGTCACAGAAATTTTAAGTATCTGAGGAAAGCAGGCTATTATATATATATATATATATATGCATAAATTAATTATACAAAGAAATTTCATTGTGATATTTATATATATGCATATAATGTACTTTGATCAAATTCACCCAGTCTATATTCCTCATTCCCAATCCTCCTCTCTCCTCTTCCCTTTTTGGCAGTTTTTAGTGAGTTTAATTATGCTATGTATATATAGTATATACTACTTCAATCATATTCATCCCCCATCACCCTCTCTTTTTCTTCTCCACCTTCCTGCTACTTCTACCCAAATAATACTTCTTTTATAATTATTTCATATCATTATTATTCATCAAATATTTTCTACCACATATCTACAAGGGTTGAATATCTTATGAGGGAGTGAATTCTTCATGACCAGAGGTATTCAAGTAGATATTAGTGAACATCAGTCAGAAATTCTGTTTTAAAAATCTTGCATTAAATCAAAAATACAAGTTGGTTGCTTTTAATTTCCATTCCAACACATGAGAACATATGATTTCATAAATTCATACTGCCTAGGTGTTAACTAGTAACCTGTGGCAATTGGGGACCAATTGACCTTGTAGCTAATTCCAGTTTCACTGTAATAGCTTTGGTGCCTTAACCACGTTAACTTCTCTTAGCCTCAGTTTCTGTACCTGTAGATACTGAGTTTATAAGACTATTGTAGATGAAATGAGATAATAAATTGAAGAACCTTCAAGCACAACTTTAATTATCCATTAAATGCATTCAAATGCTAGATTTTTCTCTATCCTTATTCCTCAAATTCATGCTCTTATAATAACACTAGTCTGTTAAGAAATTCCTCAAGGGTGCAATGTAAGAAAGAAGTTGCTACTTCAGTTTTGAAGTCTGGTCTCTCAGACTATGATCCTAATCACCCTCACAACTCTGAGCAACTAATACAAAAATTTAACTTCAAATTCTTCAGGCATAACATGCAGCTTTAGATTAAATAGTTCCTTTGGTTTCTTTTTGCCCTGAAGATATGGTGTCTTTTTAGAAAGCTCAATTCACCTACACTTCGGCACTCCTAAATGTATTCAGAGTAATATTAATTACTCTGCATATGCTTGTTGGGTTTTTCTGACCGTTTTAATGCAGGATTGTAGGATGTAGCTGAATCTGACTTGGTCTTATTGAGTATATTATTATGTACTTTGTGCTTTTTGAAATGAAATAAGCTACACGTAATTCATTTGTCATAATCAACCTATCTTGGCAGGTATCCTGTCTGAGGCAGACCTCTTCCACAATAACTTCATTTCTTCCTAGAATAAGACTAAAGAATGAATATGCTGTAGCTATTAGGATGATATTTCAATTTTTCAAAAGGAAATGCTCTTAGCATGGGATTGGTATCCCTCCTGCTGCTACACAATGGGGTCCTCAGCCTCCTTCTTTGAACCTCCCCTGTAAAGCCCAAAAAACTCACTCTCTCTTATGCATGAACTTCCTTATCCACAGGGGAGAATAGATCATTTTAGCCTCCTACCCAGAAACTACAGTATATTAGCATGTCTTCCTAAAATCTGATTATTTCTTCAAACAAAAAGCCTAATGACTTATCATTATATTGTTCACGCCCTACCCCACCCCCTGAAGAACTTTCAATACTAGTACCATGAATAATAGAGAACAACATGAAAATGAGGTGAGCTGTTCAATGGAGATGAAGAACAAGAGGGCAAGAAAAAGACTCTTTTGCCTCTAACTGAAAAATTTAACTGCTTTCTCAGTTTTGACTAAAGGGAAGAAAAAAATTTTTCACTCTACTGTGAAGGAAAAAGATTTGATTGATAGAGCTGTTATCCTTGGTTAGCTTTATAATGACTTCATTTGGGTAGGTTGATTTTAAGAAAAATTGATTTAAAAAATCTGCCTTTGCCTCCATGTCTTCAATGAAGTTAGAACCTCCCCTCACATCCCCATAACACTTTCCCAGAGCACTTTCATCATTGTTGACTAGTGTTCAGGTTCTGGATGATTTCAGGCCTTGATCCACAGATGCACTGGCAGATCCTGGTTGTATTAAGCTTTGAAATGTTCTTACCCAGAGTTTTAAATGAGAAACACATGTCCCTGCCTCTTGCTCTAACTCCAATAACCACAAGTCTATATTCTGAGACTTTTCAGAAACTTTCTACAGATCATGGGACCCCAGCTCAAAGGATGCTCTGAGCTACCACTAGAATATAGGGCCAAAAGGTAGAGGGATTCTGAAGACCAAAAGAAAGGACAGAGAGGCAGCCATATATGCCATAACCACTCAAAAAAGGGCTTCTGGAAAAGCATTCCAAGCTATAAAGGAGAATGCTTGACTTTCAGAATAAAACTTTAGTCCCCCACCCAAGAGCCCTTTGTAAACTGGAGCTGTTTTACCACCTTTTCAACCTCATCTGCATTTAAAGCAGTCATTTATAACTACATATTCTAATGAGGAGACTGAAGTTCAGAAAGTTTATATGACTTCCTTAAGGTGAAAGAATTGTTTCAGAGTTGAAATTTGTACTCACATCTCCTAACTAGGTTTCTGTCCTTTGTACCACATTAGAGTGTTTCTGCAAAGAGATCAGAAGGTTGGATCTGCTACTCAGGAGTATGTGTCCTTGGTCACATTATTTACCCTTTCTGAAACTTTTCTCTACAGTGGCTGCTCTAATCCCATGGTGCAAAAAGGAGAGAAAATTCCTTGCCCATTCTGCATGAAAAGAACTGCCAATTCATAATGGATGGAACAATATTAAAGCTTCTTTTCAACCAAGATTAAAACCACTAGTCATTAAATTAAAAATTCCTTGTAATCACTAATACCCCATTTTCCAATTCCCATGGCTGTTCATAGTTGTCAGGATAAAGTTCAAGCTTCTTATCTTCAAATTTTTTCAGGGTTCTTCGTTACTTACCTTCTTGCTACCAGTCTTCCTTCCTTTCTTCTCAATCTCCAGGAGTACTGCTTACTCCTCCCTTACCACTCCCCAAGGCAGTAATTGCTATTTGCTGGTATGCATGCAATTCTTCCCCTGGAGCACCTCTCCCCTTTGCTCCTTCAGTTAACTCAAAGGTACCTTTAAAAGTCAACTCCGAGTTCTACTCACGCTTAAATTACTTATCTTTTCTCTGTCTTTCCCACACACACATCATGGGGACCCTGGTTATACCAATGCTTCAAAATGAGCTGATTGGCTTGCTTTGCCTCGTCATCAGGTGTAATGCTCCCTAAGGACAAGGCTGCATCAAATTTATTTGTATCCTCAGCAGCTATCATAGTAACAAAGGTAAAAAGTGGTTAATAAAAGATTCTTGATACTGGAGTGTTGTTCCCCTAGTTTGTGTCCTGGCATAGTTGATGACTAGAGATGCCAGACCAGTAGTTAAGAGTTAAAACAAGCACAAAGTTTATCACAAGGATAGCAAAGCACCATGACGGGTGGAACTTAGTGAAAGAGCTAAGCCAAAGTGTAGCTGAAGTCCATCAGATATTATAGGGCCTGACTTTAGCCCCTCTACTTTACTTTGAAGCTGAATCTATAATTTGGCTGTCTAATTAACCTCATCTTTATTGGACTGGACATTCCATGAGGGTCTTGTTAGTCCATCTTGTCCCTGAAACCTGCCTTACAGAGTTTATATTTTATCTCTTTAGATGTTTGTCTTTAAGAATGCCCCTTTATCTAAGACAAAGTTACTTTTGCCATTTGTTTCCTTTACATTCCTAGAGAGCTATTCTGCTATTTATTCCCTGTCACTGTTTGTTCCCCTCATAAACCAAGTGAATGATCAAGACAATACTATAAAACCATAAAGGAAACAATGTCTGTTTTTGAGAAGTCATTTTTTTCAGCCACAGTAGGATTTTGCAAATTGCACAATTGTACACATTGCTGTCTTCTTGCTACTTGCCATCTTAAAATAGAAGAAATATTATGTAAATTCATTCCATGATTATCTTTGCTATGTTAAAGTTTAGCATTATACTTTCAATTTTTACTGACAAATACTATGAAAAACAATCTAAAAACTTACTACTGTACTGTTTCTTACAAATTCCCACACTAAGAATTTCTTGTGTAATGTAGTCCTAAAGAAGCTAAATTTCCTATAATGAATTGGTAATCTTTGTCCTCTTCAACAAAATAAGCTATTTAACCAAGCATAATTTCACTTTCAATTTAGCTTCTAGGAACATCACAGCCAAATTGCTTGCCCAACCATAACAATTATATAACCCCTCTTGTTTGCATACTTTTATCCTTATTTTATGTTCTGGTCTATTTCAATTCAATCAATATTTATCAAGGCTTTATTTTTTTACATCAAAATCCTTTAGAGATTTGGTATACACCAATTAACAAAACAGAAATAAAATCCAATCCCCATGGAATCCACCCAGTTGGAGGTATAATTTTATGTACATCACACAAATCAATTCCAGAATTAATACAGTACATATGATCTAAAGTTGATACCTATATTCATTAAATACTTGGTTTCTTCTTTCATAATGCATTCACCATAAATATGTCACTCATCTAAATTTCATAAATGCTGACTTTCACAGATTTGAAACCTATAAGAAAAACATAAAATGCTCATGCAATTAGAATCAGCTCACTTCTGACTTTCTTAAATAATGGTAATATAAAGTTTATAGGCAGCTTCAGTAATCTCTAATCAGCGTTTTCTAACACATTAGCAGTTGGTGTCTGGAGTCTGACATTTGCTGTGAATGAGTGCCTGACAGCTTTTGTTGTAAATTCAGGCTGTTTTTGCCTAGTAATTTGCTCCCTGCTGTCTGGGTGGAGGGAACTTTACTTTCCAAGATGCCCTCCCAACATTGACTTTGCTGAGGGCTTCCTAGCTATGGGTCAGATATGACTTGTTCTGTGATTGTGACTGGCCTTTTCTGAGATGCACCGATCTCAAATCACACCCAGAGAACTTTTTCTTTTATTCAGGGCCTTATCAAGACAACCAAATCAAAAGCTGTAGGCTGAACCTACCTTCTGAGCTAGTAACATCCAGGTCACGACATGCATTATAAAGCATAATGTATATTCATTTGTACACACTATATAGTGGAAACTTGATAGTTATGTCCTATTTAACTTCCCCAAAGGATTTGTGAAAATCTTGAGTTTGAAAATGGCTAAGCCAATGAGATTTGTTATATCTCTCCTCTTTCCTGTTATTGTCAAAGCTTTTCTCATCTTCTGGGTCTGTTCTGTAAGACTTTCTGACCAGTGGAGACCTGAACTGAAAATTATCACTCATGGAGAAAAATGGAAATTTATTCATTAAATCTGATTCTACCTAATCCATCTTTGTTTAACTATTTCATTGTCATTACAATATAAGCTATACATACAATGCTAGCTAATCTAGCCATTGTTCATGGAGCAAGAGTTTAACGTATTACTCTTGGGCATACAAAATAGGCAGAAAGTGACAACAGGATATGGATAGAAACAACAGCAAGGACTTGGACCTGGTGCAGATCTGGAGTGATTGTGTGATTGAAAGATGCTATCACCTGTTGGACCAAAGAGTTCAGTTTCTCTTTTTCAATGAAAAAAAATGTGACTTTAGAGCTATAGCAAAATAAATACTAGCTTCTCTACTTTACCACTTACATATCTGGGTTTATTTAATTTTTTTGATAAATATATTGCATTCCCAACAGCTTATTTTCTTTTCTTTTCAAGCAGTTGGTGGAAAAATATATGCTCCCAAAGTGTTCGTACAAAATGTATCCATGAATCACAAATGCATTTTCCTGGATTAAAAAAAGGTTCTCTTCAAAGTCTGTATTTTATGTGAATCCATATATAAAACAATCAGTAAAATACAAAATTTTGGTAATGAAGAAATATAGCTTTTATTTCTACTAGAGCAACAGAGAACAAGTCAATGGTTGCCAGAGTTAAGGGAATTAAAACAAACTTGCCTAGAAAGAAACAAAGTAAAGGAATTTTGGCAGATAAAGGGGGATGAAACTGTTCCAATGTCATTTTAGGAGTGCTTGCACTGATTTGTTCAAACCCTACTGAATTGCTCATCCAGGAATAAATGTTATGTAAAATAAAAGTTAAAGGCCATGTGATTTATTTGTATTATGTGATGGAAAGAATATTGGTTAGGTATCTAATAGTTATGGATTTGTTATACTACCTGTGGTACCATATATTTATATGGTCTTTAGTTATTAGCCTTTGGATCTACAACATAAAAGGCAATAACTAGAATTTTACTAAGACAGACTCAAGTATTTAAATAACATGATCATATAAGCTAAAAGTTAGAGAGGTCTTGGGAGTAATTCACCATATTAGCACAGTAATAGGAAAAATAATATAATCATCTCAGTAATTTCAGAAAAATGCTTTATCTGAGATATCCAATATTTAACCCTGATTTCATTTAAAAAGAAAATTAGGCACATAAATGGAATATTATCAGCTGGATGAAAGGCGTCCACAAAAAAACTAAACTAACATCACACTTAATGGTAAAAGATTGAATACCTTCCTGAAGTCAAGGATATCTTATCTCACCACTTCCATTCAACTCTTTACTTGAGATTCTAGCCAAGGACATGAGGAAAATCTTGGGATGAAAGATATTTTATTCACTGTCTTGATAGTGATGACTTTTTTCCACAGGTGTGATGCATATATCAAAATTTATGAGGTTATAAATTATAATCAATAGGTATGTTTGATTTTATGTCCATCATATGTCAATAAATCTTAATAGTATGATCAAAGTATATATTATTTGCATAGATAGACATGCCATGATGAAATCCCTAACTATGTACAATTTAATATACACCAAAGAAATACATACAATTCAAATATGGTCTCTCCACCTGGTAGTGAACAAAGTGTAATGCACAAACTGATAATTCTTTATGCTAGAAGTGATCCAGAAGTCATTGGTGAGAGACAAGTCTGGTGTTCCAGAGGTGGATGAACATTCCTTCCCGCCAAATAGAACAACAACAATACAGAGAAGACTTCTGGAAATTGTGTTCATTGGGAAAAGAAACAAACTATGGATTCCAATCTCACTGAGGAGTAGGAAAATAAGAATAATAGACAAAATGCTTAGAATCCCACAGGTTTTAAAGCAATTTCTGAATTCATTAAATATTTTTGTTTAGCTTAGATATATCTTTATACTTTCTGAGTCTCAGTTCTTGTTCTGTCAAATAAATAAAATAGTACATTTTTTCCTAAAGAAAGCTATAAGGATTAAATACAGTATTCTACCTCAAGTGCCATATTATACATATGACAATAAATTTTGGGGTAAGTTCTCTTTCTCTTCTCTTAAGTCATCTAAGCCCTCTTTGCTTTTATGGGTTTTTTTCCTAAAAGAATTGCAAATAATTATTTATCAAACTACCATGTCCTCTATATCAAAGCCAGTGTCAGGTAGTGAATATCACAGAAGAATAAACCTGGGTCTTATCTAGAAAGAGCTCATAGCTTCGAAAAGAAGAATAATAAACAAATCCTGTACGTTCATCATACAAAGTCTGTGCTAGAAAGAATAGAATTATGGAGGTAGAGTGACTAATTTTTCTTAGATGACTCAAAGAATACTTTTTAGAGATGGAGGGAGCAAAAGGGGGATTTATGTGGATTTTATTGTGTAGGTATTAATATACCTATTATAAAGATAAAGAAATTCAAGTTATTAATGCTATTAATAAGAGACACAGTAGAGACTGGAATTAAAATAAATCTGACTCTAAAGCAAGTGTTCTTAACCACGCTTCTATCTAGAAAAATAGCTGGAGACCAATTTGTCAATACAACATACTTTGGAGTATATAATATGCACTATACAGAAACAGAGAACAACCAGTGCATAGCCAAGAACAAACTCCTGACCACAGACCACCTTCCCTCTGAAGTCATAAAGTCACTCAAACCTGCTTCTCCAAACACCTGAACAGCATCCTAAGTGTGGAGTGGAAGAGGTGTTTGCAATGGCTGGGCAGTTCAAACACAAGTGGCTGTGTAATGCTTCACTGGCAGCAACTGATCCACTTTGATTAGCCAGATTTAAATGGAGTTTTCCTGTTCAGCCTTTGAGGAAGCCACTTCTTGGAAGGATCAGATCCATTACTGGAAATGTAGTAGCTACATTTTACATCTCAATATAGAATGAAGATGTAACTCACTAAATGTGAATGACCCTGTGCTGATTATAGTAAAGTAAGCACACAGGGAAACATGAAATTTATCACAAAGAAAACTCAACTAGTTCAAAGTTCAGGAGCTAATGTGTGAGATGAAATCACAAGCAAGAAGAAATATGTAGGGAATGGAGTTGATGGACACCAGACAGAATGGCAAACTATGTAGTACCTACCAAAGGTAGGAAGAAACAAGGAGAAAGGCCAGAATAAAAACCTTGTCACCATTTTAGCCACCAGCATAAAAAAAGAGCTCTAAAGGAATGTGCTGAAAATAAGATAAAATAAAATAAAATTTGGTCTGTGGGCCTTCAGTCAGCCAATTGGTTAAAAGCTTTCTGCCCAATATTCTCTATAATCATTTCTACAGAGTGACCTGATTTATTTTCCTAACACTAATTCATTGTCCAGCATGTCTTTCCATAAAAATCCTCATTCTGTTTGCTTTAATATTCCAATGTAGCCAGGAGGTGAAAAGCTTGGTTTGAGTCCTGTCCATAAGTCAGCCCTCTGTTGCCGCTGAAATATGAGGGTCTTTTGCCTTACAAGGGTCTTTTGGTGAGGATTCCACATACTGAAGCACCATATTAGTAAGATATGGGGCTAATTAAAACTCTTAACTAAGCATTTAATAAAGAATTTAACCTGTTTACTCTCCCCTTTTGAGTTGCAGTCTTGTATTCACTTTGAATAATGGTATAAAGATTACCACAAAGCCATCAGCCTTCCACAAGCCATAATAATTGTATCTGGATAACAATTATATGAGATGTGGATAAATTCATTCTTTCCTTTGCTCCTCCCACTTTCATCAGTGTAAGGAGATCAAGACATAAACTACTGTTAATTAGTGGCAAAGACCTTTGAGCCCTCTGTCCAATTACTTGCCAAAAAATCTACATCAAAACCTAGTAATTTAAAATAGAAGACATCTATGGCATCTCGTAACTTGGCAGTCTAACATTGGAACAGGGTTCAGCGATGTGATCCTTCTGTTCCAGGTCTCATGGAGATTGCTCCGTGGTATTCACCTGTCAGCTGGACTGGTTCACAGTATTAAGGATGACTTTACTCATGCTTGGTGCCTTGGTTGGGATAGCTGGAAAGCTTCGTTCTGCTGGAACTTTTGACTAGAGTACCTCCATATGGCCTCTCCAGAATCGTGGTTTCAAGTTAGTTCCAGAGATCAATGTGCTCCAGAGATCAAGGCAGAAGCTGTTTGACATTTATAATTGAAAATCATATAGTCATCTCTCGTAATCATGTGGTCAAATCAATTGCAAGCTCACATAAATTCAAAGGGAGAAAGCATAAACTTTAAGACTACTGCAACCTCACAGAAAATGTTGCAACTTTGATGTAAGTCAAGTATTCTGATCCCAAATTCCATTGTCTTGATCCACTGTCCTGTCTGAGAAGTCAACAAATCCTTTCATTTCTGCAAGGCAGCCAGGGCCATGAAGGAAAAGGTTGAAAAAGAACTGTGGCAAACCAGAAGGCACATACCAAGGGACTACTAAGTATCCAGGAAGGGGCCAGTTGTGTTGGTCACAAAAAGATAGTCATACAGAATTTTATGCTAAATCTCTCAATTTTTAATTATTGGTAAATACTTCAAAATTTTAATATACAGCTTTCTCCATCTATTGTACATCATGCAATTTGAATTCTTCTGTTTTGTTTTTTTGTCTAGAGGGGAAATGGGGTAATAATTTGTTCTTGTCAAAGCAAAGAGTATAGATTACATGTTTAGGTTAGGGGTCAGACAGCCTGAGATTTCAGGCCTAGTTTTGCCACTGGAAAACTGTGCCTAATGCTAGGTTACTTATACTCTCTGAGTCTATGTCCTCATCTAAATAATGGGGATAATAATAACAAATAACCTGATAGAACTGCTGGGGAGAATGAAATGAGACAGTGCATGTGAAAAGTTAGCTTAGTTCATGAAATGCAGTAGGTTCTCAATTGATTGTACTTATCATTATGAAAAGGGAAATATCCCACTATACCACAATGTGAAATAGTATGCAGAACTTTCACTGGGAATCAAAAGACCTGAGTTTTATTCTGCACTCTTATCTTTGGTTGACTTTCTGATTTTATTATTTTAGAGTATCAATTATTTCATCTACAAAATTGGATTGACACTATCAGTCTTACTTTCCATGCTGGGGGATCAACCAACTACAAAAGCTTCATAAACTGCCACCAATATTTAAGACAAGTCATGGGCCATTGGATTTTCTCACCCCGGGTCAGATGTCAGAATCAAAAAGTCAGAGCAGGTTGGTCAAGAATAAAGCTAGCCTGTAGACCAGGAAGCAGAGAGGCTAGAAGCAGGAGGCCCCTATATGGCTAAGTACATGAATTGAACACAGCACAGTACATGAAAACAGAGCACATGGTCACTATATAGTGACTGAAGGATTATCAGAGTAAGCACTGGACTCAGAGTCAGGTCATTAATTACATGACCTTGGGATTATCACTTAATGTCTTTAAAGTTTGCTTAATTCCTATTGGATATGAGTTATATAATCTCTTCTTTAAAAAACTGATGTGAAGATCAACTAAACAAGCTCATGTGAATTATCTGACAATGCATAACACACAACTTTTATTAATATTTATTGAATCTGACTGAAATCAAGCAGAAATCTGAAGATTTTTATCCTTTAAAATTTGGGGAAACACATACATATACATACACATTGATCAAACCTGTATGAGCTCCGTGAATTGTACAAATATCAATGTCTTGCTTTGAATGTTGCAGTATAGTAATGCAAGATGTAGCCACTGGAGAAAACTAGAAACAGGAAAATACACATGGGACCTTTCCACATGTGTATGAGTGTGCATGTATGTGTGTGTTTGCATATGTGTATTACTTCCTGGGAATCTACAATTGTTTCAAAACAAAAAGTTTAGTTTTTTTAATTCAGAGTAAACAGTGGAATATAAACCAAATAGAGAAATCACAAAACAATGCAAAGAGGATAGAAAAAAGACCAGAAAGATGGTGGAACAAGAGAAAAGCCACAGTATCCTAAATAAAATCAAGATGAAGCTCATGAGGAAAGCAAACAGCTGGTAAGTACTAATCCTAGGGCCTTAAACATGAGGCTGTCTTCTTTGACTACCTACAAAGTTCTTGCATGGTCACTGCTCTGTTTAGAAAAACATTTCAGAACCTATCCAGACCAATGGCTGCAGACAGAAATAGGTAAATGGGAATGTGTAACTAGAAAGAAAAGGTGCCCTGTGGAATGGTGGCATGGTGGAGGAGACATAGCTTGTTTCCACCAGGAAACATAGCAAAAGTGGATCATTCATCACATTGTGTGTGGTTTTGCATTTGTCCCGCAGCTTGCTCTGAGGCAATGTCTCAAATAGCACATTTGGCTTTCCTGCAGATTGGTGATCGTTTCCTTGTTTATTCAATCTGCAGAAAGGTTAATTATGTTAGTGGCTGTGATTGGAAAACAATTCTTAGAAAACACTTTGGTAACAACAGGTTGGCAGTGTATGGAAACCATCTGCTTCCTACAAATGTTAAGGTAAACTTTCAAACTTGTGAGGTTGGTAATTACAGACTGTATAGTAGTTCAGTGGAGTGAAAATACATGCTGTGTTGATGTAGACTTTCTGGATCTTCTTGACACCCGGCCTCAAAGGAACACCATGTTTTAAGAAGAATGGTCTTCAAGCATATCAAAACTTTGAGTAAGTTGGCTTTGTTTGCACTTATTAAGGCTAACAGAACAAGAACATCACACAAGGGAATACAGTATTTATACTGAATGTCTTCTAAGTAAATTAAGCCTCTCTGGTTTGCTCTTGCCTTGACCTACTAATGGGAACAGGATCATAGAGGGAAGATTTGTTTCTTATAAAAATATTCAGTTTATTCTACAAAGGAACATAAAATGTTGCTCCTCTGACCCTGTGGCGTGAGCTGCTCTCAGGGACTGCAGTTGTGTTGGTTCCAGCTGCTTTGTCATAGACCTGTCCATCCCCTCCTTTTCTAGCTGCAAGACCCTAGGCTCCCCACCTCCACTCTGGAGGAGAGAGATTGAAATGGCTAATGTGCTCCCAACTTAACAAACGCCGTCAGGGCAGCTAATTAATCAAGTGAGGGCACTTCTCAAAGAGGCAGATTCTTATGAAAATCATTCAGCTGAAGCTCAGAGGGAGCATTCTAAGCACAGTGAAATTCAAAGAATGAACGGCAGTGGGGAGTGAACACAAATCATATTTGCCAATGGAAGTGAAAAATCTAACTGGTCCCTTATGTTTTCAGCTTGCATAGCATCACCTTATTAGGGTGGCTTGTCTCCATTACCTATTGAGGAATGGCCACATAGACACATGAATTAAAGTTTTAGGTAATCCTAGATCTTTAATTGATTAACCCTCTCCACACACCATCCTCACCATGGCTGGCCATTCACGATGCTTCCATTAAGCCCTGAAGAGGCAAGGAAAAGACTGTGCTGCCTACCTCACTTTGTGTATGTGACCATTGTGGAGGGATGATTACAAAGAAGGGTTAAAAGATGAACTTACATACCAATCAGAATACTATCAGACATAAAGGAGAGCTCAGAATTTGGGATCAGATGATATTTGTTTGAAAAGAGACTCTGCCACTACCTACTTGATCTTGTGGTGGGTGCTAATACTCTCTGAATCAGAGAGTTTATAATGGCAACTTAGAGAAATGACTTCAATATGTCTCTCATAGGATTGCTTTTTGTGATAGACAGCGATCTCTGTATGTGGTATATACCTATTATTCCCTTCTTGTTCATTAATCAAGCCCCAATTTTGCATAGATGTTCAGTCTACTCTGGCTAGGTGTTCAGAGAGGAGAACTGTTTCTAAGTCTAAGTGGATAATCTTGAGCAGAATAAGCCAAATATGTCCATTCTATTTCCCCTGACATAAGGGGAAGGTAAGGGTATCTGACAAAGTTCTAGATAAAGAGACATGAGGCAAAAGTTTTATACGGGTGAAAAGAGATCTCTTGAAAAATGATTTATTCATTCTTATATGGAGCCCAAAAAGATAAACTTTACTCTCCTGCTTCAAAATGGTGTCAACTACATATGGTACCTGCAGCAATCATATAAGAATCATAAAACAAAGCCAAGAGAATTTCAGAAAATCATGCTAGAACAATGATACAATGGCAGGATAACTCAGTGAATTAGCCAAAGGACTGCTTTCTCTCTCTGATGATATAATTATTGTGCTGAAGCCATTTTGTTTTCTCTTTGCAGTAGTCAAAGGAATCCTGTCTGGTATAAGGTAAAAATCAAATAAACAATAGCTCTGGAGCATTCTAGATGTGGGATGAATCAGAAGCAAATGGAACCATATTAAATGTGCAACACTTGAATCATCTCAGCTGCAGACTATACTAAAGTGATCTGTCCTCTCTTTAGCATTTTAGAATAAGATGAACTCATTCTGGAGGAAAGCAACATCACTAAAGGATTCCATAAATTTTCATATGCAGTATCTGGCACTCAGGTAAACATACCAGACATAGCAGGACTAAGAAAGAAAACATATATATAGACAAAGAATCAGGGATGACTTGGTTTTTGGAGTCACTAGAAATGAACTTTGAAAATATCTGTGGTTAATATAGTTTAAGCAAGTAGATAATAAGATAGAGAATGTAATCAGAGGACTGGAACCTATACAAATCAAATAAAAATTTAAAACTAAGAGATATAATAATCCAAATTAAGAATTCAATATAGAATAACAGTGAACCAGGATTTAGATCAATAGAACATATTTAATCTTTGAGCACATGATAAAAGCGAGAGCACACAAGGGAGGGGTGAGGATAGGTAAGACACCTAAAAAATTAGCTAGCATTTGTTGCCCTTAACGCAGAGAAACTAAAGCTTTTAAGATACCTTAAAAGCAACTGAGGCCAATAGGAAAAGGGGACCAGGAACTAGAGAAAAGGTTGGATCAAAAAGAATTAACCTAGAAGGTAACACACACTCACAGGAAATCAATGTGAGTCAATGCCCTGTATAGCTATCCTTATCTCAACCAGCAAAAACCCTTGTTCCTTCCTATTATTGCTTATACTCTCTCTACAACAAAATTAGAAATAAGGGCATAATAGTTTCTGCTGGGTATTGAGGGGGTGGGGGTGAGAGAGAGGGGACGGAGTGGGTGGTAAGGGAGGGGGTGGGGGCAGGGGGGAGAAATGACCCAAGCCTTGTATGCACATATGAATAATAAAAGAAAAAAAATAGAATTAGCACAACCTAAGTTTCATATAGTGTCACTTGTCTGTGTTGTTTCACATGTGGAAATTTTTTGAAAAGGAACAATTGTCAATTTAGGATGAAATAGAAATGGGCAGAGGCACATAAAAAAACTGGATTACATACCTCAGGTGTATAGATAAAACTCACAAGTTTACATTTTCCCCAAAAATCTATCTAAATGTAAATATATTTAATTTTTAATAAAAACTACAATTAAACTCTAAAAAATAAGAAAGAAATGCCAAAAAGATGAAAAATTTAGAAAATATAACAGAAATATGAGAGATGACTAAAAGGTAGAATATATGTTGTATTGTAATGTTACATATATGTAATATTATATTGATAATTATATATAATATATGCTACATATAATACATATTTCTCCTTTTACTTATGTCAATTTTATTTCATATATTATAGATATATGTAATAGTATAATATATATAGTAGTGATGTGTAATATGACATAAGATACTAATACACTATATCTTCTACAAAATATATAATATCTTATATGAAGTAAAATGATATAAAATCAAATATTGGGTCAAAGTCAAATTTGAACGTTAATAGCTAAAAATCATAAAAAACTGAGAAAAGCCCGGAAGCTACAGACTAAGGCAGGATATATACAAAGGGAAACATAGCTAGGCAACTCACAGCAATACTATGGAAATATAAAAACAAAACAAGTTTAAAAGCATCCAGAGGTAGTAACATATTTACCTTCAAAGGATCAGTAAGATTGATGGTGAACTTTTCAATAAAAACTATAGAAGCTATGGAACTGTAGAAATACCATCTTTAATGTACTCAATAGAAACAACTATCACCCCCCAATCTTAAGTTAGCAAAAAATTCATGAAAAATAAAAGCTATCCTGTGTACCCAAAAGAAATAGCCATGTATATCCTGCCATAAACAGATACAAGAATGTTCATCACAGCTTAATTGCCAAAATTGAAAAGTAACTGTGTCTGTCAATAATAGCATGGGTGAATTACGTTACATTCATATAATGTTACCACATGCCAATTTAAAAAGTAAACTGAACAGCACAGACCAAAAGTAAAAGACAGAAACAAAAGTATGAGCACTATTCCATTTATATGAAGCTCAAGAATAAACAAACTTGACTTATAGTGGAAGAACACAGAATTATAGCTACTTCTTTGGGAAGAGTTTTGTCTTGAGGGCATATAGGGGAGCTTTCTGGAGTACTGCATATATTCAAGATGACTTAGGTAGTTAGTACACATGTAAAATTTCACTAAGTTTAAGATTTGTGCTCCTGAATGCATATGAATTATTCATTGACATTTTTATTTGAAGATGAAAAAAGTAAAATGGAACATAAAAGAACAAAAAATATTTCCATATAAGCAAACAAACCCTTAGAAAATTTGTTATCAGCAGAACCACATTCAGAGAAATTCTAAAGATAATCCTGCAGGAAAATCATCTTAGATGATACAATGAAAATGTATGGAAAACTAAGGATCATGGAAAAGTCCTTTACATAAGCAGGGAAACCTAAATGAATACTGTCTGTAAAGTTAATGATAATCTTTATGAAATCTAAAGTGTATGTATTATAGTTCTTGACATAAATAACAAAACATGAGTAAGAGAGAAAATAGTATATAAATGTTTTAAATGCCAGCAATATCTGGGAAGTTGTAATAGATCTAATTTATATTGGCTATGATAGTTAAGGATGCTTGTTATAATTTCTAGGATATCCACTGAAAGTATGGCAAAAAAAGAATATATAACTTATTATTCAATGAAGTTCACATAAAATGATAGATATGGTAAAGAAAATAGAAATCACAAATATACTAGTAAATATATTAAGTGGAAGTGGACTAAAACCTTCAATTAAAAATAAAGCTTATCAGATTAGATAAAACAACACACAACAATGTACTCCTTTTAAGACATTCTCTTTAAATATAAAGACATACACAGGCTATAACTAAAAAGATGCTTTCTTAGGCTGGATTTTCAGAGAAGCAGATACAAGACTGTGAGTGAAAAAGTTAAGAATAAGGTGCTGCCAGGATCACATGCAGGAGACTGGGGGAAAATTAGACAGGGAAAGGAAGGAAACACTGAGGAACAGTTTAATTCCTGAGACAACTGAAATTGAATCCTGCTATGAACTACTGAGAGGTGATCTAAAATATTTTACATGATTACCTCCACTGAGGGGTGAGGGAGCTGTTATTGAGGTATTTATTTCTAAACTTCCCTATCTCATGATG
The DNA here is from genome assembly GCF_047511655.1 of Castor canadensis. Classification (NCBI taxonomy): domain Eukaryota; kingdom Metazoa; phylum Chordata; class Mammalia; order Rodentia; family Castoridae; genus Castor; species Castor canadensis. Next base: position 113,990,284 of record NC_133392.1, read on the forward strand.
GAAGGGGGTATCTGGAGGATTAGGAACCCGTCCATACTCCCTTCCTGCCCCACAAGTCAATTAATATTAAATTAAATTATTTCAATTAAAGTTAATTTATTTATGTTATAAAATTATAAATACAATGAATTAATTAAATCATGATTGAATTAAATTAAAAGATAAGACTACATCAAGATTGGGTGACTTGACAAGGACTTGGTGGGATGCTTAGCACATTCTGGAAGAGTGCTGTGTATCTTCTGCCGCAATCAAAAGTACAAGCCAAGAAAAACAAAACCAAAACCAAACGGAGCCATGCTAGTATGGGCAATGTGGGCTTTCAGATGAGAAATATTAATAGAAAAAATATTCCATAGAATAGAAGAAATAGCTCACATTTATTAATTAATGTAATCTCAATTACACAGTGTTTCAAAAAAAAAAAAAAAAACCCTGTATACAAGAACCAGCCACCAAAGGAGGAAGATGTCAAAAGACTAAAGAAAGAGGATCACACAGAGTAAAATTTAGGGACTAATAGCGAGAAACATGTCTTGGATGGCAGTAAGACAGGAGGATTCCTATACTCAGGTTCTCTGTTCCCCAAGGCAGGATGAAGGGGTTTATATGTTAAGCTAGACAAAGGTGTGACATGACTAATCAAAATGTACAACTATGCTTTTCCAAATACTATTAACTTACCAAAAGTCAGCTCAGAAACTTTGGGGTGTGCCATGACTACTAGGCAATCTTATAAACTTTACCCTATAGGGCTTGGAATGCGTGCCAAGGTCACCTGGAAGGCAAAATGCAGTTAAAGCCAAGATAGCTCTAGTTAGGTCAAGCTTGCTCCTTACACATAGCTTTGCAATATAGGAAGCATAAAGTGACATAAGTAAAAAGAAGAAGCAAGTGTACAATCAGTTGGAAATATTAGTATGCCTCTCTGAATAATTGATATATTTGCTGATAAAAATAGCAGTAAGAGCTGAGTGCTGATGGCTCACACCTGTAATCCTAGCTACTCAGGAGGCAGAGATCAGGAGGATCACAGTTCAAAGCCAGTCCAGACAAACAGTTTGCCAGACTTTATCTCAAAAAAACACTTCACAAAATGGAGCTGTTGGAGTGGCTCAAGGTAAAGGCTCTGAGTTCAACCCCAGTACCACAGGGGGGAAAAATATATATATATATATAATATATATTTAATATATATTATATATATATTATGTATATGAATAAGGAGGATTTAGAAATAATTAATATATAACTCTGCAAGTGAAAGCAACAGAAACAGAACACACAGTGTTTTCAAGTGTAAGACAGTTTTATGGCCACATGTTAGGCCATAAAACAAGTCTAAACAACTTGTGAGTGATTGAAGTCACACAGAATATGACCTCTGTCTATACTTATTTATGACTAGAAAAACAATAACAAAATCTAAATAGATAATCCCTAAGACTAGGGATCATGCAACATATTTCTAAGTGGCCCAAAGAATAAATCACAATGGAAATTAGAAAATATTTTGTACTGAAGTATAAAAAAATAACATACAAAACTTGAGGCCAATTCTGAAGTGGGCATAAAGAAAAATTTGAAGACTTGAATGTCAAATCAGAAAAGAAAATTTAAAAGGCCAAAAAGATTCAATACTCTAAATAACTCAAAAAGTGGAAGAGAAAAAAACAGAAGAAAATAATGAAATTCAAAATTGAAAAAATTAACAAAGCAAAAGTGATTATTAGATAATAAAGTGAATAAAATTCTAATAGGAAAAATCTGAGAGGTGGAGAAGGGAGAAAGAGAATAACCAGCTAGGAAAATGAGCATATCATAGCACGTACTACAGAGCAAAAAAAGGATGAGAGAGCCAGGCACAGTTCACAACTATAATCCCAGCTACTTAGAAGGCAGATATTAGGAGGATCACACAGTTGGAGATCAGCCCTGCAAAAGATGACAACTTAGCAAGACCTCGTCTCAGTCAAACCAGATGTGGTGGCATGTGCCTGTCATCCCAGCTATAGGAGGCATAAATAGGAAGATCAAGGTCCAGGCCAGGCAAAAATGCAAGACCCTATTTGAAACATAACTAAAGCTAAAAGGGCTAGGGACATGGCTCATGTAGTACAGCACCTGCCCAATCTACCAAGCACAGGGCCTTGGGTTCTAACCCCAGTACTGACAGAGAGAGAGAGAGAGAGAGAGAGAGAGAGAGAGAGAATTGTAAATAACCTTATGCCAATAAACTAAAAAATTTAAACAAGACTGCCAAATTTTTAAAAAACAAAACTCCCCTAAATTGGCAATAGAATAAACAGAATATCTGAATGATCTATGTCTTTTTAAAAAACTAAAGAATATACTACATTTTTTTTGATAGCAAATTGAATACATTTTATTCAAATTGGCATAATCCATGTTGGTCTGTGAGATGGGCCAGTACTCACAAGATTTATTCTATTTGTGTTTACTTTATGTTTAGGCTCTATGTAATTCTGGGTGAAACAATGAACCATAAGTTGCACAATTTTTTTAAACAATTTAATATCAGTGATTTTTTTAATTAATTAATTAATTTTAAATTTTTATTTTTTTATTTTTTTATTATGTGCATACATTGTTTGGGTCATTTTTCCACCCTCTCCTCCCCTCCTCAGTTTCAGGCAGGTCCCGTTCTGTCCTTGTGACTGATTTTGTTGAAGAAAAGACATAAGCATAATAAGAAAGACAAGGCATTTTTGCTAGTTGAGTTAAGGATAGCTATACAGAAAGATTCTTACTATTGCTCTCATGTACCCATGTTTTACAACCCATGTTGATTCAACTCTAACTGATCTTTACATTGGTTCCTGATCCCCTGTTAGTGATAACCTGTCATTTTAAGGTTTCTGTATTAGTTCCTCTCGAGTGGGGACATAAAACACTTTCATGTTTTGGGCTTTCTACCTATTCCTATATATCCCATATGAGCTCTCCCCTTTTCTTGTGATCCAAGTCCAACAAGATTGCTGCATTTGCCCTAGTCCACATATGAGGGAGAACATACGATTTTTGGTCTTCTGAGCCTGGCTGACCTCGCTCAGAATGATGTTCTCCAGTTCCATCCATTTACTTGCAAATGATAAGATTTCATTTTTCTTCATGGCTAAGTAAAAGTCCACTGTGTACAAGTACCACATTTTCTTGATCCATTTGTCAGTAGTTGGGCATCTTGGTTGTTTCCATAACCTAGCTATTGTGAATAGTGCCACAATAAACATGGGTATGCAGGTGCCTCTAGAGTAACCTGTGTTGCATTCCTTTGGGTATATCCCCAGGAGTGGGATTGCTGGATCATATGGCAGGTCTATGTTTAGATTTTTAAGAAGCCTCCAAATTTTTATCCAGAGTGGTTGCACCAGCTTGCATTTCCACCAGCAGTGGATTAGGGTTCCCTTTTTCCCACATCCTCACCACCACTTGTTGTTGATGGTGTTTTTGATGATGGCTATTCTAACAGGGGTGAGGTGGAATCTTAGTGTGGTTTTGATTTCCATTTCCTTTATGGCCAGAGATGGTGAGCATTTTTTCATGTGTTTTTTGCCATTTGAATTTCTTCTTTTGAAAAAATTCTGTTTAGTTCAGTTGCCCATTTCATTGATTTTAGGAGAGTTTAGTTTCTTAAGTTCCCTGTATATTCTGGTTATCAGTCCCTTGTCTGATGTATATCTGGCAAATATTTTCTCCCATTCTGTGGGTGGTCTTTTCAGTTTAGAGACCATTTCTTTTGTTGTGCAGAAGCTTTTTAATTTTATGAAGTCCCATTTATTCATCCTTTCTCTTAGTTGCTGGGCTGCTGGGGTTCTATAGAGGAAGTCTTTGCCTATACTTATTTGTTCCAGAGTGTTTCCTGCTCCTTCCTGAAATAACTTCAAAGTTTCAGGTCTGATATTTAGGTCCTTGATCCATTTTGAGTTGATACTAGTACAGGGTGATAGACATGGACCTTGTTTCATTTTCTTGTAGATGGATAACCACTTTTCCCAACAACATTTGTGGAAGAGGCTGTCTTTCTCCATCGTATATTTTTGGCACCTTTGTAAAAAATGAGGTAGGTGTAGTTGTGTGGGTTCATATCTGGATCCTCTATTCTGTTCCACTGGTCTTCATGTCTGTTCTTGTGCCAGTACCATGCTGTTTTTACTGCTATTACTTTGTAATACAGTTTGAAGTCAGGTATTGTGATACCTCTAGCATTGCTCTTTTTGCTGAGTATTGCCTTGGCTATTCACAGTCTCTTGTGTTTCCAAATGAACTTCAGGGTAGATTTTTCAATCTCTTGATGAAAGTCATTGGGATTTTGATGGGAATTGCATTAAACGTGTAGATTGCTTTTGGTAGTATAGCCATTTTTACTATGTTGATTCTACCGATCCATGGGCATGGGATGTCTTTCCATCTTCTTTTTTTTTTTTTTACTCCAAATATCCCTTGTTTCTGTATTTTTTTATGTTTTTTATTATTCATATGTGCATACGATGCTTGGGTCATTTCTTCCCCCTGTTCCCACCCCCTCCCTTACCACCCACCCCCATTCTCCCCTACCCCCTCGATACCCAGCAGAAACTATTTTGCCCTTATATCTAATTTTGTTGAAGAGAGAGTATAAGCAGTAATAGGAAGGAATAAGGGTTTTTGCTAGCTGAGATAAAGATAGCTATACAGGGAGTTGACTCACATTAATTTCCTGTGCATGTGTGTTACCTTCTAGGTTAATTCTATTTGATCTAACCTTTTCTCTAGTTCCTGGTCCCCTTAAAAGCAGTTGCTTTTAAGGTATCTGCTTTACTTTCTCTGCATTGAGGGCAACAAATGTTAACTAATTTTTTAGGTGTCTTACCTATCCTCATATATCCCTTGTGTGCTTTTGCTTTATTATGTGATCAAAGTCCAATCACCTAGTTTGTATTTGCCCTTGATCTAATGTCCACATATGAGGGAGAACATACGATTTTTGGTCTTTTGGGCCAGGCTAACCTCACTCAGAATGATGTTCTCCAGTTCCATCCATTTACTTGCAAATGATAAGATTTCATTCTTCATGGCTGCATAAAATTCCATTGTATATAAATACCACATTTTCTTAATCCATTCGTCAGTAGTGGGGCATCTTCGCTGTTTCCATAACTTGGCTATTGTGAATAGTGCTGCAGTAAACATGGGTGTGCAGGTGCCTCTGGAGTAACCTGTGTCACAGTCTTTTGGGTATATCCCCAAGAGTGGTATTGCTGGATCATAAGATCTATGTTTAGATTTTTAAGAAGCCTCCAGATTTTTTTCCAGAGGGGTTGTACTAGTTTACATTCCCACCAGCAGTGTAAAAGGGTTCCTTTTTCCCCACATCCTCACCAACACCTGTTGTTGGTGGTGTTGCTGATGATGGCTATTCTAACAGGGGTGAGGTGTGGTTTTAATTTGCATTTCCTTTATGGCTAGAGATGGTGAGCACTTTTTTCATGTGTTTTTTGGCCATTTGAATTTCTTCTTTTGAGAAAGTTCTGTTTAGTTCACTTGCCCAATTCTTTATTGGTTCATTAGTTTTGGGAGAATTTAGTTTTTTAAGTTCCCTATATGTTCCGGTTATCAGTCCTTTGTCTGATGTATAGCTGGCAAATATTTTCTCCCACTCTGTGGGTGTTCTCTTCAGTTTAGAGACCATTTCTTTTGTTGAGCAGAAGCTTTTTAATTTATGAAGTCCCATTTATCTATGCTATCTCTTAGTTGCTGTGCTGCTGGAGTTCCATTGAGAAAGTCCTTACCTATACCTATGAATTCCAGAGTATTCCTACCTTTTCCTGTATCAACTTTAGAGTTTGTGGTCTGATATTAAGATCCTTGATCCATTTTGAGTTAATATTGGTATAGGGTGATAAACATGTTTTTTGCAGACTGCTAACCAGTTTTCCCAGCAGATTTTGTTGAAGAGGCTGTCTTTCCTCCATCATATATTTTTAGTGCCATTGTCAAAGACAAGTTGGTTATAGTTGTGTGGCTTCATGTCTGGGTCCTCTATTCTGTTCCACTGGTCTTCATGTCTGTTTTTGTGCCAGTACCATGCTGTTTTTATTGTTATTGCTTTGTAATATAGTTTGAAGTTGGGTATCGTGATACTTCCAGCATTGTTCTTTTAATTGAGTATTGCCTTGGCTATTCGTGCCCTCTTGGGTTTCCATATAAATTTAACGGTAGTTTTTTCAATCTCTTTAATGAATGTCATTGGAATTTTGATAGGAATGCATTAAACATGTAGATACTTTTGGAAGTATAGACATTTTTACTATGTTGATTCTACCAATCCATGAGCATGGGAGATCTCTCCACTCTCTATAGTCTTCCTCAATCACTTTCTTCAGAAGTTTATAGTTTTCCTTGTAGAGGTCGTTCACATCCTTTGTTAGGTTTACACCTTGGTATTTGATTTCTTTTTTGAGGCTATTGTAAATGGAATTGTTTTCATATATTCTCTTTTAGTTTGTTCATTATTAGTGTATAGAAATGCTAATGATTTTCCTATGTTGATTTTATATCCTGCTACCTTGCTATAGCTATTGATGTGTCTAGGAGCTTCTGAGTAGTGTTTTTTGGGTCTTTAAGGTATAGGGTCATGTTGTCTACAAATAGGGATATTTTGACAGTTTCTTTACCTATTTGTATTCCTTTTATTCCTTCTTGCCTAATTCCTCTGGCTAGGAATTCCAGTACTATGTTGAATAGGATTGGGGAGAGTGGGCATCCTTGTCTCATTCTTGATTTTAGGGGAAATGATTTTAGTTTTTCACCATTAGACATGATGTTGGCTGTAGGTTTGTCATATATAAGCTTTACAATGTTGAGGTATATTCCTTCTATTCCTAATTTTCTTAAAGCTTTTATCATGAAGTGGTGTTGGATCTTGTCGAAGGCTTTTTCTGCATCTATTGAGATGATCAAGTGGTTTTTGTCTTTGCTTCTATTGATGTGCTGCATTACATTTATAGATTTGCGTATGTTGAACCACCCCTGCACCCCTGGGATGAACCCAACTTGGTCGTGGTGAATGATCTTTCTGATGTGTTGTTGGATTGGTTTGCCATTATTTTTATTGAGGGTTTTTGCATCGATGTTTATTAGGGAAATTGGCTTGCAGTTCTCCTTTTTGGAGGTGTCTCATTTTAAAAATGTATATTTAATATATACTATATTTTAATATATTATAAAACTTCTGCCAAAGATGCCTCCAGGAGGCTCACATAGCTTCACTGGTTAATTCTTACATATATTTAAGGAGGAACAATCATCAATCATTCACAAATTTTTACAGAAACAGAAAAGAGGTACTAACTTTATGAGACCAGCATAACTTGATAAAGTAAACTGGCAAGGATATTACAAAAGAGGAAAATGTCAGTGCAATCTCCCTCAAAAGTATATAAAAACAATATATAAAGTATCAATAAGTCTTGTCTGGTATTATATAGAAACGGTAACATTAGACTTTATTCCAGAAATAAAAAATTTCTGGTTGGGGTTCTGGGGGCACAGCTTAAGTGGTAGAGCCCTTGCCTAGCATGAGCAAAGCCCTGGGTACAATCCCCAGTATCAAAAATAATCCTGATTTGTTTAACACTCAAAGTTCATGAAAATTTATCACATTAGCACAATAAAGAATAAAATTAGATGAAAATCTCAGTGTATAGAAGCATGTTGTAAAAATTTAACACCCTCAATGCTGGAAATTCTTATCAAAGTTATAATAGAGCAAACTTACTTAATTGGCTAAATCCTATTTTTAAAACTTATCAAATATTATACTTAAGAATGAAATATTAGAAACTTCTTCCCTGACTTTGGGAATGAGACAGGAATGTCCTCTACTACCATTTCTACTCAACATTGTACTGAGGACTTTGCTGGTGTAAGGAGGCAAGAGAAAAGCCTAAATGTATTAGAATTATTATGGAAGAATTTTAAATGCTTTCATTCACAGAGAACATAAATGAATGTGATAGACAATCTGAAACAATATACAATTAGAACCAATAAGTGAAATTTGTAAGATCAATATAAAATCTATTCTTTTATGTAGCAATAACAAATAGAAAATGCTTAGAAAAAGCTAGTGAAAACTGTGTGAGACCTCTATGCTCACAATTATGAAACACTGAGAAGAATTAACAAAAACCAAAATGAATGGATGGGAAGTCATGTTCATATTCAAATCAGAAAAGTGTCAATGACGAATGGATTAAGAAAATGTGATATTTATACGCAATGGAATTTTATGCAGCCATGAAGAAGAATGAAATCTTATCATTCGCAAGTAAATGGATGGAACTGGAGAACATCATTCTGAGTGAGGTTAGCCTGGCCCAAAAGACCAAAAATCGTATGTTCTCCTTCATATGCGGACATTAGATCAAGGGCAAACACAGCAAGGGGATTGGACTTTGATCACATGATAAAGCGAGAGCACACAAGGAAGGTATGAGGATAGGTAAGACACCCAAAAAACTAGATAGCATTTGTTGCCCTCAATGCAGAGAAACTAATGCAGATACTTTAAAGTGACAGAGGACAACAGGAGAAGGGAACCAGGAACTAGAGAAAAGGTTAGTAAGGGAGGGGATGGGGGTAAGGGTGGAGAAATGACCCAAACATTGTATGAACATATGAATAAAAGAAAAAATTAAAAACAGCATCAATTTCCCCAAAGTGGTTCCATTGATTTGGTACTATCTCATTCAACAACCCTGCAGCATTACTTGTTTTTGTAGAAACAACAGTTCTTTGTAAAATTTGTGTGGAAATGCAAAAACCAAGGAAAATTGAGACAATTATGAAAAAGACAACACTGGGAGACTCACCTGTAGGATAGTAAGACTTGTTTAAATCTACATTAACTAAACCACTGTAGGGATGATGCATGATAGACAAGTATATCACTAGAAGAGAAGAGAGAATTCAAAGACAAATGTGGTCACTTGGTTTTGGCAGTTCTTTTTTCATATTAGAACTATGAAATAATGACCTTTGCATGAATGCTACTGTGTCTGTAACAGGCACTTAGAAACTGCTTTTGCTGGAAAGCACTGACTCCTCACTGCACCCACAAGGGAAGCAAAGCAGGATAAAAGCCTGGCACCTCGCCTTCCTTTAGCCTCTGTCTCCTTTAATGTTGGGTCAGATTCCTGTTCCACTCTGCACATAGGCATGTTAATCACTCAAGGACTGTCTAAAAATTGGTGATACCTAACACATCTCATCCCTCTTGAAGGCTGAGGTACTAAGATAAGAGTAATTAAGGTAGCCAGGTACAGGTGGCTCTTGCCTATAAACCTAGTTTCTTGGGAGGCTGAGATCAGGAGGATTGAAGTTCAATGCCAACCCTGGCAAATAATTCACAAGAACCTATCTCCAAAATAACCACAAGAAAATGGACTGGAGGTATGGCTTATGTGGTAGAGCCTGCTTTGCAAGCATGAAGATGTGAATTCAAACCTCAGTCTCACCCAAAGAAATAAAACAAAAGAAACAGCAGTTACCCTGAATTCCAAGCTCAAGCAATCAGGAACTGGGTGACAAGGAAGGGACTTTTTTGTTAGGAACCATCTTACAGAATCAGAACTGAGATAATGATCAACCAGAACACAATTTGACCAAGACTGCTTAGTTACGCAGACCTCTCACCACTACCACCATCACCACCACCATCAATTTTTCCTCTGTTTAGAACAGTACTCTGAAGATGGGTTGAAATACTTTAATTCCATCTCTCCAAAATGGCAAGTTTGACTTAAATCCTTTCCTGCCATTTTATCATTACTTTTCCTTGCTTTCTTTGGGGTGAGTGGCTGGACCTGACATGTTAGAAACCCTAGTCAGGCCCTTGACAAGGACTCTGGTCACTTGTCAATTGAAAGTAATTATGGAAAAAAGGTGAATTGTGATCATTTCCTAACAACAAATTGCAAAAGCTAATTCCTATTTTCCCATTGACATGCAGATCATGATGTAAAACACTAGAGCTTCTAGGGAAGAAAAGAGAGTATCTTCATGATATTAGGGTAAGAAGCAGAGATTTATTAAACAGAACAGAAAACAATGTAAAATTAGAGAACTGTAAGTTAAATTATATCAAAATTTATAACTCTTATATATCATGTGCTAGCACATAGACAGTGAAAAGTCAAGCCACCAGCAGGAGAAAACATTCACCATACATACATACAATAAAGAATCCATATTCAGATTTTTTTTTTTGTAAAAATGAAAAGAAGCCTTCACATCAAGAAAAAAAAAGGCAGAAAACCAATAGGCATTTCAAAAAAGAAGATAGCCAAGTGACCAAAAATCATATGAAATGGTACTCAACTTCAGTATCCAGTACAAAAATGCAAATTAAAATAATGAAAGAAGCACACTACACAGCCAGCAGAATGAGTTTAAATAAAAATTATGACCACTAATTGTTGGTGAGCTGTGGAACCGACAAAACTCATTCTCTGCTGGTAAGAAATTCTTGAACTATTCTGGAAAACTCTTCGATGGTACCTGTTAAAGCTAAAGATACACATACTGTATGATCCAGCAGTTCTGCTCCTAATATACAGCCAGTACAAATGTGTTTGTGTTTAATTTTTGTATGAAAAGACAAGCATAAGAATTCATAGTATTCACAAACTGGGAAAAACCCAAACACTTTCATAGTTGAAAAAGATATACAGCAAAATTAAAGAACAAAGTATTGCTTACTGAAACAATATGGATGAGTCTCACAAACATAACTAAGTAAACTATTCACAAAAAAGTGCACAATATCTGATTCCTTTAAATGAAATTCAAAACAGGCAAAACCAAACCAAGTTGTTGGAATTCAAACAGCACTGACCTCTGCATAGGGCAAGGCACCAAGAGAATAGAGGAAATGTACTTTCCTCTTAATGTTGGTGTTAGTTACATAGGTGTGCACCTTTGTGAAAATTCACTGACCACATTTTTTTATTTTTATTGTTTTATTTTACGTTTTAACATTTACTCATAAGTGTATACATTGTTTGGGCCTCCCCGCCCCCACTGATCACTTTTGATTTGTGGATTTTTATTGAAATAAAACAAAATGAGTGTATATAAATATACTCTGTAAAATAAAAACATAACGAAACGAGTGTACGCGAAAGTACTTTGTACATGAATTTTGACTGCTCAACTGTGGGAACAGGGTGGATGCTCAAAACGGGTTTGGTAAAGACTGAGAAACACACTCACCTGTCCAACTGAAATGTACTCAGAGACACGTGGAGCGCAGTGGAAGTGAGACTTTAAGGACACCTTGCAAGGTTGGGCACCTGACAAGCAGAGCCCCTGGAAGCTGTTACAGTAAGCCTTGTATTGGCTAGTGCGCAAGTCCCTCCCCCCTCCCCCATTCCTCATTGGCTGAGTACTGTGGGATGTACATTTTTTTTCATGGATGTTGCCTAATTCCTATTGGGTTATGCCTCTTGGGATTGGTCAAATTTTAGAAGCTGGCTTAAATCACTACGTCCCTTTGTCTATTTGTGGCAAGGAGACCTCCCTGTAATATATGCTTTCTAGAACCTTACCTATTCCCTCACTCTATGGTGATTTACCCCACCCAGTTTAAATTTTCTATCAGTTGCCCCTCCCCCCAACATCCCACAAACTGATAGGCAAGTAAGCATCTAGGGTTAAATGCCTTGAAAATGGACCACCCTGACTGTATTTTTAACAAGACCTATAAAAGGAAGGTAGTATACAAGGTGGACTGAAATTCAGAAAGGAAAGGACAGAAGAAGTGAGGCAGATGCTGCCAATACAGCCAGGATGTGCACATCTTGGACGACCTCCATCCTGCTGTCAACTCCACCAGCATAACCAGTACTTGCACAAAAAATATACGACTGCAGCAAGTCAACGACTCCCAAGTTCTAGACTCTGGAGTTTTCTTCAGTTCTTCCATGTATTTTATACCCATTGTATAGATGGGTATACTAGGGGGTTGATAGATTTGATATCTTTCAAAATAATCATTAGGATAGCCTGAAGCAAGGATTTGAATCATGTCTCTGTAACTTCCCAACAATATTCTTAAATACCATCCTCTGCTGCCTACACAATAGTCTATAGTTATTGATTTACGTAAAAGTTTTGAAAGTCTAAATAAACAAGACCAAAGAATCTCACGCTTCTCCAACTCCTTTTCTACATTTATCTTCTTTTCATTTTGATTAACAGGGAAGAAATAAGACATAGCAACAATTTGATTTCCTCCAGGGCAGTGTGGAACTGGATCTTCAGGGGGTATTTTTAGGGTTTGCGCTTACAGATCTAGACAGTAGGCTCTAAATCCATCCTTACATGTGTGGTGAGAGCTACTCACTAAAAAATATTGCTTTGCTTTCAAAACAGGTTGTGTTCCTTTCCATTATTCAGGAAAACCTTCTTATTCTCCACCTGCAATTGGCCTCAGGCTGGTCTGACACCCACAGTGCCAAAATGACAGATGTCCCTGAGACATCATTAAAGTTTTCACTCCTTGTTTTTAACACTCTGCTATTTAATTTCCTACTCTTCTGAAAATTTTTATTGAAGACATCTTTGTTATTCACCTACTGGGTGATTTTATAGCCATATCTTAATTAATACTTATCACACATTTATGTGGTAGTTTATTGAATTTCTATTTTGCAGAGGAGAGTGAAGAGTTGCTAAGGAATGTCTTCAAGGTGACAAATTATTAAATGGCAGGGCAAGTATCTGTCAGGTACTTGAGACCTGACTCTAGAACTTTCTACACACATTTTTAAATTTTATTTTATTGTTTTTGCATTTACTTACATGTGTCTACACACTTTTAAATCAGACCAGTTTTAAGCTGGTATGAACATCTGGAATCAGGAAAACAGGGCAGAACATGAGAAACTTTGATAAGCATACTAAACCCAAAAAACTTAGTGGTCTGGGACTAAATGAAGAGCCAAACGTGTACTTCAGAAGACTCTGAAACACCAGTAATTGAATTATATTATAAGTACTCAGGTTTATTTTGTAATTATACAGATCCACTTATAGATGCATTTATTAAACAGTATTATTGTTAATGTCTGTTGGACACCAAGTAATAGGCTAAGAACTGGGAATTCATATGCAATTTTTATTATCATTACTTTTATTATTAAGAAAACATGACATATAATCTCATGTACTTTATAATGAGAGAGCTAAACAATTAAGCTAGCAATATTATGAAGTCTGTTATAACAGGGAAAATAAAGACCCAAGTCAACAAGTACAAAGTATAATTATGATTAGAGCTCTGTTGTTAAGAATTCTTGACATGAGAATATATATTTTATATTTAAATCAAGATAAAAATTTGGAATATTTATATGTATGTGCCTTAATAAAATGTATGTGCCTAAAAAAGTAACAAGAATTCTGTTTCTGGATGATGCAGAAGAAGAGAATAGTTCAATATGATTGACTATTTACTTTTGTTTTGTAGTAAAATCAAAATTCATTAGCATGAACTTTTAAGTCTGGTTCTTTCTACTTTCTGTATCTTACAGGGTATAATGCAAAGACTGTGGAGACACAAACACTAAATATGAATGTCAAGCATTTCACTAGGTTTTTGACTTGTCTGTTTCTATTAAAAAGAGCCATTCATAAGAATTCTGGGCCCATGGTGGTTGTGAGAATTCTCAATAACATATATAAAGATACTATGTTATGTAGCATATTAATCAGAAACATTTTTCAGTTGCAAGTGCCAAAATTCTAACTCAAATTGGCTTTCCAAATAGTATTTACTGACTGCAATAACTGCGAATAGTAGGCCAGATCTAGCCTAATGAGTTGCTGAGGCCCAAAGAATGTATTCTGAGTGTTCGCCATCTCTTGCCTTTGGAGATTTGCTGACTTCACTCTTTCCTACTGCTAACAGTCTTCGTGAGCTTACACCATCTTGGCAGGCAACCCTCCAGACAACTCTTTATATTTTCATGCATGTAAATCCCAGCTGATTCTGATTGACCATACTTTCATCCTGTACTCTCATCCTGAGTTAATTAATGGGACAAGAGTGTGAGAGTTACTGTGTCTGGCTAGGCCTGGTCACATTCCTACACTATGGTCACATGAATGTACATGGTATTTGTAGCCCTATCAGAATTTTGAGGCATGTGTATTGGGGAAAGGGTGATTCTTCAAAGAGAGGGGATAGAGAAAAGCATGCTGGGGAGTTGAAATCTATGACTACACAATGCCCCACATTTAGTGTAGCTAAAGCCAAGGATGGTGACTTTCTATAGACATATCACTGAATTCTAGCTGTGTGATTTGTCCTAAAGATATTTGCTCTGTGCTTCATTCTCTTCATCTATAAGTTAAGGCACTTCATGGAGTTATTGTAAACATTAGATGAACTAACAAACCCAAGATGCTTTGTAATTGGACTTAGAATTGCTCTGTAGATAGTAGTCATAATTAATTATATGAATCTATATCTCAAAGACTTGCAAAAAGAGGCCAAGAAAGGTTATGACTTGCCCTTGGCCACATCCATGAATTTCCAATAGAGAGATTATAATAAGTACCAGAGCCTGGAGCCCTGCACACATCCTTTACACTTTGGGAAATACACTAGTGATGTATCAGTGATGACTTTTGGTCCTGAGGGAGATAGAAATTCACTTTTAGCTGTGCTTAAGGACAATTATATAGAAATCATAATGTCTTGTGCCTCATGGTGCTTTTATTTTTCAAAGTGTTTCCCATCAACTACATCATTTTATTCTTAAATATCCCTATGAGTCAGGGAAGATATCTCAGTTAGTTGTTGTACTTATTACTGATTTTTTAAAATGTTCTGCTTGTTATAGGGCAAATATAATTGTTCCCATTTTAAACTATTTCTAATATATTTTTTCAATGAATTCTGGTGCTTAGCTTTCTCTGACTTGAATTGTCTCCAAATTCAAAATGGCACATTTTCTTGACAAATGCACAACAAGATGGCTTGGAAAAGGGAGAGCTGGAAAAGACATTTTTTTGCATGCAAACCAATGGATCACAAAATCTGCATTTCCCAATCCTGAACTTCTGCAGCAGTTCAAGTCAGGAAGACCAAGATTCTGTGAACTAGCTTGTGCCACATGTTAGCATTTGTTCACATGAATCCCAAGCAGTCCCCTTGAATGTGTTTCTCAATGTAAATAGAGCCAATGGAAAGTCTGGCCCTCATGAAATCTTGAAATCTGCTGTGTTAATCCACTTGCATGAAAATGAATTCTTACCTTTTTCCCATTATGCAGAGTAGAATATGTGATGCAAAAATGAACGCTCTCATCTAGGGAAAGGTTAGAATCCCACATTCTACCGCTCAGCTCTGCCATGGTCTCACTTGAGGAAGACACACTCTGAGCCCATTCAGTGTGGAAATGGAAATACCACGAACTCCTGAGGAAGGCGGGTCTGGGTACGAATTCAGGTTTTCTACATTTTGACTACAGCTAGTTATTTGATTTTTCTGGATTCTAATTACATAATTTAAACTGCTCATATTTGAAAATTAAATATACTAATACATAAAAAAAACCTACTATAATAGTGGCTGGCATATACAGGAGATCAACAATTATTAGTACAACAAAACAAGCAATTAAGTCTCTATATATTTGATAGATACCGAGATACCTAGATGATACCATACACAATTATGTAATTATGGAGACATTTCTTAAAAACAAAAACTTCCATTTATTTTCAATGATTATAAATATATATACAATTAATGTTATGTACAACATGTGTTAAACATTTTTATTATGTATTATTTTGGATCCTTGAATAAATATTCATTCTTTCAAAAGAGTACCATTGCATAAAGGCAAAGGGTGGGGCACTGTATTCCTTTACGCAGTATCTAAGGGCCTCCCATCCAGCAAGCACTACTGTGAACCCAACTACTAACATAAAAGATGTGCTCTCTGCCCTGAATATAATGAACATTCAGCCAATTATAGCAAAAAACTATTCCTTCTTGGAAAAATACCTGGGGAGGGTATTTGGGAAATAAGTAAATAGACCCACCCTACCTACCTAGATTCAGCATAATTTAGCCAGGTGAAAGCAGACGGCAGAGGACTTCGGGTGGAGCTAAGGGCATGAAGGCAGCAGCTCTGCAGAAATGATAGACATTCCACAAGGCAGAACTGTGGAGACTGAATGACAAAAGATAACATCCTCATCTGATAATATAACATCAGCAACCAGCACATAACACAGGTCTGTCTTTCCAGGGAATTTCACCCTTTTTCTAAAATGATCAGTGTGCACATCCACAGAATCAAAGGAAAGAGGAACTTACCTGGACCACATGCTTTGAACCCCAAACACTCTCTAATGAGTCTCTGAAAGTAACTGATTCCACAGCCCGTCCAATGTCTTATAGGGAATTTGCTTTCACCAACTGGCCAGGCCACTCACTCGTCATGGGTCTTGGGGCAAATCACTTAATACTGAGCCTCAGTTTTCCCAATGTTTAATGCTGACAATCATAAATAAACCAGCTCATTCTTCTTTTGAACCAAAGGATTGAAATCAGTATTTTGATGAAAGGCATGTTTTAATATGATTTCCCATCCTATGATATCAAGTATTTGTCATAAAGCCTGATTTTATTACCAGCCAATAGCCATTTGTGAAAAAAATTTTAAAAAGTTGTATAATGAGACTCTGTGGAACTAGAAAGAGAATTGGAATTCACTTATAAAAATCAAGCAGCAAAATGATTTAGTTATTGGTTGACACCAGCCTGGACTCTGCTTTGCATGAGAAATGAGCTCAGCTTCTAATGCAGCAGATTTTGCTTGTTTGGGTCGTGTTCTAATTGAGGCATATATATATTTTCCCTCAATCACAGGAAAACAAATTGGCAGTGGCACATTGCTTTGATATTTCAACCATTTGCTGGATTTCTTTCCCTCCAAAATGTCTTAAACAGAAGCATGAAGCTTGAACAGGCCAAACTAAAGAACCCAGTATTTATGAGTCTATTCTAACCTTATAAAGATTTGATCAGCAAATATGCCAATTGATACACCATAATGTTTTACAACTGCAGTCATCTTGGTCTATAAAACTTATTATAATGCTGAAGGGATTTCTGCTTTCTCTGTAGACATTTCTGTTTTACTGCCACCGAGTGGTTTAGATTAGAATCTGCAGTTTTGTTGCTGGGTTTCAAAAGAAGAAAGGACATGTTTATTTTTAAGTGTGAAATGCAAACAAATGATCTTTTTTTCTTTTATTCATATATGCATACAATGTTTGGGTCATTTCTTTCCCCTTCCACCCGCCCCCTCCTTTACCCCCCCTTCCTTCCCCCTGGATTTCAGGCAGAAACTATTTTGCCCTTATCTCTAATTTTGTTGAAGAGAGAGTATAAGCAATAATAGGAAGGACCAAGGTTTTTTGCTAGTTGAGATAAGGATAGCTATACAGGGAGTTTACTTGCATTGCTTTCCTGTGCATGTGTATTACCTTCTAAATTAATTCTTCTCGAACTAAACTTTTTCTGTAGTTCCTGGTTCCCTTTTCCTATTGGCCTCTGTCGCTTTAAAGTATCTGCATTAGTTTCTCTGCATTGAGGGCAACAAATGCTATCTAGTTTTTTGGATGTCTTACCTATCCTCATACCTCCCTTGTGTGCTCTTGCTTTATCATGTGATCAAAGTCCAATCCCCTTGTTCTGTTTGCCCTTGATCTTTTGTCCGCATATGAGAGAGAACATACAATTTTTGGTATTTTGGGCCAGGCTAACCTCACTCAGAATAATGTTCTCCAGTTCCATCCATTTACTTGCAAATAATAAGATTTCGTTCTTCTTCATGGCTGCATAAAATTCCATTGTGTATAAATACCACATTTTCTTAATCCATTCGTCAGTAGTGGGGCATCTTCACTGTTTCCATAACTTAGCTATTGTGAATAGTGCCGCAATAAACATGGGTGTGCAGGTGCCTCTTGAGTAACCTGTGTCACATTCTTTTGGGTATGTCCCCAAGAGTGGTATTGCTGGATCATATGGTAGATCTATGTTTAGATTTTTTTTATTGTTTTATTATTCATATTGCATACAAGGCTTGGGTCATTTCTCCCCCCTGCCCCACCCCCTCCCTTACCACCCACTCCACCCCCTCCCTTACCACCCACTCCACTCCCTCCTTCTCCCCGCCACCCCCTCAATACCCAGCAGAAACTATTTTGCCCTTATCTCTAATTTTGTTGAAGAGAGAGTATAAGCAATAATAGGAAGGAACAAGTGTTTTTGCTGGTTGAGATACGGATAGCCAAACAGAGAGTTGACTCACATTAATTTCCTGTGCGTGTGTGTTACCTTCTAGGTTAATTCTTTTTGATCTAACCTTTTAGATTTTTAAGAAGCTTCCAGATTTTTTTCCAGAGTGGTTGTACTAGTCTACATTCCCACCAGCAGTGTAAAAGGGTTCCTTTTCCTCCACATCCTCACCAACACCTGTTGTTAGTGGTGTTGCTAATGATGGCTATTCTAACAGGGGTGAGGTGGAATCTTAGAGTGGTTTTAATTTGCATTTCCTTTATTGCTAGAGATGGTGAACATTTTTTCATGTGTTTTTTGGCCATTTGAATTTCTTCTTTTGAGAAAGTTCTGTTTGGTTCACTTGTCCATTTCTTTATTGGTTCATTAGTTTTGGGAGAATTTAGTTCTTTAAGTTCCCTATATATTCTGGTTATCAGTCCTTTGTCTGATGTATAGCTGGCAAATATTTCTCCCACTCTGTGGGTGTTCTCTTCAGTTTAGAGACCATTTCTTTTGATGAACAGAAGCTTTTTAGTTTTATGAAGTCCCATTTATCTATGCTATCTCTTAGCTGCTGAGCTACTGGGGTTCCATTGAGAAAGTCTTTGCCTCTATCTATTAGTTCCAAAGTATTTCCTACTCTTTCCTGTACCAACTTTAGAGTTTGGGTTCTGATATTAAGATCCTTGATCCATTTTGAGTTAATATTGGTATAGGGTGATAAACATGGATCTAGTTTCAGTTTTTTGCAGACTGCTAACCAGTTTTCCCAGCAGTTTTTGTTGAAGAGGCTGCTATTTCTCCATCGTATATTTTTGGCATCTTTGTCAAAGATAAGTTGGTTATAGTTGTGTGGCTTCATATCCGAGTCCTCTATTCTGTTCCACTGGTCTTCATGTCTGATTTTGTGCCAGTACCATGCTGTTTTTATTGCTACTGCTTTGTAATATAGCAAACAAATGATCTGGAAGGACATCGTCCTTCTTTCCTGACTCATCCTACCTTCCTCATCCAAGTATGTTCACTACCACTCATGCACACACACACACACACACGTGCACACAAAAGATATATATTCTTGCCAGGATCTGCAATATGGTTTATAGCTTATAACATTAATGGGCCATTCTTTCTATGACAAATATATTCTGTTTCTTTGGGCTTCAGTTTTCTACTCTGTAAAGAAAAAAATTTTAGACAAGGTCTTGCTAAGTTGTTCAGGCTAGCCTCAAACTCTGCACCCTCCTTGCTCACCTTCCTGATCTGTAGAAGAGAGTTTGTGAAACACTGTAAAATTCTCTTTAGCTCTGATGATTCTTCCCCATCCACTCTCTGGTGGTACTTCCGTTGTTTTAATTACATTTGTTAGAGACTAAATTATGTCCTTAAAAATTTATATGTT
Organism: Castor canadensis; assembly: GCF_047511655.1. Taxonomy (NCBI): domain Eukaryota; kingdom Metazoa; phylum Chordata; class Mammalia; order Rodentia; family Castoridae; genus Castor; species Castor canadensis. Next base: position 114,010,056 of record NC_133392.1, read on the forward strand.
GAAGGCCTAACCCCAAATACTTTAAAATCTGAGTATATTTGGAGTCAGAACTTAAAAAAAATGATTAAGTTAGCATAAAGACATATGGTAGTCTGTGATCCAATATAACAGGTATTCTTTTAAGAAGAGGGCATTTGAACACAGAGAGACAGCAGGGATGTGAGCCACAGAGAAAAGAGGCAAGGACACAGTGAGAAGGTGATCACTTGCAGGGGAGGACTGAGGAGAAACCAAACAGGCTGACGCCTTGATCTTGGTCTTCTAGCTTCCAGAATTGTGAGGAAAGAAATTTTTGTTGTTTAAGGCACATGTTGTGTCATACATCAATATGACAACCTTCGGAAAATAATATGGTATTTGAAGCAAAGAAGTCAAATACATAAAGTATGTACCTTGTAGCAAGCAATTAGTGTCTTATGACTCCCCAGTCTTAAGGTGCTGCACCTGAAGATGATTGACAAATAAAAGCTCCTCTGCAAACTGTCTATATGCATGCATGAACAACACACTTCTATTTAGATACAATACATACATATATTCATATTTACCTGTGGAAGTATGTGTGTTGTATAGATGTATACAGAGGGGGGGAGAGAGAGAGAGAGAGAGATTTGAGAGTGAGGCAAAGTAGGCTCTTACTAGAGAAAAGGTTAGATCAAAAAGAATTAACCCAGAAGGTAACACCCACGCACAGGAAATCAATGTGAGTCAATGCCCTGTATAGCTATCCTTATCTCAACCAGCAAAAACCCTTGTTCCTTCCTATTATTGCTTATACTCTCTCTACAAAAAAATTAGAAATAAGGGCAAAATAGTTTCTGCTGGGTACTGAGGGGGGGGGAGAGGGAGGGGGCAGAGTGGGTGGTAAGGGAGGGGGTGGGGACAGGGGGGAGAAATGAACCAAGCCTTGTATGCACATATGAATAATAAAAGAAAAATGAAAAAAAAATCTAGACCTTATCACTTATTAGCCAGGTGTTAGAGGCAAAGTAATTCTCTAAGACTCTATGACTTCATTTTATAATAACAAAATAGGAAAATAACTGAATGTGATGGTATAATGAAGTAATACATAAAGTATTAAAGTGGTAATCTTTTTGTCTTTAATCCATACTTATTCCTCAGATGATGGAAGGAATAATTTTCACCACTTTCTACCCATTACATAGACTGCCCCAGGGGAAAAAATGTTAACCAGGAAACCCGGCATTGCTCAGACCATGTTTTGATTAGGAGGAGAATGGTGTAACAATAAGGAAACAACTCTTTCTACATTACGTTCTGTAGTTGCTCTGTGTGTGAGCCAACAAGCCCCGGCTGGGTACACATTTTAATGTCTGCTCTGCACACTTAACCATCTTCCCAGATAACACCTAATCTCAGTTTGAGGGAGGCAGGAAAGATCCCAAATCTATTTTTGTTAGAGTCCTAATCTTTAATATCTGCTGGGCTATGAATAAAGATGACATTTGGACTCCTGATTTGACTCCTTCTGCCAAAATCTCTACCAGTTGAAATCCAATGGGGATTTTAGTCTGCTGATAGCAGGGACCAATTGAGGAGCAAGAACCAGCCTCTCCAGAGAGTACTGAAATGACCTTGACAGAGACTTATTATCCTGAGAACCACACTGGGTTGTGAAGTGGAGCTCATTTTTGGGAGATCCTAAGAGCACTAAGCAAAGGAAGAAGAGAAAACCCCAGTGACAAGTGCTGAACAAAGATGAGGAAAATCCCATTCTGCAGAGGCTGCATGGTCCCCATAGAAACACTGGCTCCCAGGCAGCATAGCAATGTAGAGTCCCATTAGATAAATGATTGTCTCCAGAAACAGCAGCATCCTCAGAGTGAGTATTTGAGATGGGGATGTATCTTGATTACCACAACCAATGAAGCACACTCTTGTAATCTATTTCCCAAGGACAAGAGCTGGTAAGTGTTCTAGAATGTTCTGGACAGTCTGGCACAGTGAAGAATGCCCTGCCCAGAATGTCATACAAATGTCTTGACAATTGAGACAATTATTCATTTCATCCTTCAATCAAGGATTTTCTGAGCTCTTTCATGACAGGACCTGAGTTAGAATTGAAGGGTCTTATATTAAAAATATTTCCCCATAAAAATTTCAAAGCATCCCAATGGGTATTTCATGCATCTCACCAACACATCAGTGCTGTCCTTTTGTGGATTTTACTTTTCCTTCTGCAACTATTGAGGAAGCCACTCCAGGGAAGCATTGTCTTGCCACCGTCTCAAATAAGCGCATTCAGGAAGACGTTGGTTACCAGCCAAGGATACCATGGTCCAAAGTGCTCAGAACATCAAACACTCAAGAGACTGACACAGATCTTTATTCCTTATGATCCTCACAATGATGAGGTCACACCGGGCCATATGCTGAAGTTGAAGGAAATACCCCACTTTCCCTTTATTTGTTTATCTATTTATTTTGCAGTACTGGGGCTTGAAATCAGGACCTACACCACGAGCCACTCCAGCAGCCCTTTTTGCGTTAGTTATTTTCGAGATAGGGCCTCATGAACTATTTGCCCAGGCTGACTTCGATCCTTGATCCTCTTGATCTCTTGATCCTCTTGATCCTCTTGATCCTCTTGATCTCTGCCTCCTAGGATTGCAGGTGTGAGCCACTGGCACCTGGCTCCCACATTCCCTTTAGACTAATATTGCTCACCTACTCACTGACACGTACTGCACATGCTCTAGCGTCTGAGAGTCTCCCCACACTACCTCCTTCTAGCTATGCATAGATGGGGTACATGGGCATGATTCCTAAATTTCATATAAACACTGTAATTTTCACCTTACTTCAGAATCATCCCAAATACCAACACAAAATCACTTTATTCTTCTCCTTCAGCAACGCTTCTCCATCCCTGGGGTGGGGGTGGGGGTGGGAACTCGTGAATCCTCTCCCACCAGTTAATTCATCTGATACATCTAAATACCAGTTTATATTCAAACTGGAACATTCTCTTCCACTATATATGAACTGAACCAACAACACTTTCCATTACATGTTGATAATTGACATAGAAAGTAGATAGATTGGTAGATAGATAGATGATGGATAGATAGATAAAGGAAGAAACAAAGAGGGAGAAGAGAGAAGGAATAGAAAAAAGAGAGAATGTGAGAAAGCAAGAGAACAAGCAAGCAGGAAAGTCACATGTAAAATTGAGTCATAGGATCTCAATTAATTTTAGCTAATACATTTTGCAATGTCTCCATTCTTACTGATATCATTTTAAAATGAAGAAACCAAGGCACAAAGACACAGGGCAGTATAGACCATAGAGTTAGAATCCAACTTCATCTTTTCCTAACTCTAGAATTCAGGTACTTTTGATTAATGCATACTTGTTCTGTAGTCCACTCTGTGGAAAAATAATATATTTTGAGGTAATACCACAATATATCAGACATAGGAGATATATACACATATCAGATATATGTGTATATTCATGTGTGTGCACATTGTGTACATTTGCTTCAGCCTCTAAGCATGGGTTCCTCTCTCATCATGTGTGACAATGAAGCTAGCTGATCACAGTTCAGGCTGCAGCTTGCAGCTGAAGCCAAATGAGATGTCAGCTGTTTGTGGGTAAAGCCTACATCACATGCAATGCACATCAATTTCTGCTGCTCTAGAGATAATTAGAGGCAGATTACAGAAATAAGTAGGTATCTTTCTTTCATTATGTGCTGTGAGTGGATAAACCATAAACAACATTTCCTTCATTTGAAAGTGATAAATGCAACATATGGGAAAGTTCCTGCTAAGAGCATATTAGAGATCTTACATATCTATATTTTGTTTGTAAATATGAACTTACTCTGAATCATAGTGAATTTTCTGCAAGTGTGGGTGTGGATCCTGAGGGCTCATCCTTATCTAGTCCTTTTTTTTTATTCCAGCCACAGGGAACCTAACTTCCAACACCCTTTATTGTTAGGGAATGCTGACCCACTCATTCTGGCCAGCAGACTATAAGCAGACATGTTTTCTATGACAAAGCATTTCCTTCCAGATGGGTAGCATCCTAGAACTTTTTCCTCTTGCCAATATACATCACAGAAACACAAGAAAAGGTGTGGTACAGTCCACATAAGCCAGATCATTGATCTAACACATGGAGAATAATTGCCCAGCAGAATTGCCCAAATCCACAGCAGAATATTGTGTGGATGAAAACCAAGCTTTTGTTTTCTTAAGCCACCGAGATTTAAGCGTTGTCTGCTAGCATAGCATAATTTAGCCTTTCCTACCATTGTGGGGAGGTAAATTCCTTCATACTATAAAATATACAATCAAAAGTAACACATGCTTTTTAATCTGATACAATCTGGCCCAAACTTTCCTTTTCAATTTTGTGTTCTGTCATTCTCCACATGAAACTAGAACCTGTTCCTTGAACAGTTTATCTAGTCATTTCCTGCTATTTTCTGTCTCTACTTGCACAATTTCTTCTGCCTTCATCTCTACCCTTTTCACATCTCAATTATTACCATTTAAAGGTGAACTCACATGCTAACTCCTCAATAAACTCTTCCCTAATCTCACTATTCTGAAATAACTTCTTTTATTTTCAAATTTTTATATGCATTTCTTGTTATCCCTTCTTGCTTTATGTACTATATATCATTTATTTGTGCATATGCTTTAACATTCTTATTGGTTATTTGATAAGGGCACTTAAATCTGTTTCATTATTGTATCCTCAGTAACTCACTATAGTGCCTTAAAATTATATTTAATAAATATTCAATATTGATCTACCAGTGACACAAATATAGTAAGTTTTATCATAAAAATCAATGTAGGCCACTTTTGAAGGTGTTATCAAGAAGCATTCCTTCTCTGGGCCACTTTTTTACTATCTGCTCCAAATAAGGTTATATTTATTAATGGATGGAGTCATTAGGTACTGAAAAGTCCTGTATATACACAAGGTCCCTCAGGCAAGCACTATTGGGATATAGAGCAGGCTTCCTTCTCAGTTCCCTCTACTAAAAACAATGATAAATATGGTGATGAATATCACACACTCAGAAGAGTGTCTGCACTGGTAAGTACATAAAAATACTGTTCTTTAAATAAAAAGAATAGCATAGTTATTGTTCTTACCCTCTCACAGATTAAGGCACTAAAGCAGAAATGCTAAGCCTGCTGCCAAAGGACATGAAGGTAATAAGTGGCAGAGTCAAAATTTGGTTCCTTAATTCTTCCACCTTACAGCTTCTTTGAGGCCTTTAGAGCAATGGGTTCTGTTCCAAAGAATAACCATGATCCACCTGGCTTGTGAAGGAATGGTCAGATCAGATAATTTGTAAGGTTACTGTCAACCTTGATATTCAATGAGTATTCTCCATTCAGGTTGCTGTAACAAAAATCACATAGTCTGGGTGACTTAGAAACAAGAGAAATTTATTTCTCATCATTCTAGAGGCTGGGAAGTCCAAGATCAAAATTCTAGCATAGTCAGAATCCGAGGGCTTGTTTCCTGACATATAGATGATTGGTTTCTTGTGTTCTCACATGGTAGAAAGGGTGAGAGGATGCTCTGAAAACTCTTGTAGAAGGGTATTAATCCCATTCAGGAGAACAGAGTGTTCATGATTTAATCTCCCCCTAAATCCTTCACTTCCTAACCCCAGGACCCCGAGAAATCAGGATTTTGACATATGAACTGGACAGGGAAGGATATATTCCGTCTATAGCTCTGTGATTCTATTTATATATGATAAAAATTAACAAATAATGTTCCTAATAATCCAGCACATAGTAATCTAATGGCAGAGGTGGATGGTGGTCTTAGTGAGGTTTACAACTTCTGCTATGAAGTCATTCTTTGGGACTTTTTTCTTTTTTTATTCATATGTGCATACAAGGCTTGGGTCATTTCACCCCCCTGCCCCCACCCCCTCCCATACCACCCACTCCGTCCCCTCCCTCTCCTCCCCACCCCCTCAATACCCAGCAGAAACTATTTTGCCCTTATCTCTAATTTTGTTAAAGAGAGAGTATAGGCAATAATAGGAAGGAACAGTGTTCCTGGTTGAGATAAGGATAGCTATACAGGGAGTTGACTCACATTAATTTCCTGTGCGTGTGTTACCTTCTAGGTTAATTCTTTTTGATCTAACCTTTTCTCTAGTTCCTGTTCCCCTTTTCCTATTGGCCTCAGTAGCTTTAAGGTATCTGCTTTAGTTTCTCTGCATTAAGGGCAACAAATGCTAGCTAACTTTTTAGGTTTCTTACCTATCCTCACCCCTCCCTTGTGTGCTCTCACTTTTATCATGTGCTCAAAGTCCAATCCCCTTGTTGTGTTTGCCCTTGATCTAATGTCCACATATGAGGGAGAACATATGATTTTTGGTCTTTTGGGCCAGGCTAACCTCACTCAGAATGATGTTCTCCAATTCCATCCATTTACGAGTGAATGATAACATTTCATTCTTCTTCATGGCTGCATAAAATTCCATTGTGTATAGATACCACATTTTCTTAATCCATTCGTCAGTGGTGGGGCATCTTGGCTGTTTCCATAACTTGGCTATTGTGAATAGTGCCGCAATAAACATGGGTGTGCAGGTGCCTCTGGAATAACCTGTGTCACAGTCTTTTGGGTATATCCCCAAGAGTGGTATTGCTGGATCATATGGTAGATCAATGTCTAGCTTTTTAAGTAGCCTCCAAATTTTTTTCCAGAGTGATTGTACTAGTTCACATTCCCACCAACAGTGTAAGAGGGTTCCTTTTTCCCCGCATCCTCACCAACACCTGTTGTTGGTGGTGTTGCTGATGATGGCTATTCTAACAGGGGTGAGGTGGAATCTTAGTGTGGTTTTAATTTGCATTTCCTTTATTGCTAGAGATGGTGAGCATTTTTTCATGTGTTTTCTGGCCATTTGAATTTCTTCTTTTGAGAAAGTTCTGTTTAGTTCACTTGCCCATTTCTTTATTGGCTCATTAGTTTTGGGAGAATTTAGTTTTTTAAGTTCCCTATATATTCTGGTTATCAGTCCTTTGTCTGATGTATAGCTGGCAAATATTTCTCCCACTCTGTGGGTGTTCTCTTCAGTTTAGAGACCATTTCTTTTGATGAATAGAAGCTTTTTAGCTTTATGAGGTCCCATTTATCTATGCTATCTCTTAGTTGCTGTGCTGCTGGGGTTTCGTTGAGAAAGGTCTTACCTATATCTACTAACTCCACAGTATTTCCTACTCTTTCCTGTATCAACTTTAGAGTTTGTGGTCTGATATTAAGATCCTTGATCCATTTTGAGTTAATATTGGTATAGGATGATATAAATGGATCTAGTTTCAGTTTTTTGCAGACTGCTAATCAGTTTTACCAGCAGTATTTGTTGAAGAGGCTGCTATTTTTCCATTGTATATTTTTAGCTCCTTTGTAAAGACAAGTTGGTTATAGTTGTGTGGCTTCATATCTGGGTCCTCTATTCTGTTCCACTGGTCTTCATGTCTGTTTTTGTGCCAGTACCATGCTGTTTTTACTGTTATTGCTTTGTAACATAGTTTGAAGTCAGGTATTGTGATACCTCCTGCATTGTTCTTTTGACTGAGTATTGCCTTGGCTATTCGTGGCCTCTTGTGTTTCCATACAAATTTAATGGTAGATTTTTCAATCTCTTTAATGAATGCCATTGGAATTTTGATGGGAATTGCATTAAACATGTAGATTACTTTGGGGAGTATCGACATTTTTACTATTTTGATTCTACCAATCCATGAGCATGGGTGATCTCTCCACTTTCTATAGTCTTCCTCAATCTCTTTCTTCAGAAGTGTATAGTTTTCCTTGTAGAGGTCGTTCACATCTTTTGTTAGGTTTACATCTAGGTATTTGATTTTTTTTGAGGCTATTGTAAATGGAATTGTTTTCATGCATTCTTTTTAAGTTTGGTCATTGTTAGTGTATAGAAATGCTACTAATTTTTCTAAGTTGATTTTATATCCTGCTACCTTGCTATAGCTATTGATGATGTCTAGAAGCTTCTGAGTAGAGTTTTTTGGGTCTTTAAGGTATAGGATCATGTCATCTGAAAATAGGGATATTTTGACAGTTTCTTTACCTATCCGTATTCCTTTTATTCCTTCTTCTTGCTTAAGTGCTCTGACTAGGAATTCCAGTACTATGTTGAATAGGAGTGGAGATAGTGGGCATCCTTGTCTGGTTCCTGATTTTAGAGGGAATGGTTTCAGTTTTTCTCTGTTAAGTATAATGCTGGCTGTAGGTTTGTCATATATAGCTTTTATAATGTTGAAATAGTTTCCTTCTATTCCTAGTTTTCTTAGAGCTTTTATCATGAAATGATGTTGAATCTTATCAAAGGCTTTTTCTGCATCTATTGAGATGATCAAGTGGTTTTTGTCTGTTCTTCTGTTAATGTGGTTTATTACGTTCATTGATTTTCGAATGTTGAACCACCCCTGCATCCCTGGGATGAAGCCTACTTGGTCGTGGTGAATAATCTTTTAAATGTGTTGTTGAATTTGGTTTGCCATTATTTTGTTGAGGAATTTTGCATCAATGTTCATTAAGGAGATTGGCCTATAGTTCTCCTTTTGGAGGTGTCTTTGCCTGGTTTTGGGATAAGTGTAATACTGGCTTCATAAAATGTGTTTGGCAGTTTTCCTTCCCTTTCTATTTCATGGAACAGTTTAAGGAGAGTTGGTATCAGTTCTTCTTTAAAGCTCTGATAGAATTCAGATGATAATCCATCAGGTCATGGACTATTCTTTTTGGGGAGACTCTTGATTGCTGCTTCAATTTCATTTTGTGTTATAGGTCTATTCAGGTGATTAATTTCCTCTTGGTTCAGTTTTGGATGATCATAAGTATCTAGAAATCTGTCCATTTCTTTAAGATTTTCAAATTTATTTGAATATAGGTTCTCAAAGTAGTCTCTGATGATTTCCTGGACTTCCATGGTGTTTGTTGTTATCTCCCCTTTTGCATTCCTGATTCTACTACTTTGGGTTTTTTCTCTCCTCATTTTAGTCAGGTTTGCCAGTGGTCTGTTGATCTTGTTTATTTTTTCAAAGAACCAACTTTTTGTTTCATTAATTCTTTGTATGGTGTTTTTGGTTTCTATTTCATTGATTTCAGCTCTTATTTTTATTATTTCTCTCCTTCTATTTGTTTTGGGATTTGCTTGTTCTTGTTTTTCTAGGAGTTTGATATGTATCATTAGGTCATTGATTTGGGATCTTTCAGTCTTTTTAATATATGCACTCATGGCTATAAACTTTCCTCTCAGGACTGCCTTAGCTGTGTCCCATAGGTTCTGGTAGGTTGTGTTTTCATTTTCATTTACTTCCATGAACTTTTTAATTTCCTCTTTTATTTCATTGATGATCCATTGTTCATTAAGTAATGAGTTATTTAGTTTCCAGCTGTTTGCATGTTTTTTGTCTTTACTTTTGTTGTTGAGTTCTACTTTTACTGTATTGTGATCAGATAGTATGCATGGTATAATTTGTATTTTCTTATATTTGTTGAGACTTGCTTTGTGCCCTAGGATATGATCTATTTTGGAGAAGGTTCCATGGGCTGCTGAGAAGAATGTACATTTTCTAGAGGTTGGATGAACTGTTCTGTAGACATCAAGTAGGTCCATTTGATCTATTGCATATTTTAGGTATTGGATTTCTTTATTGATTTTTTTGTTTGGATGACCTATCTATTGATGATAATGGGGTGTTAAAGTCTCCCACAACCACTGTGTTGGCATTTATATATGCTTTTAGGTCTTTCAGGGTATTTTTGATGAAATTGGATGCGTTGACATTGGGTGCATACAGGTTCATAGTTATTATTTCCTTTTGGTCTATTTCCCCTTTTGTTAGTATGGAATGTCCTTCTTTATCTCATTTGATCAATGTAGGTTTGAAGTCTACTTTGTCAAGATAAGTATTGCTACTCCTGCCTGTTTTGGGGGGCCATAGGCTTGGTAAATCTTCTTCCAGCCTTTCATCCTAAGCCTATGCTTATTTCTGTCGGTGAGATGGGTCTCCTGTAAGCAACCAATTGTTGGATCTTCCTTTTTAATCCATTTCATCAAGCGGTGCCTTTTGATGGGTGAATTAAGTCCATTAACATTAAGCGTTAGTACTGATAGGTATGTGGTGATTCCTGTCATTTAGTTGTCTTAGTTGTTTGAAGGTTTGATTGTGTGTACCTAAGTTGAGGTTACTCTCTACTGTCTTGCTTTTCCATTTCCTGTGGTTTGGTGCTGCCTGTCTTTTCATGGTTAAGTTGGGTTTCACTTTCCGAGTGCAGAATCCCTTGCAGAATCTTTTGTAGTGGTGGCTTTGTGGTCACATATTGTTTTAGTTTCTGCTTATCATGGAAGACTTTTATTGCTTCATCTATTTTGAATGATCGTTTTGCTGGGTAGAGTATCCTGGGGTTGAAGTTATTTTCATTCAGTGCCCGGAAGATCTCACCCCATGTTCTTCTTGCTTTTAATGTTTCTGTTGAGAAGTCTGCTGTGATTTTGATGGGTTTACCTTTGTATGTTACTTGTTTTTTCTCTCTTACAGCCTTCAATATTCTTTCCTTAGTTTCTGAACTTGTTTTAATGATGATATCCGTGGGGTCGTTCTATTTTGATCTGGTCTGTTTGGTGTCCTGGAGGCCTCTTGCATCCGTATGGGAATATCTTTCTCAGATTTGGGAAATTTTCCGTTATTATTTTGTTGAATATATTGCGCATTCCCTTCACTTGCACCTCTTCTCCTTCTTCAATGCCCATGATTCTCAAGTTTGGTCTTTTGATGGAGTTGGTGAGTTCTTGCATTTTCTTTTCACAGGTCTTGAGTTGTTTAATTAATAGTTCTTCAGTTTTTCCTTTCATTACCATTTCATCTTCAAGTTCTGAGATTCTGTCTTCTGTTTGTTCTATTCTGCTGGATTGGCCTTCTGTTTTGTTTTGCAGTTTTGTTTCATTCCTTTTTCTGAGGTTTTCCATATCCTGGTGGTTTCCTCTTTAATGTTGTCTATTTTTGTCCTGAGGTCATTTATCCATTTATTCATCATGTTCTCTGTTTCACTTTGGTGTTTATAGAGTGCTTCTATGGTTTCCTTTATTTCTTCTTTTGCTTTTTCAAATTCTCTATTTTTGTTGTCTTGGAATTTCTTGAGTGTCCCCCGTACATTTTGGTTGACCCTATCCAGTATTATCTCTATAAAATTCTCACTGAGTACTTGTAGTATATCTTCTTTTAAATTATTCTTGTGGGCTTCATTGGGTCATTTGGCATAGTTTATCTTCATTTTGTTGGAGTCTTGATCTGAGTACCTGTTTTCTTCATTCCCCTCTGGTTTTTGTACTAATTCTTTGCTGTGGGGAAACTGGTTTCCCTGTTTTTTCTGTCTTCCTGTCATTGTCTTTGGTGTTGTTACTGTCCCTGTACTGTGTGCAATTAAGTATTTTCTAGCTTGTAATAACAACAATGGTAATATTTAGAATGGAAGGGTGAGCTGAGATGGAAAGCAAGAAGTTAAAGAAAAGGGGAAAACAGATACACAGACAAGAGGGAGAAAACAGAACAAGGTTTCTGACAAGAAAGTTTCAAAGGTATAAACAGGGAATGTTAGTGTACTAATTGACAGTAAGCTGAACAGACATTAGAGAGACAGAGAGAGGATTGAAAATAAAAAATAAAAAAAAAAGATAAGGATAAAAATAAAAAATAAGTTAATGAAAGAAATATCTATATATAAAAATGATTAAAATGAAATGGAAAATAGAAAGTTTAAAAAAAAAACCAAAAAACCAAAAAAACCTCCAAGTTTAAATGCAATGAAGTTTCAGTCTTAATAATTTGGGTGTCCATCTCAGTCTCCAATCCAGGAGATGGTGCAGCAGATGTTGTTCTGTAGTTGTCTCATCAAAGGGGATGCATAAAGTAGAACAAATCTACACACACACACACACACACACACACACACACACAAAGAACCCCACCATCTGTCCCAAGTTCAAATGCAGTACCGTTTCAGTAAGATTTTCAGCATGAAAGTGTAATTCGGTTGTTCTCTCATCAAAGGTAGGGAGAAAAAGAAAAAAAAGAGTCTGGAGAAAGTTCTGAGAAGGGTATCTGCAGCTGTGGCTTGCCTGCCCCCTGCTGTCAGCCTGCTGTTGCTGGAGGCATTATTTATGCAGATCTCTGGGGTGAGCTTAGCACTCACCTGGTCCCACAGGCTTTGTTTGTTCAGAGTTCTCCTGTGCGGGAGCCTCTGCTACAAGCTTTCCCCTTTCCAAGCTCACTGGGAAAGGTGACACTGCACCTGCATTGTCAGGCCTGCGTGTTTATTTACAGTTCATGTGGGAGGTGGGTCTTCCCCCCTCTCCTGTGCAGCTTTCCTCCCACCACCACTTTCACATGCTTTCCTGCTCCTGATTACTGGGTGGTGCTGCTGCTTGTGCCAGCCGCGATGTTTGTTTACAGTTCACGTGGGAAGTGGGTCTTCCCTCCTCTCCTGTGGAGTTTTCCTCCTTCCGCCACTCTCACAAGTTTTCCCACTCCTGGTTGCTGGGTGCACGCCCCCGCTCCCACCAGAGCCTCTCCGGCCAGGCCCGGCTTATTTATTTACAGTCCCGGGAAGGATTCCCTTCCCCCAATCTTCAGCCCTCAGGGTGCCCCACCCTCTTTCTCATGTGTCTTTATTGTTCTTATTGCTTATTACTCAGTTTCTCTTTTTTCCCCGGCTGGAGGTCAGACTGTCCAGGGGGCTATGCTGCTCTGGCCCAGGCTTGTCTGTGGGAGTACCGCGGTACCACGAAGCTCACCTGGTCCGCGTCTTCCCAAGCCGTCTGGGAGCCAGCAACTGGCAGCCCGGGGGCCCTCCTGGTTTCTCCGTTTAATGTGAAGTGGAGATTCTCTGCGCCGGCTGGAGGTGTGGAGGGGTCAAAGTTATGCCTCTTCTCAGTGATTATGCCTGCAAGGTGTGTCTCCAGTGTCTCTCCAAGATTTCACTATAGGAGGCTCACTTTCTGCTTCCTCCCTCTAGCCGCCATCTTGGAATCCTCTTTGGGACTTTTTATCACGTTTTAGCAGGCCTCTTTTATTATATTATACAGTTTAAAAAGATAATGTGGCAAAGAGGAAATATAATGCTTTACAGTCCAATAAATGTGAATTTGAATCATTACTCCACTATTTATTTTCTGCAACACCTTGGGCAAGTTATTCAACCTCCTACCAAGTTAACCTCTCAGATTTCTATACCTTTTAATCCTTTGGCTAAGGGCACTGGCCAACAATTTTTTCCATGGTTCTGCCAATATCTTTCTTTCTTTCTTTTTTGCTATCTTTCTTCCTTCAATGCAAAAATTACTTGGTTCAGATGCTTCCTGACCTAAACTGAGCACCATAATTTCTTCCCTAACAAATGAAACTAGCAAATTCTAAGTTTTCCTGGTCCCTTGGATGGAAATGATACAAGCTTATGAACTGTGACTGGTGATTTTCTTTTCCATTGTCTGAGGTTCAAAATACACCAATGCTTATCAGAGTGAAAACCTGAGACTGATGCACTGAGAACAGAAACAAGAGTCCAAAAAGAATATTCTTCTTATGATCCCTGTTTCTTCCTGAGACCTGAATTCATTTCTGCACTTATGTTCCATAAGAAGCTCCCTTTACATTAGAGTTGGGTCTCATTAGAGGCATTGTGAAGTAGACAGCTTCACACAGTCAATACAATCTGAGCTCATCTTACAAGTCATAATTAGAACCAGTAGGAATCTTTGTTGTTTTTCAGGCAAAACAGAAAAAAGACTCTGCAAAGGCATGTAGGGGTAAAACCCTGTGGAAGGTTGAGGAACACAGTTGCAGTTAATTAATTAAATAAGAAGAGAAGAAGTGGGAATGACATAGGAAAGTGTACATGCGTCAAACCAAAAGGCCACAATAAAGAATGCTCAGAAGGTGTTCTTATGCTAATAGTAGCAAACTCTTGCATGTACCAAACACCTTTCTGAACATCTGTTAACCCATTTCATTGTGCCATTAAGGTGTGAATTGGTATAATCCAGAAAGAAATGAAATCACGTAAAGGCAAAGTAGCTTGCATAAAGTAACACCATATTAAATGCAAGCTAGGCTTCTGAACCTATTAAAGGTTGAATTGTGGCCAGGTGAGGTGATAATGCCTGCAATCCCAACTACTCAGGAAGTAGAAGTAGGAGGATCACAAGTTGAAGACCAGGTAGAACAAAGTTAGCAAGAACCTACCTCAGAAACAAAATATAAACAGAAGTACTACAGTCATGGTTCAAGTGGTAGAGATCTTGCTCTTAAATCCTCAATAACACACACAGACACACACAGACACACACACACACACACACACACACACACACAAATGGTTGAACTGGGTGCCCCTGAAATTCATATATTGAAGTTCTAATGCTAACCCTCAGTATCTCACAAAGTGAATCTATGTAGAAATAAAATAGAATGATTACAGAGGTAACTAATTAAGATTAGTTCATACTGAAGTAGGTTGGGAAACTAATCCAAAATTACTTATGTCCTTGCATAAAGAAAAAATTGGGGGCTGGGCTGGTTCAAGTGGTAGAGTTCCAGCGTAGCAACTGCAAGGCTCTGAGTTCAAACACTAATACCACCAAAAAACCCAAACAAACAAAAAAGGAAATTTGGACACAGACATATAGAGGAAGAATACCATGTGTACATGAAGTCTATCCAAACCAAGTAATGTCAAATGTGGTCAAAAAACCACCAGAAGCTAGAGAGAGGCATGAAACAGATTCTCCTTCATCACTCCCTGAAGTCACCAACCCTACCAACACCTTGATCTCAGATATCTAGCCCCAGAACTGGGAAAGAATACATTTCTGTTACTAAATCTACCCAATTTATAGCACTTTGTTGCATCAGCCCTTGAAAAATCTTCTTTAGAGTCCAAAGTCAGTCCATCTAATCAGTATACTGCAGTCTTATTTTATTAGAACCATAAGAGCATTTTTAAGGAGGAAAGGAACTTGATCACATTGCATTCTATTTCAGAACCAGCCTGTCCTTGCTTGTCTTTTCACCTGAAGTCCCCCATTAGTCACCAAGATCATTAGCTTGGGATCTGTATGTTTCTTAGAGAAAAATAAAAACCACGTACTGCCCATATTCTTTGCAATTCAGCTCATTTTAATGTCAGTATTGGTCTGTCTCTGTTTGGGCAGAAACTTCACTGCAAAGTGTCTCATTTTTATAGATCTATGATTAAACTATTCAACGGTACAGTTCTTTACTGCCTCCTGTTTACAGACTTGCTCTATTTTTACTTATATGGGCAAAAGCAAAACATCAGAGAACATTTTTTCTCTTCCTTACTATATTTGATGTCAAATGTAAAGTCACGATGTTTTAAGAGGGGGCATTCTTTGGTTCCCTTATTACAGCTATTCATCTTTCTTTGGGGGAAAAGAGAGAGCACTGATTCTATTGAATGGAGATATTTTTGTGGAATCTTTCTCTGGTGACTCGTAATCTAAAGCTGTTGAATCCAAGGAAGGCAGTTTTAACCACAGTATTTAATCTTATGGAGACATTTATTGCATAGATTTTTGTTTTGCCTTGTTTAATATAAACCACCAGAGAGATGTTTCTTGGTTTTGTCATTTCATAAAAGAGTGTGAAATGAAAATCCCAGATAAGAAAAGGCCACTCCTTCTTCAGAATTGTCACAGACTCTGCATTCAGGAAGGGATCCTGGACCTTAAAACACACCAATAAAAATACTAACATTAATAATAATTACAGTAACAATGGTTAACCAATATCCACAGAGGAGCTCTGGAGTAGCGATTATAATGACTACTTCTGGAATTAGACACACCTGGTTTTATTACAGTTCTTACTCTTCCTAGCTGCATTCCCTTGAGTTATCTTCTCTAAGCTCAGGTTCCTCATCTCTAAAATAGAGGATATTAATAGTCCTTATTTCACAAAGTTGCTATGAATTTTACATGGAATACTGAATGAAAAGCTCTTAACACAGTATCTGGCATGCAGTAAAAAGTCACTAAGCTCTAGTTACTATTGTTATAAATAAGAATATAGTTTATTATAAGCTTATTACTTGCCAGGGGTCTCCAAATACATGATCTTTATTTCTGATAACAATTTATGGAGCAATTAATACTTGTTTCCACCATACAGATAAATGAATTACATTACATGTCATTTGGCTAGGAAGTTGTAAAGCAGTGGTTCTCTTAGGTCTAAAAAATATGCCAGATTTTATTTGAATATAATCAAACTGATAGAAGGGCACAAAAGATCCCTCCAATGTCATTGTTTCAAGTTAGTATTTGTAAGAACTATAAAGTCAAGATAAAGTTAAGGATAGTCTTTACTAAAATAACCAATTTAATAAAAATCAATTTACTACTCCCTTCAAGCTTCACACCAGAGTTTTCAGTGAAACTCAAATGCCATCCAATTAACTAACTGTCTATCATATGTAGACTTAAACAACCTGAAGTTTAAGAGTCTCTGTTTTAGTCAGGACTGTTTGGGTAAAGATTAATGAAGCACATCTCAAAATGTCTCAAGCAAAATGAAAATGTATTGCTCTGGTGTCTGAGAATTCTAGAATCCAATTTCAGGTAGAACTGGATCCAGTCTCTTCTCTTTCTTCTTCCTCCAGATAGTTCCATTTTCAGCTCTGTTTCTCTCTATGAGTTGGCTTTCTCCTTTTCTCTGAAAACAGGCAGAATGTGTTGACACAGATATTTGTCAAAAACCTCAATACTTGGTTACCCAACAGGTGGAAGACCTCCTTTTCTTCCAATATCTGCTTTTTGGTCATCAGTAAGTACTATGATTAGCCCACAGAGTATAGTCAGTTCTATGAAGAAGTGGGCTAGAAGGAACATTTGATTGACAGCCCCACAAAGACTTCTTGGAATGGGAAAACAAATCCCCAAAGAAAGAGTTCTATTCACAGAAAGACAAGATTAAAAGTGTACTAAAGTAGATCAAGTTCCAATGAGTGCAATATTCACTAGATTTTTTTAAAGGAAGAACTTGGAAGGTTTAACTTTTGTCTATTTTCATTTACTTATTTAGTCAAATAATTGTAGAGCATCTAAATGTTCTAGATATTTAAGAAACATAGAGAAGAGAAAGAGAGAGAGAAAGAGGGGGTGCACTTGTATAGCATTGCATTAATTTTTTCCTATGGCTGCTATAACAAATTAGCACACACTTTATGGTTTAACAAACCAGATATACACAACCAGTCTCACTGGGATACAATCAAGGGGTCAGCAGGTCTGGTTCCTTCTGGAGACTCTTGAGGGATGTCAGTTTCCTTGCTCGTCTGGCTTCTGGATTTCCTTGGCTCTTGACACCTCCTCAAAACACTAATGTCCCCATCTCAAGACTCTTAATCATATTTGCAAATTTCCTCTTGCTAAAGAAGGTAATATTTACAGGTCCCAGAGATTAGGATGCAGGTATCTTGGGAGATCATTATTCAGACTTCCACATGCATAATCCAGGAAGGTATGACAACCAAAGCAAGTAGGCTTACTGTCAGACAAAGAAAGACATAAGAGATAAACCACAGATTATACATAGGCTAAAGAAGTCACTTTCAGCTTCTAGGATCCAGTTTGTGTCTTGGCAGATAATGATAACAGCAAATATTTATATTCCTTGTGTGTTAGACATTGTTCTCAGTGCTTTGCTTATGTAACTCCATCTTCATAATAAACTATTTTCATTGTATAGAAGAGGAATTTAAGATACAAAGATATGTTAAATGACTTGTCCAATATCACATTGAACTAGCAGAGCTAAGATTTGAACCTAAGGGTCTGAATGCTTTTGATCATTTGAGATGGAATTTAAAGACTGGATAAGCAGGCTGACACAATGAAGAAATAGAAGGCCACTGCAAACAGGGGGAACAGAGAACAAAGGTGCAGAGGCAGGGAAATGAAGTAGAGATTCAGTTGGTGAGTAGGTCAGGTTAAGTGGAGCTTAGCAAGCTTAGAAGCAGTAAGAGATGAAGCTAGAGATTTAGCTTGAAGACAAAGTGTGGAAACTACGGGCATCTTCCAGGGCTCCTGGACTGCAGGAGAGAGGTGGGAGCCTAAATCACAGCATAGCATAGAATGTGCCAGTGTTTTTGGCTCTCTAGAGAGTGGGAAGTTGAGTGGGGACAAGAGAGAGGGGGCATGGATGTTGGCGCTGATACAAACAATAATACTATTTTGAGTCAATTTAAAGCATCTTTATCCACATTGACCAAAGTATTTTAACATGATAAAAAATACCCAGATTTGGAATATGCAGATCTATATCGAAATCTTGGCTTTGTCACTTGCCTCTGTGGGTCTTGGTATTTCTCAACACCCCAACCTTCATTTTCTTGTCCTTTAAAATAGAAATAAAAGTATTTTATTGGTAATTGTTAGCTTATAAGGTAATAGTTATCAAGATCAAATAAGGTTTCAGCAATGTTACTGTGCATTATTATTAAGGTTATATTCTTATTTAATATCACCTTTAGGTCCATGTTGTTATTTTTGCCTCACTTTATAGATGAGGAAACTGAATAGATAGGAATTAGCCAAAGTCATAGAGTAGATTAGAATCTCAAGGGTAAGAATCCCAACTATGGGCAAACTTCAGCAAGCGAAATGAAGGGAATTTAAGGGAACAGGCAGGGCATGTGTTATTCCACAGATGAGCTAGAAGGGCATCTAGAAACATTTCTCGCATTTCTTAAGGATGCACGAAAAGCACAGACTTGAGAACACCCAGCTTTTCATCAGTCCACAGCAGTTCCCCGGGCACCTTGGCAGAGAAGCACTAGCAGTCTGGGAAAGGTGGAGGGAAACCTGGTCCCCGCCTAGCAACACCCTCTGCGCACATAGCGACCAGGGTGGGAGCAGCTGCTACCCTAGAGCCAGGCCCTGTGATTAGCCAGATTCCCGGGCTCCACCCCAACCTGGTCCCCCTGGTCTCAGTGGGTTGGTTTCCTCTGAAGAAGCAGAGATCCTGCACGTCTTCAGTCACCTCAGCGTTAGGGCTGCCTTTCTGTTCTCTCAAACTCCCAGGGAGGTGTCAGTGTTGACACGCCACTGCTGGGTAGACAGGGAATTTAACAATCACAAATTCTGAGTCTTCAAGAGAAGTTTCCAGACAGCTTCAAAGAGGTTGAACCCTTCACAGGCTTTAGCACTGTCCAGACACTAAGTAAAACTGGGGTCTTGGGAAGAACCCTGCTCAACCTATGTGTAAAGATCTCTGCCCCTCACTCTGTGTGACCTTGGTGAGGTAAAACACCCTCTCAATCTGTAAAGTGAGCCTTTGGATTAGAATGATCCCTAAAGCCCTCTCAGATTCTAAAAGACTCTGAAAGGAGCGGTCAGCTGGTGGCCAGTTTTGCAGAACTTCTGTTTTCCTTGACATGACACCTGTTTAAACATCCAGTGTTTATTCTATGCAAGATCTCAATCTCAGATTTATCGGATTGTTGCCGAATCAGATCCCTTTTTCCCATGTGCAGTGCTCCTTCACACCTGTCTCCTTGCTTTCACCCTAAGTGCCTGAGAGCAGAAGTGGAATTATCCTCATTTCGCAAATGGGGAGATGGAGTATCAAAGCTGAATATGGAGTTTTTTCATGTGTCTTACTAAACCCTTGGTTTCCCGTCTGATGTCTTACCTAATGACTTAGTAGATCTGCCTTGCAAACCTCTTAGGTAAGATCTCCAGCTCTGCTAATTGCTGCACAGGTGATACAGAGTAAGTTACATAGTTACATATACCTGCTTCCTCAACTGCAAAGCAAGAATGATAAAAGTCTAAAGAGTACCTTTTGCCTTTATTTGGAGTTTTAAATGAGATAGTATAGGTGTATGGGGTGGCAAAATTTCACCTCCATCCTCTTAAGATCCTAGCTATGCTCTAAAATTAAATTAAGAGTAGAAAAAGTATATACGTTTCTTTAAAACATGTTTCAAATGGGACAGGAAATAAATTGCTACAAAAGCAGTTAGAACCAGTTACTTATATTGCAAACTAAACAAAGACTGGTAAATTGTGATTAAACCATTAAATTAATTAGAGGAGGCTTAAAGGATAAGAGTTACATTAACATATTCCTTCAGTCTCAACTACTCATCCTTGAGGAGAGGATGTAGCATCTTTCACGTAGGAATTTCATCTTCTGCTGTGATCTTTCTATATCTCCTATTTTTCAAGTGCCGTGAACTTCGTCAAAATGCCAGAGTTGTTTATTGGAATTCTTTCATAGGTTAAGCAGTAGGTGCTTGTACTATTATTGTTGTTGTTATCAATGAGGACACTGCAAGTGCCTAATGACAAATCAAGAGGAATGATTTTTTCTTTTTTTAGGTTTTTCTACTCATAAAGATTTGAAGCAATTTTGAGAAGAATCATGTCTTCAGGTTGGAAGATTCCCCACAAGTCAAATGCAGTGCCTGAGATCGCAGAGAAAATCGTTGGAAGTAAACACTTTCGATACCTTGTGGAAGAGCCAAAGATGTAGGTTTCCTATGTGAAAAATATCTGTGTTTCTTGGATGATAATCAAATTGGTTTTTTAAACCCAGAAATTTACATTTTAAAAATGCCATCCGTGGAAAATTAAGTCATTAAGATGTAACAGAAGAAGTAAAACAGCATTGACAACTTCCATGCACACTGTTTTCCTGATATTTTTCATCTTTATAATTCCCCATACTCCTTAATTACTTGGGCTGATTTTCCAGATAAATGGGAAATAGGAGCATTGTGACATTTATAAATATTAATGGAGTACTGCTGCTTCTTTTCATCAGGTTTACAATCTACCACACATAATAATTTGTGGGGGAGCAGGAAAAGGGGGCTGTTAGTCAATTTGTTGTGAATTAAAGGAGTAGGATTAATAATGAATCATACGTTGTAAAGTTTTTCACATATTCTAATTTGTATTTGATACTCCTCTAAGCAGGGGCTTCCTAGAGCTTCCTAGAGCATAGCCAATAAGTCTTTCTTTCTGTCCAAACTCATCACAGCCACAGTCGAGAAAGGACACTCAAATGTCTCTAAAATTCACTGACTACCACAGAGCATATGAATAGCTCTTCCTTTCAGAGTTTTGGTAGTTTACAAAAGAAATGAAAATACCATACCTGCCTTCTTTTAGTATGCATTCTATAAACAGTAGCTAGTAAGTTGCCTTCCCTTCCTTAGATTATTTCCTTAGCTCTCTTCCTCTATTTCAGAAACCCACAGAATGAATAATTAGACAAAAAAGATATGGAATCATTAAACACAGGTGCAGAAAACAGTGGTTCCTAAACCTATCATCAAAATCACCTGAAAAGTCTTCAAAAATAAATATATATGGTCTAATACAAGACCAACTAAACCAGAACCTCTGAATGCAGGTCACCAGGAACACTGTTAAAAAGTGCAATCTTCAGCTGGGTGCCAGTGGCTCACACCTGTAATCCTAGCTACTCAGGAAACAGAAATCAGGAAGATTAGGGTTCAAAGCCAGCCCAGGCAAAAAGTTCCTGAGACCCTATTTTGAAAAAATCCTTCACAAAAAATAGGGCTGGTGGAGTGGCTCAAGGTGTAGGCCCTGAGTTTAAGCCCTAGTACCACAGGAAAAAAAAGTATGGGCTTCAAAAAGGCTTTAGGAACACCCATGGGTTTTACTTCTCTACTATCAGTATTGTCATCCCAGAGAGATTCCAAAGCGAGTGCCATCATCATGACACATGCCATGGCCAAGGAAGTGAGCTTGAGAGCCCACAATTCATGCAGCTGAGATCCCTGCAGAGCTAAGTCATGTAAGTTTAAGTCCTAGTTTTGTTCGTTCTTGGTGTTTTGACATTAGGAAAGTGAGTTACCATCTCTGGCCTTTGATTCTTTGTCTATAAAGGGTGGTTGTGAATATTAAATGATATTAAATGAGAAAAAGTACACAAAGTACCTTCCCAGTGCCTGTGATATCCAATGTGCTTAATATATGGCTCTGCTACTATTATTGAAGCATCATCTTCTATAGTTATAAAATATATAATGAAAAACCAAGTGCTTGCCATTGCTTTTGCCTCAGAAACAGGGTATCTCTGTTTTGTAGATGAGGAAATTAAGACACTATGGTGTGGTGAGTGATCCTTTCAAGATCTCTCACCAATTCCCTGCCACTGTCAAGAAAAGTAAACAGGATTAGTTTAGACTTGGCCTTTTCTCTGTCTACCTGGAAGCGTACATTACTACTCTACTAATTCCTCTCCTTACAAAGGTTGTTTGTTTAGCCTCATTCTATTCAAAACCCCTTCCTTTTCTGGGGTACCAAATGTAATGTTTCTAAAAGGAAAGTAGGGGTCCTTGTCTTTTTAAAATAATGGAAAATTCAAGGTTTAAAAGATAAAAGTCACTTTAACAAGGTCAGCACCTTATTTTTTAAACTACAGGGACTAGGAAATAAAAGAATACATCAAATCACCTAAGTTAATTGTGAAATAAAAGCCACAGTTCCATCCCTCCTACAACACTGTAAAAATGGTATTGTTTTTATATTAAGACAGGTGTTTTTGTTTATGTTTTCTATGAATTTGGTGCTGCTGCTTCTGGGATAACACAGGGCAATTAACATTATTTGCTAAAATAATCTTGTATAGTTCAAAAATAAATGTCAAAAGACTTCTTGTTCCTAAGGTAAGAAACTCACCACTGTTAGCTCATGCATGTCCCCCAGAATGTCCCTTTCAAAGTGAAGTGTTTATATACTTAAACCAGGGCTTGAAAAGGGTGCTGTCTTTGGGCTGAAACAGTAGGAATAATTAGTAAATATCTATATAAGAAGCACAAATTAATACCAAAGGAAGGCAATGCCAATGTCTCCATTATTTAAAGAAAATCACAAATCAATGATGGGTAGAAAAGGGAAAATCTTCCAGTGTAACCACATTTAGCTTAGATTTCCTGTAGGACAAGTGTTGAAGATACAATATTATATCAGACCTGAAGATACAGACCAGTATATTAGCTTTCTAGGGCTACTATAACAAAGTGCCATAGACCAGGTGGCTTAGAACTACAGAAATTATTATCTCACACTTCTGGAACTAGAGGCCCAATGTCAAAGTATGAACAGAACTGTGCTTCCTCTGGGGGTGCCAGGGGAGGATCTTTGTCTCAGTGCTCTCTTCTTCCTTTTTCTGGTAGTTCCTTAGCTTGTAGCCTCATAAATCTAAGCTTAACAATGCTTTCTCCCTGAGTGTGCATCTATGTCTAAATTTTTTCCTTTTTATAAAGACACAGTGAATTGGATCAAGTTCACCCTCACCCACCTCTTCAGTATGATTTCATCTTAACTCATTACATCTGCAATAACCATATTTCCAAATAAGGTCATATTCTGAGATAGAGGTATTAGGACCTCAACATAGAAAACTTGGAGTTGGAGGAGAGACACAATTTGTCCCCTAACAACTGACCTTCCATGTCATAGATGAGATGAATTTTGTGGGCTTTAAGGCAAGTTGCTGAAGTTCCAGGCCAGTTTTTAAGAACTAAGATAGGACTAGAGCTTTCCCTCCCTCTTTCCTAAATTTAAGTAGTATAATTATTGTCAGATAAAAGGAAAATACACCTATTTAGCATATCTACTTTTCACAAAGGAGATCAATTTGTAGGTTTCAAAGAATAAAACAAGTATCCTGTAGATTGTGCAACTATCATTTTCCTACTAGATCAATATAATAGGCTTCCAAACCAGCAACTTGCTCCAATTTTGTTGTTCTTTAATGAACAACAAATGTCTCAAACCTCAATGTATAGTTTATGAACCACCAGCAACAACCTCACCTGTTAGAAGCCCAGCCTCAGTGCCCTCTCCAGATGTAGTGAGCCAGAATTTTCCTTTTAGCTGAATTCCCAGGTTGACCTCTATACACGTTTCCATTTCCAAATCCCTATTCTCAAGTTTGGTCAGCACAATCTTTGTCTAATACAAATCTGATCATGTGCCCCCACCAGCAGCCACAGACTTTCCTTCTACACCTGGGAGCTCCCTTAACATCCTTAGGGATATTTTACTTCATGACAACTTCCTATGCATTTCTCGCTCCCCCATTTAACTGTAAATTCTATGTGAAAAACTATATTCTTAATATAAAGTGCAAAGTCTTGTACAAGTTGAAGCCTATTAAATTAATTAGAGCAAAGTGATTGTCAAAAAAAGTAAAGCTCTAAAAAGACAGTACTTGGTTACTTTAATTAAATCTAAGTGTAAAGTCCCATTCTGTGAAAATACCATGCAGTTGTTACTCTGGAGCACTGATGAGTCATCTTTGATAGTTTGTGAAAAGAAAGATAAACCATGTGACAGGAAACAAATTTTTCCTTTTCCAAAAAGGAGGTAAGAGTGTAGAATGAAACCACAGAACCAGAGGCTTACGGATATTCTCTGGCAAAATTACAGTCAAAGAATTAAACATTGTTATTGTGAAATGAAACATGAAAATGGTGATCACCAAGGCTTAGTATGCATTGAAAAACAGATTATACCAAAATGTCCCATTCCCTTTATTGATGAGATTCCTACAGTCCAAATGAGGGGAATGAAAAGATGTACTTTGATTCCAATGAGTCATTAACACATCTTTTTCACAAAGACCTGAAATGAGGCAGAGAATTATGACTAAGTACTATTAAGGCAGGTAATATCCTTTTTTGGTTCATTATCTTTTAATAATAACACAATTCCACAGACTCGATACATTATAAAGGAAACAGATTTATTTTGGATCGTGGTTCTGAAGTCCAAAGTTGAAAAGACACATCTATTGATGGCCTTCTTGCTGGCAGAGTCCAAAGGTAGCTCAAGGCCCACAGCCTACTTGCTGGCAGGGTAAAGTCAGGGAGTGTGTATATCTCTTCTTGTTTCTCTTCCTCCTTGTTGAAAACTGCCAGGATTCAATGATGGGGCCCCTACTCACCTCCAAAGGCCCCACCCCTAAATATTATAGTCTAGGCAGACTATGTTTTCACCATTTTAACACCTCACAATGAGGATTCAATTCCAACATGAGTTTTACGGGGAGGACAAACTATATCAAAATTATAGTATATCCCAATGTGATGGTGATTGAACAATTGGTATGAATACAACTTACCTGCAGGAAATGGGAAGGTTTTTTTGTGTGGCTCTGTTCTTATTCAGTACTTTTTAATCCACAGTCAAAGGAAGACAGACAAATTATCATGGTAAACATGTAGGTAGAAGGGTGCTGAAAGCCTTCTCAAGAAAATAGGCTAAAACCAACGAGATGAAATCAACAGAGATACATACAAAGTCTGTCTTTCAATAAGTATGTTCATGCTATATGGAATACTTAGGTTTTGCGTGTGTTTGAGCTGACCACATAGTGACAGTATCTAGAGAAAGCAGTGTGGAGATCCTCTATCCTCAGTGGAAGACCGTGCTTCATTCAGATGCCACATCTTATGAGGGACCCTGTCACACTGAAGGTATGGGCATCCGAGAGCATTTGGAAGATCCATTAATTATGGTAGATACATAATAGGTGAAATGTATCCCAGTGGAATATTTAGAACATCTAGGGATTGACTTGTTAAACAAAAAAGGAATGGGTCCATTTCAAGAAACCTCTGTGAGAGGCTGCTAGTGAATAAAGTTGACTTTTATTGTTCTTTTCAATGACAGGAGTCAGTGACCAACACACTTCCTTCATTCCATAAATACATCACTGTGAGTATCATTGTGAGCAGCACATTAGAAACTGGCTGCTAGTTTTATGGGGAAGGATAGTAAATACTTATAATAATTCAAGTAATTAGTATTTATAGTCCAGAAATGCAAAGTCTGACATGACTCTCCTAACATCATATTCATTCCTTTATTAATCCCCCAAAATGACTCATAATAGTAAATTATTTGTGACTTGCTCTTAAATTTTTTAAGTGTTAATGTTAACAGTTTCAGGAATAACTGCATACGTGAGATTCAACATCCTTCCTACAATAATGAGCACTTACTGAGTTCCAAGCCTTGGGGATTTAGCATTATACCTAAAGTTCAAATGTCAGAAGACATACAGCAAACAGATAAACAATGACTATTCAAATGAGGAAAGTGCGTTGAGAAAGAAAAGGATCATAAGTGTAGATTGAGTCACAAAGGGTGTTCTCAGTGACCTCTATGAGTAGGTAACTTTTGAACTGAGGCTATATGGAGACAGTCGTAATTATTCATGAAAATTATCCCAGATTAGCTAGCAGTGAGCTCAATAAAGCTGGCCTAGCCATCATTCCAGTGGACATGGCTGTACTAGCTTCTGACATTCATAAAACTAGTAGTTTCTTCTTTCTTCCTGTTTCAAAGAGGCTGACATTTTCCACAGGCCATTTTCCACAGTTCTTTACATATTATACATCTGGCTTTCCCAGCAACTGCTATAAACAAATAGCACCTAAATTGAGGTCATGAATCCCAAGGAAAATTTTAATATATATGCACAATATTACCTTATGCTTGCTTCATAAAAATGTATGCAATTAGAGATACCAGAAAGGCTCAGATTAGGAGTTATGTTTGTCATGGTAGAAACATTGCATTTTGTTCTATGTAAGATGGGAAACCATTAGAAAATTGACAGCACTAGAAAACATACCATATTTGTACTTTCTAAAGGATGGTTCTAGCTACTGAGTGATGGATGAGCTGGGAGTGACAGAAGTAAAACAGGAAAGAGATTATTTAGAGTGCTGTTAGGGAAATTCAGACAAGATATGGTAACAGTGACCATCTCATATTACTTTGTGACCGACCTTAAATTGTATGAACTTTGTGACTTTAAAATTTAAGCTCAATGCATACTGTATGCATGTTTTGAAATATCACACTATACTCCATTAAAATGTATATTATTACATATTAATTAATAAATAAACTCAAAATCAATCAATAAATAAAAACTGAAGCACCCTACTTATTCATTTTAAAAAAACAACTGAACAAAATATCATCTTTCTTTATTGCTTTTCTCACTGCATCATGTGCATACCTTAATATTCATGAACTCAATATCTCCTTAAAACAATATCAGATATTATTTCCATTGTCACAAGTTCAAAATGATGCCATAGTGTACTAAAATCATACCTTTCGCTGCATTAAATAGCTTCTTTATTAATCTTCTACAGTGTATTTTGTTTGTTTTGTGCTTATTCTTTGCACCACAAGAAGTGCAAAGAAGCACAGATACTGTTGTTCTGGACAAATGCTTATAGCAGAAAACAAAAGCATAAATCTTTAAGAATACATGGTATTATGTGAGTGAAGGCCAAGAATGTTTTAGAAAATAGATCCCTATTGATCCCAAATACTGAGATTGTAAGGTAAAATTTGTCAAAATATAAAATAAAAAATATGAGCTGTCTAATTTGAAAAATTGGCAATAGACCTAACAGGCAATTCACAGAATAAGAAAAAACGAATTATAGCTATGTGGGGAGAATTCAACCTGCATTATTACCAAAGGAATTTATACAGCAATGAAATATTTTTCACAAATCAAATTAGAAATACTTTATTTATTTATTTATTTTGTGGGACTGGAGTTTGAACTCAGGGCTTCACACTTGCAAAGCAGGGTTCTATTGCTTGATCCACGCCTCCAGTCAAATTAGAAATATTTTTAACTGGGAATACTGAGAGTTGGCAAGGCCTTAGAGAAAGAGTACTGTCATGCTATTGGTCTTTAAAAAGTATATTTATCAAAAGCCTTGAAAGCTTATGTGCTTCAGCATGTGCAAGGTCCTGGGTTCAATCCCCAAACTGCAGAAACAAGAAACTGCATACTTTTCACATAAAGTATATATTTATGAATCAATTTTGTAAATTTTGGCCACCTTGTTACTTACTAATCACACTAAAGAGAAATCATCTCCTTGAAAACACAAAGATTAATTAGTATTAAAATCAGCTCTTATGAAGCGCTATATCATGATAACTATTATTTTTCTCATCTCACAGATGAGAACCTGAAAATCAGATGTGAAGTTATTGCCAAAAGTTCCACAACTTAATTATGTCTGGAGGTGGGATTCAAAACCAAGTCTTTTGTACATAAAGTCCCTAATTTTAATCATTATATGTTATCCGGCCTGAAGGTATGCGTAAATTTAGCAAAATCTTGGAAAAGACCCTTCTTTTCCGTTTTCTATGCTGTTTTTTTTTCTCAAAAAGCAAATACAAATTTTCAAAATACAAATTTTCTTGTTCTATTTCAGGAATTCCAGTATGGTAGGTTCAGAGTGATGCACGTAACTATTTTATCATCCAGCACCCTGCATGATTACATCAGGCAGTCTGAGTTTTAAAAGATGGGAGTCACTGCCATTTTCTCCAACAGCATGTCTATCATCTGATCTTGAATATTTTTCCTCCTATTTTCTCTTTCAACTGCTATGTTATATGTCAATTCTTTCCTAGAGTCATTTCTGTCTTCCTTAAACAGATTTGTTTTGAACTTTCCCTATGACTCTATATTTCTCTTCATATAAATTCTATTTTTAAATTATCACACTATAATTTTCTGTTTAAATGTCTGCTTCCCCTCCTAACTATGAGATCTTTATAAACAATACAATCTTAATGCATTGGGTAGACTGGATGCACACCATAGCCTCATTCAAGAAAGTAGCAATAAGCCAGGTGCTGGTGGCTCATATTTGTAATCCTAGCTACTAGGGGGTTAAAATCAGGAGGATCTTTGTTTGAGGCCAGCCGGTCAAATAGTTCCAGAGACTCCCATATCCAAAACAACCAGAGTAAAATGGAACAGAGGCATGGCTCAAGTGGTAGGGTGCTTGCTTTGCAAGCTCAAAGCCCTGAGTTCAAATCCCAATGTCCATAAAAAAGGTAGCAATATATGGATGAAAGATAGACTTATGAAAATGTCTGTTGTATGAACCTATCCATTGCTATAAAATTGCATGTAAATGAAGAAAGAATGCAGGACAGCAGATACATTGAGATATCATTTTTGTAAGTTAAAAGTAACTTATACAGATAGCAATTGCTGACCGAATAATTGCTGAGTGGTTACTAATTTTGTGGCAAAAATCATTAACTTGAGAAACCAGTATTATTCTGTAAAATACTGTAGTACAAATACCATGAAAAGTAAACTTAGATTATTTTCTTAACATCAGAATTTGGCTCAGTGTTATGAAGAAAGAAATGAGTATAACTCATTTGGGAATAATTTTGAGAATGTAATGAATTTCCTATCTCTGGGGAAGTACAAACCAAGACTGAATGGCCACTGAGGTATTCTGGAGAGATGAGGTTAAAAGATGAACTAGAAGCCTTTATAAATTATTTTTCATGAAAATTTGCTTAACATTTTAAAAAAGAAAGCAAATAAAAACTACAATATCTTTTTAATGCTATATGATTTGTAAATTATTGGCGTGAACTTGAAGAGCAAAGTCTTTGGAGCCAAGCAGACCTGGGTACAAGTCCTAGATTTCTACCTATACTAGTAGGGTAGGCAATTTAACCATCCTCTTTGATCATCCATTTTTCTCATCGGTACAATGGTGATAATAATACCTAATGTGTAGATTATAAAGATGACATGAAAGAACTTCTGTGTGGTGATTGACACATATAATCATTTATAATATATTACCTCCTATAATTGTAATGATGAATAAATTAATTATTTGGGCATAAGTTTGAGAACTAAATTTACATATTTTTAAGATCTTTCTGAAAATCAAATATATATTGTAATACACCATATGACTCCATTGCATTAAAAAAAAAAAACCTCACACTTTGTTCCAATAACATTTGATACATATGTTAACACAGACTTCACATTTCAGCTCCCCTGTGGTAAGGTTTTCAGTATATTCTCTTCCTGTTTCCTACTATATTTTCTTGTTTTTTTCTTTTTTAGAACAAAAAGTCTGGCTGTGTTGATGATCTCTTTGACTTCCAGATAAGACATGCTTTCATTTACTATCTGGCACATTCTAGGAATTTATTCCAGAGGGCTTAGGGCCTGTTAGTTGGCATACAGTTGGAAATTGGTGACATTGAGTGGCTGCCAAGGTTGGCAGACCTTTAGGATGGCATCTGTTGACCTTTTGCTGAGCCCTGTGGCTCCTCTATTTGAGATTTCATGTTCTCAGCAGGGGTATAATCTAAATCAAATGTGAGATCTGGTGAGGTGTAGTAACATGGGAGGTCGGGCCAATGGGGATCCCTACATTGCCTTGGGCAGATGATGCTATTACACACCCTTGCAATGCTTCTTTCTAATGTGGTAGAGAGTGGCACTAAAGGGCTGGTTTGTAGCAACAGCCTGGTGTGAGAGGGAACAATTGGACAGTTCCCCTCATTTATTTATCATTCAGGCACACTGTAATCCTCCCCAATTGCTCTCAGTTCCTGGATGACAGGAACCTCTTCCTGGCATCCCTGGGAGCCGCAGCTGAGGTCAGAAGTACATGTGAGGGAGCTAACTGTGTCTTGCTTCCAAGACACTATTGATGGCGTATTTTCCCTTTCTTTTGAAATGGCAAATTTCTATTTTCAGTAATGTAGGTAGCTAGCACACAAGCCTAGAAGAACTGTGAGTTTGTAACAACATAACAACAAATGTGTGTTGACAAATTGTTTGTGAGAACCACAGACACACGCTGTTTCTCAGCTGGAGAGTCATTTTCATGTTAATTTTTATCTTGCTATGTATTTTTTAAAAAACAGCTTTTACTTGAAACAGACTTAACAGGTTATTTTTGTGGCTGTTTTAAAAGACAGGCAGATAACTACGAATTTCTCAGGCAATTCTGTGCTGAGACTGCCCAGAACACTTAACTCTGACCCAGGACCATTTTTGCCTTCAAATCCCACATTTCCTGTTTTGGTTGCCCACTCTACTTTCTGCTCCTCACATAATCCTGAACTTCCATGAACTCTTGCCTGACTATACTGCCAATAAGATCTGAAGATGGGCAATGCACCAGGCCTAGATGAACCACACTGTCGGCCTTCTCTGTGTTCCAGGACCACCACTGGGCACAAAGAGTATCCACCTTCCCAAGTCAAGTCCACAAAAACCTGTGGTCACCAACATAACTAGCCAGCCACTTGTCTTATTTTTCTGACCAGCTCTCTCTTCCACTCTTCTTTTCAACTATTTCAAACCATCTGTTCTTAATTCAGACTTCATACCTCACCACTTTCCCCATGAGACCTAATATGTCACTTTACCTCATTATCAGAGAAAAAGTCCAAGCTGTCAGCAATTTGATTAACTTCTTGCCACTAAACACACAAATTTGCCTACAAACTCACCTAGCTCTCTACTGCCTTTCTTGGAGGTTTCTACCCTGCATCTGCCCTCCTTATGATGACATCACATTTCTCTTTGTCAGGGTTCATTACATTTCAGCAATGACATCTCCCTCTTATCTCCAGCTTTACTGGCTCTTCACCATTGGCATTTTACTGTGTTTGAGTCCCTACAATCTTCAAACATAATAAATAATAATAAAATAATAATAATAAAAGCCCTGTCTGGAACCTAACATTCCATGCCTGTTACCAGTTTCTCTCTCTCACCTCTTCCAGTCAAACTCCTCCACGGAGTTATGTTCCCTGTCTACAGTTTCTTGTCCCCTTCTTTCCTCTGCCCATTTCAGTCTAGTATTCACCTCTGTTATCTCATTGAAACTCCCTTCACTAAGATTCCTGTCAACATCCTTACAACTGAACCAAAAGATAAGTTTTCAGAACTTACCTTTCTCAGCAGAATTTGAAATTGTTTGTTCCCTCTTCCTGGAAATGTTTGTTTTTCTCCTAAGACCCTACTCTCCTAGTTTCTCTCTTTCTTACTAAGAATTTGTTTTTAATCATCTTTTAGGGCTCTTATTCCTTATGTAAATGTAGATTTCCATCAGTGTTCTTTCTTCTTTCTTCTTTTCTTCTCATGCTACCACTACCAATTGGATAACTATGACAGATGCACATATATTCCATGCATAGCCTATAGTTTGGCCTTATTCAGATCAAAAAGCATTAGAGCAACTATTTATGCTCAGATAATTGCCATGTTTTCTGCCGTATCAGTAATAACAGTAAAAACTTACAGAATACCTTTGAAATTAATTCTTTCTAATATAAAATAATATTTTCTCATACAGAAAATTTAGAATAATAATAGGATATAATAGGATATTACATATACCCCAATTTCTACTACTCAGAGGTACTTATTGTTGGCTTCTGCCTTAGTTTTTCTATGCTTCATATGGCCACACATTATATGCATGCATTTTACACAATTGAATGAACCATACTTTCACTTATTTTCATAATCAGACATTTATTTTGTCGTTAAGATTATTCACAACTATTTTAATGGCTCCACACATTCTATGATATGAATATAGAGGAACTATTCAGCACATTGACCCACTATTAAATACTTAAGAGTTTTACAATTTTATCTACTTTTTAAAAAAACAGATAAAATTACCTAACTCCTAAGATGTTTCATAAGGTCAACCACTTTAAAAATTATGTCTGTTTTTTAAGCATTCTCTTTGTGCATTTGAGTTTCTGATTTTCAAATTTTTCTATGCACAAAATGATGCCATGTTATTTGATGTATAAATCTAAAGTTACTAAACAAGGCTTACTTTTTGTTAATTTTTAAATTATTTATATTTTTTAGGTAATTCCTACAGACCTCTAACTTTTCTCTGTTTAATAGTAAACCTAAATGGAAGTTCACTAAGAGAATAAGAAGTCTGTATGTGCAGCAACTGAATAGAGACAGAGTGGAGTTGAACCTGACGAACTGTTTCAACTTTTTTCCCTTTCTAGTTACAAATGCTGAAAATGCCTGTTACACTTATAAGTAAGGAATGTAATAACCTTTAGGGTTCATTTATCACACTGTTGCATACTTATAATAAGTAAGGGTTTTGAACAGATGGATAGATTATCTTTATGAGTATGTAGAAGAGGGCAGAGGAAAGACAAAGCCCGAGAAGATAATGGCATGGGTTCTCTATGGTAAATGATCCAGAGACAAATAACCAATGTTTACTTCTACATTCCATGGTGCTGAGTTACCACTGTTCATGCTACTAGGGTAACACCTTGTGTTTCTCATGCCAAGCTAGTGCATGAAGAGTCTGCCCTGTGAGTAACAAAACACAAAATTGTTTCTTCCCAGCAAGCAAAATGAGAACCTGAAGGCAGAAACTCAAGCAGCACTCCAGAAACCCATGCATGATAATATAAAGCAGATGAACAAGGAGGGACCCACCAGTTCCCGCTGACCCCCCTTGACCAGCAAGCCATTGATAACCCAGATGACATGGAAGAGGGAAACCAGAAACCAGAAAGCCACCAGAAACACCTAACAGGAACATGCAGTTGCAGATCCCTGGATAACAAAGTGAGTAACAGAAACACCCAATATTCTTTTGGTAATTTACTAGGAAAATATTGATAAAAACACAAGTTTGTGCAAACACATACTTGCACAAATGGAACTTAATTTATTTTACATGAAGTAGAAGTTAGAAACAGTTCTTTTTTTTTCAGCATTTTAGTGGATTTTTTTTTCTTTTATTATTTATATGTGCATACAAGGCTTGGGTCATTTCTCCCCCCTACCCACAACCCCTCCCTTACCACCCACTCCGTCCCCTTCCTATTCCCCCCACCCCGTCCCCTCCCTATTCCCCCCACCCCCTCAATACCCAGCAGAAACTATTTTGCCCTTATTTCTAATTTTGTTGTAGAGAGAGTATAAGCAATAATAGGAAGGAACAAGGGTTTTTGCTGGTTGAGATAAGGATAGCTATACAGGGAGTTGACTCACATTAATTTCCTGTGTGTGTGTGTTACCTTCTAGGTTAATAAAGAAATGGGCAAGTGAACTAAACAGAACTTTCTCAAAAGAAGAAATTCAAGTGGCCAAAAAACACATGAAAAAATGCTCACCATCTCTAGCAATAAAGGAAATGCAAATTAAAACCACATTAAGATTCCACCTCACCCCTGTTAGAATAGCCATCATCAGCAACACCACCAACAACAGGTGTTGGCGAGGATGTGGGGAAAAAGGAACCCTCTTACACTGTTGGTGGGAATGTAAACTAGTACAACCACTCTGGAAAAAAATTTGGAGGCTACTTAAAAAGGCAGACATTGATCTACCATTTGATCCAGCAATACCACTCTTGGGGATATACCCAAATGACTGTGACACAGGTTACTCCAGAGGCACCTGCACACCCATGTTTATTTCGGCACTAGTCACTATAGCCAAAATATGGAAACAGCCAAGATGCCCCACCACTGACGAATGGATTAAGAAAATGTGGTATCTATACACAATGGAATTCTATGCAGCCATGAAGAAGAACGAAATGTTATCATTCGCTGATAAATGGATGGAATTTAGAACATCATTCTGAGTGAGGTTAGCTTGGCCCAAAAGACCAAAAACCATATGTTCTCCCTCATGTGTGGACAATAGATCAAGGGCAAACACAACAATGGGATTGGACTTTGAGCACATGATAAAAGCGAGAGCACACAAGGGAGGGGTGAGGATAGGTAAGAAACCTAAAAAATTAGCTAGCATTTGTTGCCCTTAATGAAGAGAAACTAAAGCAGATACCTTAAAAGCAACTGAGGCCAATAGGAAAAGGGGACCAGGAACTAGAGAAACAGTTCTTTTTTTATCTGAAATGAATTTCAAGATCATTTTATACATTTCATCTTTGATGATCACCCCTTAAGTTGGTAATCTTACACTGCCTATGGCTGATTCTGTGATACTCAGTAGTAAATACAGTGATTAATTGTCATTATCCATGCAAAGGTCCAGCTGTTGGAGGATGGTCTGCTTTCATATTATAGAAAGAAATAATTTATTTTCAAAGTCAATGTAATCATGTCTAAATATCAAAAAATTACAGACCTCAAACTGTCTTAATAGAAATATATATCACTATCCTCTGTTAACAATCAAACAAACAATCCATAACAAACTGGCTTGATAATGATGAATCTAAGTGATTAGTAATTTGTAATTAAAAAGCAAGTGTAGCAGCAATTGGAAACTGGATCTGAATCAAGACAAAACTAATGATTCATTGATAACAAAGTACCATTTCCAAAAATTGCTGAAATTGCAATTAAACAGATACATAGAGTAGGAGTTTTGCAATGCTGCCAAGCATTAAGTGACAGCCAGATATTTTAGTAGAATACTGATTAAAGTCTGCAGCAAACTCAAACATAACTATTTTTAGTTTTTAGTTTTAATAGCCCTTTTTAAATCACTGAGATGCTAGCCAGTCTTCAGTGATAGAGAAAATGAATGCTTATGGATTTGTGATCTTTTGTTCATAAGAACCACATAAAGAATTACAAATTTGGAGTGATTGACAGTCCACCAATGGCCTTCAGACTATACTCTGTAAGGTCTAGTTGAACAATGAAGTCCATTTATAAAAGTGACTTGGCTAGTATTCGTTGCATACCCTAGACTGGAATATAGGTACCCTACTCTCTATTTATTATGTCATTTGGCTTTAAATAGATTAGTTCTTGAATTTGGTGCCTGTTTAGAGCAGAAGAGAATGAATTTTCAGAAGTGAAATATTCTATTATGCACTTATAAAGACCTCTGAGTTTCACCCTAATTTCTTGTTAATTTTGTCACTCCCTAAGGATGACTTTGGTAATATTACAGTTAAAAATCACTTTATTACTGAGTTGTAGATTTCAGGTAAATTTTATTATTTGCTCTTTGAAATTAGTACTGTGAGGTAGGTGCCACTGTTACTTGTGTTACCAGGTATAGATGATAAACCTGAAGCTCAGAAATGTTAAAATGATTCTTAAGTGTGCACATAAGATGATGTTTACCTAGAATTTATTTCTTATTATTATCCCTTACTTACATTTTAAATGTATATTTCTAATTATAAAATTATAAGAAAATAAAACTCAACCAAAGAAAACTAATGGTCTTCTTTTTTCCTTCTTTCCTCCATGAATAGATATAGAATGAGAATCGTTACGTATGCATTCTTGTTATCCTATTTGATTCACTTTATGTCAAGAATTCTCCCTTGGACATGAAAAAACTTCATCTTTTGCACATCTTTAATGGCTCTATGAAGAGTCATATTCAGAGATAACAGTTAGCATTTACCATGTGCCAAGCACTAGTCTAAGTTCCTGATATACATTAACTAATTTACTATTCCCAAGCACCTAAAGAGGTAGGAACTTTTTCAGTTCATGGATAGGAATACTGAGAAACAAAGAGATCAGTTGTTTTGCCAAGGTCATAAGGCTGAAAAGTGGCAAAGCCACAACTGAAGCCCAAGTTCTATGTCCTAAATCACAGATCTGCATCTGTTCCTTTGTATTGGATATAACATGGCTCATTTGACAAAATCTTCATAGGCAT
The DNA here is from genome assembly GCF_047511655.1 of Castor canadensis. Taxonomy (NCBI): domain Eukaryota; kingdom Metazoa; phylum Chordata; class Mammalia; order Rodentia; family Castoridae; genus Castor; species Castor canadensis. The sequence goes on from NC_133392.1 coordinate 114,046,659, forward strand.
TTGAGACAATTCTAGTTTTCCTCTTATAAATGGAAATCTGCTTCTTGACACTCCTCTTAATACATCCAGCTGCCCATCCTGCTATAGACTCATCATTAGCATGAGTAGGATACTCACTGAGTGAGCAGTCTTTGGGCTTCCTTAATCTGGGAATCTTTGCTGTTTCTATGATACTAGAGAAAACTGACTTGTTCCTCCTCCCCCAGAACTCAGGGGTTTGTGGGAAGCTCAGCAGGGCTGACACCCAGCCACCAAACACAGGAAGGCCTCGTGGGAGGTGTGGGGACTGACTAATTGGTTTTGTCTGCCAGGCAGGCTTGTAATGCTGGCCTGCCAGATGGCAGCCACAGTTGCCTGGTACAGAGACCCTCATTACCACCTTGACTAAGTGGTAAATGGAATCCTGCTGCAGTTATAGAAGCAAACCAATCAGAACTCCTTCTAGATCTTTATCATTCACACATAGATGAAAATAAGCTTTCCTGCCTGGGACATAACAGGCAATCTGGACAGGCTGAATTTGCTCCAAAAGAGAAGTTGCTGATGAAGATTGAGCTAACATGAGTGAGGAAGGGCAAGTGTGAAATAATAGATTAAGTTCAGAGAATATCATTGGTAAGAGGTAAGTGAAACTGAAAATGTTACAAGAATCCATTGTTTTGTGTACTTGAGAACGATAAAATTTCTTAGAAATCAATAAGTATAAATATAAAGAAAGAGAGGAAAAGGATTTGTCTAAGTTCTCACAAGAAGAGAGCTTGTTTCTTTTGCCCACCAGCCCTAAAATCTTTTCCCTACAAATTCTGCTTCTTATGGCTAATTCCCTGAAAATGTATATTTTGCTTTTTAGAAACATTAGCTCTGCCTTCTCTCAGAAAAAAGTTAAAAGGAATGTGTGGCTAGCAACAAACTCAGTGGCATAATTTCAAAGGTAAAATTAGACTTCTTTTTGCATCTGGCAGCAAGAAAATAAAAGAACAAGTGCTTTCTTTTTTATAAGTATCACTGTTGATTGATAAGATTTACTTTTAAAAGTCCTTTTGCATAGTTTTTTTTTTTTCTCACTGTCCACAGTATCCCTGTGAGGTAAGTAGAAGCACATGATATTATCCTCATTGTATAGATGAATAGACAGATGCCATGGGCCTTCCGACTAGGTTGTATATTCACACCTCAAATTGAACTTGTTCAAAGCAGAATTTTTGGTCCTGCTCTTCTTCTGAGGCCTATATTTCACAGAATGATCTCATTGTTTTTCTAGTTGTACTAGCAAGAAAGCTGGGCATGCTTTCCTGCTCTTTGTCCCTAACTCTGATGCCCATCCAATCACTGAGTCCTTTAAATTATTCCTCCTGTTTCTCAAAATGTCTGCTTTCATTTCTTCTGCTATTACCCTAGTGAGAGGACCATTCGATTTCACCAGATTTAATGATCTTTGAACTGACTTTCCTATATTAACTTCCCTCTCTGTATTAGACAGCTATTGTAATAAATACTTCTGTGTAACAAATCACCCAGCACTCAGTGGTTTACAGCAATATTTTTATATGCTCACACCTATAGATATGAACTAAGAAAGCTTTTACTGATAGAAGTTTGGTTTTGTCAGTACTTCGTTCCAAACTATAGATTTGGTTCAAGTCTGCTCTGGTTTTCATACTCTGAATCCAACTTGGTTCCTCAAGGTATGGTCTTCTGTTGATGGGAATACTTCAAGTTCAGCTACACAAGTAGATTTTAAGTATTGTGTCATGCCCACTATCATCCCACTGGCTACTGCAATCCACCTCTTTTAAGAAGAACTTTGAAACCATTGACCAGGTGTAGCATCTGTTTAAAACAGCTAAAACCCATTGTTAAATCCTCATTTCCCTAGTATAAAATTCAAACTTGTTGACTGACCCTTCCAGCCACTCTGTCATTCTACATTCTTCTCATGCCCACCTTTCACTAAAACTGTAATTCCATTCCACGAATAGAGTTCTGTTCCCATTTACCTCCCATCCTTTCCTCATGCTATTTCTTCTGTGTGAAATTTTCTTCCCTCCATCTTTATTTGATTAACTCGTAAATATATTTAAGGTCTCAGATTAAATATGACTCCACCAAGAAATGTTGTTGTCTGAATCCCAAGAGCAAGCAAAGTGCCTTTCCTAATGTGCTTCTAAATGAATCTGTGCATACATCTGCAGCTGATGTTGTCATGCTATTAAAATACACTATTTCCTTATCTGTCACCTTCCACAAGTCTATAAGCAACCTGAGAGTAAGAATTGTGCCTTGTTGATTTTTATTTCCAAAAATACTTCTGTGTTTTACCCAAAGCCAAAATCTAATTTAATGGTGAAACGTTAGAGGCATTCCTATTAGAATCTAGAAGTCTAGAGTATCCATTAACTCCCAAGGTTTTTTGTAATAGACTGTAGGTATTAGCCAATGCAATAAAACAAGAAAGAAATTATATGTGTAATACTTAGAAAAGAAGAGATGAGACAGATTCATTATCCTCATCTGATAAGACTAGATATCTAAAATCTCAAGATGGTGAATGGAAAAACAACTAAAATGATAAGAGAATTTGGCAAATCAGAAAATTCTTACATCAGTAGCACAGATCAATGGGCTTCAGAGCTCATTAGAAAATGAAGTGGATGAGCAGACACCACTTAAATAGCAAATAAGTGTATAACCAAATTGACTAAATAAATGATCAACTGCCAAGGAATAAACTTAACAAGAAATGTCTAAACATTTATGAGAAAAATGGAAATGCATGCTATATTCTTGAACAGAAGATGTTAACATCATCAAGACATAAATCCTTCCTGAGGGAATTTATAAATTTGATGAGATTCCAACAAAAATAGTATTAGATTTTTGTTTTGCATTGGAACTAGCCAGATTGATTATAAAATTAATCTGATAAAACAAAACAGCAAGAGTAGTCAGGAAACTTGAAAAGAAGAGGAATGGTATGGGTAGTAGGTAATATGCCACTACTGGATGTTAAAATATAAAGTCTCTATATTTAAAATAGAGTTGTTTGCCCAATGAAGAAATGGGCAAATGAATTGAACAGATCTTTTCCAAAGGAAGAAGTATAAATGACCACAACACACATGAAAAAATGCTCAGCATCCCCACCCATAAAGGAAATCCAAATCAAAACCATATTAAGATTCTACCTCACTTCTGTTAGAATAGCTACTATCAAGAACACAAGCCACCAATGTTGATGAGGATGTAGGGAAAAAGGAACCCTCATTGACTATTGGTTGGTATGTAAATTAGTATAACCACTATGGAAAACAGTATGGAGGCTCCTCAAAAAACTAAAAATAGAACTGCCACATGATCCAGCAATACTACTCCTAGGTATATACCTGAACGAATGTAAGTCAGGTTACAATAAAGACATGTGCACTCTCATGCTTGCTGCAGCATTATTCACAATAGCCAATCCATGGAAACAACCAAGATGCTACACAACTGATGAATGTATTAAGAAAATGTTATATTTATGTACAATGGGATTTTATTCAGCCATTAAAAAAATGAAATTTTTCTGCTTGCAGGTATATGGATAGAACTGGCAAACATCATCTGAAGTGAAATTAGCCAGGTTCTGAAAGCCAAAGGCCATATGTTTTCTCTCATATGTGGAATATAGGACCAATACAAATGTAAGCAAAATTTTATATACAAATACATACATAGCATGTATCCAAAGGTTGGACTGGTAGAGGAGACCAAGGGAGGAAATAAGAAGGAAAGAAAACAAATGATAATGGAATACATCACATCTGTATAGGAATAAGATACAACAAAACATACTGAAAATTGTTTAACAACATAGGATGGGGGAAGGGTGAGAAATGCAGTGGAGGGGATTACATTGATTTAAGCATAATGCATGTACAGGTATAATATCAGGGCAAAAATCCCACTGAACAATAAACAGACACTTAAACAACAAAGAACAAGGTTTAAAAACAGGTCATGAGGTGGGGATGGGGTACACTAACAAGAAGGGGAGGATAAAAGAAGGAAGTAAAGAAGGTGAATATGTACCTTCTATATCAGAATGAATATAGAATATTTAAACTTGTTGAAATCACCATAAGAGGGTAGAAAGGAGAAAATTAATGTGTATGCGGGGAGGGATGAACCAATTTGGGATGTAATATATATATATATACGTGGAAATGTCATAATGAAACTTACTGTCTTAAACAAAAAAAGACAGAAATATCTTTTTTTTTCAAAAATGAAGGACAAACAAGTAAAATGGTACTGTCTGGGGATTGGTACCAATTGGACAGGGGAGGATATAAGGAAGGGGTGAAGGACGGTGCATATGATGGAAATACTATGTACTCATGTATGAAAATGAAAAATGAGACCTGCTGACACTGTTCTAAGAAGGGTGGAGGGAAGAATAAAAGATAATGATGAGAGGGCAAATTTGACTAAGATATATTGTAAGCACTTTTGTAAATGTCACAATGTACCCCAGAACAACAATATGAAAATAAAAATTTTAATTAAAAATTAAAAATAAATAACATTTAAAACATAAAAGATTTATTTGGACACATAAATAAATAAAAGACCAATGGAATTGTAAATAAAACTCCAGAAATAGATCAAGTGGTATATTGTAATTTTTTGTGTGATAAAGTCTACATCACAAATGAATATGAAAAAGATAGACTTTTTAATTGATGATACTGGAATTATTCACTAGCCATACAGAAATTTAAAATTGAATCTGTTTCACAAATACCATCGTGCATATAGAATGTATATTAGGATATATTCCAAATGGATCAAACATAAATACACAGTACAAGTAAATACGGGTGATTTCCTCTATCATAGTTAAGAAAGGGGAAGCTTTCTTAACTATGAATCAGAATGCACATATAATAAAAAAAAAGAGTGCCAATGTTCCCATGCGTATGTGGATAGGAAAACTATAAGCAGAGTACACAAAAACCTGACAAACTGGGGGGAGTGGAAATCTGCAAATTTATAATACACAAATATATCCTAAACCTATAGAATCTTCTAAAAATGTAGAAGTAAATGGACAGTGAACAATTAGAAGATGGGCAAATGTGAATAGTTTGCTGAAATATAAATTTAAATGTTTCTTAAACATACAAAAAGATACAGCCTTACTCTTAGTAAAATAATGTAAATTGATTTTAATTCTATCCTGGGACACAATTTCTCATTGGCAAAATTCAGTAAATTGGCAACATATATTGGCAAAATTCAGAAAATTGATGTTAGTTTGTGGGAAGGTTATGGGGTAACAGATACATTGCTACAATGATAGGAGAAATTTAGAATGAACAACCACTTTGCAAGGAAATTTGAAAATAATTCCCAGCACTTCATGCATATTTATTTTTTGACATAAAAATCCCATTTTTAGAAAATCTGTTTTAAAGATAGACTGGAAAATTATTCAAAGATTCATGCAGAATATAGCCATGGAGACATTACTTCTTGCACCCCCACAAAAAACTACAAATGACCTAAATATCCATTGATAAGGAATTAGGGACTGGCTACTAAACCAAGATGCATCATACATGGAGTACTATGAAACTATAAAAAGAAATGAAGAATTTCTCTCTATCTATATATATGAATATTACAAATATATGAGTGTTACTATATATTTGTGATGAATATTACTAAGCACTTCTTTTTGGAATAATCAAGTAATATTAATTGGCTATGAGGAAGGTAGAGAAAAGTCTATAGATTATATTACCAGGTTCTATCTATTTTTTATATCATCTACTTATCTCTTCATTTTGCAAAATGAAGGAATAAAGAGTTTTGAAAAAATGATTAAGTGGACAGATAGAATATGATGTTCCTTAGCAAAAATAGAAACCACACTTTGTGAATACATCTTGTTTTGTATATTTGGCCTGGGAAAGACATAACTGTTTTACATAATTATGAAAAAAATTTAAATGATAAGAAAATCAAAGCTAAGGATAAGAAACAAAATAAAATAAATTGGCTTAGTTGTCTACAGCTGCATAACAAATTGTCCCAAACTTACCACTTCAATCACTATATGTGTATTTTGTCACACTGTTTTTGAGGGGTAAGAATCCATACGCAATTTAGATGAGTGATTCTAGCTCAAATTCACCATAAATTCATTCCAGATGTCTCCTGGGGAGTCAGGCAGTCTCATGAAGTCTTGACCAGAGTAGAAGAGGATCCAACTTCACTCATGTGGCTAAGGACAGAAGCTTCAGTTCCTTGCTTAATGTGGATAGTCATCTCACATTTTCTCCATTTGGGACCTCTTTAGGACTTCTTGTGACCAAATAGAGGGCCTCTGAAAGAATGAGTGGCCCAAAAGAGAAGAAGAGAAAGGAGATGGTATACACAACCAAATCGAAAGCCAAAACATCTTTTATAACCTTACTCTCAGAAGTGACATGTGTTATCACTTCTTCAATGTTCTACTGATCACATAGACTAATTCTAATTAAATGGTAGGGGACGGAGGATATTACTGAGGACATGAATCCAGGAGACAGAGATCACTGGGACTACTGTCTCCACATGAAGCTATCTCTTAATTGGCAGTAAAACCAAACAAACAAGATAGAACTATTGTAAATGACTGTGTGCTCCTAGGGTGATATATATTCTAAGATTTTTTTTTTTTTTTTGCTGTACTGGAGTTTGAACTCAAAGACTTTAACTTGCTAGGCAAGAACTCTGCAACTAGAGTCACATGCCAATACTGCTGACTTTGTTATTTTTCACAGTCTTGCATTTTTGTCCCAGCCAGCCTCAAACCATGATCTTTACAACTACACTTTCACATAGCTGGGATTACAGGATTGTACCTGCATAATTGACTATGGAAAATATTTTTTTCAAAATATTTCAATAGCTATTGTATTGATATTGTTATTCTGTATATGCATATGTTATAAGATAAAATGAGTCACTATCTTGATTTTTTAGAGTTTTTGGTATAGAAATGAAATAAAGATATAATTTTGATAAGTTAGGTAGAACTCCTAAAGTCCTACATTTGCAAATATCAGTATAAACTCTTTAAAAACATGTATTCTGTAGCACTATCTTCTTACAACACTTAGGAATAATTACCAGCCCCATAGCAAAGAGCACCTTAGCACTTACATTGTTTTCAAAAAGATATGAAGGCTGATTCTAGCTTGGCATTTGGATCTTCTTCTACCAAAACAATAACAATAACAAACATCTTTCAAGAGTGATCAAAAAGTCTCAGGATCTAACTTAGAGGCTCCCACTAGTCAAAACTTGTGCAATGTAGATATCAATAAAAATGGTGCTAGCAATAGATTAAAACACATTAATCATATTTGGACCTCCTCATTTGGGTTTAAAAAACCAAACCAAAACAAGACCCTTTGATCATCTCTAAAGAATTCTAAGGAACAAATTCTATTTTAAAAACAGGTAAATAAAGAAATTAAAGTTGTATTCAGTCTACTTTTTCCTGTGAAAAGCTGTTAGCTTAATAGTTGATGAATGGGAGTTTCTCTTTAGAGAAACATTCCTGTTAATACATGGAAGTTAAGGATAAGGTAAGAATTTAATTTGCAAAACCATAATTTAAAAAGTGGATTTAAGCAATAAGCATCAGTGCTTGTGAATATGACAAAAAGAAAGTCAACCATGGAATTTGCTTCTATGGGAAAATATACCACTTTTGAAAAAAATATTGGTTAAAAGAAAATTGAACTTGAATATGATCAAGACTCTAAATCTAACTGCCATTTTATAGTATGTGCATGCTAAATCTTGTTAACAGATTAGGGATTTAAGAAAAAAAATCTGGACGATGTAAAACTTTATTGAGCAGAAAATACAGTTTCTTTAACAAATAAATTGCAAAGAAGAAAAATTGCAAAAAAAGAAAGAAGAATGGGAAAAACTAGAAATATAAACAGATGCAGAAGTATCAGTCAATTACAATATATGGGTATCATCTGGTTTTTGTTTCTAATACACAAATTACAGTATGAGATCTATCAGATAACTGGGTTTGAGCACAGCCTAGATATATGATGACATTAAAGAGTACTGTTCATATCAGAAAGATCATTCACCACGACCAAGTCCGCTACATCCCAGTGATGCAGGGGTAGTTCAACATATGCAAATCTATAAATGTAATACAGCACTTTCACAGAAGCAAAGACAAAAACCACTTGATCATCTCAGTAGATGCAGAAAAAGCCTTCGAAAGATCCAACACTACTTCATGATAAAAGCTCTAAAAACTAGGAATAGAAGGAAAATACCTAAAGATTCTAAAGGCTGTATATGACAAACCTACAGCCAACATCATACTTAATGGTGAAAAACTAAAACCATTTCCTCTAAAATTAGGAATGAGACAAGGGTGCCCACTATCCCCACTCTTATTCAACATAGTCCTGGAATTCCAAGCCAGAGCAATTAGGCAAGAAGAAGAAATAAAAGGAATACAAATAGGCAAAGAAACTGTCAAAATATCCTTATTTGCAGACAATATGATGCTATACTTTAAGGACCCAAAAAACCTACCCAAAAGCTCCTAGACACCATAAACAGCTACAGCAAGGTGGCAGGATACAAAATCAACCTACAAAAATCATTATCATTTCTATACAACAATAACAAACTGAAAAAGAATATATGGAAACAATTCCATTTACAATAGCCTCAAAAAAAAAAAACAAATACCTAGGAGTAAACAAAGGATGTGAATGACCTCTACAAGGAGAACTACAAACCCCTGAAGAAAGAGATTGAGGAAGACTACAGAAGGTGGAGCTATCTCCCATGCTCACAGATTGGTAGAATCAACATAGTAAAAATGGCTATACTATCAAAATCAATCTACATGTTTAATGTAATTCCCATCAAAATCCCAATGATATTCATCACAGAGATTGAAAAATCTACCCTAAAGTTCAAGAAACTGCAAATAGTCAAGGCAATACTCAGCAAAAAGAGCAATGCTGGAGGTATCACAATACCTGACTTCAAACTATATTACAAAGCAATAGGAGTAAAAACAGCATGGTACTGGCACAAGAACAGACATGAAGACCAGTGGAACAGAATAAAGGATCCAGATATGAATCCAAACAGCTATGCCCACCTCATTTTTGACAAAGCACCAAAAATATACAATGAAGAAAAACAGCCTCTTCAACAAATGTTACTGGGAAAAATGGTATCCGTCTGCAAAAAACTGAAACTAGATCCGTGTCTATCACCCTGTACTAGTATCAACTCAAAATGGATCAAGAACCTTAATATCAGACCTGAAACTCTGAAGTTAGTACAAGAAAAAGCAGGGAATACTCTGGAAGTAATAGGTATAGGCAAGGACTTCCTCAAAAGAACTCCAGCAGCTCAGCAACTAAGAGAAAGGGTGGACAAATGGGACTTCTTAAAATTTAAAAGCTTCTGCACAACAAAAGAAAAGGTCTTTAAAATGAAGAGACCACCCACAGAGTGGGAGAAAATATTTGCCAGCTATATATCAGACAAAGGATTGATAACTAGAATATACTGGGAACTTAAAAAAACTAAACTCTTCCAAAATCAATGAACCAATAAAGAAATGGGCAACTGAACTAAACAGAATTTTCTCAAAAGAAGAAATTCAAATGGCAAAAAAACACATGAAAAAATGCTCACCATCTCTAGCCATAAAGGAAATGCAAATCAAAACCACACTAAGATTCTACCTCACTCCTGTTAGAATAGCCATGATCAAAAACACCAACAACAGGTGTTGGCAAGGATGTGGAGAAAAAGAAACCCTTGTACAATGCTGGAATGCAAGCTAGAGCAACCACTCTGGAAAAAAAATATGGAGGCATCTTAAAAATTTAAACATAGATCTGCCATACAATCCAGCAATCCCACTCTTGGGGATATACCCAAAGGAATGCGACACACGTTACTCCAGTGGCATCTGTACACCCATGTTTATTGCAGTGCTATTTACAATAGCCAAGTTATGGAAACAGCCAAGATGCCTCAGTACTGATGAATGGATTAAGAAAATGTGGTATTTATACACAATGGAAGTTTACTCAGCCATGAAGAAGAATGAAATCCCATCATTCACAAGTAAATGGATGGAACTGGAGAACATCATCCTGAGTGAGGTTAACCAGGCTCAGAAGACCAAAAATTGTATGCTCTCCCTCATATGTGTATTTCAGATCTAGGGCAAATACAGCAATGTTGTAGGACTTGGGTCACATGCTAAAGGGAGAGCATATATGAGAGGTATGGGGATAGGTAGGAAACCCAAAATATGACAGTGTTTGATGTCCCCACTCCAGAGGAACTAATACAGAAACCTTAAAGCAACAGAGGTCAGTATGGGAAGGGGATCAGGAACTAGTGAAAAGGTCAGGTAGAGATGAATCAACTTGGGTTGTAACACATTTGTACATGGAAGCAATGCTAGGAATCTCTCTGTATAGCTATCCTTATCTCAACTAGCAAAAACGCGTTGTCTTTCTTATTGCTTATGTCTTCTCTTCAACAAAATTAGAGATAAGGGCAGAGCAGGTTCTGCCTGGAAGCAAGGAGGGGTGGGAGGGAGAGGGATGGGGCAGGGAGCAGAAAGGGGGAATGGCCCAATGTATACACATGTGGATAAATGAATAAAAAATGTTTTTAAAAAAAACTATCAACATCAAAACAGACAAATAGAAAATTGAAAAAAAACAAGAATATTGTTAATAATAATGAATTTTTTTCACTCCCTCTATTACTCCTTTCTTATAATGAATTTTTAAAGTATGATGTTATTGTGGTTTTGTTTAAAAGGAGTCTCTTACCCTTAGGGCAATGGTTCTCAAACCTTAGTGTACATTAGAATTAATGGAGAGTATTGAATCACAGAACTCCAGGCTCCATCCTTAGAGCTTTTATTTGGTTAGTTTGGGTGGATCTTATTTCTCCCAAGTTCTCAAGTGAAGCTGAGACTTCTGGACCAAGGGCTAAATTTTGAGAACTGCTCTATAGATGCATGCTGAAATAATCTGCATGGATTAACTGACTGGCTCCACTTCATCTCTGGTATGTGCATGTATGTGTGTAATTTGGGTATAAATAAAACAATATTTGGTGAGTCTATAGAGTTTCATTATAATACTTTCTCTACCTATGCTTGTGTTTGAAGTTTCCAAAATTAAAAGTTAAAAGATAAAATATAATTTTTATAAATAAAATATTCAAATGATCAATATTAATATCAGTTGTATTAATTTGTTTACAGCAAATATGAAAATCATATATTGTATATCATATCAATTTGGAAATATTACTTTTCAGTTCTATAATTTTTAAGAATTCATATCAAATGTTTTACAGGCTCTGTTCTCATGGTTGTCTTCATTATTATATGAGTCCTCTCAGAGCCATTTACCAACATTGTAGTACACATCAAGACATTGGTCTAAGTAGTTTAAGAAACAAGAATTTCCAAATCTGTATTTGATGCTCTGTCTGGGAATTTTCCCCCAAGCCACAGCTATGCATCACACAATACTAAGAAGATGATGTGCTCACTTGTCTTGGAGGGGAGTGTTCATAACTTCTACAATGTAAGCACTTAAACATTGTTTTACTCCCCGGCAATATTTAAAAGACTTGCTTAGTTTTCCAACACTTATAAGTTCTGGTACCCAAGAAGAGTTTCTTAATGTGTGTTAAGTTGCTATGCTTCATTTGTCCCAATTCTTTTAGACAAACACCACACAATTAGCATTGATCAAAGTCACTTCAGGCTATCCTGTCATCCATCCAAGCAGTACTTTGTGATTCAAGTAAACCAAATGAGACAGACCTGTATATCAGAGATTTGTGAGTGCACAGTAATTCTCAAGGTCAGAAACTTGGTGAATCTTGAACAGAATTTTCCATTTTACCTTTTTTTTTTTTTAACTTTTGGGGACATTCTTTGAATGTCTTTTGAAAAGTTACATCCCAGACTAGGGTAATTTATATCAGTTAAAGGAAGAAATCTGAAGTCCAGCACACAGGGGGGCCTGAATCACTGCACCAGTGGCCCATCACCATTCCATGACACTGTTTCTCTATTCACTCAGCAGATTCAGTGCTGCGTTTAATGCTGGAGAGTCAGCAGAATACAAGACAGAGCCCTGGCCTATACAGAGATCATATCACCGAAGGGAGATATAGAATATAATAAATATAAAGAGTATAGTTTTAGAAGCTATATAAAACATTTAAAATACGTTAGTACCTACTCAGCATGACATTCTGGGGGTGCAATATATTTTCCCTTTTCTTTGGGTAAAGCCACAAAATTTAATCTATGATGTCCAGGCCAAAAGACCTGTGAGGGCAGGAATCACACATGCTTTGTTCACCTGTATCTGTAGTGTTGAAGATAAAGGAACTCAATAAATTTTGATGTTTAAATGAGAGCCACAAAGACCAAAAAACACCTTGACTCCATTGGAGTGATAAAGTACAGACATGTCTCTTTATCTGCTGATTGTTGGTGCCAGGACCCTGAAGGATACCAAAATCCAAGGATACTCAAGTCTTTTACATAAAATGTAAAAAAAAAAATGTAAAAATGTAAAAAAAAAAAGATGTGAGACATCCTCACATCTTCTGATATATTTTAAATCATCTCTACATTACTTGCAATATCTCTTATAATGCAGATGCTATGCAAATAGTGTTGTATTATATTGATTAGCAAATGACAAGAAAGATGTCTGTATTGTTCAGTATTGATACAATCTTTTTTCAAATATTTTCTATCTGATATTTGTTGAATCTGAGGACATGGAAGTTGTGGATACAAGAAGGCCAACTGCACATATATAAATCTGAACATGGAAATATTTTGTTACAAATAATTAACAAGAAACATTATGCTGATAACAATATGACTGAAGCATCTAACCAAATATAGTGAAATTGCTCTGGATTCTAAATGTTACATCTCTCTCATCCTAGGGTAGTAGTAAAAAACATGATTCAAATCTTATCTGCACAATTTACTGGGAAGGTAATTTCAGATAAGACTTATCTATTTATTGCTGTACTAAAAACATTTCTATGGCTCCCCATTGCCCTCAGATAAAGATAGATGCTAACAAGTCTTAAAGATAATTCATGGTCTTCCTCCTGTTTCCCTCTCTAACTTTATATTTTCATTTCTCAAAGGTTTAATTATTCTCTGAAAGCATCCATCTCTCTCACTAACACACATGCATACACCTTTGAAGTTTTTTATATCCAATTCACTTTTCCTGTCATCATCTTTCTTCTCTTCTCCTCCTCCCTGCCTATTTGTTAGGCTATCCACATCTACTTCTCTTTTAAGCCTAGACTATATGTCATTGCTTCTAGACTTGGCTAGGTAGATCCATGGATCATTCCAATAGTGACCCTTCCCACACCATACGGTACAATCATGGCTGCTCACTGTGCTTCTGCTTTCTGCAAGCTCAGAGATCAGGGGTCAAATCTGGTGTTTTCACTCGAGGGGCTGTCACAGAGGCTGGCCCAGATTAAGAAAGCCATAAGTATTTCTTAAATGAATTTATAAAGTTACTTAACTTCTGTCAGCCTCCGCTTTCCAAATGTAAATAGGAGCTTATACAATCTACCTCATAAGGTTGTTGCAAGAATTAACTTGAATGATATATACAAAAGCCCCAATATGTGCATTGTACAGTGTATATGTCACAAAAATAACTATTTAAATGTATATTCTAGAACTCTCTCCCACTCATGCCTGCTCTAGAGAGCTTTTTTTTTTTCTTAAAATGCTTCATCACTATAAAACACTTGTAGGTTGCTTTCCATACTGACAGGTTATTCAACATGAGTATCAGTTTAGTGCATACACCTCAGTTTTCATAGGCCTGATCATGTTTTCTTCCAGTTACTTGATACTATAAATATATAGGGGTCTCAATTTTTACCTAGGATTTTGTTTTAATCAGATATAATAAAACAATGGTCATGATGACAATTGCCTTTGGACAAAGAGCTGTTTACATTTCCTGAGAGGAGACATGCTATCCCACACAGGAACACATGGGGAAGTACCAAGTTCACTTAGAGGCAGAGGAAGGTGGAGGGAAAGCACAGACCACAACTTTTTGCAAGGTTTCTGTAAGACAGGCAAAGCAGTGCAAGGTAAACAGCTTAGCACTGGCTAGTTTGAATAATTCCATCAGATTCTGAGACATAAAGGCTGTTCCTAGTTGTCTGGAACCTAGTCCTGGATGGTTTAAGGCAAGGGAAATATTTGTTTGGTGCATGAAAATTCCATGAAGGAAATGGCTAGGGGTTTGAGCTCAGGATTAACCAGTTTATGTATGAAAGGCATGTTTGGGAGGGAATTAGCTAGCCCTGGGAAAAGCAGCTAGCAAGGCCTTCCAACCTAAGATATGAAACCATCATTAAATAAAGAAAAATTTAAAAAATGATTATTACATTACTATTCTCCTTGACCTTAGTTCCATTATTATTCTAACCACTAATAACATTTTTCTTGGGGTGTAACATTTTTAATCTCCTTCATTCTTGACAAAGCTCAAAACTGAGTTTACTGCCTTTCCTCAGCCTGCTAATTTAAAACAGCCTAGGAATATTCTTATCTCTAATAAGAACCTCACATTTGCCTACAAACACCTTATGTTCTACCTAGTTTTTGTCTTACAGGTACCTTTCTTGCATAGATGACAGTATATAATTATTAACACGTTTAGGAAACATGTTAGTCACATAATGCTGAAATTGGTGTGAGACAAACGTTCGTCATTGGGGATTTAACAACTCACTGACTACATGGGCTGAAATTCATTTAGAACTGGGAGTGTGTTGAAAGAATTGATTGGCTCACTCATAATCTCCTCTTTCTCTTTTCTCCTCCCTCTTGCCTCCTTTGATCTTTGCTTCCATTTGTCTTTGTTTCTTTAAGAGTCTCAGTCAGGCAAATGCCCATTGCTGCTCTGTACCAACTGGAGACTAGTCCCTGTCCTATATTCATGGCCTCCCCAGGAGAAAGCCTAGAGACTGGTCCTTGGAACAGATGGCAAGCAGTGGCTCTAACCAACCTGAGTTGTGTATACTGAGCAGTTGAGATGGTTTCTATTGTGGATGAATGAGCATTATTTGTTGAATGTACATTTTTATGTGGAGCAGATAAGACAGTCTAAAGAAGGACTGGTGGACTCCAGACTCCATTTGTACAGAGAGCTTTACAGGAAGTTTTGAAGCCAAAGTTAGATCCAAAGCCCAAATTCCTGGCCTTCCACACTTCAAGTCCTGCCACTCGTCTCTATATGCCAAATAAAGAGACATGGTGAAAGGTAGACAAAGGAGATTTATTACAAGGCTCTGGACATACATGGGAAGAGGCAGAGAAAGCATCCAGATCATCTTCAATCACCTTCAGAATACAGACATGAGCTTTAGCCTTAAATAAACAAAGAAGTTTCCGCAGTTTTCAGAGAAGGTTCCAAAGAAGTTGTTAACCCTATAATCATTTGAGGGGACCAATGGTTCCCATGAGATGATTACTTCTGCTCCAGAGTGCAGCGTTATCATTATAGGCAATTGTGCTTATCTGGAGAGGTGTTCTGTCCTACAAGGCTCTGCTGTTCTTTAGGGATAGTGTCAGTCCCTTGTCATAAAGATGTCCTTCCTTGATTCCATGGTAACTGCAGGAGAGAGTGACTCAGAGCATAAGACAACTGGTACAAAATGGAGATGGGGATGACAAGCTTTTCTCCTGCTTTTAGTTAATTTATGGGCCCAAGTAAGGAATCAGTGCTTTTCAGCAAAAGTAGTATTATAAGTTCCTCTTACATTTTCTCTAGGCAAATCCTATAGATCTCACCTGAAGTCTTCATCTTCCTTACACCTGCCTTCTTTCCATAGTTTCTCAGAAGGGCCACTGTGCTTCCAGTTAACTCAGTCAGGACCTGGACTTTGTCTTTTCTCCATACCTGTAGTGTAAGAAGTACTTAAACTGCTTTTGCTGAAAAGTACTGACCCCTTAGTTGGGCCCACAAACTGACTAGAGGCAGGAGAAAAACATGGCATCTCTCCTTCATTTTGTACCTGTCTTTGCTCTGGGCTATTCTCTCTACAGTCACTTTGCAGTCACCTTGGAGTTCAGGAAGGACAGAGCTGATGGCATCTTCTTGACAGAGGATTGAGACTACCCCTGACGGTGGAGCCTCCACATGATAGACCACCTGCTAGGTTCAATGACTCCAACCACAACTTCTCTGAAACCCCTCTGAGATAATGACCAACCAGACCACACCTGTGACTGGGACTGTTCAACTATGCATACCTCTCGGGCCCTGACCCCAGTTCTTTGTCTATTTAAACCTATAGCTCATATCTATACTCTGAAGATGGCTGAAAATGGACTGAGTGCTTATTTTGCCTCTTCCCAGTCATGTCTCAGGCTGTGCAATAAATTTCCTATCTCTGCCTTCACCATGCCTCTTCATTTGGCATATATGGGAAAGTGGCTAGACCTGGCATAAGGAAGCCCAGGAGTTTGGGCCTGGGATCCAAAATTCTGGTTTCACCAGTTCTAAACTTCCCCATCCAGTAAGTCTCTAAAATTTGTTGTTCTAAATACTTATAGAATCAGAACTGTTATTGTGTAAAAACCAGATGGTAGACATTAAAGTTACTGTGTGTGTGTGTCCTCTGAAAAGATGTGGTTTCTTTCTTCTCCTGAGACATGGTAAACTATTGAAACCACCCAGAAACGATGGTTGCTTTTAGGTGTTATTACTCTGTCCTGATCTAGGCCAGGCCTGCATGTGCTACCCAATGGCTTCTGCTTCCTTGCTTAGACCATTAGCCATTTTATTTCAGAACCTTGTTCGTTTTCTTTCCTCTGTTGTTGTGTTTGGATATGATCCAGAGGCCAAATGGAATGACCAGAGAAGATTCTTTTCTTCTTTCCCTGATCAGAAGAGAACTCAAGTTATACCCTTTGAGCGCCAGCTTGTTAGACAAGCTTCAAAAAGAAATGAAGACCCTAGATACCCTCCCTTCAGGGTTTCTCCTCCAATCTCAGCTGAGTTTCCTCTTCCTGAGACACCAAGTCCCTCTGCAGTTACTGACAGTCAAGCTCCTTTGCCAGCAGTTTTCTAAGAGGGGCTCTCCTGAAATGATATGGTCCTCTTGGAAATTTAAGTGTGGGTTCCTTCTGTATCTCCTACTTTTACCCACCATAGTAATAGAATGAAAAAGTTAATTGCTTTCTTGAGTATGACCTTTACTTATATTCATATGTGGAATTTCTAGTCAGAATAGACTGAGATAGAAAACACAGTTCGGGCTCTCAGCTCCACTAATTGTGTGTGTGTGTGTGTGTGTGTGTGTGTGTGTGTGTGTGTGTGTTAATGGAGTTTGAACTTGGGGCCTCATGCTTGCTAGGCAGGCACTCTACCCCTAGCCAGCCTGGACTGTGATCCTCCTACTTACATGTCCTTCATAGCTGGAATCACAAGTGTATGCCATCATGACAGCTTTTTTGTTGAGATGGAGTCTTACTAACTTTTTGCCCTAGGTTGGCCTCAAATGGTGATCTCCCTAATCTCCACCTCCTGAGTAGCTGGGATTACAAGCACAAGCGACCATGCCCACCTTCTGTTAAATTTCCTTTTAAAGAGCTTTCCTATCTCAACTTCTTTCATTGTCTGCTTTTAACACTGTGAGGGTAGATAGAGATTCAAGATGATGGGCTGACTTGAGTCTACTCATGAGCTGACTTGGTCTGCAGGCTCCAAGGTAAGAGTGGAAATCATGACCAAGATCTATTACATGTTGTTTCTTAAAGGTGGAAAGTATCTTTGAAATATAACTTACTGCCACTGTTTTACTGTTTGGGAAACTGAGATCTGGTAGCTTTCAAGGAACTGGCTTGGCACCCAAGGAATTAATGACAGACCTGGGACTTGATATACAAGTTCTCCAATGACAAGGTTGGGGTCCTTTGGATACTGTATGTATTTGGGCACTGAGCCAAAATTCATACTGGTTGCTAAATATTGTGTGGTCCAAGTACAATGAAATTTGCAGAGTCACAGGAAAATATCCTAAAATAGGAAAAAGTAGTAGCAATAAGCAAATCAAGAGTATGTATTGGTAACAATACAACAGACAGAGCAGTCCTCAAAAAAGAAGACCTGGGCTCTAATCTAGTTCTATCATCATTAACTCTAACATGGAGCTCACTCAATGATTTTATCTGGAAAACCAGGTCACCAACCTCACAAGTTTCATCTCAGGATTTAGTGATATCAAAAATGTGAACTACTGCCTCATGTCTAGCATTTAGTAGGTATTCAAATAAATGTTAATTCTCTCTCCTCCAACCAGCCATAATAGAATATGTTGTATGTTTATGAAAAGTACTTAGCAATATAATGTTAACATATTATACAACCTACATGAATCTTTAGTTCATTCTAACTTTCTGGCCTGAGACCTAGTTTATATCAGAGATCTTACCTAACTTCCCTCTGTCACTGCCCTGGAGTTGTCTGCCCACCAGATCTCCTGGAATGCCTCCAACCCAGAAATGGAAATGAATGACATTTCTTCAGTCCATTCCTATGTAGAAATGCAATCTTGAGTTATTTTTCACCTAGCCAAATAAATTCTTGTCTCTAGAAAAGCTGAATACATCTAAATATAAGAATATATTATATATAATCAATGTATAGATGTGAGAAGGGCAGAGAGAAAAAGAGAGGCTAGAGGTTAGGTTATGCTATATATCAGATAACCCCAAATTCTCAGTAAACAATTAAAACAATAAAAGTTAATTTAAAAATTTACATTACATTTCCATTATGTCAGTCACAGGCCCATCTCAGCACTATAATCTTAGCTGCAGGATACAGGCTGATGAACACTTTTAGATATCATGGCAGAGGGAAAAAGAAATCTCTGAAGGGTTTCCTGTCAACAGTTTAATCCTCAACCCAAAGTGGCATAGTCACTTCTGTTCATAGCTGATTGGTCAGAACTGGTCATTTGGCCCTAACCCAACTACCAGGCAACCAGGAAGTACAACTTTACCTTTGACCTAGAAGAAATAATAATAAAGAAATTATTAACACTACTAATAATTGTGATTCTATATTTTGAAGTTATTTTTAAAACTTAATGATCAAAATTTTCCAAATATTTCAATTCAGCAGGCTTCTTTCCCTTTGATGCAAATTAAATGAGGATGTTCTATTTTGTATTTAATTTTCAGGTGAATTATGGAAAGCTACTCTGTTTTTTAAAAGGTGCAGCTTCAGATGACTTATAGCAAACCAAAATAGTTGTGTATAGCAACATGATTAAAACTCGAGTCATGGTAATCACAACCACTGATATTTTTTCTCCCCGTATGTAGTCATATTGTTCTTACATGTCTTTGTCAGTTCAGGCTGCTATAATAAATTACCACAGACTGGATTGCTTATAAATAATAGATGTTTATTTCTCATAGCATTAGAGGCTGAAAGTTCAATAATAGGATGCTAGTGTGGTCTGACTGTGGTGAGGTCCCTCTTCTAGGTTGCAGATGCCAGCCCCTCCAGGTATCCTTGCATGATGGCAAAACAGTGAGAGTACTTTCTGGAATCTCCTGATAAGGGCACTAATTCTGTTCATGAGGGCTCTACCATCATTACCTAATCACATCCCCAAAGCCTCACGTCCTAGTACCATCACATTGGGATTAGGGTTTCAACATTTGAACTTTGTAGGGACATAACAATTTAGTCTGTTGCACTAGACTTCCAGAGTTTGCAGGATCTTGATGGCCTTCACTCTAACATCTTACCCAATGCAGAACACTTTGCTCATCACCAACACTTGGCATATGCATTTCTTTCTCTCTCATTCTCTTATAAGCAAACAGCATAGAAACTTATTTATAGCAATTGCATATGTTTCTTAACACCAAGCATGTGTCTTTTTATGAAATTATTGTGTGAAAATGAAAAACCTCATTATAAAATGAGAAATGATTTTGTATGGGTGCAGAACTTATCTATAAAGTGTGATTCCAGAAATAGATGCAGTCAGTGATACCCTGGATTATAGGCACTAGCAAAAAGTTTGAGATACAGAAGTCAATAACCCCTTTACATAATCTCAAGGGGAAAATGACTGAAAATAAAAGTAGAATGTGAGTAAATATCATTACAGATGAAACACAATGAAGTATGATATTCTTCACATTCACCAAGGACAGTGACAAAGTGCAAGTAGCTAGGGGCATAGGCTCCATTGACAGAAAACTGAGTTCAACTTCTGTCTCTGCCACTGAGTAGTTGTGAGACCTTGTCATTCACTTTGTGATTCCATTTTCTAACCATAAAATAGAGATATAAGTAGACTTCACGTCATTGATTTGTAAGTCACCGAGTTAATAAATGCAAAGCTATTAAAAACAAGGCCTGGTACATAGTAAATGCTATAGAAGTGTTTTTATTATTTTTGAACTATCCTTCCAGAATACCTCTTTTTAGTTATAAAGAATATGACAAAGGCTCATAACACTGTAGTTAATTGCTTCACTCTAGGACACTGATAAGAGTTTCTTAAACAAATACCCCCTAACTAGGTGTTAGACTTGACTCGTGTTTATAGGTTGCCCCTTTTGACTGTGATCCTTCATTTGACAGAGATTCATTGAATAGCAACTGATTGCCAGGTCCACTTTAATTGGCAGAGTAAATTCCAAGGTTGGCAAGACCTATTCTCTCACTTGAGGGCTCATAATCCAGAGAAAATGATACTGCTCTAGACAATCCAGTCAAATATACCTCAGGGAGCAACTGTCTTGCTGGGCACCATATGCCCCAGAAAATTTTAATAATCTGCAACAACACTTCATTTAAGACAAATCATAAAAATATGACCATTAGAAGTGATGGACCATGCAGTAGATCATATGATCATTCATTGTACAGATCTTATAAATCCTAGACAGGAATCCTGACCCTTAAACTAGAGCACATCTCATTATTAGATGGTCCCATTGTCCTTCCTCTTCATAAATATTAAGCTTATTTGGCATTTGAGGTTAGGGATAGTGTCTGTTATGGCCAACTTTGTATCTATCTTATTCTTATTTTAGTTCCTGGCATATAAAAGATGATCAATACATATTTTTAAAATACGGTTGGTATCTCGAGTTATTTAAAGAATTTACATCACCTGACTTTTAGGGAAACCTGGATATCTGCCATATTAAAAAAAAAACAGGAAAAGAAAAGCATAAACTGATCATTTTGAGCACATCCGAGAAGGTGCTGCTTTATATAAACCAGACAGTGTGTTTGTAGAAATGCAGGACTGATGGGCTACAGTGAAGCCAGGTTCTTTGTTAATGTGCCACTGAGAAAAATGTCCTCCCCATGCTCTGTCAGAAGAGCCTCTAGTGGGGTTGTTCTGTGATGAGGCAGTAACAGCTTTCATCTCCTAAAACAGACCAGATGCAATATACTCCTGCAACAGGCTTGCCACAAAACCCCACCAGCTGTAGTAAATGAGTTCCATATAACACCTGCCCACTCAGTACTCAGTGTACTGAACCAGGACCAAAACCTGATGAATTCCTACCAACCCCAGGAACTGGTATTGCAAGAAAAGATGGAGGAAAACTTCTGATTCAAATATGGAACAGAGATATCTGATTGGCAGCGTTTGGGTCATGTGTCTTGACATCAAAGAAAGACTAGTAATGCGAATAGCCACACCTCTCTGCTAGTGTGGAACAATCTCAGGAGCTGGGGAACTACCTGAACAAAGGAAGGAGATGCCAAAGCTGCTGATCAAAGCAAAGACATGTGTCCACTATTTTTCTCTGAACTAAATTTTTGGAAAATATTATATATTATTAAGTAGTTGAGAATACAATAATTTGGAGCCAAAGCTCCTGTTAGAGCCACAGAGGAAAAAAAAGATGCAAAGTGATTTTTAGAAAAAGTTATATACATTAGAACTAATCAATTCCAGGTATTGCACAAGATCTCCCAGAAACAGTTATAGGTATCTGGCAGGATCTGCTTGGCTTGGCTTGGCTTTGCTTGGCTTGGCTTGTGGCAAGAAATAGTTTGGAAATTTGATTTGCTATAAATAATTAGCTGATCTTAAGAATAGCAAGATTAATTAGGTAAAATAAACTGCTACAATCACTTTTTTTTTTCCGCCGAGAAAAAAGAGCAAAAAAGATAGATTGAATATTTTAGTCTATGTTGTGGTCAAGTTGGCTAGAGCCTCCTGAGAAGAGACCGTAGGGCTCACTCCAGTGGAAGAGATCTGACTTCATCTATGAGATTTCCACATTCAGAGCCATGAGCATGTTGCCAAGATTTTGAAAGCCTTAGTAAGTGTGTCCTTGGGGTCCCCAGTGGGCTGTGCAGTTGAGAGACACAGCAAGGAAACATGCAGCTGCTGTGAGTGGATTACCTTCTCACAACCTTTTCCTGCCCCTCAATCAGTGCCCAGCAATCTGAAGCAAATAAGAGCCTGCTGGAGAGTTGGAAGATGGCACTGAGGACAGCTATTGGCAGACTCAACAGAGAGAACCTCAACCTGAGTTTTCGAAAAGAAGATCGTTCATTCTCTGGCTGCCTCCCTTACCCAAGGTAACAAAAATTAGATTTCAGATGTTCCGCTTCAAAGGTTCCTTCAGAACACTGAGTGTATAAATAATTAGGCGTACATAATTCTGATCTGTGTTCTGCCTGCGGATTACATTATAAAATTCTTTGTTTTCTATGCTTAAGAGAAAAACAAAATAGAAAAAGGATTATGAAATGTGCAGAATTAGTCCAGGAATTGCTTATATTGGGCTGTGTCTTAATGTTAATAATAGAAAACATGACAATATCCAAATAATATTTCAAAATGGATAGAAAGTATTTTTCAAGGCCAAATTCATTTCTCATATCCTCTCCCAACTTCCAATGAGACCAGCATGTGGTGTCTCAGTCCTCACAAACATCATATTTTAGGGACTGATGTAATTTATTCCTGATAGAAGATAGCATGCTGATTGGGAGTATTAATTAACAGTGCAGATGTGTTTCATGGACGAGGATCCAGAACCATATTAATTCATGGATCTTCTGTAGCCAAACAAACCCCAGTCATGAGGAGAAATAATAATTCCCACTGTTACTATAACTGCATTGATAATTACCTCAACACATCGCACTGTTGAGTTGTTACCATGTGTCAAGCATTGTGTTCAATGCTTTACTTACATGATCCCATTTAATACTGACAAAGTTAATTCCTTACATAATACCACGGAATCTAGTCGGGTATTGTTCTACTGATTTATAAATGAAATAAAACTGAAACTTGGAAAGGCCATTGAATCACCTAAGGGCCACTGGTAGTGAATGGCAGAGCCAGGATTTGATGAACAGAAGACTTCTGGAAAATGAGAGCCAGAATTGGAACTCCATTAAGTAGAAGATATCTAGAAGTTTCCATGATTCCAAAACAAAAGATTTAGATGTTACAGGATTAGAAATGGTTGGAAATTACAGGAGGAAAAAGTCCTATAAGAGGATATAGATCATTCTTTTCATCTAAGTATACAGGGATTAAAATTAAAGAGTCAGAGAGTTTTTGTAAATGGTGATGTCAACTAAAGAAGCAACATGTTATAACACGCTATAGGTGGGCTCTTAATCTGGGACACAACACTCTTTTCAAAGTCCTCATTTATGGTGCAAAACAAAACTTATGCTAGTGTGTGCACATTTGTGTGTGTGCACATGTAAGCATGTTCCAGTAGACAGAGATGGAGTATGCAGGGAAATCTATACATCATAAATGGCCTTCACGATGTTCATGAGAAGATGTTTGTTTAAAATATACTAAGAAACAGAAATTCTCTGTTGGATTAGAAACCACATAGTATCATTCATGAGGCCTGAATGTTCTCAAACAATACTCAGGGAACAGAACATAAACAACTCAAACATTAAAATGCATTTACTTAATCTCTTTGAATCTCAGACTTTTATCTGGAAAAACTGGATTCCAAATAGATAGCTCCTTTGTCTATTGTGATGATTAAACAAGATAAATATATGGAGGTACCTAGCATACTACCTGATGTACAAGGCCCTAAATAAATATTAGTTTCCTTTCCTTCATACATATATGGACATATGGAACACGAGCTATCAGGCAAAACATTGAGGGTACATCTCCTACGGTTGTCCCTGAAAACCTCTTCATGGTTCAGATCCAAGAAAATGAGGCACATTTTCCTTGAAGCTGGTCTGTCTTTTGTAAGCCATCTGGTGTCTCTCATGACATCTGGAACTCAATCAAAGTATAATACAGCCTGGGTTTCCCCAGAATGTAAGGCAAATTGAGGCCCAACAGACATTGGATACAGGAAGCAGCAACAATCATGCTTGACCTTCCTTGTTCCTGGACACAGGACTTTAGAACGGAATGAGAAAAGCCACATCTTAACTAGAGGTGTTTTTCTTTTGGACCAGCAGTTCTTAACTTCCTTATAGTACAGGAGACAGAATCATGGACTTTTCTTGAGTATCCCATAAAAGCTATATACTCTCTCCCCAGTAAAATAAACAAACAAACAAAAAGCACAGCCACCATTTCAAAGGGTTCAAAAACCATCTGTATCTTCCAGGATGAATAAACATCGTCTTCAAAGATAATCTACAGGTCTTGTCACTCAAATTGTTGGAATATTTTTTCTATTTTCATACATATATGAAATATATATATATATATATATATACAATGTAACTGATTATATTCAACCCCACTCTCCCCCTCCTTCCTCCCACTAGTTTTCCTACTCCCATTCTTCCCCCTAAATAGCCCTCCCTTTACAATCATGTCATATTGTTATTTTAGGTTTAGATTCTACATATGAGTTTTTCTTTCTGATATTTGTCTTTCTGAGCTTGACTTTTATCACCTAGCATGATAATATCCAGTTAAATTGAGAGAAGTTTGACCATTCATAAAGAACAGTATTGTAAGTTCAAGGCCAGTCTGGGCTACATAGTGAGATAGTGATACCCTGTCAAGAAGAAGGAGGAGAGGAAGAGGGGAAAGGAGAAAGGAAAAGGAAAGAAAAAAGAACAGGGAACTGTATACAAACAAATCCAGTATCTGTTATCATTGGACTCATCCTGTCACTCTTGCACATCTTTGATACAAGGAAGGTGTTGGCAGGATGGCCAAGGCAAAGTAGATCCACATACATTGATTTACTGTCTTGCTCATTACCCAGGTTAGGTGCAGATTCAATAGGGCTGTAGAACCTAAGTTCCTAAGAATGTAACCTCAGTTTAATCTTTTTACTCATATTTCATATTCTCCACCTTTTGAATTCATCCTTGTCTACCTGGTGAAGCAGGACTGTCAGGCCTTCTTCTACAGCTTGTCAGGCTTTTCATATTTAATTGTTTCTATATCTGATCATTCTGCCCTTAAACAGTGAAATATTTTGCTAATTTTCAGTGATTTTTCTTCCTCCAATGCAATCAATGGCCATGTTTCTGATCAACAGGGTATATATATATATATATATATATATATTAGATTTTATATATATATATATATAAAATCTATTCTTGAGTTTGAAATGCTAGTCACTTGGTATGTTCTAGGTACTGTGATAGGCACATATAGGGCAACAAGTTTTATTGTTTCACTTCCCGTGTTCTTCAGGAGCTCAGGAGAAAATCAACATAGTGTCACCATTATGTGATCAAGGTAGTAATAGCAGTGACTTTGAACACAGAGAAAGAATACAATGTAGCCTAACCTGAAAGCTCTCCAGGGGAGATTGTACAAGTACTATATCTTAGAGGACAAGTAAGTTTAGCAAAGAATGAGGACAATGTTGATGGGGGCAGCAGAAATGATGGGAAAGATTCTCTAGGTAAAGGAAACAGTGTGAATTAGCAGAGGCATACGGAAAGAATGGAGTTCAGGAAATCTCTGTAAGGCCCTGCTCAAGTTCACTTTAGAATGGAAAGTAGGATCTGGTTTATGAGGGGCTTCTAAGCAGTATGAGTTTTATCCTGAAAGTCCAAAGCAATCATTGAATCATGTTAAACAAGTGAATGACATAATTGTATTTGAATCTTTAAAAAGGAACAATCCAATACAATTTGGAGAATTGACTAAATGCAGGCAAACTGGAGGCAGAGACTCTTTTATTTATTTATTTATTTTTATTTTAGATAATTGGGTTTTTAAAATCATTTTTACATTTACTTACATGTTTATACATTGTCTGTGCCACCTCTCCCCACTCCTTCAATCCCCTGCTTCCAGGCAGAACTTGTGCCTCCCTCTTCTCCGATTTTGTTGACGAGAAAACATAAGAGACAATAAGAAAGACATATCATTTTTGCTAGTTTGGAATGAAGATAGCTATGCATAGAAATTCCTAGAGTTGCTACAATGCACTTGTGTATTGCAACTCACATTGACTCATTTCTACCAGATCTCTTCACTACTTCCTGGTCCCCTTCCCATGTGGTCTCTGAAAATTTTATATTACTTTATTCACTCCTCAACAGGGAGCACATCAACCACATTCAAGTTTTAGGCTTCCTTTCCCTATTTCTCCCATGCATGTTCTCCCTTTAGTGTGTGACCCATGTCCAGTAATATTACTGCATTTGTTTTAGGTCTATAATCCGCATATGAGGGAGAACATGTGATTTTTGTCCTGAGCCTGGCTAACTTCGCTTAAGATAATGTTCTCTAGTTACATCCATTTACTTGCAAATGACAAAATTTCATTCTTCTTTGTGGCTGAGTAAAATTCCATTGTATATAAATACCACATTTTCTTGATCCATTCATCAATTGTGGGGCATCTTGGCTATTCCCATAGCTTGGCTATTGTAAATACTGCTGCAATAAACATGGGCATGCAGGTGCTTTTGTAATAACTTGAGTCTCATTCCTTCAGGCATATCCTTATGAGTGGTATTTCTGGATCATATGGCAGATTTATGTTTAGTATTTTAAGGAGCCTCCATATTGTTTCCAAAGTGGTTATACTAGCTTATGTTCCTACCACCAGTATGTGGGTTCCTTTTTCCCCACATCCTCACCAATGTTCACTATTGGTGGTGTTCTTAATGCTAACTATAATAGGAGTGAGGTGGAATCTTAGTGTGGTTTTGATTTGCATTTCCTTTATGGCCAGGGATGGTCAGAATTTCTTCATGTGTTTTTTTAGCCATTTGGACTTCTTCCTCTGAAAAGTTCTGTTTAGTTCAGTTGCCCACTTCTTTATTAGTTCATTAATTTTGGGAGAGCTTATTTTTTGAGCTCCCTATATATTCTGGTTATCAGTCCTTTGATGTATAGCTAACAAATATTTTCTCCCACTCTGTGGGTGGTCTCTTCAGTTTAGAGACCATTTCTTTTGTTGTGCAGAAGCTTTTTAATTTCATTTAGTCCTATTTGGCCATACTTTCTCTTAGTTGCTGGACTGCTGGAGTTCTACTGAGGAAGTCTTTGCCTATACATATTGTTTCCAGGGTATTCCCTGCTCTTTCATGTGCTAACTGCAAGGTTTTGGTCTGATATTAAGGTCTTTAATCCACTTTGAGTTGATACTAGTATAGGGTGACAGGCATGGATCTAGTTTTCAGTTTTCTGCAGGCAGATAGACACTTTTCCCAGCACCATTTGTTGAAGAGGCTGTCTATTCTCCATCGTATGTTTTTGGCACCTTTGTCAAAAATAAGGTGGGTTTAGCTGTGTGGGTTCATATCTGGGTCCTCTATTCTGTTCCACTGGTCTTCATATCTGTTTTTGTGGCAGTACCATGCTGTTTTTATTGCTATGGCTCTAGAATAGTTTGAAGTCAGGTATGGTGATACCTCCAGCATTACTCTTTTTGCTGAGTATTGCCTTGGCTATCCGCAGTCTCTTGTGTTTCCAAATGAACTTTAGGGTAGATTTTTCAATCTCTGTGATGAATGTCATTGGAATTTTAATGGGTATTGCTTTGAACATGTAGATTGCTTTTGATAGTATAGCCATTTTTACTATGTTGATTCTACCAATCCATGAGCATGGGAGATCTTTCCATCTTCTGTAGTCTTCCTCGATCTCTTTCTTCAGTAGTTTGTAGTTCTCTTTGAAGAGGTCATTTCTGTACTTCATTAAGTTTACTCCTAGGTATTTTTTGAGGCTATTATAAATGGAATTGTTTTCCTGTATTCTTTCTCAATTTGTTCATTGTTGGTATATAGAAAGGCTACTGACTTTTGTAAGTTGATTTTGTGTCCTGCTACATTGCTGAAGCTGTTTGTGGTGTCTAGAAGTTTTGGGGAGAAGTTTTGTGGGTCTTTGAGGTATAGGATCATGTCATATGCAAATAGGGATATTTTGACTATTTCTTTACCTATTTGTATTCCTTTTCTTTCTTCTTCTTGACTTATTGCTCTGGCATGGAATTCCAGGAGTATGTTGAGTAGGAGTGGGGATAGTGGGCACCCTTGTCTCATTCCTGAGTTTATGGGGAATGGTTTCAGTTTTTCCCCATTAAGTATGATGTTGGCTATAGGTTTGTCATACACAGCCTTTAAATGTTGAGGTACATTCCTTCTATACCTAGTTTTCTTAGAGCTTTTATCATGAAGTGGCATTGAATCTTATAAAAGGCTTTTCCTGCATCTATCAAGATGATCATGTGGTTTTTGTCTTTGCTTCTATTAATGTGCTGTATTCCACTTATTGATTTGCATATGTTGAACCATCCCTGCATCCCTGGAATGAAGCCAACATGGTCATGGTGAATGATCTTTCTGATACATTGTTGGATTCAGCTTGCCATTATTTTATTGAGGATTTTTGTGTCAATGTTCATTAAGGAGACTGACTTATAGTTCTCCTTTTTGGATGTGTCATTGTCCAGTTTTGGAATGAGTGTAATACTGGCTACATAGAATGAGTTGGGCAGTGTTCCCTTCCCTTTCTATTTCATGGACAAATTTAAGAAGTGTTGGTATTAGTTCTTCTTTGAAGGTCTGGTAGAATTCAGCTGAGAATCTATTAGGTCCTGGACTTTTCTTTTTTGGGAGACTCTTTATTCTGCTTCAGTTATATTACATGATATCAATCTGTTTAGGTGGTTAGTATCATCTTGGCTCAGTTTTGGATAGTCATAAGTATCTAGAAATTTGTCCATTTCTTCAAGATTTTCCAATTTATTGAAATACAGGTTCTCAAAGTAGTCTCTGATGATTCCCTGGATTTCTGTGGTTTTTGTTGTTATCTCCCCTTTTTTGTTTCTGATTTTGGGTCTTTTCCCTCCCCATTTTAGTCAGATTTGCCAGGGGCTTGTCAATCTTGTTTATTTTTTCAAAGAACCAGCTTTTTGTTTTGTTGATTCTTTATATGGTTTTTTTGGTCTTTATTTCATTAATTTTAGCCTTATTTTTTTTTTCATTTTTCTTTTATTATTCATATGTGCATACAAGGCTTGGTTCATTTCTCCCCCCTGCCCCCACCCCCTCCCTTACCACCCACTCCACCCCCTCCCGCTCCCCCCCTCAATACCCAGCAGAAACTATTTTGCCCTTATCTCTAATTTTGTTGTAGAGTGAGTATAAGCAATAATAGGAAGGAACAAGGGGTTTTGCTGGTTGAGATAAGGATAGCTATACAGGGCATTGACTCACATTGATTTCCTGTGCGTGGGTGTTACCTTCTAGGTTAATTCTTTTTGATCTAACCTTTTCTCTAGTTCCTGGTCACCTTTTCCTATTGGCCTCAGTTGCTTTAAGGTATCTGCTTTAGTTTCTCTGCATTAAGGACAACAAATGCTAGCTAGTTTTTTAGGTGTCTTACCTATCCTCACCCCTCCCTTGTGTGCTAAAGTTTTTATCATGTGCTCATAGTCCAATCCCCTTGTTGTGTTTGCCCTTGATCTAATGTCCACATATGAGGGAGAACATACGATTTTTGGTCTTTTGAGCCAGGCTAACCTCACTCAGAATGATGTTCTCCAAGTCCATCCATTTACCAGCGAATGATAACATTTCGTTCTTCTTCATGGCTGCATAAAATTCCATTGTGTATAGATACCACATTTTCTTAATCCATTCGTCAGTGCTGGGGCATCTTGGCTGTTTCCATAACTTGGCTATTGTGAATAGTGCCGCAATAAACATGGATGTGCAGGTGCCTCTGGAGTAACAGTCTTTTGGGTATATCCCCAAGAGTGGTATTGCTGGATCAAATGGTAGATCGATGTCCAGCTTTTTAAGTAGCCTCCAAATTTTTTTCCAGAGTGGTTGTACTAGTTTACATTACCACCAACAGTGTAAGAGGGTTCCTTTTTCCCCACATCCTCACCAACACCTGTTGTTGGTGGTGTTGCTGATGATGGCTATTCTAACAGGGGTGAGGTGGAATCTTAGTGTGGTTTTAATTTGCATTTCCTTTATTGCTAGAGATGGTGAGCATTTTTTCATGTGTTTTATGGCCATTTGAATTTCTTCTTTTGAGAAAGTTCTGTTTAGTTCACATGCCCATTTCTTTATTGGTTCATTAGTTTTGGGAGAATTTAGTTTTTTAAGTTCCCTGTATATTCTGGTTATCAGTCCTTTGTCTGATGTATAATTGGCAAATATTTTCTCCCACTCTGTGGGTGTTCTCTTCAGTTTAGAGACCATTTCTTTTGATGAACAGAAGCTTTTTAGTTTTATGAGGTCCCATTTATCTATGCTATCTCTTAGTTGCTGTGCTGCTGGGGTTTCATTGAGAAAGTTCTTACCTATACCTACTAACTCCAGAGTATTTCCTATTCTTTCTTGTATCAACTTAAGAGTTTGGGGTCTGATATTAAGATCCTTGATCCATTTTGAGTTAATCTTGGTATAGGGTGATATATATGGATCTAGTTTCAGTTTTTTGCAGACTGCTAACCAGTTTTCCCAGCAGTTTTTGTTGAAGAGGCTGCTATTTCTCCATCGTATATTTTTAGCTCCTTTGTCAAAGATAAGTTGCTCATAGTTGTGTGGCTTCATATCTGGATCCTCTATTCTGTTCCACTGGTCTTCATGTCTGTTTTTGTGCCAGTACCATGCTGTTTTTATTGTTACTGCTTTGTAATATAGTTTGAAGTCAGGTATTGTGATACCTCCTGCATTGTTCTTTTGACTGAGTATTGCCTTGGCTATTCGTGGCCTCTTGTGTTTCCATATAAATTTCACAGTAGATTTTTCAATCTCTTTAATGAATGTCATTGGAATTTTGATGGGAATTGCATTAAACATGTAGATTACTTTGGGGAGTATCGACATTTTTACTATGTTGATTCTACCAATCCATGAGCATGGGAGATCTCTCCACTTTCTATAGTCTTCCTCAATCTCTTTCTTCAGAAGTGTATAGTTTTCCTTGTAGAGGTCTTTCACATCTTTTGTTAGGTTTACACCTAGGTATTTGATTTTTTTTTGAGGCTATTGTAAATGGAATTGTTTTCATACATTCTTTTTCCGTTTGCTCATTGTTAGTGTATAGAAATGCTAATGGTTTTTCTATGTTGATTTTATATCCTGCTACTTTGCTATAGCTATTGATGATGTCTAGAAGCTTCTGAGTAGAGTTTTTTGGGTCTTTAAGGTATAGGATCATGTCGTCTGCAAATAGGGATATTTTGACAGTTTCTTTACCTATTTGTATTCCTTTTATTCCTTCTTCTTGCCTAATTGCTCTGGCTAGGGATTCCAGTACTATGTTGAATAGGAGTGGAGATAGTGGGCATCCTTGTCTGGTTCCTGATTTTAGAGGGAATGGTTTCAGTTTTTCTCTGTTAAGTATAATGCTGGCTGTAGGTTTGTCATATATAGCTTTTATAATGTTGAGGAACTTTCCTTCTATTCCTAGTTTTCTTAGAGCTTTTATCATGAAATGATGTTGGATCTTATCAAAGGCTTTTTCTGCATCTATTGAGATGATCAAGTGGTTTTTGTCTTTGCTTCTGTTAATGTGGTTTATTACGTTTATTGATTTTCGTATGTTGAACCACTTTAGTCTTATTTTTATTATTTCTCTTCTTCTGCTTATTTTGGGTTTGGCTTGCTCTTGCTTTTCTAGGAGTTTGAGATGCAGCATAAGTCATTTATTTGAGATCTTCCTGTCCTTTTAATATATGCACTATGGCTATAAACTTTCCTCTTAGGACTGCCTTTGATGTGTCCATAGGTTCTGGTTGGTTGTGTTTTGATTTTCACTAGCTTCCAGGAAGCTTTTTATTTCCTCTCTTATTTCTGCTACTACCCACTGATCTTTGATCAATATGTTATTCAGCTTCCAATTACTTGTATGTTTTCTGCTGTTGTTTTTGTTGTTGAACTCTAGTTTTAGTGCATTGTGATCAAATGGAATGCAGGGGGTTATTTCGATTTTTTTATATTTGCTGAGGCTTGCTTTGTGCCCTAAGATATAATCTATTTTGGAGAAAGTTCCATGGGCTGCTGAGAAGAATGTATATTGTGTTGTTGTTAGATAAAATATTCTGTAGACATCAATTAGGTCCATTTGATTTATGGTATCATTTAGTTCTAGGGTTTCTTTGTTGGGTTTTGTTTGTATGACCTATCATCTATTAGTGATAGAGGGGTATTAAAGTCTCCCACTGCCATTGTGTTGCCGTCTATATGTGCTTTTAAGTCCTTTAGTGTATGTTTGATAAAATTGGGTGCACTGACATTGGGTATATATAGGTTGATAATTGTTATTTCTTTTTGATGTATTACACCTTTTATTAGTATGAAGTGTCCTTCTTTATCTTGTGTGACCAATGTAAGTTTGAAATCTACTTTGTCAGATGTAAGTATTGCTACTCCTACCTGTTTCAGGGGACCTTTCACCATAAGCCAGTGTTTATTGCTGTCAATAAGATGGATCTCTTGTAAACAGCAGATTGTCAGATCTTCATTTTTAATACAGTTTGCCAAATGGTGTCTTTTGGTAGGGGAGTCGAGTCCATTAACATTCAGTGTTAATATTGAAAGGTATGTGGTGATTCCTGCCATTTAGTTGCTTTTGTTGTTAAGGATTTGATTGTGTGCAGTCGAATCAATACTACTCTCTAATTGCTTGTCTTTTCTTCTCCTATGGTTTGATGCTTCCCATCCTCTTGCGAGTTTGTTTGCTTTCATCTTCTGTGTACAGAATTCCTTGTAGAATCTTCTGTAGTGGTGGCTCATATACTGTTTTAGTTTCTGTTTATCATGAAAGATTTTTATTGCTCTGTCAAGTTTGAATGATAGTTTTGCTGGGTAGAGTATTCAAGGGTTGAAATTATTTTCATTCAGTGCCTGAAATACCTCACTCCATGTCCTTCTTCTTCTTAATGTTTCCATTGAGAAATCAGCTGTTATTTTGATGGGTTTACCTTTATATGTTGTTTGATTTTTTTCTCTCTTACCCTCTTCAATATTCTTTCTCTGTTCTCCATGCTTGTCATTTTGATGATAATATGCTGTGGGAAGGTCCTATTTTGGTCAAGTCTGTTTGGTGTCCTGGATTTTTCCTGTACCTGCTGGGCAAAACTTTCTCGAGATTTGGGAAATTTTCTGTTACTATTCTATTGAATATGTTTTGTATCTTTGGTTTGTACCTCTTCTCCTTCTTCAGTGCCCATGATTTCAGGTTTGGTCTTTCTATGGAGTCACTGAGTTCTTGTATATTCCTTTCACAGCTCTTGAGTTGTTTAACTAGGATTTCTTCCATTTTTTCTTTAATTTCTATTTTATCTTTGAGCTCTGAGATTCTGTCTCTCACTTGTTCTAGTTTGCTGGAATGGCCTTCCACTGTGTTTTTTGTTTGACTACAGGGACTTTTTATTTCCAGGATATCTGTTTGATTCTTTCTTCTGAGGTTTTCCAACTCTTTGTTCAACTCTTCTTTTATAAATTGTGTTGTTCTCTTTAATTCATGTGTCTCTCTTTTTATAGTGTCCTTTGTTTCATTTTGGTGTTAGCTGAGGTCCTCTCTGAGTTCCTTTATTTGTTTCTGTGTCATCTCATGTTCTTTATTTTTGGTGTCTTGAAATTCCTGGAGTGCATTTTGTACATTCTGGTTAACCATGTCTAATATCTCCTCCATTAATTTCTCAGCAATTTCTTCCCAGATTTCTTCTTTTAGGGTTTTTTTGTGGGCATTGCTGAGTTCCTTAGTTACATTTATCATTGTTTTGTTGAGATCAGGAACTGGTATCCACTTTCTTCATTTCCCACTGAATTCTGTATTGAATTATTTTTTGAGGAGAGTGGTTTCCATCCCTTCTTCTTCTTGGTGCTCCACTTGGTGCTGTGCCACTATATTTTTGGTAGGCTAGTTGGTGGATTTGATTGCCCAATTTCTTTCCCTGATTTAATTTGTGTGTTTGCTGGCTTGGTTGTTAGCTAGGTTGATGTGCTTCATCTGACCCTGGTTTGTGGGTGTAATTTAGCAATAATAAGTTCACAGGTTCAGTGCCAGACCAGTAGTTAACATATTCTATAGAAAACCCCTTGATTGTAATATCTATAAATGGTCAGGGTTGGGGGGGTAATGGTTATTACTCTAGTTATAGATTATGGAGAATTGGTAAAGGTGGCACTAAAAAAGAGGGGGGTGGGAAAACGAGTGGGGAGGTGGGTTAAAAGTGTGGGGGCTGCTTGGTTTGTGGCCCATATGTGTGTTTGGGTGCATTTCTGTTGTTGTGGAGGGCCTTTGTGTCAGGGATTGCAGGCACTGGGGTTGTGTGCTGTTGGTAGAGTAGGCTAGTCAGCAGGTGGTGAGTGTGCAAGAGGGAGGGGTAGTGTGGTGGCAGGTTTGGGGAGAATAGGGGGAGGTGAGGATGGGAAAGAGTGAAAGAGAAGAGGCAGAAAGAGTAGTTGAGAGGGAAAACAATGGATTGTAGCACAGGAGAAGGAGGGAGAGTGAAGAGAATGGGAACAGGGATAAGAGAATTGTGATGATGGAGTCAATAATACAGGAATAAAAAAAGAAAAAGAAAGAAAGAAACAGAATTAAAAAAAAACAGGTTCAGGAACCTGGTTCAGTAGTTCAGTCTATTAATAAAAGTTCTGGAGTTATTTCTTAGGTGTCCAATCCTGGTATTGGTGTTCAAGTGGAAGCTCTGATGCGGTCTCACCAGGTGACTGGCTTGTGAGTGGTATTTGGACCTTCTGTCCACAAGGTTAGTTGGAATTCCGAGGTGAGGTAAGATTGCCAGCTCATGGAGGGTGATCAGAGCTGTTTTGAGCAGGCGGCAGCTGTGTTGTTCTTCAGCTGCAGCTCCGTTTGGTCAGCTCCTCCCCTAGCAAGGTAGGGCAATTCAGTTTTGAATGCTGCCCTCTGTGCCAGAGCTCTCTGTGATCCACCTTCTGCTCTGCTTTGGGAGGTTAGTTTGTTGCTCTGCTCCCTCTCTTAGGCCTTTATGCCTCTCCCAATCTCTGCTGGGTGCCAGCAGCTCCTCTAGGTGTTGTCAGTCTGCCCAGGGGCCATGCTGGATTATTTTCCAGGGGTGGGCAGATGGGTAGGGGAACCACGCATGATGCATGGTGCTCACCTGTATCTTCTAAAGTTTCACACAGGCAGCTTTGGAGCCAGCTGTTGGGGAGACATGGTGCCATTGTTTTCAGTGGGCACTGTGTAGGGAGGCTTTCCGCGGGGTAGGGGTCCAGGATGTCACAAGATTTGATTATGATTGATGTTCTGTCTTCTGCTTGTTGGGAGAAGAAAGAAAAGAAAAAGGAAAAAGAAAAGAGAAGCAGCCAGGGGCTTTTTTCCTAGGCCCAGAGGCCACACACATCTTGCTGGCTATGTTGGGCAGGATTTTTGCAGGTGTTCCAGAGACTCTTTTAGAAGGCTATTCCAATAAGCCAGAAGTAAGTTATGAAAGTTTAAATTAAGGTATAACAAGAGGGGTGGAGACATTAAGAAGATAGAAAGGTAGATCATGACAATTAATTGAATGTGGGCTCTAAATTAGAAGGAACCAAGAATGTCTCCCATGGTTCTGGCTTTGCCAACTTGTTTTGATGTGATTTTCTGAGACAGAAAACAAAAAGTAGCAATTTGGAGAGGTAGAGATAAGGATTGGTGGGTTCTATTTTGAACATATTGATCTGGGTAGAGAGATTGAAGTTGTATAATGATTTAAACCTCTTCAATATGGAGTGGAAATTGTAGGAGTAGTTAAGATTACACAAGGGTATAATGGAAAGTGAAAAGAGAAGAAGGCTGAGGAAGACGCTCATTGTTAGGGAGTAGGTAGACAAAGAGAAGCCTATGTCAGACCAAAAATAACCAAAGGGGGCCTGGTAGTAGTCAAGGAAGCCAAAGAGGAAAACAGTGTAGAGGAGGAGCATAGCATCATCATCTCAGTCCCATGCAACAAAAGGACTATCTGTAATTAGGAATCAAAGGTATTCTTAAATGGAAACTGTGATAGGGGGTCCTAGTAACTTTGTAGCGAGAGTTAAGTAGCATATGGGGTAAAACATGGAGAAAGAGGAAGCTGTGACAGTGTGTACCAACTTTTGAGCAGAATTTTGAGAAAATGAAAAGCATTTCATATGTAATTTTAAAAATAAGGTAGATATTTTGTTTACTTCTGATTGAACACATCTCCTTACTAAACAGAAAAAAATTAGACATTTTCTTACTAAGGATCATAACTATGAATATTCATGCTTTGAAGGATTTTAATAATAATCCTGCATAACACTGAATCGCTAGACTTTTCTGGGCAATGCTCTGTTGCTCCTCCTCAGCTGTCAGCAGTTACTTCTTAGCAGCTATCAATCAGTGTGCTTCTAATCTGCTATTAATTTTAGCCTACAGCAAAACTCAGTGTTGCTAGAAGGAAATGACCTATTTTTAGAATGACAATATCAATAATATCAATGCTTAAAATACATTGATATGCTCTAATTGTGAGGATGTTTCTGTTCTTATTTATGGGATGAAATGGTATAACATAACCAATTTCTACTTCCTTATTTTTTGCCAACCTCCACCACACACATGCCACTCTTGAGTGGCTTCAGCTCACTCATTCACTCTCTCATTCATCCATATATTCAATTGCTGAAACTTTATTTTTCAAAACTATACTAAGCAATGGTGATAAGAAAATGAGTGAAACACAGTTCCAGCCCTGGGTAAGCCACTGTCTTGTAAGGAAGCTCAGAAAGTAACAGAAAACTACTTCCCAGCCTGAAAGGGACATAAAACAATAATGGAGTGGATAATGTTAAAATTGTCTTTCTAAATAACACCATACTGTTTTTCACCCATTAGTTACACTTGAGTTTCCTCTGCCCAAAATTCTTCCCAATTCCTTCTGCTTCTGGTAAACTATTCATTTTTTTTTCATGTTTTTAAGACAATCTTTTATTTTCCTTTTTTAAGCTATTCTGACTTTATTCCTTTATACCTAAGTAATACACACAAGTTTCAAACACAGATTTGATGTTTTCCTTTTCATAAAGACCAGTGAAATTTGTGTCACTGTTTTATGTTTGTTCTGTGTGCTGTTGGGGGATGAGCCTAGGTCTTTGCCCATGAGCTTCAGCCCATCCCTTGTCGCTGTTTTAAAATGTACATTCTATTATTATTTAGATATGATGAGATCAACAGATTGGGAGACAGTTGCCATTAAAAAGATGGCTTGCTTCTCATGGTTCCTAAGAGGAGAGGGCATGCCACACCAAATGTAGGGCTTCACAGGGAAACACCTGATTTGTCAGGAAGCAGTGGGAGTATAGGAGAAAGGTGGACACAGACTTTCTTATGGTTATCTGCAGAAGGAAAGAGAAAAGCAGGGCATGCAGTCCTAGAATTGGTTACTTTGAACAATTTCAGTGGATTCTGGGACAATATAGGCTATCCCTAGTTGGCTGGTACCTGGTCCTAGGATGACTAGGGGAGAGGAAAAGTGGCCTTGTGAGAACCCAGTGAAGGGCCAATTGGTGTTTAGGCTTTGAATAATTTGGTTTGCATCCAAAAGACTCAATTTCAGCTGAGATTCTACTCTTGCCAGGAATTAGCTAACCCTAAGAAGGGCAAGCTTTCTATGGTTAACAAGGACCCCTGGATGACAAGTATCAGAAAAAAGAAAACAGTTTTTTATCTCTGTGACAAATACCTGTGAAAAACAATTTAAGGATCAATTTTGGCTAATGGTTTCAGAGGTCCATTGTGGCCTGGTCCCATTACTATGGGTCTGTGGTGAGGCAGAAAATCATGGTGGAGAGGGTATAATGGAGAAGAGATGTTCACCTGTCGATGGATGGGAAGCACAGACAAGAGGAGGAAGAACCTGGGGACAAGATATATCCTTCAAGGGCACACCTCCAATGACCTACTTCCTTCACCTCCTAATAATTTCCCATTCAGCTATGAACTCATAAATGAATTAATCCATTGTTGAAATCAGCAGCCTCATGATCTAATCACTTCCTAAAAGCCCTTCAACGTGAAACGCACATGAGCCTCTTTGGAGGACTCTCCATATCCAGACCACAATAATTTAGTAGATACTATTTAGTCCAAATGCTAGATACTTTTTTCTTTCTCCATCATTCCTTCCTGTCTCCCTTCCTTTTCCAACCCTCTCTCCTTCTCCCTCTCTCTCTGTCTCTCCTTTTCCTTGTTGTCTATCTCTCACTCCCTCATCTCTGTATTTCCTCTCTCCCTTCTTCTGTCTCCTTTTCTCCACATTTCCTCTCCCAAACCCCTCCCTTTCTTCTTTTGCTCACTTTAAAAAATATTATTAAAATGCATACTAAGATCCAGGCACCATTCTGTTTATTTCATTGTGTGATCCTTGCAGAATCCTGCAAAGTAGAAAGTACTAGTCTCATTTAGTAAATGAAGTTATTAGATACAGAAAGGTTAAGTAACTTCACATATCACAGACAACATATCTGTTGTTCAAAATAAGCTCTGTTTTATTCCAAATTCTATTTTCTAATCATCATTATAAGTAAACAACATATGCTACCACCTCCTTAAAAGTGCAGTATATTTGAATCTAAGTATCACCCACCCACCATCCTTAGAATTGAATTAGTTTATCAGCTACATTCAGAACATATTAAGTGCTTGGGAAACCACAATGACACTTCATTCATTTGATCGATAACTATTAGTGAGCCTCTGATTTTTATATTAAGTTCTATAATTTATTAGCTATGCAACACTAAGGAAATAGTTAATCTCTCTCTAAGTCTTGGTTTTCTTGCATATAAAATGTATATAGCAACAGTTACCCTGTGAATACAACATATTTGTTTTGTAAATCAAAGTTTATAATACAAAATGCTCTTCAATTTATCTATATAATGAAGTATAGAAAATGCCTAGGCTTTGACCACCTGTACCATGGCTGGCAGAAATGTAAGATCAGCATTTGAAAGCCTAGTGACTTCTGTTTGTTTTCTTTTTTCTTTTTTTGGTAGCACTGGAGTTTGAACTCAGAGCCTCACACTTTACCATTTCAGCTACTCCACCAGCCCACCCAATGACTTCTGAATAATAAACTATACCTCTGTGTCAGTTAAATCAAAGTTTACTATTGATATGCATTCAGCTAGTTAGATTTGACCTAATTCATGCCCTAATGGTAGAATACAGTCCTGGGCATTAATTATTTGTCCAAATTACATAGGTTGCAATTATGGGAAGGAAATTAAAATATTAATTTCATCCTACTAAAGCTTCAAATCCTTTCTTATTTCTAGGTCAGGGCTATATGTGGGAAGCACAGATTATATATAACCTTGAGCCTGCTGGAAACATTGTTTAACCACCAAGATTTGAGTTACCATGGTGAAATAAAGTAAGTTTACTTTTGATATTTATACCTCTTGCAAAAGTTCATATTATAAAGTCCTAACTCCCAATATGGTGATACTAGGGGGGGGCTGAGGCCTTTGGAAGGTAATTAAATTTAAATGGGGTCATGAGAGTAAAACTTCCCATCATGGAATCCATGAGTTTACAAGAAAAAAAAAAAGACACCAGAACTTCCTTTCTCTTCCACATGAAGATACAGGAAGAAGACAGTGACCATCTACAAGACAGGAAGAGGGCCCTTACCAAGAACAAAATCTAATCATATTGGTCCTGGATGTTCCAGCCCAGAACTGTGAAAAACTAATGTCTGTTGTTAAAGACTGTTGCCACTCAACCTATAGTATTTGTGAAATTCCCTCAGTGTTCTATTAGGGTGCCAAACACAGAGATTTGTCTTCAGAGTTCAAGCTTCATATGGGGACAAATCAATTTCAGTCACTTGACAACTGACTTAAGGAATATTTGGTTTTAATGAGGCCAAAGTGCCTTCTTAGTCATACAAAGCAGGAAACTTCTCCTCCTAGCCATTATGAAACATCAAGTACTAGGTTTACCATTGCACCTTAAACAACAAAGAAATAGTATAATATATATGCAGTAATATTTTCAGAGATGGGCCATTAAACAACACAGAACAGTCATTCCTAAGAGAAGAAAAATCAGCTCAGACTATAACACAGGAAGAGAGAAATCTAAACAAAGCCCATAATTCTCCCTGATTTAAAAGGTAAATTTGGGAGGTCAGAAAGACTAAGGATAGAACACATGATACAGCATTAGAGAGAAGAAAAGAGAGACATCCCTAGAGACTTCTCTTTGGACATTTCCAAGATTGCCTTTATGCATGTGAGTAATTTCCTGGGTATCTATCTGAGGAAACTATGCAAGATCAGGGTCAGAAACACTAAAAGAAAGAGGTAGAAAAATTCCTAGATCCCCAATAGTATTGGTAATAGCATTATCTTCCCACCAGGCAGTGGAGAAGATTTCCTAACACATGTAACATTGAGTAGAGTCCTTAGAATTGTATCGTATTATAAAGGGGCCAAATTTCCCAAACTCAAAAAATCTTTAAAGCCCTAACAAAATTTAAAACTGACCAGACTATTTCCAAAAAACTTTGCTAAATTTAAGAACAAACCCCACTCCCATATTTCAAATTTAACAACAAAGAAATCTCAATAATGATGTAAACGTCACAGTTTCTGCCACATACACAAAAATTACCAGGTATGAAAAGAAGACAAGTATGATATATTATTAGGATAAAAGCCAATAAAGTTCCTACCTAGCAAGTGCAAGCACTGAGTTCAAACTCCAGAAACACAAAAATAAATAAATAAAATAAACAACACAAATAATAGAATTAGTAGACAAGGACTTTAAAGAACAATTATAAATAAGCTTCATGTATTCAAGGCTTAAGAAGGCATGATCATAATGAGAGACCTGGAAGAAAGAAAAAAAGACACAAATAGAATTTCTAGATAGGAAAATTAAAATGTTATCTTTCCCAAAAACAGAACTGTCATAATAATGAGAAAGACATTTTAAAAATCATAGGAGAAAAATACTTGACCAGTGATCCTCAAAACTATGAGAGTCATTAAAACTGAGGAAAATCTGAGACACAAAAAATTAAATGCAATGTATTAGCCAGGATGAATTTGGAGCAGAAAAAAATAGTGGGTAAAAACCAAAGTAGTTGGAATAAAGTATGAACTTTAGTTAATCATAATGTAATAATATTGCCCCTAATTGTACCATCACAAGATGTGAATAAAAAGAGAACCTAGGTACAATGTGTGTGGAAATTCTCTATCCTTTTTTTCTCTGTCATTTTTGGT
The DNA here is from genome assembly GCF_047511655.1 of Castor canadensis. Taxonomy (NCBI): domain Eukaryota; kingdom Metazoa; phylum Chordata; class Mammalia; order Rodentia; family Castoridae; genus Castor; species Castor canadensis. Next base: position 114,088,502 of record NC_133392.1, read on the forward strand.
TTGGTAAATCTAAAGTTAATATCAAAAGTCATTTATTTTAAAAATATAATGCCTAAAAGAAAAATGTTCTCAGTAGCAATAGCATCAGATTAGATATATAATTTTAAAATAACTTGAAGACATAGTAATAAACATCTATAATAAAACTCAGTGTGCAAAACTAATTAAGGAAAAGTTAATAAAGTGTTATTGAGTTGTGTGACATCAGCAGCTTACTACCTAGAAACTCAATTCTTAGAAGATAAAGAGAGAAACAGAGGAAAGGAAAAGAATGTTGAGCAGGTAGTAACGGCATTTTTTTCAAATTTGGAGAAAACTATAAAGATGTGGATCCATGAAACTCAACAAATCTTGAAAACAAACAAAAAATAATGAAATAAACCATTCAAAGTTACATTATAATAAAACTGCTTAAACAAGTGGTTTTAGCAAAAGTCCAGCATACAGAGAGAAAAACAAATAACTAATAACAAATACTAAGCAACAAAGATAAGAATTACAACAGACTTCTCACTGGAAACAATGGCAGACAAGATAATGGAGCAACACCTCTAAAATTATTGAAAGAAACTAACAACTAAAATTCTATATCCAGAAAAGTTACCTTTTAACAGCAATGTGAAATAAAGACTTACTCTAATGCACAAGAGATAAGTGAATTCATAACCTGCAGATCAACCTCACAAGAAATATTTTTAAACCTCCCAGCAAAAAAAATGATCATGTTAGATATATACAAAGGAATATAGAGTACTGGAATAGTAAATATGTGAATAAATACATTAATTTCTTATTTTTAAAAAACCTCTTTAAAAGGTAATTAACTATTTAAAGCAAAAATAGGAGATTTATAAGAACAGTAATGTCTGACAATAGCATATGAGACCAGGACAGGGAAATAGAATATTCTGTTAATGTTCTTATACAATAGATGGAGTGGTATTATTGTGTTCTAATTATGAATGTAATCACTTAAAATGTTAATAAATATTAAATAGAAGCATAACCACATTCAGTCTTCAAAAAGACCCCCCACCCAGAAAAAAAGGACAAAAAAACAGATAGTACAGATGCAAAAAAAATTATCAAGATGGTAGATTAAACCCAATCATATCAATAAATACATTAATTATAAATGATCCAAAGGCACAAATTAAAAGACAGAGATTTTCAAATTGTATTTAAAAATAAAGAACCAACTAAATGGTGTCCATAATAACACATTTAAATATAAAAACATAGACAAGCTGAAAGTAAAAGTATTGAAAAAGATATATCATATCATACTAACTTTCTCTAAAAAAAAGCTCTAACAGGGCTGAAGGCATGGCTCAAGTAGAAGAGCCACTGAGCTGATTAATAAGTATAGGCCCTAAATTTGAACCCCAGAACCACCAAAAAAAAAAAGAAAGCTGGAACAGTTATATTTATATTAAACAAAATCGATTCCAAAGCATAAGATAATGCTACAAAGTCAATTCATGAAGAGAACATTACAATCATAAATGTTATAAACACCCATAATAACATAGCTTCAAATTATACAGAACTCAAAAGACAAGTAAGTATATTCACAATTATAGCTGGAGAATTTGATATCATTTTGTCAGTAATTGACAGAAAAGGTAGACAAAAAAAATCAATAATGTTGATTACTTCTACTGTGCTATCAACCAACTTGACTTAAGTGGCCACATAACATCAGAATACAGATTATTTTTAAGTGTACTTGAGTTATTTAGAAGATATAACAAATTCTGATCAATAAAACAAGGCTCATTAAAGGTTTGAAGTCATACAAAGTACAGTTAGAACTCTGTATATACAGATCCAAGCATTCAACCAACCATGGATCAAAAAACTGCATCTGTGCTGAATAAGCATAGTCTTTTTTTCTTATCATCATTCCCTAAACAATAAACAATACAATAACTATTAAATAGCATTGGCATTGCATTAGATATTAAATGTTATCTAGAAATTATTTATAGTATATAGGAGAAAGTGTGCAGATTATATGGAAATACTATACCATTTTATATAAGAAAATTTATTATGTATGGATTTTTATTATATATGTATCCTGGAACAATTCCCGACAGAATACAAGGGATGATTTATGTTCTCTGATCATAGCAGAATTAAATTAGAAATCAAGATTTTTTTAAATCGTGGAAATCTCCAAATATTATGAGACTAAACAAACTTCTAAATAATTCATGATCAAAGAATTCACAAGAAAAATAGAAAATATTTTTGAAATGAAGTAAAATGAAACATGACATACAAGTAATCCTTGGCTTCTTTTCTTACATTTCGCATCCAATTTACCAGTAATCCATTAATAAAATCAACACCACCTTCAGAATATATCCAGAATCTTGTCTTCTTACCACCCCTATTTTCACTTAACTAAACTCCATTCAAGCTACTGTTATCTTTATTCTAGATTAGTACAATAGTTTTCTAATTAAACCCTGCTTCTACCCTTATCCCTAGTTCATCCTCAAATCAGCAGCTATAGTAATCTCTTCAAAACCTGAAACAGTTCACATCATTGTTCAGTTTGTAACACTGCAAGAGCACTTTATTTCACTCTGGTAGAAAGAAAAAGTCCCCTTATAAAGAGTTCTACACAACCTGCCCCCTCTTCATTTTTCTGGCTCCATCTAGAACCTCCTTTGTACATTCTGTTCCCATTACTACTTAATCCTTGTCTTTGTCAAGAAGACCAGGCAAACATCTACCTCAACACCAATCCTCTCAATGGTTCCTCTACTGGAGTGTTATCTCCCCACATATTGTCATGCCAACTTCCTTGCCTTCCTCAAGTTGCTGCTTAAATGTTTCCTTGTCAATGCAGCCTACCAATTGCCCTACTTGGAGGTGTACTACTACCCTGCTCCTCCTTCCCCTTTACCTGCTTTCTTTTTGTTTTTTTCTACACAGTTCTTGACTTCTAGTAAACTACCCAATTTGTTGATTTATTACATTTATTGTCATTACATCTCTCCCTAATACACAGTAGACAATAGTACCATAGTGCAGGTATGATCTTTGTTTTATACACTGAGGTATTCCAAATGTCTAGAGCAGTGCATGCCACAATAAAAATTATTTATGTACTTCAGCAGAATTGAGGAAGGAATAATGCCTCAGTATATGAATTATTCCCAGTCCCTAGATCATGGTCAAATTGAAGGATGTATTTCCTAACCTGCTCCTCAAAATCAAATTTTCCTTGTGTCATATACTCTTATAGCACGAAGTCATTGTATTTCCTAACACTTACCACTACTTATAATTATATATTTATTTGTGTGATTTCTTAATGTCTACATAGTGATTTCTATACCACAAGGAACATAACTTCTTTCCTCACATTATATTCCCAAAATCCATCCCAGTAATTGATATATAGTAGGTACACAGTAAATATTTGATGAACTCATTTATTCATTCTTTTAGCAAACATTTATTGAATGCACACTATATCCCAAGCATTACTCTAGACACTGGAAATACAAATATAAATAAAATAAACTTCCTTCCCTATTAAGTTTATATTCTGGTGGAGAAGAGAATAAAGTTAAGACTATGGCATATTACATAGTAACAAGAACAATAGAGAAAAATAAGGTAAATTAAAGATTATGAGGAACATCATTCAGTGAATAAATGAATAATGAAGATGGGAGTTTGAACCTAGCTAATGAGTTTCCACTGGACCAACTCTGCACATGGGAGTTTTCTAAAACCTTGGAAGTGGTTGGGTGAGAGATGGTTAAGCTGGAAGAGAAAGAAAGTGAACTAGCTTCTGAATAGTAAACCAAGTGACTGAAATTGAGTAAGAATCAAAAAAATGGCTCCAGTCTAAAGGGAGAAAAGGCAAGAATCAAAGTTCACATCATATCTGGTTTATAGCAGAGATTCAATAGATACTTACTGATTAAAAATTATGGTCCAGAACCAATATTTCAGGAATCAGAAATATGAGACCAGGAGAGGATGGGGGAGGGAGAAATGGAGGGGCTTCTCAATATTCTACTGTTTTTGTGAAGATTAGAGAAGCACACAGATTTCTTTATTCACCTGTCTTTGACCTTTCACTATTCAAGGACATCAAAATCATGAGAAACAAGAGATAAACCTGCTTCATCCTTAGACAGTCATTGACTAAAGCCTCTTTTGTTGAATTAAATCCATTCCATTATGGACTTTGTATGCAAACCTATATCCTTAAGGGATTAAAGATGTAATTTAGACACACATTTTAGGAGCTAAATGCACGAATCATTATTTTAGTACATATTGTCCATTAATCTGCTGTTCAATTGGGAGCCCATTTGGAATGTGTCTACTTGCTAATTAGCAGGATTCTGGTGCTGAGCTGCTTCCTGATTAAATGTCCTTTAGAATCAATAAAACATCAGGAGGGATTATAGTGATGTGGGATTAGCCCCATCTAACCAAATAAAATGAGTTGCGTTCCCTTTTTAAACTATCACGTTGTAAGAGCTCATGAGAGGAGCAATTTTGTGAGCCCTGTAACGAAGTTGTTTTGGGTTTTTGGTTTTTTTTTTTTTTAAACATGGAGGTCTTTTGTTTTTGTTTTTGGGGTTTTTAAAAATTTTTTACGTTTTGGCCATTTGCCTTCCAATTAGCAGAGACATTAGTGAATGACCACCAGAGTAAGGTGATTTTTAGAAAGACTTGATTACAATTTCAAATCTCTACCCTGCATCACGCGTATGTAAAATGAATTCAGGTTGTGTTGGATGGAAATTATTATCCCTGTTTTTGGCCAGGAACATGTAAGTCAGAATTCACATTTACTGTTTCTGTGTGACTTTATAATAAATGGTAATGAAGGAGGGCAGAGAGAGAACAGGAGGCAAACTAATACTCAAATTGTATTGGCAAAATTAAATGCTTCAACTCAGTTTAAAACACAGGCACACAAGCCAAATCATGTTGGGGGAGGGGAATAAATACTGAAACCACTATGGAAGCTTGGTGAATAGAGTGGAGCAATTGACACAGCCACAAGTAGGACTTATCATATACATCTGGCCCATTACTGAGAGTGCAATTAGGTTGAAAAGGACTGCTTTTGCTAATCCCAGGAACAACCAGAGGATTTGAGAAGATAAAGGAAACATGAGGTGTCTGATTCAACAATTACTTTTTAAAGGGAATAAGAAAAGCATTAGACAAAGAGCTATTAGAGATGTGGTATAATGTCTTGGCCTTAGAAATCAGACCTGGCTTTTCTCTTCCACATTCTAATAATAATAATAATGCTAATAAAGTTACTAGTATTTATAGCCAACACTTATATAATGCTTACTATATTCTAAGAAATTTTCCAAGTGCTTTATTAGATATTAAGTGTTTTAATCCTTGCAACTGCATCATGAGTAAATACTATTATATTTTTCAAATGAGAAAATTGAGGCACACACAGAGAGGCTAAAACCCATATGTAAGTGATAAATGAATTTATCAAGGCTAATTAAGCCAGTCTTTCTGGCTTCAGACTCTCTTACTCACTACCATATTGACCTTCTCATAAGTGCTACAACACCCAGAGTCTTGTGGGACTATGGCTAGGCACAGAGGTTTTGATCAAACTGCTTAGACCCAGAACTGCCTTCACCTTGGGCTTGCTGTTGAACACAATTTTAGATTTGAGGAGTTGGGTATCTCCTGCCCTTGGCCAACAACTTGATCTTGGACTTCTGGCCCATGATCTGTGCTATGTTATCAAGGTAGCCTGTCTTAGTCTACTGGTGCCTCTACAGCAAATCACCTAAGGTTACCCACACTCTTCCTTAAATGAAAGGGCCTATAAACAGTACACACTTGTTCACAGTTCTGGAGGCTGGAAGTCCCAAGATCAAGGCACTGGCAGATTCATTGGTGAGAAGGTTCTGCTTCTTCACAGATAGATTTTTTTCTCACTGTGACCTAACATGGAAGAAGGGGTTACAAGGAAATGAATTCCATTCATGAGGTCTCTGTTCCCAAGACCTAATCACTTCCCAGAGGCCCCAATTCCTAATACCTATGGGTGATGATATAAATAAATGAATTTGGGGAAGACATAAATATTCAGCCCATAGCATTATCGCAGCAAAATAATATAGTCACTGAAGCCTAATGGTTCTTAAGCTAGCGCACTTTCTAACTGCCTCATCTCTCCAGCATATTTTGTACTTTCCTCAGCTAGAGTTGAAAATTACAAGATTCTAAAGGGAATGGTTGTAAAGATTAAAATTTTCAAATCATGGAGGGAAGTTCTTAAGCTGAATCCTCAGCATTGATTTATGCTGTGTTTCAGCTCAGCATGGTGGGATTTGCAGGAACAAACATGGTAAGAAATAGGAGAGAATTGCGGAGAGAAGGAACAGAATGTGCCAAGGCAAAGAAGCACAAGCCCAGCAAATCTTCCCTAGGCTAGAGCACACATTCAGGGATGAAGAAAGGTAATGAGTCTGGGGAGGTGGGCACCAGCACTCCTTTGGACATAAGCCTGTATGTAGCTTCTAAAGGAACAAGCCACCTAGGGCTAGTTCCACCAGGATTACAAGAGTTTTTCAGAAAATAGCCTACCTTTTAGGTGTTTAGTATGCTTAGGTTTGTTTTGTCTTTGCACATAGGTTGTTTGTAGTTTTGGTTTTTTATTAAAAAAAAGGTCTTTATTTGAAAACCCCTGACTAAAATTCCTATGAACAAAGAAAGAGACAAAAATCACACAAGTAGTAAAAACTGATTAATAGGTACTCCAATGTCAGAATCTAGAAGGAAACTCCACTAACCATAAATTAATGGAACATGGGAAAGTCAATGAATTTCCCTGCCCAAGCTTTGTCTCCTTATCTATAATAAGTGTAAAAGATATTTTGTCCCTTCACCCCTGCTTTCCCTTTGTTTTAGAAAGCATAAACAAGCCTTTTTATGCTTATTATGTATATAATATACATATTTATATACTTTATATATAATACATGTATAATTTATGTTTATGTATATAATATATATATTATTGTTGTACTGGGGATACATTGTGTCATTTACAAAAGTTCTTACCATATACCATAGTTGAATTCACCCCCTCCATCATTCTCTTTTATCCTTCCCCCCCATTCTAAGAATAGTTTCAATAGGTCTCATTTTTCCATTTACATACATGTATCACATATACATAATATTTTCATCATATTCACCCTCCTATACACTTTTCTTATATCATCCCCCACCCACTGGTACCAATCACCCAGACAGCATTAACAAGTCTTAACCAACTAGGAAATTGCACTGATGCTACTTACTATATCAGCCTGTTCCCCACTTTACTTTCCCTCTCTCCCCTGCCCAAGGACTCATGTGTGTGTTCTTATCCATACACCACTTTTCTGTACCTATTAAGACAGCACATCTGTGGGTGAGTGAGGTGGGAAGGGGAAAAATAGGCATCTGTGTTTCCAGCTGGTGAAGGGCCATCCCAGAAAGTTAAGTTTGTGGTAGGTTAGAACAGAGAGGGAGATTCCTGGTAGTTGTATAGACAGAGCAATGTATAGATTATGACATACTACACCAATCTGGGGGGTCTGGAATCCAACAAGTGTGGTATGAATATCCTACCTTCATCCTACAGAGGTACATTAGGTGAATGCCTGAGGCACCAGAATGGATTGGAATTGTCTTCTACCACTTGTCTGCATACCTAAGTGAATAGAGCCAAGGAAATCAAGACAATTCATCTATTGGGTTGTACCAAATGTGAATAGACCCTTATTTGAAGCTGAATAAAGAGAAAACTCCAGCATATAAGACCTACATTTTAAAAATAAGCAAAATATGGAAAGAGAATCATAATCCTGAAGGCTCCAAATGTCAACAAAGCTTGAAAATGATCTATTCTAGAAATTAGAAAAAATAGGAAACCATTGCAGTTCTCTATGGGATATAAGAAGCCATGTCCTTTGTTGAAATGAATTGGAAAGTAATAAGCATGAAATTAGGTAGGCTATAAAAAGAAATTCATAAAATATAAAAATCTAGTAGAAGAAATTAGAAAGAACTTGGGTAAACCTAAGTGGCTTTTAGGGAGACTAAAACTAGGAGAAGGAAGAGATGACTTAGAATCAATAAGCAAAATTAACACTAGAGAAAAATCTAATGTGGAATGTCAAACAATTGGCTTCTGCAAAATCTAAATGTAAGGGATAGAAAAGAAAATGAGAGAGAACAGTAGACAGAGAAGAGTAATAATGGAGACTCAACCTAAAAAGACTTGGTATTATGGGAAAGGAAATTAGAAAAATTGGACATAAAATCAAAACAAAGTCTCAACTACAGTAGTGAATTTTCTGTTGATATAACAAAATGATTGAATCTGGGTACTTTATAAACAAAGAGAATTGTTTAGTTGATAGTATTAGAGGCTGAAAATCCAAAAGCAGGTAGGCCTATCTATTTGGTCTCTTGTGAGGTGTGTCACCACGTGGCAGATGGCATCATGATGGGAGTACTTGTGAGAGGGAGAGGTCACATGGTTAGACAGAAAGCCAGTGAAGGGGCAGTGCTGTCTTGCCCTCTTTACAGCAGCTTACTCCATGGGAATTAACCAGGGTCCTCTGAGAACTACATTAATCCCTTCTTAAGGCAACATCCCCAATTACCTAATAACTTTCCACTAGGCTCCCCCTTGCAAAGATTTCACTGCATCAACATTACTACATAAAGGATTTAAGTCTACAGTATATAAGCCTCTGAATAACCCACTCAAACCATATCCAATCCATAGCACTAACTAAAGAAACTTTTTCAGACTAGTGAAAAAGAGTCCTCTGTATAGTTTAAAAGGAGTCACTATGATTGAGAAATTAAGAAAACATGTATCCATGTCTATCCCAGTGAAAATTTTGTATAATAAAGACAAAGAAAGTCATGGATCCTGGGCAAAACCAAACCAAAACCAAACCAAAGCAAATAAAGGCAAAATTAATTATAAATGAATAAAAATCAGACTGACTTCAGATTTCTGCAATAATAAATGTTAGAATACACTGAAGCAGTGTCTGTGGCGTTTCAAAGGGGAAAAACAGTGACCGAAGTCACCTTGTGTAACATTCATGAGGATTTGGATTCAGACAGTCAGGGTGCAAATCCTGGCTGCCCCACTGATCTTTGTATCTCTGGGTGAGTCATTTACATGTTTCATAAGATGGGTATCTCCATTTAATGAAATAAGGAATTAAAAGTACTTAGAATACTCAATAATGCTACTTTAGCTAAATAAACTCAGTTGAAGTTGGAATTTGAGCCCAAGTTTACTCGAAAATAAAATGGGGCTCAGAAACCTTGTCCTGACCTCTCTGGTTTGACACTGAGGGTTTGGCATCCACTCTTGTTATTAGAATTACACAGTCTCTTATTGCAACTGAAGCCCGTTCTCATGTTTAAGTTATGAGTGGCTCTTTGAAGGTCTAGAGTAATGTAAATATTAGAGAAAAGAAATATTTTTCTAGAAGAATCTTGAGACTTATTGGTTGCATAAGTGCTATATACCACTTAAATCTGACAATACCAAAGTTCAAAATTTAGAAAAACTTCCTTTTTTCTCCTTCCTCTTCTCTCAGGCTATAATCAAGAAGGGAAGCTGGATACCAGTGTCTCCCTATCTTGAAAAAACCTTCACAAAAAAAGGGTTGGTGGAGTAGCTCAAGGAATAAGCCCTGAGTTCAACCTCAGTACCGGAAACAAACAAACAAACAAAAAGAATAAGTAAGTTTCTGGTGCCATTTTATCCTGGGGCCTTATCTCATATTTTATACCTGAAAACCCTTACCTGATAACTCCTGACAGTTGTGAAAACTAAATGGTATGCAGTGGGTAAATAGTAATGAATCTAGGTTTTTAGTTGTTATGTTTTGGTTGTTATCAAAGGGTCAGAAGATGCTCTAGGCATGAACCTGGCCTTCCTAAGCGGATCTGAAAAGAAATTATAAAATGTCTAGAAGATAGGAAATGCTTCTTTTGAAGCTTATTTCCTGATTTGAGCTACTATCAGACCTTCATGTGATTATTAACATTTCCCAAGAGTACCATGTAGTATATCTTCTCCAACTTTCTCCTTCCTCCCTAGACCTTCAGCATCTGATCCAGGTACCAGCTTGTCTGACTTACAGTTCCACACACCATGCCTTAGCTGTTCCTTACATGAAGCTCTGGAGGCCACATTTTCAAAATTCCATGTATGTATATTGAAAAGAACATCATATGACATCATAGACAGGAAAAGTTTTGTGAGATATAAGTAAAACAAACATTTATTTAAAAGATAATTTGTATTTAAGGAGAATAAAATCACATGACATTAGAACTCCTTGAGAAAACATAGGACATATTTTACAACTTACCCTTTATTTTTGTTAGACTTCTTCTGATGAGAAGACAGAGAAAAAAGTTCTTGTCACTTGCAGCTGGTTGCTAGCAACAGAAACTTTCTTTTGCTAGCACAAGCAAAAAATAAATATTTTAAAGGATATGAAATAACTAACAATATTGCTAAAAATAAAACTTTAGAAAGGACAAGAACCAAAAATTAATGACAGCGATTGAGAGAGGAGAAAGGAAGTGACAGAGGAAGCAATAATTGAGATTAATTAGATAAGGCTGATCACAATGTTGACTACAGCAGGGTATCGGACTTTGACTATAATCCTATCCATACTGTATCCAAAAGGAAACTGAGCTGTTATTACCCCAGAGAAGAGCATCTTTATATGTAAATGAAACTGAAAAATGGATCAAACATAAGTGATTTTCACTATCGAAATTTTGCTGATGTATTTTAAGCCTTAAAAAATGTGTACCTGATTGTCATTTGCAGATATATTGCTCAAGGCAATTTCTACTTGAGCAATGCACTAAATATAATCTACTTATATTTAGCACCCTTATCAATCCCCTTTTATGTTCTTTTCTGTGTTGAAATTCTTCCCATACTTGTGAAGGCTAGATTTCTAAAACCACCTTGAAACAAAGATTCCAGAATTGATTTAATTTATATTAGTGAGATGAAACTGCAGGACATGTGAGAGGAAAAAATGGGAGCAATAGGGCAGTGGTGCAAAGACCACCACCTAGAGTAGTGATAACTCCAGAAACTGGTGAGTATTAATCTTTCTGGTGGCCAGAATGCACATGGCATTACATATTCACCAAATTCACGGGTAGGGGTGACCAAGACATCAGCCAAGTTTTCCTACAGTTCCCTCATCTCTTACCATGGCTGCACTGATCCTAAGCTAGCAGAAGGACACACAGCATACTAGCCATACAGTAGTATTTTTTGTGGTGCTGGGGGTAGAACTCAAGGTCTTACGCATATGAGGCAAAGCGCTCTACCACTGGGCAACATGCCCAGCCCTAATTTTTTGATGCAAGGTCTAACTATGTAGCCAAGACTGGCCTGAAATGCATGATCTTCCTGCCTCTGCCTTCCAAATCCTGGTATTATAGGCATGTGTCACCAACCCAACTCTTGCAATAATTGTGAGGATACCTAACTTACTGTACCAAAGTACTTTCTGATAGAAGTAGTTTCTGTTTCCTGCATTGAACCCTGAATAATACAGGTATCTAAAAGCTCTTTCAAAATCACTACCACCAGTAATAACTTAGAGCTTCACTGCACATTCTTTTAGGGCAATAATAGTCATCAGCAGGATTATGTTTCCTTTTCTTACATAGGTGGCAAAATTTTCTTGAGTTGCTGAGCAGACCATCTTCTGATTTGTTGTCTGTTTTGCCTACAGGTAAGTTCCATTATTGTTGCTCCTGAGAGACCTCCCATTTCCCAGCACTCTTAACTATGCTGCTTAAGCACTAGTGGTTTATTTGGTGGGTTTCATCTCATTCCTCCCAGAAATGTAAATGGCTCACCAGCAAAGAAAAAGTAGGAATGAGAATTGTTCTATAGCTGTCCTTTAAGGCCAGCTGGATCATAAAAGGCATAGCATAACTTTCTGAGTTTTTTTCATCATGAAGCAGTTTCCAGTGGTAGCATTTTAAGATGAATGTAGCACACTTACAGAATAAGTTGGCATTATTTGTTAGAATTTCAGTTGCTCAGTCACTTTGACCCAGGAATCCTGCAGTTAGTGATTATTCAACTCCTACGTCACCAAAAACAGTCTCCAACATGTATACATATTTTTAATGTAGCTTTTTTTTTGTAGTACTGTGGCTTGAACTCAGGGCCTACACCTTGAGCCATTCCACCGGTCCTTTTTGTAATGAGTTTTCTCGAGATAGGGTTTCACGTACTATTTGCCAAGGCTGCTTCAAACTGCAATTCTCCTGGTTTCTATCTCCTGAGTAGCTAGGATTACAGGTGTGAGCCACCAGCACCTAACAAGTATAGTATTTTGTAAATGCTTTTAAAAAATGGAAATAATCAAAAGATCCTTCAGGGATCATTTAATTGAATTTCAGTACAACCAATTGAGAAAACTATGTAGTTGTAAAATGACATGACTGGGCTAGTACAGGAAAATTTCCAAGAAATATTATTAAATGAAATCATAAAGAGGGCTTAGGCAAAAATATTTAGCAATTAATAAGTTTTAAATATGACAGGTGAAAATTTTTCATTGATATTAATCTGCAGTTGTAGTTTCTCTATTTACTACATCCCAAAACCACTTTGAATCAAAATACAAGGTATCAAGCAAGTACATGTGTGTGTGCGAGCATGGGAACATGCATGCATGTTGGAGGATGGCTACATCAGTCTATATCCTTGTGGAAAAATAGAAACCTTACTAGGTATTTCAAACTTGGAATTCACTACAGGGGATTGGATATACAAGAATCAGAAGAATGAAAAAGTAAAAAGGGAATGGTGAATGTATTCATTTTCCAAGACTACTGTAACAATTTACTACAATCCTGATGACTTAAAACAGCAGAAATTTCTTCTTTCACAGTTTCAGAAGCTAGAAGTAAATCAAAGTGTCATTTGGGCCATGTTCCATCTGAAGGCTCTAGAAAAGAGTCTCTTCTCACCTCCTCCAGTTTCAAGTAGCCCCAGGGCTCTTTGGCTTAATACTGTCTAACTCCATTTTCTGCCAAGTCTTCTCATAGCCTCCTTTGGTGTTTCCTCTGTATCTCTGTATCCAAATATCCCTCTTCTTTCTCTTATGAAGATACTAGTCACTGGATTCTGAGCTCACACTAATCTAGAATGTTTTCATCTTGATTACATCTGTAAAGACTGTTTCCAAGTAAGGGGCAGATTCATAATTACTAATGAATAGGACTTGAATATATTACTTGGCAGTTGGGGGGTGGGGGAAGGGGAGAAATGATTCAATCTACTGCAATGAGGAGATGCAGACCTTAGTAACTCCAGGAAGCAGCAGCCATCCTTAGGGTTGATGATCGCGTACTAAATAGAGGCATGCTACATCAGAATCTGGGCATAGGTCTAGGATTTGGAAGAAATGGCCAAGTAGCTAGAGAAAGGATTTTGGAGGAAATGCCACACGCTGGTTCTCAGAGTGCCACATGGTTTGGAAGGTGTCTGTACTTCGGTCTCACAGAGCACCATGGAGCCGTGCTGAGACCAGTGCAGGGCATCATGTGGATATTCATCTAATCTCTGAGGAGTCATACATGGCTAGTGTTGAGAATGATAAAAAAAAATTGTAGCACTAACTCTCAATGCTGGAAAGATACTTGCTGTGTCCTCACATTGTCTTTCCTCTGTGTGTGTACATCCCTGATATTTCTCTGAGTCCAAATTTTCTCATAAAGATACCAGTCAGAGTGGATTGGGAAGTACCCTAACAACCTCATTTTAATAATCACTTCTTTAAAGGCCCTATCTCCAAACACACCACATTCCAAAGTACTGGGCATTAGGAGTTCAATAAATTAATGAATGTCAGTGAAACACAATTCAGCCCATATAGGACATAATAGAAAAATCTGTAAAATAAAGGTTGAAGTCTCATTTTTTTGTTCTTTTTGTGGTACTGGGGTTTGAATTCAGGGTCTCACACTTGATTTGCACACACTCTACCATTTAAGCCACCCTGTCAGCCCTTTTGTATGTTGGGTATTTTTGAAATAGGGTCTTACTTCTTGCCCAAGCTGGCCTCAAACTTTGATCCTCCTGATTTCTGCTGAGTAGCTAGGATTACAGATTTGAGCCACCAGTACCTGGATGAAGTCTCACTTTTACAAATAAATAACTCCCTTACATTGGATCACTTATTTTGCTTCACTCTGACTTATTTTTCTCATTTATAAGATGGGGAAAAGAGAGAAAAGAAAGAAGGAAGGAAGGAAATGATAATCTGTCCTATTGATCTTATATGGCGAGACTTGAGTCTGACAAACAAAACACTAATGTTTTTAGTCAATACATCACTCTCCAGAGCACAGGGTTACTGAGGTTGTACTGCAGTTGTGACATTGTGTGATAGCCAACTGTTCACTGAGAAATTTAATGTCTTGATCTCTTCCTACTTCTATAGCCCTGAATCTATGATGATTAAGTGTTCTTAATCACTAAGCTATAATAACTTGATTAAAGTTATTTATCTTATATAGACTGCCTTTCATAGTGAATTTTATCTCATTTACAATCATAAACATCCTCTGAATTTGTTCTTCAATGTATATATGGTTTTCACACAAATACTTAATATCTATGACTTGCACTAATGACCAGACTAGACTAAATTGCAACTGACCAAACCTCTTGGCAAGACCAAAACTAGCAGACTAGATAAAATACAAAAGAATATTTCTGTGAAGGCTGTTATGTGGAAGTCAAAATAAACTACCAACCAGTAGGAGGAAAAAAGCTCTCTGTTGAAGAAGACAATGGACAATGTCATACAAAATCTCTACATTTTTATATGAAATATCCAGCTTCTATGAAAAATTACCAGGAATGATGCAAACAGGGCATGGATTTTGAAATAACTATAGTTAAAACATTCAAGAAAATGAATAACAACATAGCAAATTTTAAAAAAGAATACAAACCTATAAAAGGAATCAAATGGAATATATAGACTAAAAATACAACAACTAAATTTAAAAACCTAATAGATGGGTTTACCAGAAGATTGGATATAGCTAATAAGAGAGTTAGTGAACTGGAATATAGTTCAACAGGAAATATCAAGATTGAAACATAAATGGGAAATAAGGATACAATACAACAACAACAAAAAAGTATATAAGAGATACATAAGAAATGGTGACAATATCCAACATAAATGTTACTGAACTCACATAGAGGTAATTTCCAAAAGTGATGAAAGACTTTAAGCCACAAATCCAAGAAATGCTATGAACTCCTATAAAGTCCATTACAAAAAGGCCCCTTCAAACGTGGTGTGGTCTAAGGTATAAAGTAATATTTCACAAAATAAAGTATGACTCCAAATTTGATTCTTCTCATTATGGAAAGTGCGAGTGAGAGGAAGAAAAAAAGAGAAGCAATAATCCAAAGGCAGAACACCAGCATGGCTGATGGTGGAGGAAAACTGGGAGGGAATGAAGAGAAGAATCAAGTGTTCATTGATCACCTCAAATATTTCTTAAACACATATCACTATAGAAAACACAAAAAAATGGTAGAGTTGGTCTTCCTTTTATAAGGAAAAAAATCCATCCATACTCATTACTTGCAAGAACTACTTATATTGAAGGGACAGAAAAGCTAACTCAATTGGCTTAGATAAATAAATTTTGGTTTATGTAGCTGAAAAGTCCAGCACAGCAAGTGCTGCAGGCATGGTCCGATCTAGGCATTCAAATGTCATAATCAAGGATGTGCTTTCTTTCTGGCTCTCTGTTCTGCTTTACCTAGTGTTGGCATCATCTTCAGGCTTTACATGGTACTAACCTGACTGCTGTAGATACTCCTTCTATAATAGCAAAATAGCTAAGGTGGCTATGGCATCACATCTTCAGAGCACTCTTACGTGTCAGACCAAGCTTGGAGCTGAAATTGGAGGTCAATCATCCCAATACAGTGTATTGGAATGGACAAGCAGTGGTCCCTACAAAGCAAAATAGCAATCATGAGATGAGATGGTGAAGGGGAGAATTACCACAGAAGCAATGAGTGCTAGGAAGCAAGTGAAGAAACAAACAAAAAACATTACTCCCTTGGCATGACCAGGAGACCTTTAAGCTGTATCAACACTTAATCTGTGTACTATTCCTTTTCCTTCTGCCTCAGTTACTCTCTCCTCAGCTATTGTGAGGCACTCCTGCCTCACAGCATTTTGCCTTCATTGTAACTATTTTCTCAAATGCTCTTTCCCTAGATAACTTCATAGCTTGCACCCTTATTTCTCCTCTGCTTGGGGTTCTGTTTAACTGTCACTTCTTTTCATAGGCTGTGAGTGAATTCCTGTCTAAGTTAGCAACCCTAGTAATTTCCACCCCTATAATTGGCCCTAACTGTGTCTAGAGAGCTTACCAGGACCTGGCACTATGTTACATGTCTGTTTGTCAGCTCTCACCTCTAGAATGCACACTCCATGAGAAGAAAGAGTCTGTCTTGTTCACTGTGCTGGTTCACTGTGCCTAGGACAATGGCTAGCATCTAGTAAGCACTTACCAAACGTGTTCTGAAGGAATGAATGAGTTAGAAACATAAACCTATACCTACCTCTGTTGTCCTAAACAGGCAACGAATTTTCCATTGTCTTCATCTGTCAAATGGGGATAATTTTCACCCCATGATGTTATTCTTTAGATTGTGTGGGAAACATCTGCCACTTATATCTAACATATATTAGTTTCCATCTCACAAAAGCTTCATTTAGAAGGGTTGATGAGGCCAAAATCCTCTATTTCAACCAGCTGTCTTCTACTCGGATTTCATTTTAGAGTCACCTGGGGAATGTTTTTAAAAGTACTATCTGGATTCTCCATGCCTAAGATTGCGATGTAACTGATCTGCTGTGATGCCTGAGCAGCAGTTGTTTTTAAAGTTCCCTGGGTGGATCCAAAAAGCAGCCAGCACCAGAGACCACTGATTTCATGTCATTAGTGGGGGCAGACAGAAGACTTAGCTATATAACTCTCAGAATCCACTGGAAGTCCTGTAAAACCTGGTCCTTCTCACACCTGGAAATCTCTAAAGCCAGCTTGGTTTATTTCCTCCAGTACAAATCTTCAACTGGCAGACTAGACAGATGGTTATTATTTATCCTTCCTTCTGTGTTAGAAAGAAGAAGGAAAAAAAAGAACCTAAAATCTTTCAAACGATGTTTACATATGCAAACCATTACCTTTATATATGCTATTATCTATTAGACAGGAGAAGTAGAAGCTTAAAAGAAATCAAGTAAACTAGTATATATTTTCTCCTACTAGAAATTTGAAAAGTACATAAAGTAGAGAAGAACATGGACAGGAAAGTGCATGTCTAGGTCCTAAATACTATTCTAAATACTATTCTAAAAAGGATAATGCTTTGATTGGTGCCCAGAAACATCCCTGGCATATGGTAATTAATATTAGGTCTTCTTCTCTGGGGTAACAAGCTTTCCTTAAAGTTATATAATAACACAACAATAATACCTTGCATTGAGCATCTTCTCTATGTTAAGTACTTTATAGAGGTGATTTTTATCTAACAATACTACTGAAAATTGCTGTAATTTCACAAATGGAAGAATTGATATGAAAGCTTACAGTTGGTAAGAATCAAGGTTGGTGAGCAGGTCTGTCTCACATCGAAGTTGATATTCTTGCCTTTATTCCATGTACAACTTCTAGAATCCCTTTAACTGTCTGCCCCTACAATTCAGAGTACTTTGAACCTTTTTCCCTCAGTAATAAATAGAAACCTTTTCTTTCACATATTGGATGAAATGAGCAAGGGACAGTGATTCTAGGTGATGATGAGCTCCCTTGACAAATTTTCAACAGATCACATATGGTCTGGAAGGTGATCCCCTTACTGACTGCCATCATGATTAGTATCTATTAAGGTTTTCTCTATACATCTGGGTTAGATATGGGAGGGTAAAGAAATGCAGAGAAAAATTCTCCTCTCCAAGGATTAGAAAAGGACTTGAAGAAACATGTTAGTTCATGTTCCAAACTACAAATAAGGGTCCATGGCTATTCACTTTTTCAAGGAGCACGCATTGAGTACTAATTCTAATGCTAGGTATTGGAGAAGAACTATGAAATTACATTGACTTCTCCATCAAGAAATTCAAGAAGAAGGTTCATAACAATGCATAGGTACAATGCTAAAAGTCTAACAAAAAGGCTTTCAAATCTGATATGGAAATTTATTTATGAAAACACCCTTACCAAGGCAGCACTATTATTGAGCATTTGCTATGGTCCAGGTACTTGTTTTACACTTTCTAGTCCATTTAATCCTAACAGTAACCTGTAGGTTCATTATCCTCATTTTACACAAGAAATTGAGGCACAGAAAGGTTGAGTAATTTGCCCAACAACATACAGCTAATAAGGAATGTAGCCAGGCCTGAAACCCAAAGATATGGGCCTTAGATCCTATATTATCAACCACTATGTTAAAGCTTATTGATTGGATCATTTTTTGTCTGAAATTGTGAGACCCAATTCAGAAATAATACATATTTTTAATGACATAGTTGAATTATACACTGAATATTGAAGCTGAAGCCCCAAGAAATTTGAACAGTGTAGACAATAAAAGGGATTTGCACATAAATAAGTCACCAAATCAGCTGAAAGAGCTGAGTGATGAATGAATGATATACACAGACCTCTGAGGACTGCAATAGAAGGTATTTTTTCTGAACCTGAAGGAATTCTGGTTTATCCATAAAGGCTTCAGCATAGTGCCTGGACAATAGAATGCCCTGGATTGGGGGGTACTGGTCACACCTCTTCCCATACAGACCTCTGGCTAGTTAAAGAAGCAGAGGAGGAAAGGCTGTGCCTGATTCTCAGGTATTCACCTGGCAGAAAGAGTTAGGGAAGTGCTTTTAGAGGTAAGGTCACAGGAAGAGGCCCTTTGTACTTCCTAAGTTACACAAGCCTTTCTGGTTCTGTGGCCTCTACTGATCTGGAACTCACTGCTCCATGGACACCACCACCACCTCCATGCCCTTTGCTTGGCTGACTCCTACTCATCCCTCAGGACATCAGTTTGTATCACTTTCTGATAGAAGCTTTTCCTGACCCCCCACCACCCCTGCACCTAATCCAAATAAGTTTAAATGCTTTCCTATTCCCTCATGTTTATCTATTGTAGCATTTATGGTAGCTTATAGTTAAATAATCATTTTGAGAAATTACTTAATATCTCCTTCTGTGGTCTGACTGGTCTGAGATCCACAAGGGTGGGAACCAGGTCTTTTATTCATCAATGTGTTCCTATCACCTAACACAATATCCCTATCACCGCACAGTAGAGTCTCAATATTTTCATTGCCTTGCATATATGTGTGTGCTACATGAAGAGACAAAAGACAAAATTAAATCTTTCCATTTTTTTTCTTGTTGTTTAGGAAAGAATGAAAAGAAAGCCCTTCTCATAGGGAAGATGGGATCTCTGCAATTTCTCAAAGCAAAACTGAACATATGGTATGCACCTGGGCATAAAGAGCGTGGGGTCTTTAGCTTTCTCTTCTCTGTTGCTAGGTGGGGTCTCCCCTGTGGGTTTTTAATTTCTACCTAAACCCTTCATATCAGACTGTCTTTAAGACTTGTGTTGGGTAGAGAAGAGAGGCAGAAGAAATCCTGACATATGGAGTAGCTCCTACCCTAGGTGGCAGAAACCATCACTTAGTGATGGGCCTGCCACATGTCCCAAGAAATTGTTCTTGTGTAGCATGTATACATGTGTCCTTTCAAAGCTTGTGACCAATCCACCCAGTGTCATCAGAATAAAGGGTGGTCATGAGACCTATTTTAACATCTTAAGTCCAGCTTCCAGAAACTGAGAGTGACCTTTTCCCCAGCCATCACATTTTAAAATATGATTTGAAAAAAAAAAAGAAAGAAAGAAAAATCTGGCCAGAAATTTTAAAATCCATTTTGATATTTCCAGCATTTAGCCAGGGGATGTTGTAGAATTGAAAAACAGCCTGAGTTTTTCTATTGTTGTTTTTTAAATGCCCGGATTAGAACATAATTTATCTTAAATGACGGGAGGCCTCTTCATACACTTCACACGTTGAAATAGTTTAGAAAACAGTATCCATTTTGGCAAGCTTCTTGCTATGCAAGAAACAACAGCAAATGCTTTTCTCCTTGAGTGTTAAGTCTGTTGTGAATAAGATTATAAAAAATATATTTTGCTCTTTTATTTTGCCACTTGTTTGAAGATTTTATTGCCTCTCAGCAATAATTGATTCTTCTCACATTCCTGTATAAAAGGCATTCATTGTCCCACTTTTTTTTAAAGGAGAATTGAAGCAGAGGGTTGAAAAAGCAAATTTTCTATTGTCCCAGAGAAAAATCATTCATTCATTCACTTATGCATTCATCAAGCATGTCTTAAGAACCTACTATATGCCTGCCACTAAGTAGATGTTGAGGATAGATACACCAGTACCTCTCATATGCCAAACCTCTAGATCTCTGTTGAAGGAGATACTCAGACAAATAGCATATCCATTGATGAGTGCCTTGATGGGCAAAAGGGCTACAAAGAATTGCTTCTTGCCCAGCTGGGACTTTCAGGGAAGTATCACTAGCATTAGAATATGGGATGGGTCTTAAAGAATGAGTATGAACCCAACCATTCAAGGCATAGGTGTGGTAAGGATGGCTTTTATAATAGAAGGAATAGCATTATAAAACAATAAAGGCATAAAACACCCTCACTTTTTCTTGGTATTATGTGGCTGGAGAAAAAGATGTATATGTAGGACTGAGAAGAGATAGGCTGGAGAAACAAGCAAGAAGAACATAAAAGTTCTTTTGTGCCAACCAAGGAATATGGACTTCTCCTGACAGTGGTAATAAAACAACATAGGGCATGTCAGTTATTTATTGGATCCTTATTTAGATCCATAGGAATCTCTGCTTTCCCCTGTCTCTAGTGGTCACACAGAGTGCTGAACCATCTGAAGAAATACAAAGCTATTTAGAATCAGCTTCTCAGATCCATGGTCAAAACTGCATGCAAATGGGTGTTAACCTGGGCAGGGTATCTAAAGCTTTCATCAGAGTTCTAAACTGGCTCAAATCACCAAGAAATTATAAGAATCACTAATATGAAAAGTTTTGCTTTTCCCAACATTAATTTTATCAGTGCAGAATTCTCTTATCATAATCCCTGAAAATGTACCAGTTGCTTGCCATTCACAAGGGTACAATTTTGTGTAGCATTCTATTATTTCCAACTAAGAATTTTTCACATTTCCCTGTAGCAGCTTAAACCACATTTTTTGTTAATCAATTCCGAACTTGGTTTCTTTTTCCAGTTACTGTTCTTTATTTGCTGGGCAAGTGCTCTCCCATTTGAGCCATACCTCCAACCCTTTGTTCTCTAGTTATTTTTTCAGATAGGGTTCTGTGTCTTGCCTGGGCTGGCCACAGACTACAATTCTCCTACCTACAATTCTGCCTCTCAAGTAACTGAAACCACAGGCATGTAACACTACTGCCTAGCTTATGGGTTGAGATGGAGTGTCACTAACTTTTTGTTCAGATGGCTTCAGTGATCTGTCTCCTGATTAAGTGGAATTACAGATGTGAGCCACTGCACCTGGCACTACAATTACTATTCTTTAGGAATATGGGATTTTCCCAGCTTATATCTGAGAAGTTTGGAACAAAGGAACAAAATTGAAAAAAATTCAGACAATTGAAAGTGAGTTCAGTGCAGATTATATACAAAAGCCAGAGTATAATTTTATGATAAATTAGGAATATTTAGGTTGCAGTGAACAGAACCAAGTCTACTTACTTAATTAACTGGAAGGATAGAGAAGCTTACTATGTTAACTACAGACAGAAATGCAGCAATGAACTAAAATCAGGTACTCAGACACCACCAAGACTTCCTATCTTTTCTCTCAGCTGCCAGCTTCATATTTTTGAATTCTCAATCTCTCTCTCTGTCTGTCTGTCTCTCTCTCTCTCTCTCTCTCTCTCTCTCTCTCTCTCTCTCTCTCACTGGCTCTCTTGTTCTCTCACTGGCTCTCTTGCTCTCTGACCAACTTGTTCTCATTTCTTATGCACAGGTAGAAAACCTGCTAGATTTTCAGTGTCTCACACAGGATGATCTCTGTTTCTCCCTCTCTGCCTTTCTCTCACACAAATAGCTCTAGAATTCCTGACCATTAAGTTTATCTGCCCCTTTGGCATTAGAGGCCCCATCATGAATTATGCAATAGAATACAGCTGTTTTCCCTACCACCCTGTGGACCTCTAGGTGGAGTATTACCTGGAAATGCAGAGCAGGGCAGACCAGGAAAGTGGCAAGATGTCTTACATGGCACGGCTGGGATAATTTGTCTATTTTATCTTAAAAACACTTTTATTTTGCAGTAGGTTTCAGGTTAGGATACCTACATGAACTACTTAGGCATCACCTCTGTGCCTTGAGTATATATAGTCTGGGTCTACCCTAGTATCTATTCAATCTTAGTAAATCACTTGCACTTTCTGGACCGTGACTTCCTTTGTTAAATGAACATTCCAGGCAGAATAGACATGCTTAAGCATACTTCAAAATGGAACCGCAAGCCTAAGATATTATCACCATGGTTTTCATTACTCTTTTATCACATTTATGGTCCAGAAGTTTTCCTACAGAAAAGGTATAACTTTTGTAAAAAGCCCATCTCCTGTAGATCCCATTAGTACAAGCAGAGTAGGACATCAGGAAAAGTCTCAGGTACTTACAAAATACTTTGCTTTATGCAAGTCAGAAATGAAAATTGTATAAAAGTAATGATTTCACCCTTCTCTTTAAAAATCTTAACATGTTTGCATCCAACAAAAACTTGGCAGATATGGTCCTATAGTACTGAGGATTTGAAACTTATCCTTGCTTCCCAACGCCAGACCTTGCAATAAATCTTCTTAGTTGTGTGGCCTCATCTTTGGCCAAGAGTCTGGAGAAGCTCTGGGTGGTGAATATGCTGCCAGTAAGATGCTTATGTTATTTTGGTAGAATACTCCAGAAGAGGAACAGCAGCCAGAAAACCCTCCTGCTGAGGCTTCAGCCCCACCAGATCATCTGAGTTCTTTGAAGATCAGGCCAGTCTCCTAACCTTTCATGAGCCCAGCCATAAAGAACAAGCATGAAGAATATGCGATGTGGATACACAGGTTCAGAAAGCTGGAAAATGCCCTCTACCTGTGTGATCCCAATAACACAGGTGAAGTATGAATTTCAAACCCATTATGCCTGTTTGTGTTCTTGTCTAAATATGAACACTTTTGTTCTTTCATTTCTTAGGCAAATAATACAATTTGTATATAAACCATGTGCTCAGCACAATCAGGAAATACAAAGATGACTCAGACAAGAATCCCCTGTTAGGTTGCTGAAATCTCTTCCCATCACTGATCCTTCCTCTACTCTACCAAAATATAACTCAGGATCCACTCTTGTAATTTCCTAAATTAATATATTTCAGGAGCTTCCTACTGCTTTCAGGATGAACTCCAGACTCTTTAGCAAAGCAAAATCTAGTTTCTGTCCACCTGACCAGTGTCTTCTCCTAGACAGCTCCCACCCAGTCATTATGAGTCACTTGTTTTTTCTCAAACATGCCTTGCTTTCCCATGTGTCTGTGCCTTTCCTAATCCTAAGCCTTCAGTCTGAGATGTCTCCTTCTCCTCTACCTTCATTCACTGCCACCACTCTCTCTTGTTCACCTGGCTAATTAATGCCTGAATATTTTTCATGTTGGAATTCAAGCACTCCTCTGAGAGTCTACAGACAGATCTAGATCAGCCTTCAACTGGCCTCTCAGTGTTCTTAAACATCCATTATCATATTTGATGTGCTGTATATTTTTATTTGCAGGCTTATTGCTATCTCACCAATGGACTCTATTTCTTTTTTATCCCTGGCACCTGCAAAGTTCTGTTCAACAGGTGTTTTTGAAAGGGAGTCAATGAATAAACGTATGTGCATAAATAAATCTAAGAGGGAAGGTGCTAAGTGCCATTAGAGTGGGCTGTGTGAGCATTCAGAGAAAGGAGAATCCCTTCTTGGGATCAGAGAAGGTTCTGTTAATACTAAATTGATCATTAAAGATTAAGTGCAGTTTGGAAACAAGTGAATTAGAGAGCTTCTTCTGGCAGAGGTACAAGATTGGCCAAGCAGAATGCTATGGCTGAAGCACATTGTAAGGAGTTCAGTTAGCTTAGAATATAAGGGACTATAAAGATGAGTACTAAATGATAAAAATAGAAATATAGAAAGGGGGGGGCACAAATTGAAGGATTTAAATGCCAGAACAGGGAATTGCAAATTATGAGTTAATTCAGTGATTACCACTGGGAGTTCCTAAGCAGAGGAATGGTTTGATGAAAGTACGTTTCAGAAAGATCCTTGATGTGTGTGTACAGAATGAAGGGGAAAGTAAAAGAAAGGAAATTATTACACTGTACAAACAAGAGATATTAACATCTAGAATTAGGCCAAAAACCCTTAGAGTAGGCAAGACAGTAGATGTAAATGGTCGTACTTAATTGCACACTGTGCTTTCAGAAGAGTTGATCTGCATATTAGTATTCTTCAGAAGCAACCATATGATAATAACAAGTCTTCATTTGCTTTGTGAATTTTTGTTATTCTCTTTGTTTTCCTTTTGCTTTTACTTTGTTTTGGGTTTTCAAAGCAATTTAATTCTAGACTACATGAAGAATAATTACCACATAATTCTCAAAGATTTTTAATAATTATAACAAAGAAAGAAAAAAACCTGAAAATTTAAATGTGAGATACATCTAGCCAAATTAGAAAACTACTTATAAAACATCAGTTTTGAGCTCAGCATTGTGTTAGAGGCCAGAACAAGAAGAAAACAAGAAAGTATGAGGCATGGTCTAAAAGAAAAACAGTAGGTACTAAGTTACAGTTAGATAGGAGGAAAAAATTTTAGTGTGAAATTACATAGTGGGATAACTATGTAATAATAATATGTACTATATATTTCAAAAAAGTTAGAAGGATTCTGAATGTTTTTGCTACAAAGAAATGATAAATGTTTGAAGAAATAGGTTTGTTTACCTTAATAAATTATATAATATACACATTTATTAAAATACCACATGAACCTCAAAATATGTACAATTTTTATATGTCAATCAAAAAATTTTAGAGTCAAAAGGCAAATGAAAGGAAGCTCACCATTTAATAGAGCTGGGGCACCAGAGAGGGCTCTGGGAGACAGAGCTGGATCTGAGACATGAAGCAAGAAAGAATCTGGGGAGTTGGACAAGCTATTCTTCTACAAAGCTTAGTGTCAGGAGTGAGCATAATGGGGCACACAGTGAGCAAAACAGTCTTGAAGGCTCAGGTTATATTATATAGTAAAATTGAGACCTTACTGTGAATCCTAAGAACGAGGATGGCACATCCTCCTCTACCCAGGATACCTAAAAGGTCACCCAGAGAAGGACATAATGAAAGCTGAGATGGAGTACTTAGAGAAGATTCTAGAAGAAGGGGGATTAAAAAGTCACCAAAGTAACCCTAAGTCTAGGCATTCAGACAAGATTAAGAGAGATGGGATTACAAACAAAAACAAAACAATTTAAAAGAAAAACAAAAAACTAAGTAGACAGAAAACATATTTCTAAAGAAACAAATGCCATGTCATCATGATGGATCATGGATCATAAAATCATAAACTTAGTTGCTAAGAGACTCTCCTAAGATTGGAACCTTTCTCATAGGAACAAAACAGTTCCGAGGAAAAATGGAGTTTTGTTGACTTTGGAGGCAGATTCCAACAGATTTGAAATGCCTTTCTCATGGCCTCTTCACTATTTATGCCTGTTTTTTCTGTTTCTATGAAATTCGTTAGTTCCTCAGTAGCCAAGGAATATGTCAGCCAAATCTGGAAACATCTACAACTGTCTTTAATGAGGAAAGAGGATTAACTGAGGTCATGTGGTTAGTTTATTAGCCACAGTATTTTGCAGACCACGAAGGCCCCCCTTTTAGATGGGAGCAGATGACACCTACTTTGCCCACAGATGAATCACTGTTCTTTATTATGTGCAAGGAAATATGTAGGCCAGGGTGTTCTTCATCCAGGATGAGAGCAGACCATCCATCATCAAATCAGTGTTTCTGGGAACCTACCGAAGTCATTCTCTAATGGGGGTTGTCAAGAAAATAGCCTGGAGGAGAAAGAATAAGGAATGACTAAGAATAACTAACTGGTCATGTTTGCTAAAGAAAGAAGGGTGGTTGGGATAAATGCCTGAGAAAATGGTGCACTTGGAATTTGCCCAGCGAACCAAAGGCTAGAAAGAAAGGATTTTAAAGTTCAAGGAGGCAGAATTCCTTAAAGTACACTCTCTTTGTGGGCTCATACTTCACATGCACTTCATCACTGAATTCTCACATCAACACTTGCTGAAGGGATTAGTACCCTTTATTTACAGAGGAGGAACTCAAGCTCAAAGAAATAATATAGTAGCCAGTAGGAAGTGGAGTCATAACTCAAATTCAGCTCTATTTGAACTCCCACTATAGCCAGATCTCATGACATACTAGAAACAGCATGAGGTTTCATTTATTTTTTATCAGAAGATTTAGAGTCAAGTCCAGACTCCACCAATTTGGAGCTCTGAATGCTATTCATTTAAATACTCTGAGTTTCATCTATAAATTAGGACTGATAATAATAAAACATACCTCCCAGAGTCAAAAAAGGATCAAATGAGATGAAATATTTGAAAGCTCCTTGTAAATTATAAAATGAAGTGGATGTTAATGTGATTCTTTCTATTAATTCTTTCATTTTGATTGTAGCTGGAAGTGGATAGGCTTTTCAACACTAAGATGGATTGTGAGTGGTATTTTATTCAGCTGTTCTGGTCTATCCTTTCATGGCATAAGTAAATTGGATAAATACAAATTCCAATGAGTAGACTTTTGTTTGACACTAAGAACCTCTACTAATGGCAAAGCTTTGAAGATAGAAACTATCACCATGTTTCCTAGATGAAAATTTTAACATTACTTTTCATTTTTAATTAAAATACAAGGTAACAATTTTTCCTATCAAAGTATATTTTATGTACTCTATATAATATTGATATAAATATTATATCTTATAGTAATTGACATTAATTCTTACTAGTCTTGGACACTGTACTAAGCAGTTATCATTTTATTGATTTTCACAAAACAATTATTCCTATTCTAAAAGTTGAGGAAACTTAGGCTCAAAAAGTTGAAGGAATTTCACCCAAGGTCTTACAGTTAGAAACTTACTACAAAACCCATGACTTACATTTTCAGAGACAGGGAATAGACAAATGTCTAGAGGGAGCACACTTGGGAGCAGCAACCCAATGCAGAGAATTTCAAAGCTGCATTTATCCTTTGCAAATACTGGAGTTTATTTGGAGGAAAGGATGGAATCTTACTAGAGAAAGAGACAAGAAATGAATCAGAATAACAAGATAGTAACTGTAATGAATAGAATGGAACAGAACAGAATGGAACTGAATGGAGTGGCATAGAATGGAATAAGATAGGAGTTACATTGTCACAATTCAAAGAACATATTTCAGAAACAAAATGACCTACATTTAGAGCAATCTTCCCTCTCGTTCCATAATCTAGTGTATGGTGAGCAACTTTGGGCAAATGGCTTAGAAACTCTGGACCTCAGTTTCTCCCTTGTGAAGTGGGCTGTTATGAAGATTAAATGAATTAATATGATAAAGTGTTGGGAGCAATGCTTGGGACATAGTAAATTTTATACATAAATATCAGTCACTGTTATTATTACTGTTGCATTCTAGTTAATTTTCTGCATGAGGTAGCTTCCCAATGGTCCAGGGAGCTTCCATAAGCCACAGATCACTTCTCTAAATCTTCTTTGTTCCTAAGTGTTGTATCTGACACCTCTAGGCTCACAATTCAGGCTTATGAATGACTTAGTGATCTTTACTGAGAGAGTGATCTACACTTAAACTCCTCCCATTAACTATCGAACCTACCTAACCTTAATATGGAAAGCATACTTCATTGGCACTGGCAAATCAACATATGGGTATCAGGAGTGCACCCTGGGATGATATGCATCCCTTATTCTATTACACAGTTGCACATTCTGAGCCTCGAAAAGTTAGACAATTACCTGTGATCACACTGCAAACAG
This sequence comes from Castor canadensis, assembly GCF_047511655.1. Taxonomy (NCBI): domain Eukaryota; kingdom Metazoa; phylum Chordata; class Mammalia; order Rodentia; family Castoridae; genus Castor; species Castor canadensis. Next base: position 114,116,878 of record NC_133392.1, read on the forward strand.
AAGAGAGTCACAGTGAATCCATGTTCAGAAATGCATTTGAAGTGAGCTGTTTAAACTGTACATGTTTGGGAACACTTTTGGACACTTTGATCAGATAAACAGAAACCAGAATGTTTAGGAAACCTTTTAATGAGTACCCCACCTCTTTCAAAATTTGGCTTTAAAAATTGTGTATGACTACAAAGAACAAGCTCAAATTACTTTAGAACTTAGCTGTGGACTTTATTTGACACTCCTTTCTCTCTCTCCCACAGTTATTCTCAAATTCCTCCTGAAATCTATGATGCATATCCAGGACTGTAAATATTTTTTACATGTAGTGATTTTAAGATGCTCAAAGTTTCCAGATATTCATGACTAGTATCCACCTAGAAATCATTCACATTAATATACATTTTTCTCTGTTTTCCCCTTTCTTTTTAAAACATCTACCCAATCCAATCACAGGGGTTCTGGAGAAGGAATGGACCAGATGCCTCATTCACAACTACAATCTCATTTACAACCTGTCCCTCAGTCCTCAGAAAATCGATCAGGCCTTGAGAAGATTCTATTTGAGAGAAAATGTGCTCTTGGAGCCACCCTGCGATACTTAAAGGAGCTCTGATAACAAGCCAATATTGTGAGAACAGATGTCACTGTTATCTCCCTTTTTACCCAGACCTGTGTTGCTTCTCAGCCTGAGCATAGTGGTGGAGGCCAATGCAGCCACTCTAGATAATTTTAATTTGGATTGGTTTATGGCTATGATGCTTGCTCATGAGCAGTTCAAAATGATCAGAGAAAAACTGATTTTCTTTTCTGATATTGCAAAAACCCAATTACTTAAAGTGCTCTTCTATTATAGTAAAGTTTATTATTAATATAATTATGTTTGATATTTCTTTCTCTACTACTAATAAACTATCTTGCAATCCCCATGATTCCATGTAGTAAAAACAAAACAAAAAAAATGCTAGATGTCAGCTCCCAAAAGTGTCTGGTACATAGTAGATCCAAATGCATCATTTTTGTGTGTTTAAGTAAGCACTTACTCTAATCACTATTCTAGGAAAGGTTTCCACATTATAAGAAATTGAGTATTAATGAAATTATTAACATTATCTAAATATGAAGCAGAAGAATAATTCCAACTGAGAATTTCTGAAGAAGCCCAGTTTCTTCCCCAGCACAACTAGGCACTGTTTTGTGACACTGTCTCCAGAGTTATGTCCCAGACTCCTAGAGAGAAGTTTTGAGGAAAGACTCATGGGATAAAGAACTCTGAGAATAAATAACATGATCTGCTCTCTCTCTCAGGGCAGGAAAATCAAGTGAAACTTTACAAAAATTCCCATAGTTCTCCTGTCCTCATTGTCCTCCCCAGCTCTGCCCCTCCCACACAGCACAGGTTTATAAACAAATCACAGGCACACAGGTAGCCCTGGGCTCTTTGAAGGAAGCCCAGCCTGAGGCCTCAGAGATTAAGTCTCCATTAGCATCACTAATGCTGAGGAACTGATACTGTTCTTCAAACTGGTATGAACCACAGTATGAATATGTCAGGTCAAGTGGAGAACCAAACAGGAGCCTTCTGAGCATCTTATTTTGTCCATTTTATATAAAGTAGGGTTGGTGTCTCACGAAATCTCACAAACAAACCTTCAAGAACAAAACTATTTGAATCCACTAAAATAAATGCTTTAGTTCTTAAAATCCTTGAGTTGTTCATAAAAGGGCCTCCTAAGACAGAGTGCCCATTTTCTTATCCTTCTTGGGAAGTCATGCAATAGGGGAGATACTAGGCTCGATTCCAAATACAACTGGGAAAGATGGGAATGTGTATCCAAATATCAGCCAGGCAGGAAGGTGGGTGGATGGAAAAATCACTAACAAGAAGCATCAGAGGTGTGTGGGGAGGGGGGGAATTTTGACTAAAGCCATTTGAAGGAGGTCAGGATGATCAGATATCACCTGCGAATAGTAGAATGATCAAAGTTTGATCAAGAAGAGAATTTTAGTCAGTGTGTTTTCATTTGCAAGACTTGCATATTGATGAAGTAAATACTCATTTCTCTGAGTAAACATTAAAGGAACAATACTTAACTTAAGTCATGGGGGAAAGCTTAGCTATTAAGGTGGTGATGTGACAGTAGAGGTTAAGTGAGGCCAGGCTATGAAGCAAACCAATGGTCACAAATAGGAACATACTATGAAGTCATTATGCTTCAGAATACCATTGTGATCTCTCTGCTAGGACTTTGTGCTATGTTGTTATTTTCTCAGATAAGTGGCATTTTGTCTTAACCTGTGGCTGTATCATAGTGAGCTTCTAATAAATGCTAGATAATAAAGCCTGGTATTTGTGGTCTTGACCAGCCTCCTCCTACAGAACTTTCCTAAATGGGTATCTTGCGCAGTGGGGCTTGCTTAGAGTCAACTGTGTATGCCCAGCTCTCTAAGATCCTCAGGCTTTAAAGATGGAGAGAGCACAGAAAAATGACAGAAGCAGGATCTCTCCAGTGGGCAGACTCTCCCACCTATGTGTCACTGAGTAATTCACTACCTCCCCAGGGAGCACCATTCGTATTAAATGAGACAATGCATGCAATTGCCTAGCACTATACCTGGTACATTGCTGCCAAGGGGAAACTAGTGTATTTTATCCTTATACAGTATTTCACTTTACCCCATTCGATGGTTAAATTACTAAGTGTGTTTTCCAGATACAGACATCCTCCAAATGAACAGATGGCTCAGAGCTAGTGGTCATGGAGAGCAGAGATTGTCTTCTACTTTCCCATTCGTCAGTTTCCCACTTGCACTTGTTCCTCTTAGTAAACAAACTAGGTTGTTACAAGGCTTAAGGTAATATATGTATTTGCATATAAACTAATAGCTAGTGAGTGACTGAGTCACAATTAGAACCCAGTTGTGTATAACTCCAATTCTAACAACAGGCAAGTCAAAATTAAAGCAAACAACCTGCAGAATTCTCTTCAATGTGTATGGTCTGTCTCTCCAGCAAGTCTGGTGGTAAATCCAAGCCAGGATCAAAATCTTCCTCATTTTTGTCTCCAGCACAAAGCCCAGATTTTTCAAGTGAACACCCAAAAAATGCCTGTTGGATGGAGCCCCCTACAAACATTTTGAAAATTCAGCTGCTTTCTGCCCTCTTCATGTTCTATCTCCACCATCTCTTGGGGGCTGGAATAAAGAATGTTTTGAGGCCGCCTTGGTGTGATATGTTCATACAACCAGAAGCACAACGGAAGGGATGGCACAGTCCAAAGAGTTTGCTAAGTGCTTGCTGACTCTTCAGAGGAATTTCCCAAGATCATTAAGAGAAACAATAACAAGGGGGTTTGATATTCTAATTGGGATCAGAAATTGGACAGCGTTGGAGCTGGCCAGAGAACTGTGAAGCTCTGAAAACAAATGCACTCCTTTCTTCTATCCCTCTCTTCTCTCTCCCTCTTGTAAGAGCCTTTCAGCTACAGTTCCAAGGCTCCTTAGCAACAAAGGCGGGGTTCCTAGAGCCTGGGTGCCTCAGGAATGCCAGCCGTTCCCCTCATTAGCATTGAGGGGCCCTCATCTGCCTGCACAGTTGGCTACGGACTGTGCAAAAGGCAAAGTGGCTTGGGGGAGGCCCAGCATTTAGTGTGGTTTGTTGGGAAGTGGGAAGTCTCCACAAAAGTTTCCAAACAAAAGGCATCAATATTATCTGAGAATCCATCAGGCTGCCTGGGGCACAATATGGCTCTGGGTTGGCCACCTGCTCTCTCCCCAGGTTCTATGTGAAGGCTTGGGGCCTCCCCAGATACATCTCGGAATTGAATGCCACAACATGGGAGGGCTTCCCTCCTCCCCTCACTCCTGTCCTGTCTCTCTTCAGACTCAGTTTTTCCAGGTTGGACAATGGGTGGACTCCAACTAGCAGTGGGGATGCCCATAGGAGAGGAGTTGACAAAGGGTAAATGGTCAGATGGTAGGACAATCATGAACAGATGGCGCTGCTGGGAATGGATTCCAGACAAATTCACAAGCAGATTGAGCTCTGACAAAGGCCGAGTGAGACTTCTCTGGTAAAGAGCAATTGGCATTTGGTAACAAGCCCTTGCTCAAAACACACACACAATCTTCTACACTTACATGAGGGAGATATGGTCCCGGTTCTGCCTCAACAGAATTCCACAAAAACTGGTTGATGGGCCAGCCCCTGGAAGATTACAACCAGCAGAGCAGTTTCCCATAGAAACCACCCGAGAAAAAGCAGTTTCCTTCAGCTTCCCTGTGCTTGGACTCCTTCAGGGATGAGGATCTCACTACTTGCATTCTTGTTCTCTTGGACAAATCTAATTTGTTCTACTAAAATCAGCATCCACCCTCCCTGTGGCCAAACAGAGTGTAAAGTTTGTTGATGACTACAACAGTGACTGTACTAACCTCTGTGTCTGGCCTTTCTGGGCATGAAGGATAATTTTAAAAAGAGGAGGAGGAGTAAAAAGGGGAGGGAAGTTTAAGGGGACACATATATAAGCTAATGTATTAGTTTGCTAGGGCTTCTGTAACCAGTTACTACACACTGGGTAATTTAAACAATTGTCTCAAAATCAAGGTGTTGTCAGGGCTAGTTCCTTCTGAGGAGGTACAAGGGAGAATCTGCACCACATCATTTCCCTAGTTTCATGTGGTTTGCTGGGTCATGATCTTGGCCTCTGCTTCCATCTTCACATTTATTTTCCTTGTATCTCTGTATCCAAATTTCCCGTCTTTCTAAGAACACTGTCATTTGAATTAGGGTCCAACATGAGAACTTCATGTTAACTTGATCACCTCTGTTAAAGATTCTAATTCTAAATAAGGTTACATTCTCAGGTACCATAGGCTTAGATTCCAACAGATCTTTTGGACAGGCACACAGTCCAATTGATGGCAGCAAACAGATAAATAATTGTATGGCTATGACAAGTGTCTTCTTAGATTTACCCTGGGAGACTATGGGAGTTTCCTGGGGGAGAAGGTACTTGTGCTTAGGTGGGATATTGGTTGGACTTTGTCAGGTAAGTGAAAGGAGATGATCTTTCCAAGAAATGGAAGAGCATATACAAGCCATATTTATGTCTTTTCTACCTGACAGTTTTCCAGGATTTGACTTCATACCTTCACAAGACTAAAAATATAAATCTCTTTCATGACGAATTACTGCAAACAACTGATAGTGAGACTTACCTGAAATAGATGGACAATTCAACAGGACTTTCTAGTGCCCTATCTCCAAAATATGAGAATTCTAGATTCCCCTATATACAATATTACATTACTTTTCAAAATAACTATTATTCAAAGTTTGCTTCCTCTCCCTAGGATATGGCACTTTCCCATTTCATTGATGCCAAAGTTAGCCAGTGACTGAAGAGAACTGCCAACCCTGCCCCATTGAACTCAATCACATACTTTTAGCAGTAAAGTTGGTACAAATAACATGTTACTCTTAAAGTAGCTGTAAAGGATATCATGTAGTTTTTCTATGTTTTCTTCATCCTAGTACACTAGGACCCAAGTAATTACAACGTGAATCAGAGTAGAAGTAACATATACATTAACAAAAACAAACCTTTGAACATAAACAAAATACAAACCATTAAGAATGCAAGATTGCTACATGGAAAAACTCAGTTAAATGTATGGACACATGTTGGTAAGTAAGAGAAAAGGGGCGTAATCCTCCTTCAAGAACCCTGTAAACTCTGTAGTTTAAAATTGCATATCCATACTCTTCTGGGTTTCTCTTAACTCAGTCATGGAGTCTTTAGTTCTTCAGCAAAATTAGCAGAGAAAATTAGTTTTCTATCAAATTGTGTAGATAATTTCCCAGTCCTCCTTGCACCTAGACATGGCTTTTTCACTAGTTCATACCAGCAAATTGAAGTAATATATGTAACTTCTTGGAGAGATATTTTAAGAAGCAGCTGGCCTTTCTCTGTTTCTCAGTCCTTCTACCATGTTCTTAAGAGTCAAAACTATGCTACAGTACCTATTTTCAGATACTCACAGGTATTTCTCAGAGTGTGTTTCATGGAGCAGTAATGTTCAAGTAGATCTGGGAAACACCATAGGCTATATTCCTTTCTCTTTGATGAGTTTCAATGTTCAAGGCACATTATGTATTTTGTGGTTTTGTGCCTTTGCACATATAATTTTCTCTTCTTGCAATATCTTTTTCTTATTTTTAATTATTGGATTCCTATTTATTCTGCAAATTCTAAATTATATGTCCCTTACTATGCAAAACTTTCCATAACCCAAACCCTGATCTCTACCCTCTACTTTCAACTTTCCCTATGTAAACCTCTGAAGAAACATCCCATTCCAATTAAGCCATCTTAACTGCTCCCATCAGGACTACTTTACTTTTTACCAGCCTTGACAAAGCATGCCTTTGAAAGAACAGAAAGGCAGGTAGGAAAGCTATTCTGCACTTCAGGGATCCAGAAATGGGAGAGGAATATCAGAAGTTATAGAGAGAGGGATTTTGATTCAATTTACAAAAGACATACTAAAAATCAGAACTGATCATCAATGAAAGTGACTACATTTTAAGGTTGGTAGCTCCTGATCTTCAGGAGTACTCAAGATGGATGAAAAACTGCTATGAGGGAAAAGATAGTGGCATCTTCAAAGTATTAGATATTATGAATATCATAATACAACTAAGAATATGAGAGGTTGCCAGGTTTCGGCAACCTTAACCCAGTCAGAAAGAGGGAGAGAAGATATCACTACCCATAGACTCTAGACTGGATTTGTTTTCTCTCCTCTTTTGCAACCATTGTCACTCTTGTAAACATATCAACAGCTTCTCCAGTTGACTTAACATCCAGAATGCCCTTTCAAACTAGGATCCTGCCATATTTCACCCAAACCCAGAAGAAAGTTCAGTGCACAGTGGGAGTTTTCAAAGCGTGAGATCCTACACTATGCCTTTAGAAGGAACAATTGGGGGTCCCTAATCCGCAAATCTCTTGGAGGGACTGATTTCTAACCATGTCAACTTTAATAGCCTATGCATTATCTAGAACATGTTTTCAAGTGTGCCCTCTGTCCTCAGAACATCTACAAATGGCCATAAGTAGGATGGAACATAAAAAGAATGGTGACCATTTGCAAATGAGGATGCTGAGGCTAACAGAAGTTTTGTGACTTTGCTAAAAATTGAGGAGGAGTTAGAGACAGAGCTGAGTTCTGCACTTCTGCACACTTCTTGGTGCTCACTCCTTGCTAGGCTTGGCAGTCCTACTGCATCCTGCTTTGTTATTCAGCTTTCAGGAGCAGGTCTGCCCATTCCAAGAGTCAGACAATCAGGGTGCAAGGAACTTTGGTTCTACACAGCATTTAGATTTGGGGATTTGTTTCCTGCTATTTCAAGCCGGGGTTCACTGAACCTAAGGAAAAGGGAAGGGTACTCTCAATATTGAGCACATATTATGGGCCAGATTCTGTGATTACACCTAATGCTAATGTTAGCCCATAGAGGTGAGAATTAGATCTGTTTCCTGAATGGAGGGATGTGGCTCAGCAAAAGAGTAGAATAGCCATGACATAAACAGATATCCTACCAGCTCCAAGGCCTGTGATAACCCCTACCCTGCAGTGGAATGAAAGAACAGTAATGGCCTGAATACAGATTCCTTCTGAGGCTTCTACTTGGGTCTCTTGTATCAGGGGATGGAAAGCAGGAGCTTAGGCTGTATAATTCACCTTTTAAATTTAGAATGTATTTGTTAAATAGTTTGAATGGATTTCTAAAGTTATATTCAGATTTTCTGGTAATGCTCTTTCTCAAACATCACTAACTAGCTTTGATTTTCTTTCAATACTTCTAGAATTAGTATGTTGGTAACTTCTCTCCATGGTACCTAGCAAGCTAGAAAATAAATGTTCACTTCCATCTATCTTCTCCTGGCTCAGACTTCCTCACTCTGAGAATGCCACTCAACCAACACTATGCTTCCCCTTGATCCTTTCTGGGATCCCAATGAGGAATTACTGCAATAGCTTGGTTGTTTGTTGATCTGAGGCCATCACAAATACTGCAGACAAACCACAAAGATGCTTAAGAAGGAAGCATTTGTCACTCTTTTCCATCTATCCATCCATTCATTCATTTATTAATTTAACAAAAGCAGTCACTCACTCTGCTTGGTGCTGGGCCAAGTAAGGCAGAGTTCACAGTTGTTAGTGAAGGTGGACAATGAAGCTGTTGAGTCCATCGGTGCATCAATGCTATATGAAAACTAGAATGTTCCACTACAACGGAGAATCACATGGCTTAGCCCAGGGATAGAAGTGTGGCCATTGTCATAGAAGGCTTCCTAGAGTAAGGCTGGCCAACTCTTGGCAAAGGAAAATCAACTGGCCAGAATGGGTGTGGATGGATTATTTGGGTGGCAGGGATGAATTTTCTAGGTAGGCCAAGCAAGATGAGCAATGCTCCTACAACATGAGTTCACTGTATTCTGGGAATTATGAGCTATGATTTCATAAGTGCATTATGTTCCAGGAGAAAGGGAAGGAGGCAAAGCAAGAAGACGCAGACTCAAACCCTGAGGCCCACTGATACACCTTCCTCAGACTCCACACAGAGGACACAGAGGTGTGATGTAGACAGACGAGTGTTTTGATTGCTCAGGGGCCCTTTGGGGGAACAGGTCAGAGACTCAAGAACAGAACCAAGAAAATATCATATTTAATCCTACTTGTGTGAGATGGGGGAGTCACTTAATGTCATTGGATATCATTTTCTTCATCTGGGAAGAAGTCTAAAGCACCTACTTCACAGGATTATCATATGCATTGGATATAAGATATGGAAAGCACCACATACTAAACAGGTCTCATAATGGCAGCTGTGTATTTTGTAAATGTCCATGTTCTATAACAACCAGATCACAAAGACAAAGGACTTCATAATGAGAGCTGTCTTTCTTAGAAGGGTATGAAGGGATAATGCCATAAGTAGAATAGCTTCGAGGGAGCCATTGACACACACAAGAAAATAATTTATGTGTTTGGACCATTTTTTTAAAGTGCCGTTATTATTCCTCCCTCCCTGCCTCACAATGACACTGGTAGTCGCAGTGCACTAGTTAATTTCATGGCCCTGTTTTGAATCCTACCATACTTCATCCTCCTAATTCAAAATATTCATTACAAGTGGTTCCAACTTCACAAGTAAATAATTCCTGTTGGAAAATGGAGTTTTTCCATCTGCCCAGCCCATTTTCCATCTGTTCCTACAAGCTCATGGCAGGACTGAGCTGGGTTGTGAGGCCTGTTGATGAGTCCTGATTTAAGGAGGAATTACTTTCTCCCAGATGAATTGTGCATTAGTGATAAAGACTTGTTTCCACTGTTATTAGTTGCTATGTTATAAGATAGTTGTAGAGACCTGGAAGTGGGAAGAAAAGTATGTACTGGATAGAAGGAAGGAGAGAAGAGCCACTGATGTAGCTCCCACCCTGAGCCTGACAGGTTTCTAGGCACTATCCACACCACAAATGTACTGATGTATAGTGACAACAACCCATCAGGTTCATGTGGCAATGTCCACCTAACAGATGAGAGAACTTAGGATCAGCTGGGCTTAAACTCTTGCCTAAGATCATATTCTTTGTAAGTAGGGAAGCTCAGACTTTTCCACAACGCCAAAGATTTGAAAGAACATTGTACTTCTTGAATGGGAAATACACTGGCCAAATAATTGTTTTGTTTCATTCTCTAACCATGTCATATTAGGATGGAAGATTATCCCAAGGGCAATTCCTTGCAAAGTCCTTCTGACATGGAGTTAGAAGTGAGCCACTTCTTCAGAAGATCAGAATACAGCAGAGTCCTAACCTAGAAAGAACAGAGGACTAAGTTGAGAAACTTAGACTCAGAGTTTGTATCCCCAACTTACTATCTTAATGAAAAGGATGAATCACATAGCTTTCTAAGACTTGATTTCCTCAACTAGAAGGTGATAGTTTTTGTAATGTTGCTGACAGAAGAACATCTCCCAAGGTCTGGAAAAGCACATCTATAAGAATCATGAAAGAATTTAGAGTAGAGTGCAGTTTGTCTGTTATAAAGTTCTGTGCAAATATAAGAAGACATTTTAATTTCTACGCCTGCCTGCAACAAGATAAGGAGCTAATGTCAGAATATAAGTCTCCACAATGTTTCCTTCATTGAAAAAGTGTGGCTACAAAAATTACCTTTTTAACTAAATGGTGTGCTTAGTGATAACGCTGATTTACTTCAACATAGATGGAGTGGAATAGCCTATGGACGCATGCCAGCTGTGACCCATGTGCCGAATCTTGCTACTGACACAACCTTGAAGGAAATAGATAGTATGAGCCTCAAAGGCAGAATGCCTGGAGCGCAGCCTCAGCTAACGCTTTATGAGGTTCTTGTGACCTTGATCAAATTACTATCTCAATTTCCTTCTTTATAAGATGGGGTAAACAATGTCAAATTCATAGAGTGGTTGTAAGCATGATATGAGAATGCATGTGAACGCTTATGACAAGGCCCAGAACATAATCGCCATTAAAAATGTTATTTGTTATCATTATCATCCTCAACAGCCCAAAGCATCTGTCCTTCAGGTACACCACAGTGCGGGCATCCCAACCATTACAGGATTCATCTTATTGACACAGTTCCTGGAGAATGTGCCATTGGCATCTAGCAAGTACAGACCAGGGATGCATGCAAGTATCCCACATGGACAGGATAGCCTCCCACAGCAAGGCCATCCAACCCCAGATACCTGGAGTGCTGAGACTGGGGACTGTGCTTCAGAGCCACTCCTCTGGGCTGAGTGAAATCCTTGACCATCAGATAAAGATTTAATAATAGATATCAGCCTAATGTAAACTTGTGACTTCACAGAATGTCAATCTTAACTGATATCTATGAGATTACATGGTCTATATATCTGTTGTACTGAAAGTAAACCTCAGAGGAACAGGATTTGCTTTCCTTTCAAAAATGAAAAGTATCTGTTTCTTCAGTCCTTCAATCTTGCCTCCTAAAAGCACACTTTCCAAGATTGAATAGACCCAAGGTCAAGGTCACCAGGCTACCAAGTGAGAGAACTACAATTATACCTCATGGTTCTGGATCCAGCAGCTGAGGATCAAGAAGAGGAGAGGTCACTGTGGCCCAGGGCATGTGTAGTGCAGAGATCAAGGAGTGATGAAGATATATCTGGACCACTTACCTCAGAGTCTGGCACAGAGGAGGAAGGAGGGGTATAGCAAAGAGTATAGTAGTAAAAAGCACTGGCCTCAAAGGCAGAAGGCTTGGGACTGAGTCCTGCCTTCCCATACCTTCTATGTTATGATAACCATATAGAGCACAGAACCCTAAAATGTTAAATGTTAGCATTGACATGTCTTTAGGATATTTCAGGCCCAAAGTTAGTAGGTTCCTATTCTCATTATTCTCATTATTTTCTCTCTCTCTCTCTCTCTCCTCTTTCCATTCTCTCTCTCCCCCATTCCCCCATACAAATAAAGTAATGGTAATAAAATAAAATATACAAACCTCACAGAACTGTTTGTAAAATTAAATGGTACCAAAAGTGCAAACACAAGCTGTCACTCATGTTTAATAGTGCAGATTTTGAAATCAAACAATTTGGGTTAAACTCCTAGTTGTCAATTACTAGCTGTGTGCCCTGGGAGAAGTATTTAATCTCGCTATGCCTGTTTCCTCATCTCCAGAATTGGACTAGTAATGTTATTTCATACTACCATATTGAGAATTTAAGAAATGAATACATTAATATACTTAAATGCATATAAAATAGTGTCTGGCTTGTAGCAAGTCTTAGGCAGAATGCCATTCTTTGCCCTCTGGTTCTTCCTAGTGAAGTCAAAGAGGTAACCAAATGCATTTTTTCTAAGTAAATCATAGAACTCCATGACAGCCAAGAAGAAGAGGCCAAGGTTTTCTTCTCAATTGTTATGGTAGCCTTCCTGCCAATCTTTCATTTAATCATTAGGAGGCAACAGCTCCATCTGCTGGCCAGAACTAAAACAGCAATATCGTCCCCTCTGATGACTTCATTAATATTCTGTCCTTCCCGCCCTGCCAATCTTGCTTCCAGAAAATGTGCTTTCTAGACTGATGAAATTGCTTCTATGTACTAATATTATCAGTGAGCCGTGCTCCTAAGCAGCTGACTCACAACTTTCGTTTCAATCAAAAGGAAAGACTCTTCTAGGCTCTAGTTAGAATTTGAATAGCTGCCTTTTCCCAGTCCCCATTGGGAAGCAGTGCTCTGGAGCTTCAGTAACTGGAAGGGTAATCATCCCACCTGATCAGAATCAGAGAAATTAGAGCATTATAACTGGTGGATGTTCCTATCCACCAGTCATTTTCTAATGTGGTCGTTTTCAAAGCAAATGAGGTTGTCTTGCTAAACAGATGGAAAAAAAAAGTTAAAGGGAAATGGGACAGGGCTGGGCATGGTGGTGCATACATTGGGAAGATTGTGGTTTGAGGCCAGAATGGGCAATAAGTTAGCAAGACTCTATCTCAACCAACAAACTGGGTGTGGTGCTGTATGTCTCTAATCCCAGCTACACAGGAGGCCTAGGTAGGAGGATCAAGGTCACAGGTAGACCCCTGGCAAAATCATGAGACCCTATCTGAAAAATAACTAAAGCAAAAAAGGGCTGGGGTGTGGTTCAAGTGGTACAACACGTGCCTAGCAAGTGTGAGGCCCTGAGTTCACACCCAGTACAAAAAAAAGAAAGAAGGAAAAAAGGAAAGAAAGAGAGAGAGAGAGAGAGAGAGAGAGAGAAGAAAGAAAAGAGGGAGAAAGGGAAGAAGGGGGGAAGGAAGGAAGAGAGAGGGAGGGAAGAAAGAGAAATGGAAAAAGGGACATAGAGAAAGTGGAAAAAAAGAAAACCTACTATTCCAGACATTTTATAATTATTATCTCTTTCCACTCTCACGACAGCCTTGTGAGCTAAAAGTTACCAAGCCCTGCCAATCTTACAGACAGAGGCACTGAGGCTCTGAGCGTTTTGAGAATGTGGATCCAAAGCCCAGGCTCTCCACTACACCACACTCGCTCCCAGAGATTCAAACTCTGTCTGGGGAAACTGTGGCCTGAGATTGGATAGACAACACCAGAAGTGATCAGAAAGGAGGCACCAGGAGAAAAGGAGCCCCCTATCCTGATTACAGAGAGATTCTAGAAGGCTGAGGGAGGTCCCTCCTTTAAGCCTTCTCAGAAGAGATTATCAGTCCCAGGAAGGACGCTAGATCACTGGAGGCTCTTAGAACATTAACAGACTTCAAAGCAGTGTAGTCTACAAGAAAATTCTACCAAACATTTAAGGAAGAAATAATATCGATTATGCACAAAATCTTCCATAATATAGAAGAGGAAGTAACACAGATAACTTATTATTACCTGGAAGGTACCAAAACCAAGACATTACAAAGAAATCTACAGGGTCTGACCCATATGTCCTACTCCAAACATACACACACACACACACACACACACACACACACACACCCTTTTCTACCTCTTCCTTTTCTTGGTTTAGAATTCCTGGATAGGGTTATATAAACTCACTTGTGTCTCTGAGGCAATAATCTACTGCAAATTCACCAGTCTGAGCATCTTCAAAGTGAAGTGGAAATTGGACCCACCTCTTGTCCATGTATTTCTTCTTATAGGTTGGTTTGAATTATTTTTCAGCTTTGTTGTTTAAAAGGTATTGAAACATTTAATACTCCCCATTATTTCATTTCAAATTTACAGACAAACTGGAGCTCAGTAAGGTAGAGTGAGTTTCTGCCACTCACCCTGTTGTACATGACAAAATCCGTGAACTTGGACTATGCTGCAGAGTGTACACAGGTATGATGGCACCCAGCCCCAAAGAGGGCAGTCTCACTGGCTATGTAGGGCACGTGTGAAATAATAAGTGGACAATAACAGCTATTTAATAAGACCTTCCTGTGATCCATGCACTGCACTATATATTCTCTCTTCAGTATCTATATTAGTCAGACTTTTCATTGCTGTGACAAAAACCTGAGAGAAACAGTCTAAGAAAGGACACGGTTATTTTTACTAACAGTTTCAGAGGTTTCAATCCATCATGGATAGCCTGAGCTAGTGAACTTCCTCCTTCTCCCTCATTCATTCCATTCAGTCCCCCACTCTATGGGATGGTGCCAGCCACATTCAGGCGGGTCTTCCCCTCTTAGTTAATCTCATGGAAACATCCTCACTGTTACAGCCAGAAGTGTGCTTTACTAATCCCCATGTGCTTCTCTATCCGATCAAGTTCAAGATTAAGCGTCACAGCATCTCATTTGATCCAGTCACCCTCATGGAGTAGGTTGATTATCCCTGTTTTACTAAATGAATCTGGGGGCAGTCATTTAACATGGTCAAAGAGATACATAACCAGTGGTAGACTCAGGACTTGAACTTAGCCCTGAGGCCAAACTCTGGGCTCATAATCACTGTATCTTGCTTCATCTCACAAAATCAAGGATCCTGGAAGAGATAAAAATGGTATGTTGGAGAGGGAAGTGGGTGGTGGGAGTGAGGGTGTTAGGGCAGTGGAACATGGTCAAGAAGTGATTGCATCTACTTGGGGATATATATGGGACAAGACTGTGTGGCAGTGGAGAGGCATCTTGATCTACAGACAGGATTTGAAAGGATGTTGATGAGTGAGGGAAGGATGGATTTCCAAATGGAGCCTGGGGTAAGGAAGGGTGCTTTGTAATAATCCTATTCGGAAGGAGATGTTGCCACTTGGTGTGAGAACCAGTTATTAGGTTGCAAGAAGTGTGATACTGATGGTAAAGAAGGAAAGCTTGGTTTCTTGTAATTTTCCCTATAAATTAAAGTCATGATTTTTTTCTTACAAATACCATGGTCCCTGTATGCAACAAACGCCCATCCTATTGGGAAGACAAACAATTAAGCGAGCGATTACAGCGCAGCCGTAAGTTCTATGAAAAGACTAGGAGGCACAGAGTGGTCCTGCCAACTCAGACATAATGGAGGCACGCTGGAGAATGATGCCCACGCTGAGAACTGGGGAACATTGGGTACTGCCCACGAGACAAAGAATAGGGTTCTGGACAGTGGGAACAGCTTGTGCCAAGACCCAGGCGGGAGACAGACCATACATAGCTTGTCTGAGAGGCTGCAGGTGTGGCGGAAGAGGAGAGAGCAGGTGGGAATTGATAGCATGGGAGGCCAGGGGGCCTACACGGGGTCAGCTCCTGATGAGGCTGTGTGCATGTTAAAGAGAGGATGTGATAAGGTGCCCTGGCCCTGCGCGGGCACGGGCTGGCTTCCCATTGCAGTCAGCAAATCAATTACGCCCTCCACCGACTTTCGCCTTGTGTATTTAGAATGCATGGAGTTTGCCTGCCAAACATCTGCTCTCGCTATTAAGCATGCCATGGTAACCATTGCACTCCCGTGCGTCAGCGCCACCAGGGTTGGTAATAATCACAAGTGTCAGAAACGAGAAAGAATGGGGAAGGAAAGCTGTGCAACATCCAGCGGCAAGAGGATTGGGCTGGCAGCTCCACTCTGGGGCCCCGCCAGCTGCACCTTCTGCTGCCCTGCTGGGGGCAGGGGAATTGATGTGGCTCTGGCCTCCTCTTGCCCCTTCTGTTGATCCCTCTCCCTGTATTATTCATTCGCTGTTTCCACCGACGTTGGAAAATGCGCGTGCCTTGCCAGAACAACATATGTGCCCCTGCGTCACTGTGTGTGTGATAGATAAACCCGCCAACAGCTCGCCAGACCCAGGGGCCCTCTGGGTGAAGACCTCGCGTTGACACAGGCAGGCAGCACAGCGTCCTGGCAGGGGAGACGCTCTGAAGACGTGGACCTGGCTTAGGATCTCAGCGTGGCAACTTTATAGCCTTGAGACGCTGGGCAAATCTCTTAGGTTGTCTGAGCCCTCCTTGCCTGGTTTGTTAAATGAGGGTAAGGACGCTCATCTAGAGTTGCATGGGGACTTGGAGATAATGGATGGGACATAGCACAAAGCCTCTCACATAATAGGCTTTCAAGGTTAGCTATTTTGATTTTTTAATTGAGCTCTCCAAAAATTGCTAGGCATTGTGCCAGGCTCTTTAGTCAGATTACTGAATCTCCGCAACAACTCTGAAAAGTAGGCATCCTTGTGCCCATTTAGCAGATAAGAGGACTGAGGCTAGAAGTAAAGTGACTCATCACAGTCCTTGAATAGTAATGGCAGGCAGGCCAGAGGGCCAGCTCAGGGCTTTGGCCTCAACCCAGCTCTTACTGCTTAAGTCATACGGCCTTCCACTCCTGCAGAATTCTTCACACTGAGCAGAAAGCTCTCTATTTGGTAAATATTATTTAGAGATCCCAGTTCTGCTAGAGCCACATAAAATGAACCCACTTCCTCTTCCAAACAAAAGCCCTTCAGAAAGGCAGTCAGCTCCTACAGCCCCAATCTTCTTTCCTCTGGGTCCCTGGGCTTGTTCTCTCTGTCTGCTGTGTATACCCCTCCACACACCCCACGCCCCACCCCCCCACCTCCGCAGGTGCCTCTCTCAGAGGTGGGCCGGGAACCCGTGCTGCGGGATGCCTGCACGAGGTTTAGTCTCCCTTCCAGCCCTTGGAATCACTGCACCCTAGGCGCACACAGAGTGCGGGAACTCGGAGCTGGCAGGACTGGCGTGGTCATCAGGAACACGCCCCCTCCGATCGCCTTTCCGCGTCTCCCTGGATCGCTTCTCCAAGCCCAGAGCTCGGTAACGTGGGTTCTTGCGCCCTCTCGTGGACATGGAAGGAAATCTGCGGGAAATGAGCAGAGGATCAGGTGAACAGGAAGAAAGGGCTAAAGAGGCTGATGGTCTCTATTAATAGAGCAAAATAGCAGCAGCTGCCGCTTGTTTGTGTCTCTCACCAGGTTGGTGTGAGATAAGTGATTACCCTGCAGGAATAATCAGAGTGGGCGAGCCTGACTCCCCTGACCACTATTTCTGATGTCAATCAGAAAATAGGCAGGTGTGCCACCCTGTCTCTGCTGCCCTGCCTTTTTCAAATTCCCATTCAACCGCCCCCTCCCCTGTCCCCAGTGTTCTTCTAACTGTGCTAAGGACATATGGGAGAAGGCGTGTGTGAACACCCGGGTCCCTCCCAATTCTGCCCCATAGGATACGGAACGTGAGGGCTCTGAGATCTGCAAAAGCCCAGGAAGGATGCACCAGCAGAGTATGGGAGATAGCAAAGAGCAAACTGAGGTCAGAGAGCTACATGAATGGCACTCATAATTGCTGACATGCCCTCTGCTGGCCCCATTCTACTGCTGTATGCAAATATTATCTGTGAGCACTTTTTTTTTTGCTATCAAAATCTCACCGGGGGTCATTGTGCAAGATGCAGTGAGAGTCTCTCCCTTCAGTTCTAATATTCATGAACTCTAATACAATATTGCCATCAGATCAAGTTCAACCATCTAACAGACACTTGAGAGACTGGGCTACAGGACTGCTAAACTTTTATAGTGAACTAAGGCTTGGAAGCAAGGGGGTGGGGGTGAGAGGGAGGGGGTAGGGGGAAGGGGGGGAGGGGGAAGTAATGACCCAATCATTGTATGCACATATGAATAAAGGGAAAACAAAAGAAATAGAACAAAAATGAAAATCAAATATTTGTTGAGTACCTCAACATATATGGTATTGACACCATGATTTCCTTACTTCATGGTAATAGGTCAGTCTTCAGCAAAGTCAAGAATGAACCAAAACATGGAGTTTGTTTTTATTGCCTTCACTTAGTATCCTTACAACCAAGAAAGCTTATGTGTCAGAATCAGACCCAGAAATAAGAAATTTCAATTGTCTTATTCCTTACACAGAATTATAGAACAACTGTTTTCCCTGATTAAATGTCTTCAGTGCTTCAAAACTTTATGAACATGTCCCAAACCACTAAGTTATGGTCTAGGTTGGAGCAAGTGAGTGCTGCACACACCCACCACAAAGATAATGCAAAAATCGCTGTTGTAGTAACTTTTGAGCTCCAGTCTTCCTGCTCAGGCCCTTCACACTTGTCTGCCACTTCTGAGGCTCCATTTTCTGACTCACAGACTCATGTTGTCACTGTCTTGGAACAACAGGCAGTGGATGACTGAAACAAAGTTGTCCCTGCTCTGCTGAGACTCCCCATGGAGAAGTCCTCTGGAGTGACAGGCATCAACAAGCTGCCCTAGTTCAGGCTGTACCCCTCCCATCTGTCCTCCCTGGAATGCCGGGCTCTCCAGGCACCCCCACAGCTAGCCTCTGGAAGGATCCATTCACTTGTGTGTGTGTGTGGAGGGGGATAGGACTGAGAGGAGAAAGGGGGGATGAAGTAGGATAAGAGACAAGAGATGGAGGAGAATAACAAGGAAGAGGAAAAAGGGAATAATCCTATAAAATAGTTCAAAACATTTTCATCTGATTCTCCTCAAATAATTCCATCTTGTGTTTAATAGCTTTGGCTATCTTTTTTGAACAAACATTTTTGGAAGAGGAAAGGGGGTCGGACACCATGAACTTTTTATTTAGAATGCTTTTGGTTTCAAATAAGCTATTTCTGATTCATCTGTTTCCTTTGATGTTATCATGTACAGATGGAGATCCCAGTGCAGTATGACCTGAATCATTTTCAGTTCACATTTCACTTGTTTAGGTGAGAAGAGGAAATCATTCTTGCAACAGAAGATTTGTGATACCACAACTGTTGGAAATTCCTGGGAATTTGAGACACCCATGTCAGACCAGGCTGGTAAATTGTGGAGAAGTCTGAAATTTTTATAGACACTGAAAAAGTTGTCTTTGTTCTTGACTTCAAGACACAAATTATTAAATTTCAGATTTAAAAAAAAGCAATGTCATTTTTTTCCATTTCTATTAGGAAGACCAATATTCAAAATAGCATAATCCTTCCATGTCCATACCCAGTGTGGCCCCTTTCTGCTCATGGGAAAGGAGCATGAGATGAGCTTTGCCCATGACTTAGACACAGGAGACAGAGGCTATGCTGAGTGTGTTTTCCACCTCACTCAAAATTACAACCCAGAAAGCCTAGCCTTGCTCACAGATACACACACAAAGCCAGAACCTTCTGCAGAAGGCAGATAACAAGGCAGGTGCAGGCAAGCAGAGACTGCCTCTGCGTGGAAAGGAAACACCAGGCAATCGAACACCTTGATAACGGTGGAATCCCCATGACTGCTGCTTGTGGCAGGCCATGTTAATGCAGCTTAAGGGTTATTTTCTCCTTTAAAGAATAGGTGGACTTTAAAACCCCATCTTCTTCCAGCCATGCTTTGCCAAGCTCCGTTAAACACCGACTCATTGAAAAGGAACGGCCTCTTTCCAAAAGGGAAATTTGATGTTTATTTGTGTAAACCTCCTTTAAGAGGTTTGCATAAACCCCTGGTGATTACATGGCCTGGAGATTTGTTCCTGGCTTTGTGGATCCTCCAGCAAGAGCGTTCTTTCGTGGTTATCTCAGCTCATTCTTAAAACTCATGTAAGCTTTTGTATCTGGAGTTCTCAGCCTAAATCATAAACTGCATTTGCTCAAAGGCTGGGTGGCTCAGAGATGGAGGCCAAGATCATATTTCAAGCACAGGGGGAAAAAAAAAGGAAAGCTTGGATATATGCTATAAAATGATTGGTGTGGGGAACAATTTTGCCCAAAAAGCTCATATTTCCTTAATCTAAATAGCTTGTGTTTTTCAACCACCCACCCCCACCACTCTCTGAGACATAAAAGCTGTGACTTCATAATGAATAAACAACCCAGAAGATAATACAATCAATAAAAGTTGTTTGCTTTGGTCATAGGATGGAAATGTATGCTGCTTACTTTTTGCCCTCTATCATGAAGTCAGACATATTAGTTGGTTCGTAAGTATAAGAAGGACTTAAATGCCTTTTGCTGAAAAGTACTGACTTCTGACTTAGGCCTACAAATTAACTGAAAACAGGAGAAAAACTTGGCATCCTTGCCACCATTTTGTATCTGTGTCCTTTGCTTTAAGCCATTCTCTCCTGCAGCTACCTCGGAATCTGTCAATAAACTAGGAGGGATGGAAAAAACTTCCCCCAAGAAAAGAAGCAGCAGAGACCCACAGGACAGACCACCTGCCAGGCAACAATAACTTGTTTGTCTTGACCCATGATGACAGCAATAATTTCTCCAGAACACTTCCCAAAAACAAGGACAGAAATAATGATCAACCAGACCATCCCCGTTTTATAATTATGCATATTTCTCTCTCCCGGTCTCCAATTCTTTATCTAATTAAACCTAAAACTTATGTCTGTACCCTAAAGATGGCTGTAGATGGGCTGAACTGCTTACTTTAGCCGGGCTGTCTGTGCTGTTTAATACATCTTTCTCTTACCTTCACTGTATCTCTTTATTTGGCGTATTGGGGTAAATAGCCAGACCTGACATGTGGAACCCAATCAGTTTCAGCCTGGGTCCTAGAACTTGCAATATTATAAGGAGAATCACAGATAACCTTTATCTTCTTCCGTTACTTTTCAGCTTTTTGCAAAGATATTTCTACTAAGAACCTCCAGCTGATTTTTGTTTGTTTGTTTTTTTAATCAGCCCCACCTGCATTTTTGCTATTAAAACCTCCTTAGTCCTCACTAGCAGCCACCTTGCAGTTTTGTTACATTTGCACTTAATGCATTAGACACAATTACTTGATGAGGGATGAGAGGATGTCCCTCAGCCTCCCAGTTTCCACTCAAAAATCACAGGAACTTGAGATCCACAATGAGAAAAATTGCAAGGAGTCTCACAAAAAGGAGAGTCTCACAAGAAGGTGGATGGTTTGGCAAGGACTCATTTTAGAATAACAAGATAATATAGGAAGAAATGGGAATAAAAAGGGAGAGAAAAACACCTCCTGCTTGAAATGCAGGAGTGGAAGATGAGCTAAAACATGTCAGCCTTTGTGTGGGTTTTATATGCTCTGAGCTGAGGAAATACATGTGATCAGAGTGTCTAGCACCCTTTAATCATTAGAGACAGTGGTGTGGGTGGCCAAGATAGGTGCCTTTTATTATTCATAAACATGGAGATGTGATGTGATCTGGCCCTCCTCAAGAACCATAGATGAGCCCAGGACTTCCATTGGACCACCACCATGCTCTGTCTCTACCCATTCAAGATGCTTTGTAGCTTTTTTTTTTTCCTTGATGGTACTAGGGTTTGAACTCAAGGCCTTGCATTTGCTAGGAAAGCTCTCTGCCACTTACACCATGCCACTAGCCCTTTTTTCTTTAGCTGTTTTTGGAATAGGGTCTTGAGTTTATGGCTGGGCCAGCCTACACCACTGTCCTACTTCTTACACCTCCTGTGAAGCTAGAATGACAGGTGTGATGGTGTGCCACCATGCCCAACTTTTATTGGTTGATAAGGGGTGTCCAGAATATTTTTCCCAGGTTGGCCTCAAACCAAGATTCTCCTTTCTCTGCCTCCTGAGCAACTTTGCTTAGCAACTTGTTAACATCTCAAAGGAGAAGACAGATGCAGAGAGCCCTTTTATGTCTCCCTATTCTTGTAACTTAACATCTAAAAGTAGTTGAAAGAAGGGGAGCTTGTTGCTCTGGTTTTTTTCAGTTTACTTTCTGGTTCTAATTTGTAAGTTTGGCTCTTTTAATAATTATTGTTTTTAATTTCCCTGATACCTCATCTCTCTATCCAGTCCCACCTGCATTTTTTTTCTAGTAAAACCTACCTTATCCTTACTAGTAACCACTGTGCCATCTTGTTACATTTGCACTTAATGCATTAGATATTTCACTTTAGGCAAAAGCAGGGCAATAAAGCAGAAAGAACTTCAGCTTTAGAGTTAGACAAGTCTGTGTTGTTTCCTAATTCTGCTGTTTACCAACTGCATGTTCTACCCGATCTTTAGTTTCCACCTCTGTAAACCAGGAATGGTGGGAATGAGACGTATCTACAGCACAGGGTTAATATGATGATCCAATTAAATGACATAACAAATATTTTTAAGGTCCCTAGAACAGAGCAAGCCTTTCATAAATATCCCCATGAAGGATATAGGTAATGAATGCCCAGGAAGGCCTTTGGAAGGAAGTAAAGTTGAGGATGGAGAGAAATACTGTAATGAAAGACTGAGTCAACATCATAGGAAAACTGGGCTGGTTTTACATAACTACCAGGCTAAGAATCAAGCTTAATCAGTACTACTTCTATCTGCCACCATCTCCTAGGCCAAATAATGACAGGACAAGAAATATCCATGATCTATGTTAGACAGCAGCATCAGATCTTGACCATCACAACCCTTCCAAAATAAATTAATTCTGCCTCACACCAAACATATGGGAATTTATTCATGATTTCACAATTTACTCACCTAACATGAAATTAGAGTGTCTAAGAACATGAAAATTCACATCTACCCTAGAAACAACACAACACCACGCTCACCACAGCTCACTGATGGGATTCTACTGAGCTGCTGATCCCAGATCATGCACACAGCAAACCTGGGAAAGGGATATTTGGGAAAGTTCATGTTGTCAACTATACAGAAGCCAAACTGTCCGTGGGTGATCACTCATCATATCTCTTATGTTCTGTGTCTTTTTTTTTTTTTTGCAGAAACATAATAGATGTCTTCTTGTGTTAGCGGTATGTAATTGGAGTAGTCCAGTGCTCAACCTTCTTGATAGGCATGACTGATGGGGATTTGCAAAGGAAACCCTAAAATGGAAAATTCTTCATTGGGTGAGTATGTGCGGAAAGCCCTGTTCTCTCTCTCTCTCTCTCCCTGCTTACTTACATGCTGCAAGCTAAACTTTTCTAGACCTAGGCTTTTAGCTCCACATTCTTGTGAAACTTTTATCACAAAGATAAATTAGGAGAAAGTCTGGTATGAACTGATTAGAAGACCTGATATGGTCAGATCTTTCTCAAGAGTAACCTTGTTCTGGAATGCATATGCATCATTTATGACCCACTGAAACTGGTTGCAAGTAAAGACAGAAAGCTAATCAGGTTAAGGTGGACTTCTTTGACTGAAGGTTGCCTTTTGCTCATTACCATGTCATTATAAACTCATTGTACATTTAAATTTTTTCTGCTGTGGCTAAGTGGTCCTGGGTAATTGCATGAGCCATTACCCATGGTATTTGGGAAGGACTTGATGCTCCAAACCCTTTAAACTTCAATAAAAGCTTGGCCATTTTCAAGAGGGATTTGAGCACATATAGGAGCAATGGCCTGAGGAGCAGAGCCCATTGACAGAAGGAAAGCTCCAGAATCACTAAAATTAAAGGTCATAGAATCTAAACTGAGTAAGAGGAGCATGTAAGGTAGGTGAATGTGTTAAGTGGCATATAAGGTTAAGAGGATAGAGACGAGAAATTTGAAGGAAACATCAGAAACACTGGAAAGACAGAGGAATATGATACTGGAAATTCAGGTATGCTTGTATGGGAAAGTGTAGCCAAAGTGAGTAGGAAATCATTAAAGTGAAGGAGATAAAGGAACTAAGTGACCAAAGTGTTAGATTGAGAATTGATGGACCTTGTAATATAGAAATCATTGATAATGATGACAGGAGTGAATCTGGAAAGAAAGAGAACAAACTGCATTCCAGGTTCATCAATGAACAAGAGTGACAGTCAACTAGTTTGACAGTGAATCATTGCCATACTAGTGGGTAGAGAGGAGGCAAGTGCTTCAAAAGAATGGTGATGTTGTGGAAAACAGAGAGCAAGAGGCATGAGGAGCCCCAAGACAGTTGCCACCTTAAGTTCTGGTGCTACAAGAAGGGGAAAAACAGCTGACAGGACTGAAGCCAGATGACTACTGGGGAAGCACTGTCCATAGGAGAGGCCAGTTTCAGTTAGAGCAAGAAAGTGGAAGGATTATTCAGACAAGAGATTGAGAACATGGAGGGTTTTGTTGATGATGTATTGTGAAGTCCGCAGGCACAGTGGAGAAGTTGGAGCATTGAGTGGAGGTAGAAAGTTTATCAGATTATGGATATACAGAAAAGGATAGGAACACAAGTGATTTAGGAAGATCCTGGCAGCATTCAATGTAGGAGGGGAAAAGGGAAGTGGTCTTGATAGTCTGTTAGGAGAAACTGTATGATCAGTTCTACTCACCCTCATTTATACACGTGCTATTTTGGCAATATTTAGTAGCACAGAGAAATATTCAGAGTTAGAAGGATCTTATTTTCTTATCAGAAACACTGAGTCCTTCTCATCACCTTAAATCCTGCTGTGCAATGTGCTAAGACAATATTCATGGTTTTCTACCTTCTGAAAGACTGATGGTATTGTTATATTTGATTCTTTGCATATTACTTATGGAGTAAATATCAATCATTTGTTTACCCAGGAGTCCTAAAATTTTAAGATATCATGGGATCATGTGTGTGTTTTTCCATCCCTTGCATTGAATATTCAGTCAGCCTTTTCAGAATAGAAACAAATGTCTTATAGTCCAGAAAGAGTTTTAGTGTGTTTGTGTGTGTGTGTGTGTGTGTGTATGAGAGAGAGAGAGAGAGAGAGACAGAGACAGAGACAGAGAGAGACAGAGAGACAGAGACAGAGACAGAGACAAAGACAGAATCTTTCTCATAATGACATTTTTCTTACTCGTCCAACTGGCTAAGAAGAATGCATGTGAAAATTGATTGGAAGATTTGTGTGTATGGGTAACTGAAGTTTTCACTCTAGACTTTTACTGAATCCTCCTGGTGTTGTCAAGATCAAAGTCTTTCTAGTTCAATTTCTCCCAGAGCATATGTCTCACTTCTTGCCAGAATAAAGAAGTGGTAATTACCTGGTTACAAAAACTCTATTACAATACGGAAATAGAAAGAATGCAAAATACTTTTTGGATCTTTGCCTCACCCCACCTTCCTTGGCACCTGATCATCCAATTTCTAACTCTTTCCAAGGTTCTATAGAGGGAATGGAATTTCTTTTTGCTACCATTCCCCTTCTGTAAGCCCTCTCCCTTCTGTTAAGACCTCTATCTCTTTCCCTTCCATGAACCAGTTATTCTCATGTACAAGCTTCAGATGTTATAAATGCTACTTCATGTATCAGTTGCACATTTTTCCTGCCAGTTACCAGATTACAGAGAAGAGGGCAGACACTCCACCTCTTACTTGGAGAATTAGATAATTCACAGCATTCCTTGAACTGCTACATTCCGTTTAGAATTATTTTTCCTTCCACATTTCTTTTCAAGAAGAAGAGGTTAAATCAGCTGTCATATAGATGATAAATATAAGCTTCCAGCATTTGAACCAGCAGGTCAAGTAGTTAAAATTGGAGTTAATTAGACTTTAGAAAAGTTATACACTGCATCACACCAATGCAAAGAAATGCCTGTTGTGCCTTGCAGTTTGCTTCATCTATTAAAATTAGCTTGGGTAGAAAGACAAAAGCATGGTCAGAAGCTTGAATATTTAAAAATCAGCCCTCTGCTCTCTCTAAAGTACTACATTCATTTGTGTAAACTGGGATGTAAAATCTGATGGAAAACACTCATTAGTTTACTGCATTCTGGAGCACACAATAATTTCAAATTCAGATGGGACATTCAGCATGAACTTCTCACGGTCTCCAACACAATAGCTCAGCAGAAATTTGCAGTTTTTCCTTTTTTCTTCTCCTTTGTGCATTTTATTTGATGATAATTTCAAATTTAAAGCAAAGGTGTAAGAATAAAGATTAATACATACAACATGTTTATACTCTTTACTTGTGTTCACTTACCACTAACATTTTGAATAATTTGCTATTTGTTTTATCATTTGCTCTCTCTTCTTTTCTTCTTCTTTTTCCGCCTCTTTCTGTCCTTATATATGTGGTGATAGATAGTACATTTACATATAAATATCTCAATATATGCATAATCATATGTATATATGCATGACATTTTTCAAATCACATGTGAACATAGATGCATGAGGTCATGGTGCATGCAACCTTATCCTCTACTGTTCAGAAAACACACACACTCGATGGCCTTTGTAGCACTTTTTTCCATGTGAAATCTCTTCAGTTTCATTTAATCTGAAACATTTTCCCAAACTTTCTTTTTTTTTTAGTAATTAGCATGTTGAAGAATACAGTCAACAGTCTCCTTTCTTTTAATAGAACATTTCTCATTTTGAGTTTATCTGATTTTTCCTCAGGTATAGATTAAGTTTACATGCTGTAATCCAGAATACTACATAGGTAATATTGTACCATGGTCTGGATATCAAAATCAGAAGCCTAGTATGTGCCCCATTTTGATGATGTCTACTTTTATTAACTAGTCAAAGTGTTGCCCAATTTTCACTGTGCTGTTGTTATTTCATTCCTTCGGAAGTAAAAACCAATCCGTGAAGAGGCACTTTAAGATCATGAAATTATCCTGCTCTTCATCCATTCATGATTCTTGCCTGAGTAAGTCTTATTATGATGATCTTATAAAATGACAAATTTTCAGGTCCAACCCTCTCTAACATACACCATTTTGTACTTAGCACTCTACTGTAAGCAAGGGCCCTTTCTTATCCATATATGTATATATGTATTCAATATATATAAATATAATCTGATATATATTAACTTAGATATATAAATACTAAGCACATATATGTATACCAAGTACACATATACACAAACATGCATATACTTGTATATATGTATGCACACACACTATAGCACACATACCCTATATTAGCATATGTGTATTTAATGTTGTATATGTGTTAATTAGAAATTATGAGGTCAAACTCATAACCTGTAACTCTAACACATCTCCACAGGATTCTTTCAGGCCCTCCTTCACTCCATATTCCCATGTCTCTTCTTTTGCAGTGAGAATCTTGGTTCTGCAAAACAGCAGCATGCTTACTCATAAGCTTGGTCCTTTAAAATAGTTCAAGAATTACTTTGCCCGTTTCTCTGTAAAAACCAAACTTGCCAAACTCTTGATAAGAATTTGTTTTACTCTTTCTCCTGACCCACTCCACCCCACAAGGCTGAGGATATATAATTAAATATGTTCTCACCTCACTTAGATGAGTTATTTCCCCCTTCCCCATGGTTTTTTATTCATTTGAAATAAAGTGAGTTTTGTTGTTTGATCATTCTCTTTTATGTCTTGTCAACTACTTTTTGCCATTGTCACCTCTTTCTTTCATGTTCATTTTTATAACTTTGCTCTCATATTAGTGGAATTTCAGAAGGATATTTACATAGATGATAGATAAGTAGATAGATATTAATATTAATTAAACCAAAATGATTTCTAAACATGTTAATGAAATTAAATGTGTATTTGACAGACTAGGCTTCATTATTCCACGGTAACAAATGATCCCAAAATTTCAGTACTTACATAATGTTTTTGTTATTCATTGTATATTGCTGTGTGGATCAGTTGGGTCATCACAGTCACTCAGAGACCAGGTTGATGGAGGAGCCAATAGCACAAATGCTTCCACAGATAACAAGGTGGTGGGAAAGGGCATGTAATAAGTAAGATTCTGACTCTCAAAGCTTTTACTCAAGAGTGACATCTCACTTCTCACATTTTACTAGCTATGTCTAATTTATAAGTAGAATGGGGAATATAATTGTGTTGCATGAGCAGAGGAAGATAGCTAGAACGTTTATGGACAGAACTATTGACTATAGCAATATTCTTGTCCCAAGACCTCCAATGCTTTCCTGACACTACTGAAATAAGTTCTGCAGACCTTATTATGGCCTAAAGATCTTGGCACAAGATGATCCTAATTTTCCAGGCTCAATTCCTACCACTCTCTACCTTGGTCTATACTCTGACCACATTAGCCTCTGTGGTGTTTTTCAAACTTACCAAATGTTTACTACATCAGAAACATTTTGTGATGTTTTCTATATCTGCAATACCTTCTCCAAGACATTCATATGGTCAACTGCCTCAGTTTACTTAAGTGTCTATCTAGATGCTATTTCCTCAAAGAGGCTGTCATAGCTAACATACCCTCCCCCCGACACTGCTGTTCTCTTTCTATACGCTTACTCTACTCAATTATCTTTCATAGCAATTATCACTGCTTGAAAAATATCACATATTCATTTGTTACTTTTGTTTTTTTTTCCCTCCAGAATGAAGGCAGTCTGTTCTTATTGTGTATAATACATTGCTGGAGACCCAGGACCTAGAACAGAGTTGGAGCTCAAGAAATACTTGTTGAGTTCATGATTGTAGCTTCCTACACTTGCCACCAGACCATAAGGTCCCTTTGGAGAGGGTCAGTGCTTAATGAGTGTCCACCCAGAGAACCTGCCTGAGAACCACTGTCACAGTGGTTTGGCCTTTTTCACCTTTGACCTGTTATATCACTTACACTCTCACACCAGGAAGTGCAGCTGCCCAGCCCAGAGGAGAACTTTTCTGGACCTCCCCAGGTTTTCCTCTAACTCTGTGCTCCTACTTAGTACTCTCACTCTTCAGACTGTACAAGCTTTAGTCTCACCTCTTCCATTTGCTGAAAATGCTTTACTTACTGTCTACCTGAACCTTTTTCTCTAAAGCTAAAGGGAGCCATCACTTTTATGCAATGCCATATTCTATACATATATTAAGGCATCCCATTGTGCCTTATAAATGTATGTAATTATTATTTGTCAATAAAAATAATAATACACATTATTAAATAAAACAAATAAGCATTTTTAAACAGGAGGGAGGAACCAAGTCTTGTCCACTACTATATCATAAGTGCCTCTGTGCATTAGATAAAGGCTGGTGCCACACATAACATCAACAAATTTGTTGGATGGATGAAAACATGAATAAATGGTGGATGCCAGTTTGTATTAACTGTACATTGATTAACAACATATATTCCTAACATATCATGCATGATACCAAGAACTCAGGAAATAACTAATCTCTATTCTAATGTTGTTCCTCAATGCCACTGTCATTGCCTGAGTAGGAAGGAGTCCTCCTAAGTCCTCCTAATACCCTCTCAGCTGTCCTCACTGCCTCCAACACCAATTAGATGATGCCTGATAACTTCACCTGGCATTCTGCATGTCGGCATCTGGATTCTGCACCCCTAACAAGTCCCATGCCTCCTCTTGAATCTGCCATTGCTAAGCACCAGCTGATGACTGCCCAGACAGTAGCCATCTGCTGGTTATTAAGGAAAGCTAAATAAGCAAGGAGCTCCAGGGAAGTTTAGCAGAAAAGAACACCATATGTATTGAGAATTGGCTACCCGTTGGCTCCTCTGACACAGGGTTCATTATGGCCATGTTAGGCATGGTTCCCCCAGGATTACTCAGTTTCTTGGCTCATGAGAAGCCCTTCTGAGAAAGCCTGCTTTCGTGCTCCTCCCTGGTACAAAGGCAGCCTCACAGAACTTCATTACATTATTCTGTCAGTCAATCAGTGAGCCACAGTCTCATTAGGGATCAGGGTGGTCCTGGTTCAGGGTATCAATTCAGTTCAAGCTGTATAATATTTATTGAACTTTGTATTGGGCAGTCAATGGGGAGCAAAACAGACACTATCCCTCTCTTTATGGTGATTATAATGGAGTGGTCAAAGCCCTGATTTGGACAGCAGAGAAAGAAGGCAGAGGAGGAGATTTAATGCAAAGTGTTTCTCAGAGGGTAATAAGGATCAAAACCAAAAATGTCAAACTGAACACTTAAAAGGTAAGCCAAGCTATGATACTAAGTTGGCGGGAAGGAAGTTAGTTGAACAAGGAATGGGGAAAGAACAAGATCAGGAGAAAAGCCAGGAGAACCCTTTGTGACTAAGAGACACGAGGTGTTTCTTGTAATAACCATGTATTTCCTGATGCATGAAGAGGTCAGAATGGTTTTGTCAGAAATAAAGTGGGTTTAATCATGAGTGCATTCCTTTAGTATTTGTTGATTAAATACTATTTTTATGATATATGACTCAAGAGATGGAAACATAAAGAAGACCCGAGCTCAGTTGTAAGGTTCCTGCAGGCTTACATGAAAGATAAGAGCATATTTACTCACTAAAATAATAAGACACTCAAAGAAGATTCTGTTTTAGTTATCTTCTTTTGCTTTATTTTCTTAAGGTTAAGGACCTTAAGAGAAATGCAATTGGGTTGGAAAACTATTTATTTAAATTTTGGAAGGTAACATTTTTTCTGGGCCTAGAAAGCCATGTAGGAATTAGACACACAAACACATAGTAGTAAGGAAAAGATTAGAGATAAATAAAAATAAAGTGGTAAAGCAGCAGGGTGTAGTGGTAAAGAATATACACGTGGTATCTGAACTGATCAGGGTCAAATGCTGAGCAAATTACTTAACCTTTCCATGCCTCAGTTTCCTTAGCTGGTGTGGAGATTGTTTTCAAAAGCAGCTCCAGGATGTGAGGGCGATCTGGCTGCGACATCTGTCTCCCCATTGATCGCCAGGGTTGATTCGGCTGATCTGGCTGGCTAGGCGAGTGTCCCCTTCCTCCCTCACCGCTCCATGTGAGTCCCTCCCAAAGCTGCACGCTCGGTCGAAGAGGACTACCATCCCTGATAGAGGAGGACCGTTTCGGTCAAAGGTATACCAGTAGCTGCGCTCCCCTGCTAGAACCTCCAACCAAGCTCTCAAAAGCAGCTCCACAGTGAACATGGGGGGAATACTCATTATAAAGTTAGTTTTACAGTCCCCCCTTCAAGAAGAAGAATATAGCTCCCCTCCCCTCATTCAGGCTGGTCACTTCCTTTGAGTAACAGAATGAAATCAAAATTATGCTGTGCCAGTCCAGGCTTAGGTCTTAGGAATCTTTTCAGCTTCTGCTTTCACCTTTAGGAAGCCAGCTATCATGGAAAGAAACACATGCTAGACTCCTGAATGGTAGAGGACTATTCAGAACAGAGAGGCCATTGGAAGAGAATTGAGGAGCTGCAGCAGACAGTTAATCAATGCCTCAGAAATAGAAGGAGACCCTCGTGGGTCTTCCCATCTGAGGTGAATGACAGCAGCAGTACCACACAGACCTGAGATGAACATTTTTGCTGAGCTCTGTCCAAAGTTCTGATCCACAGAATTGGGAGCAGTGAAATGGCTGTTATTCTAAACTATTAAGTTTAGATGCCTATTGTAGCTGGTAAGCAATTACCTAATTCATTTTATAAACCTCACAACCACAAGAAGTGGCAGAGTTCAGTTAACATAATGGACAAAACTTCCATGTATTCCAGGTGTAAGGGCCATATATATCCATTGGAAAGGCTGGGGGAACAAATGTCAGGGAAGCCACTGCTGACTACTCAGACATGGGAATGGGTATGATTTCTGAACAGGAATCTCCTTGCATAAAGGAGAATAATCAAGGACTCTTACTTGTGGCAGCAAAGCAAATGGTCTTGAGAACTTTCAGAAGAACCTCTGAGAATTCCATATCTTCCCTTCCTTAGGGCTGCATCTGACTCAAGGAAAGCAGCTTGTCCTCCTTTTCCACTTCAAAAATATCCTGCCAGTAATGCTAATAACCCAAAACCATATGGGAAGGGGATTCTGGATAATGGAACCATTAGCTTTTTAGAGTTCCTAGATGGAGTGCTCATAATACTGAGTTGACAAGGACTATTTTGTTAGAGAATCTAAATCTTCTATCTAGATCTTTATATTGTACTGTGCCCCTTCCTCATCCCTGGAAGTCTAGTCAGGTCAGATGATAGAGAATTAAGAAGAATTTAGTAAGAGAGAGTAACGGAAGGGGTTGAACTGACCAAAGTAAAGTATACTCACAGCAGGAATACATCGAGAAACCCCTTTAAACATTGACTTTGGAATTAATAATGAAAGACAGGATTGTAAAATAGGTATAATGTGTATGGGGGGTACCTGTGGAAGGGAGAGGTTGAATGGAGGAGATGAAGGTGAGGGAATATGGTTAATGGGCTTCATATACATATACAAAATAGAACAATGAGCCCTCTTGCAATTGCTTTAAGTGGGGAGGGAGAGGGTTGGTGGGAAAGGTGATGGGGGAGATCTAACCAATGTACAATGTGAGACTATTTGGAATTGTCACAATGAATCCCCCTGTATAATGACTATACTCTAATAAAATGGGGAAAAAAAGACCCCCCCCCCACCAAGAAAAAAGATGAAGAGGAATTTAGTGCTGGCATGGTGGCTTACATCTGTAATGTCAGCTATTTGGGATGAGGAGACAGGAATATTGTAGTTCAAGGACAGCCTGGGAAAAAAGCATGACCCTATGTTCCCAGCTTCTCAGGAGGTAGAGGTAGTAGGACTGGAGCCTGAGGCCAGACCATGCAAAGTTAGCATGAGTCCCTATCTGAAAAACAAAATAAAAAAATTAAAAGAAATAAAGAATGGCTGAAGTGGTAGATCTCTTGCCTAACATGAGGTCCTGAGTTTAATCCCCAATACTACAAAAAAAGAATATTGTTTAAAAGAATCTTTTAAAAAGTAATATTTTTAAAATTAAAAAATATGTCTGAGAGATGTAAAGCCAAAACAAATGCTCCCACATTAACTCATGCTCTTGATTATAGGGACACAAATGTCACACAGAAGTTTTAGGTGGGTTTTCTTATGGAGATTTCTTCTAGTAGGAAGGAATGAAAAGGGCATTCTGAACCACAGATCATACAGGCAAAAGCCCAAAGTGATAAGTGAGCTTACCTACTGTGTGCAGGAAACAGAGAGATGCCCTTAGATGAAGTTAAAGTAGGAAGGTAAGCTGAGGCCAAATCACAAATGGCTAGGAGTGCTGTGCTTTCTAAGAAATTCACACCTTATCCTGAAGACATTGTAGATAATGTACTTTCTTTCAATAAACACATTGACATGGGCAGAGTCTTGTCTATGTCCTTAGATGGAGGTCATAGTTTCTTGGAAAGAAATAAGAATACAGTACAGCCTAGTTCTCCCAGCAACTAAGGGAGTTGGCTGGCTTCTCTAGTTGCACATTCTGACCACAAGGGGGCAGTCACAAGCCATCGCAGCTCAGAAGCTCTCTAGATTAGTTTAGAATTTCAACCAGATTTCAGTTGAGCTCCCCTATCATTTCATTCTTGGGAGCTGTTTTGTGTTGATTGTCTTTGGAAGAATGAACTTTTTCAGGGAATAATACCACTTTAAGAGTTTTCACTAAATAGTACTTGAGGTTCCTCAGGTCACATTCTAACCTGATCTTTTAAACTATACGATGAGGTTGCCCGGGACTTGGCAGAGCAACCACTGATGACCTTGTAAATACCATTTGATTTACAAAATTCAGCACACAATGTACCCTGGCCCCATGCCCTCCATTTTATAGATTAGAAAAACATGCCCCAAACAAGGGCCTGGCCAGAGAAACGCAGTACACTTGAAAAACAAAAGTAGCCAGAAACAACATAGTGGTCAGGAGGCTGACTGCCTGGGTCCAAATCCTGTCTTCACCGTTTAGTGGATGGATAATTTGTGGCAAACCCCTTCACTCCTGTGCCTCAGTTTTCCTGTCTTACCTTCCTCAAACTAAACTAGTTTCTAAGAATGCTTTTAAAATGCTTTGAAGATTGCCACAATTAATAAGAAACACATGCATTGCATATTATCATTACAATTTCAAATGTTATATTGTCATATTTAGAAATTATATTGATGTGATTATAAATATAAAGGTTATTTTGTAATGTGTAAGTTATTCTATTTTTGCTTTATGAAATCTAATCTTTTCACCATCTTTTAAAATATTCAATATTCTTACCTTAATGTCTCTTTCAAACTGCATTTTTTAGTTTTGGTATTTTGTAGAATGAGAATTTTTCTTCTTTTTTAATCTGCTAACTCAGTCAACAAAATAATTATTGAGGCTTTGCTATGTGCCAATCATTGGCAATACAGCAGTGAGCCAAAAAGATCCAAAAGTGACCTCATGGAGCTCACATCTGAATGGGGAGCAAAAGGAGGAAGAATGAATGATCAGGAAAATGTGATGTGCTGAGTGGGAATTTGTACTACAGAGAAAAACTGAAGCAGGAGAGTGAGGATAGGGTGTTTAGAAAATTGCATGGTTTAGGATCATGTCTTTAGCAAGCAGCAATTTGTGCATTGAAAAATGAGCATGCACACGCATCTAAAGCAACAACTGAATTGCTACTTCCACTTCAGCTCCCGTTCCTTCAGCCCACCTCAGTCAAGCTTCCTTTTGGGCCACTCAACTGGGATGCTCTTTGGTCATCCATGACTTCCACTCTGACAACTCCAGTTGGCGTCACTTTTCTGCTCTTACCTTACTTTACCTCCACAAATATACACTGCCACTCCATCCTACTTGAAAATCTTATCTCTTGTGTCTATTTTGATACCAGACTCTTTTATTTTCTATTCCTTAAAAAAGAGAAAGGCTTAAGATCTCTTTTGCAATACCTTTGTCTCATCCTAGTCTTCCCTTGCTGACCCAGTCATAAAATTTACTTGCCAGGACTCGCCAAAACTGTCTGCTGTTTCTTTGGTAAACTTCAATTTTGGAACATACTTTCCAGTATCACTGGTCTCAGTTGGTCCACCTCTTGGTGGGAATCAGAATAGACCACCAAGAATAGTTGTCATATCGTGTGGAATTTATTTGATGCAAACAAGGAGACCACAGATATCACTTCTGAAGCTGTGACTCCCTAAAATTGGGACAAGATGAACAGGCAGGGAATACCTGTTCGGGATGGGAGGTTACCATCACATGCACGGGCAGGGCAACCCTGTGCAGGTGTAGTCTGACAACATGCTCCTTCACACTTCTCCTGCTCTAGAAATGAAGCTTTAGCCCATCACTGGGTGGTGATTTTGGTATTATAAGAAGTAAAGTTTAACTGTTGGTCACTGGTCCATGCTCCATAAGGTTGCTTCAGGAGCATTATTTCTGAAAAACAACTTTAAGGAGATTTATTAGAAAAACAACTCTATTTGGGAGCTTAGGAAATACATCCCATTCAATACAGTCTGCATTCTGCCATCCCAGGCTACCGAGTGAGAGAGACAACCTGTACCTTGCTTTTCAACATTACCCTTCTCCTAACACCAGACTTGTGTGCCTTTAAGCTGCCAACTTGGAAGAACTCTTGCTAACACCAATATAGTTCCAATCACACATTCCTCTCCCTCCATATCCATTTCCTCATGAGCAATCCAAGTGACAACACAGCATGTGAAGCCCCAGAGACGGGATCCGGCTGCACTTTCAGACCCTCCCTTCTGTTAGCAGTTATGAAAGACTTCCTCCCGTTCCTCCATTTGTCTGGTCTTTATTTCAAGACTCTTGTGGGCTTCTTTTCTTTTCAAATTCTAACTTTAGCATATCCAAGACTCTCTGGGATGCCTTTCCTCCTCTATTTGTCCTCTTCCTAGGTGACACCATTCATTCCTGTGGCATCAAGATACTCCTTCCCAAAATACAAAGCTCAAATATTCAGCTATCTACATGATATGTCCTCTTGGATATCAAAGTTAACACGGAGGAAAGAGATTTATTTCCCACTAAAACATGCTCTCCTTTCGTTTGTTCCCATCTCAACAAATAGCATCATCACCTGAAATTGAAACATTACCCAAATTATGCTTAATTGTTCAAAATTGGTTGGTCCAGTGTCTTCTTCTGAAATATGGGAATAATAATAATAATGCCCCCTTCAGAGTGTGGCCATTGAGACTGGGTTACCATGTGCCCAGCACATAGAGCCCCTCAAAATGTACACTCATTGCCTTCATCTTTGATTACTCTTTTCTCATAGCCAGCTTTTCTTTACCTCTCTACCTTGAGTCACATGTCCTAAAGTCATGTGCTTCCCTTCGTATCTGCCATCACCAGTCTAAGCTGTTGTCATCCCTCAGTCTGTTCACTATGAGACCCTTATAACCAGTCTCCCTTACCTCTACTTTACACTTAAAATCCACATTCTTTATGGAAGACGCAGTAAGTTTGAAGAGAAAACAAAACTTATATTGTCATTTTTATTATAAAATTTCAACAGCTTCCCATAAAAGTTAGAATGAAACAGGATTGATAGAAATGCTGCATGGTCTCACTCACACATGGATTCTAAAAAAAATGGACCATATAAACGTTGAAAGTAGAATGGTGGTTTCCAGAGGCTGGAGAGAGTAGAGTGGAGGGAGGGTTGGAGAAAGATTGATCAATAGGTTCGAAGCTATACTTCAATAAAGACCTTCTGATGTGATATTACACAGTAGATTGACTATAGAAAGCAAAAATGCACTACACATTTCAAAAAGGTAGAAGAAAGGATTTTGGTTTCTTCTACCACAAAGAATGATAAATGTGTGAGGATATTATCTGTCCATCTACCTACTTATCTATGCTTACTTTAGTTTGAACATAACACAATGCATACATGTATTGAAATACCATGATACCCCACAAATTCATACAATTTCTGTGTGTCAATTAAATACGAACACAAATTCCTTACTGTAGCTTACAAATTCATTGGTCTACTAATCTCTACTCTTAGACTTTCAGAAATTACCTTCATTCTCCCTCTCCTTCACCCACTGTTATAGTTTGTGCCTTAAATATCCCCCTAAAGTTCATGAGAGCTCTGACATCATGAGTGGATTAATACATTTATGATTCTTAGCTTAATGGGTTTTGAAGGAGGGGTTTATTATAAAAGTGATCTCTCTTTCTATGTGTCTGTCTGTCTTTCTCTCTTTCCCAACCACCATGAGAGTTTGCTCCTCAATGTGTATATTCCCATGATGCTCTGCTTCATCTCAGGCCCAAATCAACAGGGATAAGTGACCATGAACTGAAACCTATGAGGCCATGAACCAAAGCAACATAAAGGTGACTAGATAGAAAATTAGTAAGAAATGTAGTTGTTGCTGTCACTGTACTTGACAATGTGATTCAGAAGCCTTTTGAACTGGCTTGTGGTAGGAGTTTGGAAAAGCAAGCTGAAAAAAATCTCAGAATGTTTTAAGTGGAGCTTAATGGGTAATTCTAGTAGAAACGCAGAAGACAAGAATGCTAATAAGAATGTTGCAAATAAAACTGCTGGTAAGGTTTCAGATCTGAACGAAGACTCTATTGGGAATTGTACTAGAGACCATTTGCATTATATTCTGACAAAGAACCTGTGTACATTGTGTCCATGCCCTGAGACTTTGTGTGAAGCTGAATTTAAAAGTAGTGAACTAATTAATCAGGTAGGAGAAATTTTAAGGTAAGACAGCATTCAGGCTGCAGTATGAGTGGGCATTTCTGTCCCCTTCTAACTAGACTTGCAGTGATAGTTGGGAACAAAAAGCAGAGCAGAAAGATTTTAAACACTTGCAGTTTGACCATAAAAGCATCATGTGAAAAGTTGAGATAAAGAAAGCTGTGGGTTGCCAAACAGCTCATTGCTGCTAAGAATAAGGCAAGTATGTTTACCGAGACAACAGGAAAGCTGTCTTGAGAGCATCATCAGAATTATATAGCAAGCTCAAGAGTGTAAAATTATCATTCTTTTCAAAGACTTTTGTTTGAGAAGGGAACCCTGAGCACTGTGGCCACACAGGCATACCTAGGGAATGGGCTGTCTGGGATCCATTTCCCCATGTCCACCCACCTAAGCCCTTTAAGCCCTCAGAGGGTTCTGCATGGTCTACAGGGCCCATCTATTGCTCCCACAGTGAAAGACCTCCTTCATGGTGCTGGTTTTGCAGGCATGCAGAATGCAAGTGTTGTGGAGTCATGGAGGCTTCCACCCAGATTTCAAAGAAAGGTGTGGGAGGGCAGGCAGTGGGGGCAGGGTCATACCCCCTTCAAGGAGCCCCTGAGAGGACAAAGACTGAAGCTGTGAAATTGAAGCTAAAGTTGCAATTGGACCCCTCCCTCCCACCATCATGAAGTTGGAGATACCAAGAACATAGAATGCCTGCTGAGGGAAGCTGCAGAGTGAGCAGAGCCAGACAAGAGAAACCATCTTGTTGACAGCATGCAAGACCTTAGGGGCAGGACTTCCCAAATCCTTCCAGTCTCACATCATACCATCATGTGACTTGGATGCCAAAAATGGAGCTACAATATGTAATATTTTCCCTGTTGTCATTTGGTCTTGCTTTGGTCCAACTCTTTGTTATTTGCCCATTCTTCCATTTTAGAATGAGAATTTTACCCTGTGCCATTGTGTCTTCCATGTATGTAACATTCTTTTTTATTTCAGAGGGCTCAAAACTAAGTTTGCCTTGAGTCTCAGAAGATACTTTGGACTTGGACTTTCCAGCAATGCTGGTACTGTTAATGCTATAGAAACGCTTGGAGATGGACTAAACAATATTTTGAATTGTGAGATTGACATAAGCCTTTAGAGGTCAGGGGTAGAATGTTATTTTTTGGAACTTAAGTGTTCCTCCAAAAGTTCATGTGGTAAAGGTTTGGTCCCCAGTGCAATAGTATTCAGAGGTATGGCCTTTGGGAAGCCATTGGATCATGAGGGCTCTGACTTCAGGAATAGATTAATTCATTTATAGATTCATAGCTTGGTGGTTTGGAGCAAGGGGTTTTGGTATAAAAGCTAGCTCACTCTCTCTGCTTCCTGGATGTCATAAAATAAGCAGCTTTGCTTCTGCAATAATGTACTTCTTAATTTCAAGCCCAAAGCAGAAGGGCTAACTAATGCACTCGCACTGCCCTGGTCATGTGACTACACCACAGTTCTTCCCATTTTAGGACCTTTACACTATCTAATCCTTCTGCAAGGAATTATCCCCCTCCCCTCAACTGTGCTAATATTTCTGGTTCCTAACTAGCACTTATGCATAAATTAATGTTCCTGCAGGGAGATGCTCCTCCACCACCAAACCTCAAGAAGCCACCAGTCACTTTCTTTCATATAACCCTACTTTACTTTTCTCAATAGTGCATAGGGCTATTTAATTTTCTATTTTTTATTTATTAGTTTTTTGTGAGGTGCCCCCAATGTGAACCTATGTTTTACAAGAGCTGAAGTGTTGTTGTCTTCCTGCTGTGTCTGCAGTCAGGAGATCAAGGATTAAGAGAACCTAGTGCTGATAAAGTTTCAATAAATGGCTATGGACAGCAAGGAATAAAATTCCTTATCAGCTATTGATAGTAGTACCCATTGGCCAACTCATCAGCTGCATTGAACTAGCACAAAGTCCAAAGGGCATTAGTAACTGGCTAAGGGAAATGTAGAATATTAATCAGAGTTGTTGCAGTGCCCTGTCATTGAACCAAACCTTTCAGTTCCCTAACTACTCACCTTTATCTGGACTGACACTGGGGTAAAGCACACCAAAAACCAATGCTATTCTTCCAACTGCACCTACCCAGCAGCCTGATTTTCTATTTTATCAATTCCTTTCCCTGTCTCTTATTGATTTGTGTCACCTATAAGCATTTTTACATGTTTTATGTTGTAATGTGAGAGTGTGTATAACAATTTGCATGCATGTGTATATATTATATGTGTATAGTAATGTGTACATATATCTTTTATAACTCTACATATATAATGTGTATACATATATGTATATGTTTATATATATGTCTGTGTATATATGCATATATATATATATATATATATATATATATATATATATATATATACATACATA
This sequence comes from Castor canadensis, assembly GCF_047511655.1. Lineage (NCBI taxonomy): Eukaryota > Metazoa > Chordata > Mammalia > Rodentia > Castoridae > Castor > Castor canadensis. Next base: position 114,156,592 of record NC_133392.1, read on the forward strand.
TGTATCCTATCTGGTCATTTAGCCTCTTTTTTCACTCATATCTTAATAGCACCCCAATTTTCTTTGGCAAAGTTATAGCTTTTACACTATGTGGATCTTGATGGGGTTATAAATCAAGGCATCTGAATCTCCTAGAAGAGGAATAAGTACATGACCTACCCAAGCCAGCAAGATTATCTCTACTCAAATTTGGAGTTCTGGGAGATCCAAAATGGCCACTAGGACACAGACACAGACAGTGTGAGCTCTGAGAACCAGGGACATTGCTGAGATGCTGGAGCCAGGCTTGGTGGAGGTAAAGCAACAGGGAGAGCTGAAACTTTTACACCCCTAGCCCATGGAAGGCTTCTGTATGCCAAACACTGAAAGATCAGGTGGGCCACCACCCCCACACCACTGCTGCCTGCCTGCCAGCCCACCAGCCACCAGCTCCAAACATCCTTGAGAGACCTTCAGCAGACAAAATGGGTGAGCCCCAAGTGTTATGCAGTATCCTCCAGCCACCCCTGGGATAAATCAGCACAACCCCCTGGACAGACTGATCCCTCTGAAAAAAAAAACTGAGTAAACAATGGAACTGAGAGAAATCCAAAATTGTGACTGGGACACAGATGCGGACAGCATGAGCTCCATAAACCAGGGACCTGGCTGAGATGCTGGAGCCACACTTGGCAGAGGTAAAGCACCAGGGAGAGTTGAAACTTTGGCACCCTGAGCCCCTAGCCTATGGAAGGCTTCTCCACACCATGATACACTGAGAAAATAGGTGGTCTGCCAGTTCCATGGCAGATGCTGGCTCCAAACCTGCTTAGGAGACACAGACAAACAGGACTGGATGTTAAGGAGTAATGCCAGAACAACTGAGACTGAAATTCTACTGTTCCTGAACCTTAATTTTTTTTAAGTGTTTGTTTGTCTTGTTTACTATTTGTTTGTCCACCATCTCTCCCTGTTGATTTCTTTGGTTTCCAATTTTTTTTCTTTTTCTTTATTCTCTTTCTTTCTTGATTTTGTTATTTTTTACTATTGTAAAAATAGTTTTACTATTGTAAGTTAGCTAACACTAAATTACACATAGACCAGGGACAGAAACAGAACCAAATGGAACAATGGGAAGATGAAAAAGGGATGGAAACCATTCTCCCACAAAAAACAAATTAGTACAGGATTCAGAGGGAAATGAAGAAAATGGATACCCAGATCCAGACTCCAAAAAACAAAGATAAACTATGCCAAGGAAAAAATGAAGTCCACAAGAACACTTTGAAAGAAGAAATCCTGCAAGTAATCAATCAGAATTTCATAGAGATTTTATTAGACATAGTCAACCAAACTGTACAGGAGGTACTCAAGAAATTCCAAGACAATAAAAATAAAGAATATGAGAAAACACAAAAACAAATAAATGAACTCATAGGAGCCCTAAATGAACACCAAAGTGAAGGAGAGAACACCATAAATAGAGAGATAAATGAATTAAGCATGAAAATTGACAATATTAAAGAGGAAGTGACCCATGATATGGAAAACCACAGAAAAAAGATTGAAATAGAAATAAAAAACACAATGGAAGGCCACTCCAGTAGAACTGAGCAAGGAGAAGACAGAATCTCAGAACTTGAAGATGAGATGGCAATTAAAAGAAAATCTGAAGAACTATTAGTCAGACAACTCAAGATCAGTGAAAGGAATATGCAAGAACTCACCAACTCCATCAAAAGACCAACCTGAGAATCACAGGCATTGAAGAAGGAGAAGAGGTGCAAGCAAAAGGAATTTGTAATAGTCAACAAAATAGTAACAGAAAATTTCCCAAATCTAGAGAAAACTATGCCCATTAAGGTACAGGAGGCCTCCAGGACACCAAACAGACTTGTCCAAAATAGAACTACCCCACAACATGTTATCATTAAAACAACAAGCACAGAGAATAAAGAAAGAATATTGGAGGCTGTAAGAGAGAAAAAAACAAATAGCATACAAAGGTAAACCCATCAAAATCACAGCAGATTTCTCAATGGAAACCTTAAAAGCAAGAAGAGCATGGAGTGAAGTCTTCTAGGCACTGAATGAAAATAACTTCAACCCTAGTATACTCTACCCAGAAAAACTATCATTCAAAATAGATGGAGCAATAAAAGTCTTCCATGATAAGCAGAAACTAAAACAATATATGACCACCAAGCCACCATTGCAAAAGATTCTCCAAGGAATTCTGCACACAGAAAGTGAAAGCAAACAAAACCATGAAAAGGCAGGCAGTACCAAACTACAGGAGAAGAAAAGGCAAGAAAGTAGAGAGTAACATTGATTCAGCTGCACACAATCAAACCCTTAAACAGCAAAAATAACTAAATGATAGGAATCATTGACATACCTGTCAATACTAACACTGAATGTTAACGGACTTAATTCCCCCATCAAAAGACACCGTTTGGCAAACTGGATTAAAAAGGAAGATCCAACAATTTGCTGCCTACAGGAAACCCATCTCATTGACAGAAACAAGCACTGGCTTAGGGTGAAAGGCTGGAAGAAGATTTACCAAGCCAATGGCCCCCCCAAAACAGGCAGGAGAAGCAATATGCCTCTCAGAAAAAGTAGACTTCAAACTTCCATTGATCAAACAAGATAAAGAAGGACACTCCATACTAATAAAAAGGGAAATACACCAAAAGGAAATAACAATTATCAACCAATATGCACCCATGTCAATGCACCTGATTTCATCAAACATTCTCTGAAGGACCTAAAACATATATAGACTCCAACACAGTGGTAGTGGGAGACTTTAATACCCCCTTATCACCAATAAATAGGTCATCCAAATAAAAAATCAATAAAGAAATTCTAGAACTAAATCACACCTCAGATCAAATGGACCTAGCCAATGTCTACACAAGATTTCGTCCAACTTTTGCACAAATATACATTCTTCTCAGCAGCTCATGGAAATTTCTACAAAATTGATCATATCTTAGGGCACAAAGCAAGCCTCAGCAAATATAACAAAATAGAAATAATCCCATGCATTCTATCTGATCACAATGCATTAAAACTGGAACTCAACAACAAAAACAACAGTAAAAAAACATACAAACAATTAGAATCTGAACAACACATTGCTCAATGATTAATAGGTCATTGATAAATTAAAAGAGGAAATTAAAATGTTCCTGGAAGTTAATGAAAATGAAAACACGACATACCAGAACCTATGAGGCACAGCAACGGCCATCCTAAGAGGAAAGTTTATAGCCATGAGTGCATATATTAAAAGGTCAGAAAGATCTCAAATCAATGACCTAATGCTACATCTCAAACTCCTAGAAAAACAAGAACAAGCAAATCCCAAAACAAGCAAAAGGAGAGAAATAATAAAAATAAGAGCTTAAATCAATGAATTAGGAACAACAGCAAAAACAAAAAAAATACAAAGAATCAATGAAACAAAAAGCTGGTTCTTTGAAAAAATAAATAAGATTGACAGTCCCCTGGGAAACCTGATTGAAATGAGGAGAGAAAAAACCCAAATCAGTAAAATTAGAAATGCAAAAGTGGAGATAACAAACACCAAGGAATTCCAGGCTATCATCAGACACTACTTTGAGAACCTATATTCTAATAAATTTGAAAATCTTGAAGAAATGGACAGATTTCTAGATACTTATGACCATCCAAAACTGAACCAAGAGGATATTAATCACCTGAATAGATCTGTAACACAAAATAAAATTGAAGCAGCAATAAAGAGTATTCCAAAAAAGAAAACTCCGGGACCTGATGGATTCTATGCTGAATTCTATCTGATGTTTAAAGAAGAACTAATGCCAACCCTCCTTAAACTGTTCCATGAAATAAAAAGAGAAGGAACACTGCCTAACTCATTTTATGAAGCCGATATTACTCTCATCCCCAAACCAAAGACACCTCCAAAAAGGAGAACTATAGGCCAATCTCCTTAATGAACATCAATGCAAAAATCCTCAATAAAATAATGGCAAACCAAATCCAACAACACATCAGAAAGATCATCCACCACAACCAAGTCACATTATCCCAGGGATGCAGGGATGGTTCAACATATGCAAATCTATAAATGTAATACAGCACATTAATAGAAACAAAGACAAAAACCACTTGATCATCTCAATAGATGCAGAAAAAAGCCTTCGACAAGATCCAACACCACTTCATGATAAAAGCTCTAAGAAAACTAGAAATAGAAGGAATGTATCTCAACATTGTAAAGGCTGTATATGACAAACCTATAGCCAACATTATACTTAATGGTGAAAAACTGAAACCATTTCACCTAAAAAGGTGACAAGGGTGCCCACTATCCCCACACCTATTCAACATAGTACTGGAATTCACAGCCAGGGCAATTAGGCAAGAAGAAGAAATAAAAGGAATACAGATAGATAAAGAAACTGTCAAAATATCCCTATTTGCAGAAGATATGATCCTATACCTTAAAGACCCAAAAAACTCTACCCAAAAACTCCTAGATGCCATAAACAGCTACAGCAAGGTGGCAGGATACAAAATCAACTTAGAAAAATCATTAGCTTTTCTATATACCAACAACGAACAAACTGAGAGGAAATATATGGAAACAATTCCATTTATAATAGCCTCAAAAAAAAATCAAATACCTAGGAACAAACTTTAAAGAGGATGTGAATGATCTCTACAAGAAGAACTACAAACCCCTGAAGAAAGAGATTGAGGAAGACTACAGAAGGTGGAGAGATCTCCCATGTTCACGGATTGGTAGAATCAACATAGTAAAAATGGCTATACTACCCAAAGCAATCTACATGCTTAATGCAATTCATCAAAATCCCAATGACATTTATCACAGAGATTGAAAAATCTACCCTAAAGTTCATTTGGAAACACAACACAATGATGTGAATAGCCAAGGCAATAATCAGCCAAAAGAGCAATGCTGGAGGTATCACAATACCTGACTTCATACTATATTACAAAGAAATAGCAGTAAAAACAGCATGGTACTAGCACAAAAACAGACATAAAGACCAGTGGAACAGAATAGAGGACCCGGATATGAATCCACACAGCTATATCCACCTTATTTTTGACAAAGGCACCAAAAATATACAATGGAGAAAAGACAGCCTCTTCAACAAATGTTGCTGGGAAAAGTGGTTATCTGTCTGCAAGAAACTGAAACTAGATCCATGTCTATCACCCTGTACTAGTATCAAATGGCAAAAAAACACATGAAAAAATGCTCACCAGCTCTAGCCATAAAGGAAATGCAAATCAATACCACACTAATATTCCACTTCACCCCGTTAGAATAGCCATCATCAAAAACACCACCACCAACAAGTGTTGGCAAGGATGTGGAGAAAAAAGGAACCCTCGTACACTCCTGGCAGGAATGCAAGTTAGTGCAACCACTCTGAAAAAAAATTTGGAGGCTTCTTAAAAATCTAAACATAGACCTGCCATATGATCTAGCAATCCCACCCCTGGGGATATACCCAAAGGAATGTGACTCAGGTTACTCCAGAGGCACCTGCACACCCATGTTTATTGCAGCGCTATTCACAGTAGCCAAGTTATGGAAACAATCAAGGTGTCCCACTACTGACAAATGAATGAAGAAAATGTGGTATTTATAAACAATGGAATTTTACTCAGCCATAAAGAAGAATGAAATCTTACCATTCGCAAGTAAATAGATGGAACTGGAGAACATCATCCTGAGCGAGGTTAGCCAGTCTCAAAAGACCAAAAATCGTATGTTATCCCCCATATGTGGATTTTAGATAGAGGGCAAATACAGCAGTGTTGGTGGACTTGGGTCACATGGCAAGGGGAGAACACTACAGGTTAGGAATAGATGGAAAACCCAAAACATGAAAGCATTTGATGTCCCCACTCCAGAGGAACTAATACAGAAACCTTAAAGCGAAAGAGGTCAATATGAGAAGTGGATCAGGAACCAGTGAAAAGATCAGTTAGAGATGAATCAACTTGGGTTGTAACACATTTGTACATGGAAGCAATGCTAAGAATCTGTCTGTATAGTTATCCTTAACTCAACTTGCAAAAATGCTTTGTCTTTGTTATTAATGCTTATATCTTCTCTTCAACAAAATTAGAGATAAGGGCAGAACAGATTCTGCCTGGAAATGAGGGGGGTGGGGGGCAGAGTGAGGGGGCAGGGGATAGTGGGGAGAAATAACCCAACAATGTATGCACATGTGAATAAATGAATAAAAATATTTGGACAGATGAAAAAATCAGCACTATGGTAATGAACTATGGTAAAAGTTCATTCTGATAGCAGCACCAGACAAGGTAGTGGAATGGTTCCTGTTAATTAGATACTTGGAGAATGTCCTAAATCCAATCCTAGATCTTGTTCTAGTTCTAATCTTGCTCTGAGTTTCAAATTAGGCTTGTGACCATTTTGTGGTTTTGGCTGTATGTAGTGAATTACTTTTGGTTAGTAAAAATAAATAGTTCATTTCTCTTTATATGCACAATGCATATCATTCCCTTATCACTTTTTATATTTATCATCCTCAGTAGCCTCTGAACAGTTCCTTTATCTTAGTACTTCCTTTATTCTCATTGCTTTTTCCTGTGCTTATCAGATATATTGGGTTAATATTTGTAGATCTTGTCAAAAGTAAATAGAAAAAAGTAAAAGTAAGATAATAAGCAAGGGAAGGCAGTTAATATATGTGCAATCAATAATACCATATTGTGTGTGTATGTCTGTGTGTGTGAATTGATATAGTTGTGATAAAAAAATCATTCAAATTTATGAAAGTTACTTAGTTACAAGTATGCACATAGAGTAATTTTAGTATGTATACAGTGGCAAATAACTAATACAGAGCATAAATGCTAAAGAGAAACTTCATTAAAATATATAACATATCATAATAGAAGCACTTCACAAATAATTTTCACAATCACTGTCTCCCTGGAATTCCCTGAAATTTGATGGAAGTAAACAAGAATTTCTCATCTCCACTTCAGTGAAGGTGAAGTTCAGAAAGATTAGGTGATTCCTGAAATGTTCTATAGCTATTAAAAAACAAAGCCAAGAACAGGAAAGAACTTGTTGGCTTACCCCCTAGGTATTTTCTTTATGTTAAAAGGTCATCTTAGATTTTCTCCATGTGAACAAGGCCCTTCCCCCACCACCACTAAGGTTTTGCTGAATCATCATTCAAGTTAATTGCAGCACCATAATGTCTAATACACAAACATATCACTAAAAATATTAATTCTACATAATCAAAATAAATGTTCACATTCAAGAAATTTAACACTGATACAGCAAAATTTGATTTTGTAGAGCTGTCCAAGCCCCTTACATCCTAGACTGGAAACCAGACATCTTTACAAATGCACTTTATATTAGTTAAGAGGAGAAATGAAAAGAAAGAAGCATCGATTTATACTATCTTTTGTAATTGCATGGTTATGCTTGCATTTTGTGTTTTCATGAGGATGCTAATTACTGCCTAGGGTGAATTCAGGATAAAATTTCTTTCCTTCCCTCTTTCTTTCTTTCCTTCCTGATTTCCTTTTTTCCTTTCCTTCTTTCTTTCATTTCCTTTTTTTTTTTTTTTTTTTTTTGGATATTCTGGAGATTGAGCTCAGGACCTCCCACTTGCTAGATAAGTGTTCTGCCACTTGAACCATGTCCCCAGTCCTTATTCTTTCAGTCTGTTTTTCAGATAAATTATAATACTTTTCTTTTGCACCTATAGCCCATGGTCCACAATCCTACCTCTGTCTCCCACGTAACTGGGATTACAGGCATGTACCACCAAGTGCAGCAGCCTAAGGACTTTCTTAAGCATCTCTTATAAACCAGGTCTGCTAGCAACATTTTTTTTATTTTTTTATTTTTTTTTCCTTTTTCTTTTATTATTCATATGTGCATACAAGGCTTGGGTCATTTCTCCCCCCTGCCCCCACCCCCTCCCTTACCACCCACTCCGCCCCCTCCCTCTCCCCCCACCCCCTCAATACCCAGCAGAAACTATTTTGCCCTTATTTCTAATTTTGTTGTAGAGAGAGTATAAGCAATAATAGGAAGGAACAAGGGGTTTTGCTGGTTGAGATAAGGATAGCTATACAGGGCATTGACTCACATTGATTTCCTGTGCGTGGGTGTTACCTTCTAGGTTAATTCTTTTTGATCTAACCATTTCTCTAGTACCTGTTCCCCTTTTCCTATTGGCCTCAGTTGCTTTTAAGGTATCTGCTTTAGTTTCTCTGCGTTAAGGGCAACAAATGCTAGCTAATTTTTTAGGTGTCTTACCTATCCTCACCCTCCCTTGTGTGCTCTTGCTTTTATCATGTGCTCATAGTGTAATCCCATTGCAACATTTTTTTTAATTCAGGCAATACTTGGGGAATTTTTTTTAATTCAGGGAATCTCTCTCTCTCTCTCTCTCTCTCTCTCTCTCTCTCTCTCTCTCTCTCTGTGTGTGTGTGTGTATTTCCTTCTGCACCTTGAATATGTCATACTGTGGCCTTCTGGCCTCCATTGTTTTGATTACAAGTCTGCTGTTAATCCTACTGAGGTTCCTTTGTATTATGCGAACTATTTTTCTCATGCTGCATTCTCTTTGTATTTTAACAGTTTTACTATGGTGTCATTGGGTGTGGATCTCATTGTATTTATTCTATTTGGGGACCATTCGCTTTTTGGATATGCACATTAATATTTTCCATGAAATTTGGTAAATTTATAGCCATTATTTTTCAAGTATGTTTCTTTTCCTTTTTCTCTGTCATCCTGTCTGAGTCCTACTTACAACATCTATATTGATGTGTAATCAAGGAAAAATATAAATAAACTTAGATTTAGTAACAATGGCAAGCCAGCCAGGAAGTTTTTTTTGCTTGTGGCTAAATGACCCTGGACACTTTCTGAGTTGGTCCCCAGTGGCTGCTGGAACCACTTTTACTCTGGGGACGTCCTGGGATCCCTGACCCATGTCTATCTGCCTTCACATCTGATGGTTGAAACAAGGAAACTGAATGTGATTTACAGACTGAATATCTGAGTAGGGCAAGTCACTGTGGTGGATGCAGCAAGGAACTCTTCACTCTTTGGATGATCTTATAAATAAGTTTTGTCTTATTGACAAAACTCATGAGTTTTGTCTACTAGGTAACTTGTTTGGCAAGGGGAATAGCTGTTGAACATTTACCTGTTCATTTGTGTTTGCATTTGTGCAAATTCACTTTTTGTTTTCAGAAGGGGAGACATGTCATCAATTCCCAAAGAAAAGCCAACTGGGACAGATTTTGAATAATTCTCCCATGAAAAGGGAAAAGATAGTTTTCCTTTGTAATACTGCATAGCCCTGTTATTGTTTGGAATCAGGAAAATATGACCTGAAAATGGCTATGGGTGATGCTTTCAAGTGAGGTTTTTATTTGACTTATTTGATTTTTCATCTCTAGAATTTTAGATTTTTTTCAGCATTTTTATTTGATTTTCTTTACTTTTCTTTGGTGGTACTGGGACTTGAACTTGTGGCCTCTCACTTGTTAAACTTTACTCACTTGTTAGACTCTAACACTTAAGCCTTGTCTCCAGCTCTTTTTTGCTTTATTTAAGCATCAACCCAGAGTCTCATGCTTTTTGCCTGGGATCAGCCACAGCTTGCAGTCTTCTACTTATGCCTCCCACCCACCTATGGTTACAGGCTTTATGCCACCACTCCAAGCTTGACATTTGAGATGGGATATCACTAACTCTTTGTCCAGGCTGGCTTTGATCCACAATCCTCCCAATCTCCTCCTCCCAAGTAGCTGGAATTACACATGTGTGCCAGTACACCCAGCCAACATTTTTATACCTTTATTGAATTCCTCTTTCAGATCCTGTATTGTCTTCCTTATTTTATTCAGATGTTTATTTGTATTCTCTTTGAATTAATTCAGGTGTTTATCTCCTCTTTAATTTCATTTGATTGTGCTTATGGGGATACTTTTTAATTCTTTGGACTTTGTCTGCTTCACTACCATTAGTGTCCACTGTTATATAGTTGCTTACTTTTGTAGAAGTCATGTGATCTTTTTTATTCATATTTCTTATGTTTCTGCATTGGAATTTGTGCATCTGTGGCTGAGACATTGATTGGAGCTTTTAATCACTATTTCAGCTGAAATAGTCTTAATATGCAGGCAGGACTGGGTAATGGCAGGTTTGAGGTGCAGTTTCTCACCACTGGACTTCAAGATTTGCCCCATGCTAAGGGCAGTGGGTCTGAACCCCAGCACCATGCAGAGAATAGAAAACTAGCTGCAGTCTCTCATAGTTCCTACTGTTCAGGATGGTGCTATATGGGGCTGAAGGCCAGCTGGTCAAGAGTCAATTGCTGACTTACTCACTTCAGAAGCTTCCCTTCTATCTGTACAGGAACTGCTGCTGTCTGTAAGGAGCCTTTCAGACAGTGGGCAGAGAAGGTTCCCACTCACTCCACAGAAACAGTTTATTCCCTCAGGGGCTGCAAGCATCCAAGCCTAAAGGTATTCTCCAAAAACACTGGAGAGTGTGGGAAGGAAATAGAGGACTGACTTCTGCACTGGAAGAGGCAAAATGAGGCAACCTGGCACTCTGCCTGTGTCAGTGCTTTAAGTCTCAACCCAGAAGTTGACCAACCTGTAGGAGGGAGAAGACTAGGGAAATTCAATAATCCATGGCATGTGAGCTCAGAGATTTCAGTCCTGCCAAGCAGAACACCACACATAGCTGAGAGGCAGCCCTGTCTGCCAGCCTGCCATGGACTCAGAGCTCTGTCTTGGCACTGATTCTCAGATGATAGGCCTTGTTCTTTGTACAGAGGCTGGGTCATTGACCACCATGCCCTTCACTGCCAGAGTTCTTTGCTGCTTCAACTTCTCAGTGGGTATTCACCTTCTCATCATATCCTTCTCTTCTCCAGGACCAACTCTTGAGACTATCTCCCACCTAGATATTGTGGCAAGTTGTCCCAAGCTTCCCTGAAATGCTATTTTTCCTTACTGTCAGGTACCCAGAATAGCTCAGTCTCAAATAATAGGTACCCTCTCAAGAAGATGTCTGGCTATGAACCCTGAGTTATAAGGAGTGACAAAAGGACTTGCTATTTCAATGCTAGTCTGCGATGCAGGAATCACTGTCACACTAAATACTACACTGGATTTATGATTTATAAATCTTATAACTGATAATCTTATAACTTATGAGCTATAAATCTTATATCTGTGGCTTATCGTGTGGCTAGGTGTACCAGTTTGTTGTCACCAGGTTTGACTGGCTTACTTTATAGTTGTGGTTTGGCTTCCCCTGCTCGCCTGGGAAGCCATGGTTGGAGCTATGAACTGTTTCCTTCTTTTCTCTGTGCAGCATTTCTGCTTCTTTATGTTTTTCAGCTGGCCTGTCACCCCTTTTGTAATTGCTGATGCTCTTCCTCTTTCCTTTGTTTCCTTGAGTCTTTTCATTCATGGAGTCATTCAGAGGAAGCTTCTAATCCACTGTCTTACCACGTTCCTTCCCCATCTGGATTTTTATGTTCATTTTCATTTAGTCTTCATGCCTAAGCATCATCTGGTGGCATTTCCATTTTACCAGTGAGTAAACGGGCTTAGAACGGTGATGTGATTTGCCCAGAATATTCAGTTATGTAATGGAAAAATTAGGGTTTTATTTTATTTTATTGTTTTATTATTCATATGTGCACACAACGTTTGGGTCATTTCTCCCTCCTGCCTCCACCCCCTCCCTTACCACCCACTCCACCCCCTCCCTCTTCCCCCCACCCCCTCAATACCCTGTTTTAAACCAAGATTATTTAATTCATGCACTTACTCTCTTCTAATGCCACCTGACTTTTCATGATGTAAGTAGAGGATAATTGACTTTTCATGACACAGTTGGAGAATATTTATTAAAGAAACATGTACCAGAACAGGCAGATTACAAGACAGCATATGAGGACATGTGTAGTGTAAAGTCTGGTAAGCAAATGGACTATCAAGAGATGGGAATGTGGGGGATCAGAAAGAAGCTACTTTTTTATTCAGAAGCCTTCCCTATTTCTGGTTCTCTTATGTGCTTCCTACTCCTCCTTATCAAATGATTTATTGGACACATGGTAATGTAAGAACTGACTTTTGATCTATAACCATTAGATTGTAAGCTTCTTAAAGTTAAGGGTTTATTGAACCCCCGCCCCCAGCACCTGTCAGTGACCTGCGACTGGGCAGTGCTCTCTAGAGAACCTTCATTCCAACAGTCAGGGTGACTCCTTTATTCCCACACATGAACATTCTTCAGCCTTTGCATCTGCACCTGTTTTTCCATAACTTAAAATGTTTTTGCCTTCACTTGTATATCTTTTGCTGGCATCCTGTCCTTCATTTGAGATCTGGCTCAAATATTATCTTAGAATTTTCTGATATTTGCAGTGCAAATACATCTCTTCTTACAAAAGTATCATATTCCTTTCTGCCAGCACTATAGTTCATGTCTCTTCTGCTGTGAATTAAACATTTTTCTGCACAGTCAACCTCTCTCAAAAGGTGACCTATGAGACCGTTTTTCTGAGAAGGGGTCTATGGGTTCCAGGGAATACACACAGACATGCATAACTGTATTCATGTGAACAGAGTTTACTGGCAAGGTCCATAACATACCCTGATTTTTCAAAATATTCCATGACTCAAAACACCAAAATCACTGATATAATGATTTATTCTTTATTTAAATAAAACTTTCTTATTTCATTTTTATTTATTAGTTAAGTTTTTGGTGGTACTGGGATTTGAACTGAGGGCTTTGCACTTTCTAGGCTGGTGCTGCCTTTCTCAATGGGTGAATTGTGATTTATAAGAGTGAAAGTACAGAGCTCCTCCTTCCCTCTTTCCTCTTCTTATCCCTATTGTCCGTGGCTTAAGATGGGATGTCTCTAGATAACCCTACCCAGTATGATTCCATCTTGCTGTGGTCACAGCTCAGCATTCCCTGGACTGGGCATTGCTTCAGACCAGCCCTGACTCCCAAGCCCTCTCTTGCCTATTATGGAGATTTCCCCCAATTTTCTGTTTTCCAGAACACTATATAGAGAAACTCTTACTGTGACATTTCCTGACAAAGGAATTTGAATACCTGCCATCTTTACTGAGTTTTTCAATGTACTAAGTTCTTTCTTAGGGGTCCCTACTCACTCAGAAATACAGCTGGATTTTAATAAAGAAGTGGGGAGGCCAAAAGGAAAATGAGGTATCTATTTACCTTTGGGACATGACATGGAGACTAAATGACACTAAGGTAACTAGATTGAGTACTCTACAAGCACTCCCTGGAGAGGTTTTTGTTGTTTTAATTACTTTTAAAAATCCATTTAGTATATGTATATGGCATGTATTTGAAAAGTCGGAAAGTAGATACAAAGAAAATTCTCTCTTGTTTCAAGCCAACTCATTCCAAAGGCTATTTTTACCTCATAATATTGTAAAATCAATAATGAAATATTTCAGTATGTTCTAGGCATTTGAGTTATGTGTTCCACAAATTATTTTGAGTTGCTTCACAATCATGTAATTCTTTTTTAATTTTTTATTATATTATTGTTGTGCTTGGGGTATATTGTGATACTTACAAAAGTTATTATGATACATCATAGCTGAATTCACCCCTCCATCATTATCTCCCCCATTCCTGAAATAATTTCAACAGGTCTCATTTTTCCATTTTCATACATGAGTACATAATATTTCTACCATACTCACCCTCCTACAACCTAACCCTTTAATTCTAAAAATACTTACTGAACATGTATTGTGTGTCAAGCATTTAGCCCTGAAAATATGACAACAAATGAAATAGAAAACAAAATGAAGTTGCCTTTTTGGAGCATATGTCCAAGTGTAACTTTACAAAGTTCAAGTCAGTTAACTTCTTAGTCATAAAGAAACTGAGGCCTATCAATGTGGAAATTGTAGCCTTAAAACCTTCAAGGCAAAGCTAAAACTCAAGGTCAACAAGATTTTTCATGAAGTAAAGCCTGTGTTCTTCTTATCACCATCTCCTGAAAATAACTAAACACTATACTGAAACCACCCTGTGAGATGAACAGTGATTTGCTTATCCTTAATTTAAACTAAATTGTGTCTTGGTTTTCTGAAGGCAGTACCCTTTGCAGCTGATAATACCAAGTATCAGAAAAGTAGGGACTGGAATTTGACCTCAGGGCAGTGTGATTCGTGGCTGATACTTTCCTACTGGGCTGGGCTGCCTTGAGTGTGTCTGGGCTGATTCTAATTATATCTTCTTTGGTTTCCTCGTCTGCTTCTAGAGTACCTTCGTTCAAATTGCACAAATCACTTCTACTCAGAAAGCAAATGTGACATGTAGAAACTTCTTCTAGACTTCCTGTTTACAATTGTTTCAAGTTTTGTATTATAGGACAAAATTAAGATGAGAGTTCAATTATTCTAACTACTCTTATTTCTTGTATCAGATCCATGACATGCTAAAATGTTAGAAATATGTTCCTCTATTCATTCCACAAAAATACTTCATCTAATGTCTGCTGCAACTGTGAAATGAGGAATCTTAATCGAAATTCATGACTTTAAAAAGGCAAAGGATTCTCTAAGCCATGTGATATCTACAGATAACATTTCTTCATATTGCAAAAGCCTCTTTCCCAATAAGAGTTTCATGTCTCCTTCTATGTAGAAAGTTATCCAATCTACATTAACTGAGGCATAACAAGACCAACACACAGTGACTCGCTGATGCTTTGCTACTGATAATTATACTATACCTTCTCAATTACAGACTTAATTTGTAAGTAAATTACTTCATGTAGTCCTAACAATAACCCATTGAATAATGATTATAGTGGGAGCAGTGGTATTTTTACCAATGATTAGGGGTGCTCCAGATGTTCCCAATCCTTTGGATACAACCTCTAAGATGCTACAAAAGAACCACAAGGTAGAAAGACAGCAAGGAATGATTTATTATCAAGTGAAAGAAGACATTGGAGTGTGAGGTGAGTAGTTGGTAAGTACCTACTGCATCGAAGTGCTGTGGCTTGTGGTCTTACTATTGAATAGGAATGGGGTTCCTAGGTGGCAAGAAACTGTGGCCCTCTCTTTATTACCCCTGCACAAGTGTGCACTGGCTGCCCAGGCAAAGGAGGTCATATGCCTGTGCTTTTGAGAGGTAAGGGCAGGTGTCTACACATTTGATCCTCTTTGCCCTTCCTGGTTTAGGTCCTCCAGTGGAAAGTCATACAGCAGTCATTATGTCCTCAATGTGATATGAGAAATGGATAAGAATATAGGGCCATTATCATAATCAATGTTCTAGGGTATGAATCATTAGGGGTTTTAAAATGGAGTCATATATCATGAGACATTTCCTTGTTCCTGCTGATATCTACATAACTATCTCCTCTGACAGAATCTTCTTTCTTACTATAAGCAAACTTAAACCAGGACAGAATTGTTCTTGCAAAGATCATGTGCCCAAAGAATTTGTAGAACAGATCTTCAGTTCCAAGTTTTAAACTTATAATCTAGTTTTCTGTCTAGTACAATCAGAATTCAACTTACCTCCCAATTTATAGGCCCTTCCACTTTAAGACTCACTGAGTTCATACAATATGTATTAGTTAGTGTATTACTATATAAAAGAAACAACCAAAACTGTATTACTTAGTAACCAAGTGCTTTGCTCACAACAGAAGAGGTCAGCCATATGGCTCTGTTGATCTTAGCTAACTGGCCTTATATCTTTGGAATGAAAGGCTATATTCTAAGATGACCTCAGATGGAACAGTGGTGTTTCCTGTGTTCTCTTCTACTCCAACAAACTAGCCTGGTTGTTCATATGGTGACCTTAAGGTCCATATGGTCCAGGCTCGGAACTGACATACCATGACTTTTGCTGCACTCTGATGGCTAATTCAAGTCATAAACCCAGCCCAATCAGGGGCAGGGGAAATTATTATAATTATTATTGAAACACATATGAAATCACATTGCAAATTATTTGAAATGAGAGCAAGTGAAAATCAGAGCTGCTTTTGTCACCATCTCTCTTTCTTATGAAGAAGAATCAAATTCAAAGAGGGAATGCAACTGTCTGGGGAGTTCCACAGAACAGGTGACAGAATGAGGACCAGTGAAATTGAAGATGAGATGGAAACCTAAAATATCCAGTAGGTTAGCAAATTGTCAACACAGATTTCTAGATTTTCTATCACACTCACATCTTTGAAGTAAGTCTATTTGTCTCACTCTTTCTAGAATTTCCTAAAGCAGCTTACCTGGAAGAGTGAAGACAGGCAGCTTTTCTTCTCCTAAAAAAGATGACCAGACGTGGGATCTTACCCCTGTGGGATCTTTACCTCTGCATTATCAAAGCAGATTGCAAAGCCATTATTGCTCATTCAAATCTCTTCCATTTTATAAGTCCTCCCCATTTGATAGACCAAAACAACAAGCAACTTCATGACAGGCCAGAGCCTAATCCCTCATTTCCAAGTAAAATCATAGAGATAGGGCTTAAGAGAAGTTTGAAAAAAAAAACCTACATCAGTTCCTGTTTTTTACTAATGAGATAACTAATCTCATTACTAATGAGATAATTGATCTAGTTGTTTGGTGATAAGAAGAGGGTCCAATTATCAGTTATCCCAGGCTGTGTTAGCTTTCCATCACTGTGACAAAATATTTGAGAATGAAAATTTAAAAAGAGAAAGTATTTATTGTGGCTAATGATTACATTGCTGTCCATCAACCCAGGCCAAGGCTTTGAGATCCAACAGCTCTCATTTTCATTCTTTAAAAAACAATTTCATACCTGCCATCTAATTGGGATCCTTGCCCAGCCATGTAATATAGGTAGGAGAGAGACTACTGCACATATTTGACAAGTAAAGAAAGTTTAGCTTTGTGAGCATAAATGTTCTAGTCACAATCACACAGTGGGCATTAATAAGCCAGTTCTTCCAACCTGGTTCCTCACTTGCAGATCCAGTTTTGTCAGAATATGTGGCTTCTCCTAGGCGAATCTTGGAACTTTACAATACAGCTTAGTACCACTTTAACAAATTGTTATCATATGCTTTCTGATAAGTAATGAGATGAAGATAAGGGGAGCAGAGATGAATAAACACACAATTGTGGGAAACGTGGACACAAAATAAGATAATGACATAACTGTGACACAAATTTACTTAACATTCACTTAATATTTTTTTCATATAGGATCTAATTGTATTCCCTCAAAAACCTGTTATAGACAGAAGATATTATGGAAACATGTATACATTACCAAATTTCTAAGAATGTGTAATTACATGGGAAAAAACAAAGCAGGAAGCCTATTATAGAATAAACTACAAAATATAATGCCTATTATAGGGAATCCCCACAAGAACATGAGGAAATATATCTAAATGTTAACAGGAATTGTGTAATTCCAAATGTCTTTTGTTATCTTCTTTATACTTTCCCCATGTTTCTTCCCTTTTCAGTGAATATATATTACCTAGAAAGACAGTAAACTCATAATAATACACATAAGAAAATTGGTGGTAGTGACTGTGTGAGGTTCTATATTTTAAGTGGGTTGAAAAGGACAGTCACACGGGAAAGGAACAGCAAAGGTGTAGACAAGGCTTGGATTGGAATCAGAGGTTACCTATTTGAACTCACATATTCACCACATACGATAAATATATAGAAAAATAATATAGACATAAATGTGGGTAAATTTTCAGATTTGCATGGAGACTCACATTATATACATGCATATATTCCCAGCTCTGTCCTCTGGGGTGACATAGAGCTGCAACACCCACAGAGCAATGAGTTTATCTAATGCCTAGACCCTAATTTCTACACCATTATCCAATAAAAGGAACCAGGATTTCTAGGAAAATGGCAGATTCCAGGGCTGGGGAAGGAAAAATACAGTAGACTTTTGGTATCCACAGATATATGGTCTCAAGAAGAACACCACTGAGGAAAACCTGAGAATGCTCAGGATGCATAGAGTTTGAATAAAACAGAGGATCATGTAGGACTAACTGAGAGCTTCTGTACATCAACTGAGCTGCAAAATGCATATGAGAGAATTATTTTTTGACCATACTCGGTCAACATCACATGTAATAAATCCACAAAAAGGCAGGCTTATTTTGTAGAATAAGCCTAGAACATATTGCTGTGACAAAAATCACAAAATGCCCACTTGAGTGTGCCACTAATGGTCAAATACAGAATATTTGGAGCATCAAAACCAGTAATGACTAATAACATATTATAACTCTATCACTAAAAATAGAAACCCATTTATTCAAACTGTTATAAATGATTGAATAAATAAATGAGGAATACGACAAGCATTAAAATTCCTAATAAATGTGGAAAGTGTGACAACTTAGAAAGTCATGTTTTTGGCAGCCATGTTCAATAAATGTTTTGGACAAGAAATAACCCTGACAACAAGTGGATGAAAGCTTAAGGAAGATTGGTTTATTCACATATTTTCAAAATATATTTAGCTACAAAGAGAAAAAAATTTATGCAGGGAAGAACTTGGTAGACACCCCCCTCATCAAGTGATTGCCAATAATGAAACATCAAAAATGTGTGCCAGCAAATAGGATGATCTGAGAACATAGCATCACTTTGGTGATATTACTACCAAAAAAGACAGAACCTGAAAACCTAATCTATTTGTGAAGAGACACAAAACATTACAAAATACCTCATTTGTAATCATTAAAAATGCAAAAACTATGAAAGTTATGTAAAGACTAAAGAATTACTCCACACTGAAGGACACCAAATAGAAAGGACAGCTAAATGCAATATATTGCACTGGACTCTTATAGTGAAGAACATTATTGGAACAACTGGCAAAGCCTGAAAGGGAAGAGAGGATGAGATGGTGGTAATGAATCAATGTTACTTACCTGCAATTGGTGGTTGTATTGGAGAATATTGTTTGTGAAAAATGCACATGCAATTATTCATGAGTAATATAGGCATTTACTTTCAAATACCTAAGGAGAAAAAAACTCTAAGTATTGTTTTGCAAGTTTTCTGTACATTGAATCATTTCTAAATGGAAAGCACATTATAGAGGGTATCAGAATAAAGAATTGTACAGAATGCAATTTTAGTAAAGCTACCACCAAAAGGTTTATTTAAAAGTTTTATTTTCAACTGCATTCTTCTGGTTTTCAAGAATGAACAAGACCAAATCAAGATGAGGTACTGTAAATTAAAGGTAGAATGTTTATTGTTCAGGTGTTATTTTAAAAGTGTTTGCTTTGCTGCTCAGTTAGTCACATTACTAGGTTTATTTGATTCAGTGTGTACATAAAATAGTTTGCATCATAAATAAGGACACATTTTCATCAATGCTAGAGACGTTGCTTAACTTGCCCAACCATGTGGTTAGAAAATGAGAGGAGTTGAACAAAATCTCTGTCATCTTCCCCATATCTCCATATAACAGTGAGATGTGGCCAGGGCAGTGCTGAGTGTGAGCTGTGGAGAGGAAGATTCAGTCTCAGGCCCACATCATAAGATCAGGTACTAGTTGAGTGAGGACCAGTGAAGAAAGGAGGTAGACAGTTTCTATATAGAGGGACACCTCTATCAATGAGTCCCCATGATAATGAAAGAAAGTGGGCTGGAGGTACGGCTGAAGCAATAGAGGGCCTGCTTAGTAAGCGCAAAATCCTGAGTTCAAACCACAGTACCATCAAAAGAAAATAGACATAGGAAAAAGATAACTTACATTTAGAAACCCTGTTCTGATAATATACTTGCTTATGTTTTGGAGTTTCCTTTAAAAATTAAAAAAAGTTCCATGGTTTTATTTGTTTTGTTGTCTGCTATGGCATTTTTATTTGTTAAATGAAGTTTGAAAGCCTCTAGGCTAGTCACCCACTTTCTCAATCAACCCAGCCTTCCCACATTTATTGGTCCTATACCCACACCTTTCCCCAGAACTGCCTCACCTGAAGGCATTAGACTTCGTGGTTCTGGGCTTACATAATGTGTGCTTTGTTGAATCCAGTTAAATATCAGACATAAATAGTAGCTGGACATAAAGTCTGGGAGTTTCAGAAGATAGCTGACAATACCAGTCCCTGGAGACACTAATGCCAGATATATAGACAATACATTTTTCTCTTTTGTCTTTCAGGAAAGCAACCTTACCTTGAGAATAGTTGGCCCGGTCTAAGCTGTTTACTTTATTCACTTTACTTGTGGAAAAATTTATCTTCAAGGCCAGGCACCAGTGAATCATGGCTGTAATCCTAGCTACTCAGGAGGCAGATATCAGGAGAAATGCAGTTTGAAGCCAGCCCTGTCAATGTTTGCAATACCCAATCTCAAAAATACCCCACACAAAAAGGGGCTGGCAGAGTGGCTGAAGTAGTGGAGTACCTACATAGCAAGCTCAAGTCCCTGAGTTCAAACCCCAATATTGGCAAAAAAAAAAAAAAACCCAAAAAACAAAAAAACTACCTTCGCGCTCCAATCAAAGAGAAGCTGAGTCTAAAGTACAGAATGGGCCTCATCTTTCCCCACTCAGCCACCACATCTCTGCTGTCCCTAAAACATGATGTTGTTGGAGAAGGAAATTGAACAGAAATCAAGAAGTAATAACATGTTCTCTAAAGCTACTGTTACCTGCTCAGATGTGAGGGCACAAAAAGAAGTTGACTCTGAGGAAAGATGAGAGTTATTGAACTAAGATGAAATTTGATTCAAATCCCGCCTCGCTATCACCTCCAAGTTGGCCCCGGATAAATCATTTATGTACTCAATGATCCATCTTTCCATCAAAGAGGGGAAAAAAGAGTGATGATTCCTTCCCTAAATAAAGTTCTTAAAAGGATAAAAAGAAATAGTGAATTTAAAGTGATTTGTAAATCATAAAGCACATCATAAAAGTTATAGCTAGATTGTGCCTCCTTCCTTCTGCCTTTCACAGCCATGTATTTGCTTCTGGCCTATTGAGATAACTCAGGTCAGAGTTAATAAGAGTTAGAAATGAAACTTTTCAGGCATCCACAGAGTTTGGCCATGAAGCCTCTCCCATTTATTACAGCAGTCTGTTCTTTATCTTGTTTGTGTCTCAGAATGGTCCTCTGGGAAGTGAGCAAAGGCAGGGATGATTTATATGTGGAAGCACCACCTTGGCCTTGGACCCAAGGCCAAGTAGGGTGTGACCATTAATTAACCAAACCTGGAAAGAATAACTTTCTATTTTTAGAACATATCCTTGCCTTAAACTTTCACTAAGCATTTATTGTCATGCCATTTCACATTGGATTGACTGTATGGGATGTGAACCATCTTGTAACTAGCTTGCTTTGGGTTAGCTAATATTTATAAGCCTAAATTCACTGGACCCTGAGGAGTTTTCCTTTTTTTCTTTCTTTCTTTTTTTAGTGGTGCTGGGTTGAATGGGTATCAAACCCAGTGCCTGTTATTCCTAGGCAAGAATGCTATCACTTGAGCCAGACCCCAGTCCTTCTGTATGTATCCCAGGATTGACTGAAATTTGCTGTGTAGTAAAGACTGATTGACCTTAAACTTGGCATCTTCTTGCCTTGCATTCTGAGGCATGAACCACCATGCTAAGCTTGTCCTCTGTTTTCTCAACTCGAGATGAAACTAAGAAGGTCATCTCCTTCATAACTCTGCAAAAGCAAAGTTACTCAGGTAAGCAGCTGTGTGTGCGGCCTGTCATACAGTAAGAGTCCCAAAAACGTTCTGTGCTGCAGTCATGCTTTTTACCAGGAAGGGTGCAGTCGCTGGGTGAGAGGGGATTAGAAACCATGAAATTTGTGAAGCGTTCCATATTTTTTTCATTTTGTTTAATACCAGTTGGTGCTAATAAATAGTATGTGCTAATGTTGCATTATTACTGAGTTCCTGGTTGCCTCAAGAAGTCTTATACTACATTAGTATAATAAGAGTTTTCAGTTCTCAACTATATATAATTAATAAATGCATGTTCCCTGTGCTAGAAACTTAATTAAAAAAAGAAACCATGAAATGAAATGTCTCTGAGATGCTTGGAAGTCATGAACATAAGAGCTGCAAAGGTGCCCACCCTTAAGAGGCTGGTGGTTTACTGCTTGAGCCACACACCCAGCCTTTTTTTTACTCTGGTTATTTTAGAGACTGGGTCTTGTTTTAAATTTCCCTTCATCACTGGCATGACAGGCACGCTTTACCACCTTTTTCCCCTTGAGAACAGGTTTCACAAACTTTTTTGCTCCAGCTGATCTGAGACCAGAATGCTCCCTTAACCTGGCTTTTTCCAAACTGCATGTGAATTTTATCAGGCATCTTCGTGTGGCATCTTTGCCTGAGTGGCTATGGCTGAGCACTGCTGGGTACTAGTCTCAGTAGGACAGGGGAGGGGATGGGTGAAGGGGACAGGGGAAGGCCCTGCAGAGCGGACAGGCTGTGGCTGTGGAGGAGCAGGGTGGGGGAAAGGGGTCGGGGAGCAGCTTAGAGGGCCGGGGTGGAGTGTGGTCGCGGGAAGCGGGATAGGAAGGAGCATCGCGAAGAGACATTGCAGAGATGTCCAGGTACACTTCTGAAAATGGAAGAGACAGCCCTGTCGGGGAGAGGAAAGGGGAGGGACGGGAGGGGCCCGGCACCGCCTCAGGAAAGAGCAGAGGGGCAGGGAGGGCCGAGGAGAGGAGGCAGGGCTTGGAGAAGGAAAAGGGGCGTCGCGGAGGGACGGGCTGTACTGGGAGCACTGTCTGGTGACAGGCAGGGACTCAGATCACAGAAGGGCCAGCGGTCTTCAAAGCCATGTTGGCGGTGGCGGGCTCCCTGGTGGCCGCTTTCTGGGCGACGCTCCATCTCCGGACGCTCCTGCTGGCTGCTGTCGTCTTTCTGTTTTTTGCTGACTTCCTCAAAAGCCGGCGCCCCAGAAACTACCCGCCAAGGCCCTGGCGCCTGCCATTCATTGGCAACTTGGTTCCCGTGGACTTTGGGCAGTTGCAACTGCTGCTGCAGCGGGTAGGAGGACCTAAGAGGCCTGGCTGAGTCCCGATCCTAATCCTGATGTGCAGGAAAAGGGACCTGCAGGAATTGAACAGGAGGACATGTGGCTCTAAGGCTGGTGCTGGCAACTGTTAAGCCTGTTTTGAGCATTCTTTTCCTTACCTGTCAACTGGCATCATTCTGCCAGCCCCTTCTAGTCTTGGAAATGAATCCAGTGTTTACTATTTAAATTTGCTAGGTATGTTATGTTCCTTAACTCATTTGTGTGTTACATTGTTAAAAAGTTTTGAAATATCTATTTATAATACGATTACCTTATTTTCTTTTTATAATTGTTACCTTTAAAATTGCTATACTTTTCTTCTCGGCCACTCCATCCCCTATGTAAATAATCACCATTCCTCAGCTGGATAACTATGGACTCCATCCTAACTGAGCCCCTAGCCTTCTGCCCCTGACCCTGCAGTGCACTCTCACTAAACTAATGATTTTAAAATGTCAGACCTTTCCTGGAAATTTTCTCAGTGTATTCACTGTCAACAAGTGGAATTCACATTCCTTGCCCCAGCCTCTGTCCACTCTATAAAAACATCTCCCTCCAGCTCTTACTGACTCTCAGGACACTGTGTTCTTTCAAGTTTACTCAGCATCCAAACGTTCTCATGAATCCTCAGCTGGCTTCCCTGCCAGCACAGGTATCTTGTGGAGACCACATGGCGGCAGGTGACTACAAAGATTAAACAAAACAGTGAATGGTCCACAGAGCACAGCTTAGAGTTGGTGCAGAACCAATAGTAGTTCACTTCCCCTGCAGATGCCTGGGCATTTCAAACACTTGCTTATGTCCTTGAGTTCAGATGGACAATGTACTATACTCTAGGACAGAAGCACTCATTGTTCATATTAGTGACAGCATTAGTCACAGAATTTTAAAACTAGAGCCTTAAGCCTATGCTGTGGTTTAAAAAATGTGTTGTTCAACTTCCAACTATTCAAAGCTTCTCCTTGGGTTAATTCAGAGCTAACCCTTGGGTTAATGGTTATGGGCAAAGGGCAAACTCCATGTGATTTCTATTCTTTTCCGCTATATCAGGGTGGATTTGATGACATAAGATACAGTTTATCTGCATAAATGTGCCATGCTGCTTTAATGAATGTCTACCTACAGGTAATATTTGCTCACTACCTGTCCACTGATTCCATGAATTTCTGAGAAAGATATGCTGAACTCCTCAACTCCAGCGTGAGATTGGCTATATATCCATTCAGTTCTTTTCCATTCCTTTCTGGTGACTTTTCCTTCATGTATTTGGAAACCCTTGTTATCACTAATGCACATTTAAGATTGACATGTATTTTTGATGAATTGACCCTGTTTGTGTGATATGTCCCTCTTATCACTAGTAATTTTCTTGGCATGGATGTTGCTTTATCTGTTATAATGAAGCCATGCCAGCTTTTTTTTACTTACTGTGTAAATAATATGTTTCTCCATTCTTTAACCTACTTATATCATTATATTGCAAATGAATGCTTCCAGACAACCTACCGGGGCCATCTTTTTAATTATTCCAATCTCTGTCCTTTAATTGGTAAAGGTAAACAATTTCTATTTATTGTACTTATTGATATGGAAGGATTTGAGTCCACATTTTTTTCTGATTTTTTTCTTTGTTTTAATTTCTCTGTTTCTCCTTCCCATTCTCCTGTGAACTACTTGAACATTTTTCAGATAATTCCAATTTTATTCATCTCTGTATTGCTTTTCACATAACTGCTCTAATGATGTGTATTTAGCTTATTGGGCTTTACTAGAGCCAAAATTTTGTACTTAAAGGGAACTATAGATACATTAAAAATATTTAACACCTTTGCTCTCCCCTTTTATGATATAATTATCTTAAATATTGTCTCTATACACACAGAGAACCACATCAGACAGTGTCATACTTTTGCTTTAAAATAACAAATACAATTCTGAAAACTAAAGCAGAAAAGAATAGTCTGTTAGACCAGGTGAGGTGGCTCATGACTATAATTCTAGGTACTCTGGAGGAAGAATCACAATTTGAGGCCCAGACAAAACATTAGCAAGAACCCATCTCAACAAATACGGAAGTGTGGTCATTCACTTCTGTAGTCCCAGCTATGCAGGAGGCATAAGTAGGAGGATCACAGTTCAAGGTTGCTCCAGACAAAGGGAAACCCTACCTGAAAAATAAACTAGACAAATAAGGACTGAACATGTGGTTCAATTGGTGGAGTACCTGCCTACCAAGTGGGAGAGACTGAGTTCAAATTCCAGTACTGCCAAAAGTAGAATAGTCTATTGTATTTATGCATTTGTTTATCATTTCCATTGCTCTATTCATTTCTTATATTCCAGATGCATAATTTCCTTTCTGATCTGAGCAACTTTCTTCATCAATTTTTTGGAGGACCACTGGCAAATAAAGGAATTATTATTCATTTATAATAATAAATATAATAAGGAAAGTCTTAGCTTTTCTTCACCTGAGAATGTCTTATTTCTTCTTCCTTCTGCAGCATATTTTCACTGGATATAGGATTCCAGGTTGTCAATTCTTGCACTCAACCTTTTTAAATGACATGCTACTTCTTTCTGGCCTTTGTGGTTTCTGATGAGAAGTCCTCTGCAATTTGCATTGTTTGGGCCCATGAGTAATGAGATTTTTCTCTCTGCCTGCTTTCCAGAAATTTTCTTTTTTCTTGGTTTTCATAGAGTGTCATGATAGACTTTGGTACTGTTTAGGGGTTTATGCTGCTTGCGTTCTTCAGTCTGAAGGTTTGATTTTAGCAGATTACAGAGCTTCTGCAATTCTTTCCTCAAATAATTTTTCACCCTCACATCCTTGTTGATTCCCTTCTGGGATTCTTGGATGCTGATGGAACAACTGTGAGATCTCTTGGTGCTGGGCCACAATGCCCTGAGGCTCAGTCTTCATTGTTTCCAATTCATTTTCTCTGTGTTGTCCAGATCAGGGATTTTCCTCTGGTCTCTCTTCACTTTCATGAATGCCTCTGACATAACTTCTCTGTTAGTGAGCTGTTCTATTGACTTTTTTAAATGTTCTTTTAGTTTTCACTCCTAAAATTTCCCTTTCATTCTCTGTATAACTTTTATTTCTTTGCTCAAATTTCCTATTATTTCATTTTGAAGGTTTCTTCATTGGAACATTTTTACAACAGCTGCTTTAAAATATTTCATATCCCATATATCTAACATCTGTGTCATCTCATTCAAATAGAGAGTCTCTTAGCTCTTGGTAAATTAATTTTCAACTATATCTTGGACATGATGTGTATTAAGTTACATGACTTGCTCTGGACGCTGTGTGCACATTTTACTTTAACAAGTAGGCTGTTGAGGTTCTGAATGCTCACTTTACCTTATAATGCTTCTGCAGCGCTATTCTGGGGCTCCCCACTTTGTGCTCTTCCCTCTCACAGTTGTCTACCCCACATTCTCATCAGCATAGCCGGGGGTGAAGGGAGATGGAGACAGAAGACAGGGCCTTCTGCCTTCTTCTACCTTACCTTCAGGATAAGGTAGCCACATACTCATTACAGGGGATAGAAATCAGACATCTGCCCACATCTGCTGCCTGGGAAAGGGCGCCTTCTTATTACTGTAGGACAAGGGTGGAAATCAGAATTCTGTTCCCAGATTCTCCAGGGAATCTATTTACAGCAGTTCTGGGAAGGACGTGCCTATTTAGCCCACTTGCTCAGATGAGCAAACATGGTAAAACACAAGGTTACAGCCTGTAATCCCCTTCTGAAACACCTTGTTGATATGATTCAACAAGGATCATATCTTTTTCATTGTGCTTGCTTCAGGACGTGGAGGTAGAAAAAGCTAAACATTTTGTATTGTTTTGTGTTTCTGTTTGGCTGCACTTTTCCTGGCTTTTGGATGAAGAAAGTAATCATTTCTTGGAGTTTCATCACTGTGAAATGGAATCCTGATTAGTAGGAGTAAGAAAGAAAACTTTTATTTGGTCTTATCTGGATTAAGAAGTTTGATTCATGTCTTTGTTCAACTACTAAGATAGATATGGCAAGAGGTTAAATGACTTGTCTAATGTCATGAAAGTTTCTAGTAATGAAACTGAAACCAGTATCTTATTCCTGGACCTTTGAGTTTTTGCATTGTACAGTTTATTTTTATGTTACATAGTTTTCATTCTGTATTTTTGGGTATAGAGCAAATGGAGTTAATTGCTATAGTTGAGTTATAATTAAATTTAATTTCTTGCAATTGGGAAGTATTAATATGAAAAATCTGGTAGGCTTTCTATCCAGATTTTTATGTTGATTTTCATTTAATCTTTATGATAGGTAAACATCTAGTGACATTTCCATTTTACTATTGGGAAGCTAGTTGAGAACAACTAGTAATGTGATTTTCTTAGGCCGTTCAGCTAGATAATGGCAAAACAAAGGCTTGAATCTGTGATTATTTGATTTATATATTTATTCCCTGATGATTGCCACTTGACCTCTCATGATGTTTTTAGAGAATAACTGACTTTTCATGACATAGTTAGAAGTTGTTTATTCATAGACTTATTTATTCAACAAACAGTTATAAAATACTTATCATGCCAAGAACATCACAAGACAGTATGTGATCAGATGCTTACTATAGACTCTGAGATATCAGAAGGTAGGATCACTATGGATGTGAAACCCTAGGGATATACTTTTGTAGAATGTTGGAATAAATTAGACTGAACTTTAAACAAATGGTTGCAGGAGGCTAAGTGGAGTAAAAGGACAGGAATTGTAAATGGAGAAAAATGCATGAAATATTACACTGAGAGAAAGCAGTAAAGAAACTACCCTGTTTATGTGGCATGTGGGGAACTTTACTTCCCTCCCTCTCTCCACCATTTTCTAAATTTCTTGTCTCGTGGCTTATTTTAAGAGAATTTATTTAAAGAGGAGAAAATCTTATCTGACTAAAGTAAGGTAATGACATACATGGGAGATATTACTGCTCCTTATAACAAAGGAACCCCAAATACAATGGTATAAACAAGATTGAAATTTACTCCTTCACAAGGAGTAGTTCACATTAGGCAGGAAGACTGTTTTGTACCATAACTTTATTCAAATTTCAGTTCCTTTGCTGTTGTTGCTTTGGTCCCCCATCGATACCATGTGCTATGAGTTCTGGCCCATGTGAAGGGGAAAAGGGGAGATGGTGAGCTAGCAGCTTTCATTAGGGCTATGATCCAAAATATGCACACATAGCCATTACCACCTCCCAATGGCTGCACTTGGAGAAGCTGGGAACTGAGATTTGACTAGAAAGTCATGTGGACAACTAATACGTGGGCAGCTCCATCACCCAGAGTAGGAGGAAGCTACCTTCATCTTTTCACTGAGGGATGAGACCTGCAGAGTGTGTTGGAAAGAGCCCAAACTTTATGCCTACTAGCTGTATGCTAAATCACTATACCTGTTTTTCTCAAAACTTGGAATATTTTATAGGATGCTTTTAAGTATAAAATAAGTTAATATATATTGAGTAACTTCCTAGTGCATAGAACATAGTTGATACATATAAATGTATTTTTGACTCTGTCCCCTTCTTTAAAAGCTTATCACAGCAAACAGGAAAGCTAGTTGTTGGTTGCATGTCTGGCATTATTTATCTGACCTAATTGCTAGAGGAGCTCCGCTGTCCCACCTTCTGGTCTCTGCCCTTCCATTTCTTTGTTTCTACCATCACTAGATCCCCATTTCTAAAGTACACTACCTTAAATATCAATAACAGTGATAATTTGATTCAAACAGTTTGTATGATTCCCAAGTCCAAACCCTTCAGAACTCATTACATCACTTCTCCTACTCTATTATCTCCAGGCTTCCTGTTGGAAACTAAACAAGGGCCAAATAGTTCACCCAGTTATAAGACTGCTCAGTCTAGAAATTCTTGCTAACTTTGTGTCCAATCTCTCTTGTCACCTGAGAAGCTACTTTTTCTAGGAGTCTATCCTGGCCCATGTTCCTCTCATCAAATAATTTATTGGACACAATGGTAAAATAGGAACTTTCTTTTGACCTGTATCCATTAGATTGTGAGATTCCTAAAGTTAAGGACCTATTGAACTTCCCAGAACCTATCATTGACCTGTAACTGGGTGGTGTTCCCTACTGAACTTTTAGTCCATCAAATCTGGGTAACTCCTTTGTCCCCAAACAACCACATTTTTCAGCCATTGTACCTGCATTTAGTGATCTGATATTGCAAGTTTGTTAGTAGTATAAGACATTTTGTTCATTACTTCCAGATTATATCTCTGAATGGTTTTTAAGTCCCTTAATTGTCCTTTTCCTTTCTATCTGATACATACATAAAACTTTTATATGTGAATCCAAATATCAAATACAACAAATACTGTCTTCCTTGTTCTCAGGACTATTCATCTCCAATGGCCATATATGGGAGGAGCAAAGAATGTTCACCTTGACAGTGCTAAGAAATTTTTGTTTAGGAAAGAAAAGTTTAGAGCAGCACATTCAGGAGGGGGCTCAGCACATTTTTGAGGCCATAGAAAAGGAACAAGGTGAGCATCTTTATGTGGCAGATACAGGAGGTTATGGCCCGCTCATTCATTGAAAAAATACTTATGAAATTCTTAAGTCGTTGTCCTGCATCCAGCAGTATGCTAGGCACTGAGAACAGAATAGGGTACATCTAACCCTGCCCTAGGAATGCTAGAATTAATACATAAAACAGGCTGTTCTTCAGTTTAACTCATCTGACATTGACTGGATCTTTGTTGTATATCAGAGATTGTTAAGGGAGCAGTGACTAGAGTCTTTTATATGGTTCTCTACTAAGTATGTCTTATGTCATATAAAGTAGACTCTACAGAAAAATTTTTAAAAATGTAAAGGACACATCTCTTCCTTCCTCCATCACCAGGACAACCTTTTAACCCTCACTTCAAGCTCAGCAATGCCACTTCCAATATCATTTGTTCCATCACTTTTGGGGAGCGCTTTGAGTATCATGATGGTCAGTTTCAGGAACTCCTGAACTTACTGAATGAGGTCACATCTTTGGAGGCATCAGTGATGTGCCAGGTAAGTGGTTTGTCTTCCCGTATCTTGGATGAGGACATTGGGGCTGATTTAGACACAGGTCTTCCTATTTGTCTTTTTGATATTTTTGAAGCTAAAATAAAACTTCTTAAATTAAAATTGACAGAAACTTTTTTGGAATCTACCTTTGGACTTTGATGGTTTAATAAAATTAAATATTACTATACCCAAAGCATTCCTAGTATTCATATGAAGTGCAAATTTTTACATGATATACAGGCCTGCCTTTAGGCTCATCCTTTAAAAAAATATTGCCATTGCCTGTGAGCCTGTCCTCTTCATGTCCCTCCCTACATATCCTCTTCTCCTTCCCTCAGAGACATCTTCCCAGTGTACTTTCTAACTCAACAGCTTATTTTGACATCATTTCTGACATTTACCCTTTTATAAAAATACAGATTTGCAGTATGTTGTATGGATATGCCACTGTTTGTTAATCTAATTTCTAGTGTTGGATGTTTGAGCTGTTTTCAGGGTTTTGATGTTATGAATAAAGCTGACATGAATATTCCTCTTAACATGTTCACATCCATTCATTTGTCTTGCATGCTATGTGGACATGAAAGATACCAAAAGATTTCAAATTTGCACCAAATTTGACACACCCGTCAACACTTTATAGTAAACTATAAAGTTTCATCTGATTTCATAAACTATTCCCCTTAGGGTATAAACTTTACCTCCAACTTTGATAGGCCCTCCACCCCAATGCTTGTTCCTCTAAGCCTTTGAGTCTGTCAAAAACTCTACTCAGCTTCTTGGTGTCTCCATCACTGTCCTGAGTTTGAAAGATGTTGCTAGGGGAAAATTGACCCCAAATGCTGATGTCAGCCCTACTATTTCCACAAGACCTGTGCCTTATGTTATCTTGGCTACGTTGGAATATAAATATGTGATGTTGTGTATATATACATGTATGTATTTTTTAAATCTTGATCTTCTCAGAAGAAAGCTTGGCCTCTAATCATTCTATTACTATTTAAAAATTTTTAATTATTTCTTTTAGAAGAAAACACTTATTTTAAAAGTTGCAAACATATATAAAGGTAGAGAAAATATAATTATGAATCACTGGGTACTCACCAGTCAGCTCCAGTAAGGCAAAGTTATTTCATCTGTATCCATGTTCTATCATTGCTTTGTCTTTTGAATTTTGGAGCAAATTAGACTTTGTGCTAGCAAGAGTATCCAGTTGGCTAAAATTTCCTACTACTAAGATGGTAGGTTTATCTATTGCTCCTTTTTCTGTCAATTTTTACTTTATATTTTTTACAGTTCCATTGCTCAATACACACAAATATAAATTATTTCTTCCTATAAAATAAAAAATTTATAACTATTTAGCAGCTTTCTTTATGTCTACTATTTTATTCCCCGAAGATTCATTTGTCTGATACAAATATACCTTATCAACTTCCCTTGGTTTTCATCTGTTTAATGCTTTTCAGTATTTTATTTTTGAGCTCCCTATACCCTTATGTTTTAGATGTTTCCCTTTTAAACAGCATGAAGTTGTATGTAAACTTTGCACCAAATTTGACAATCTTTACTTTATATTGCAGCATTTATT
Organism: Castor canadensis; assembly: GCF_047511655.1. NCBI lineage: Eukaryota > Metazoa > Chordata > Mammalia > Rodentia > Castoridae > Castor > Castor canadensis. The sequence continues at coordinate 114,188,381 of NC_133392.1, forward strand.
TCCTTTTCTTCTGTGTAACTTATTCACAAGTGAGAACTAATTCATGATCATTTTGTGGTTTCTATTTTTCTGGCTTTTCTCTTTTTTGACTCATTATTATTAATAAATGTTGTCATTTAACTTTTCCTAAGATTCATTTAGAAGATTAACTTTCATTTCTGTTATGTTAGCCTTACCTTGAAAATTTTAATACACATAAAAATTCAGTAGATAAGGTTAATGGCTTTATCCTGCACTAAAATAAAACGATATCTTTTGGGTACCTTTTTATAGCACTCCATTAGGTTATCACTGCAATGTATTTCAGTCTGTTGGTTTATTTATTTATTTATTCATTCATTCATTTATTTTGCAGTACTGAAGATTGAACTCAGGGTCTCTCATTTGCCAAACAAGCAAAGCCCCTAGTCCATAGCTTATTCTCTTTTTTTTTTTTCAATAAGAAAGGACATAATTAGAATGTTTGGGAGGGGGGTGTGGAACTAGGGTTTGAAATTCAAGGCTTTTCATTTGCCAAGCAGGCGTTCTACCACTTCAGCCACACCCCAAGCCTAATCATAATGATTTTATCCATTCAATGTCTACATATATTTACCCACACATGGACCAGTTTCTGATTTCATCATTCCATCTTGTACTTTAGAGCCTCCTTCTGATCGTGTTTAGTGAGAGTCAATTGGTGGTAAATTCTTTTGATTGCAATTATTCAAAAATATCCTTACATGGTGATTTCCTGTAATTGGCTCATGAGGTCTTTCTCTGGTGGTTGCAACAAACCAAAGTAGCCACATTTGAAAATAACCCAGATTAGAAGGAGAGTTAGTTTTGGGTGTGTTGGTCAGGTGAGAACCAGTACAACAAAACATAGAGTTACTCATAACTCCATGAGAGAAGCAGGTACCCAATAGGGCCAATGAGAAATCTGAAAATAGCAGGGAGTTCAAACCCTGGGTGGAGAGAGAGTTGTGAGGCCAGGCCTTTATATGGCCACTGGGGCTACCTGTAGACTTTCCCTCTAGGAAGTAGTTGACTAGCTTAAAGAAAACCCTCTGGAGCTTATGTGACTCTTGTATTAATCATGAGTGTTTTTTCAGATCAGTAAATCTGGGATGTGTTGGGACCAGTGTGATGAGGAATAAGCAGGCTGTATTATAACCAATCACATATAAAAAGGAAGTTTAACTAGGCCAGAGATGATAAGGTACAACTGAGTTTCATATTACTGATGTCAAGTCTAAAAATGGAAGCCATAGCAACAAGTATATTAGCCACATTTATGAACACTTTATTTTGCTCAAATTAGCTTTAAAAATTATGCCTGTTTTTTCTGTTGCACATTGAAACTACTCTTTCTTTAGGCATCTGTGCTCACACTGATGCCTGAAGAATAGCTAGAAGTATAATTGATGGTCCTCCACACATACTTTTTCCTTTGCTATGGCTGTATGAAAGACTTCACTGTTTTCTGTGATTATAATCCTGCCTATCATGTGTTGAGATTTCTGGAAGTTTTATGACCCCATCACACAAAGCCAATATTGGCTAGCATATTTTCTGACAAATAAAAAGGGCAGAAAGAAAGAGGACTTGTTTTTCTTGTCAAAGTTATTTTGTACTCCTGGTTTTTTACTCCTAGTCATGGTATCCCATAGTTCAGTGGTTCCATTTATTTTCTTCTTATCAAGACAGAGCCTAGGGAATCAGGAAAGTCCAGTGGGTGCCAAGCTGACTTCTGTGTATGTTTCAGGGAAATAAAATTCCTCAGAGAGAACAAAGTAGCCATAAGCTATAAACGTTTCTTAGAGTCCTAGACTATACCAGACACATGGATGGACAACTGAAATACTTACCTCCATTAATTTTCACAACAATTCTGTGAAAATGAAATGAAGCAACATGGTATGTGTAAGCAAGTACCAGCAAGTCAACCACCTCTGTGTATCTCATGTCACCCAGTCCCCATAATCATTTTGGTACCCCACTGGCAGTCAATTTAACCAAGTATCAACATCAACATCATTATTTTTCTTATCATTCTTGGCAGTACTAGGGTTTTTACTGTTGTGCTGGGGGTACATTGTGGCATTTACAAAAGTTCTTATAATATATCAAATATATCCTACTTGAATTCACCCCCTCCTTCATTCTCCTTTATGCCCCCTCCTCTCATTCCTGGAATAGTTTCAACAGGTCCCACTGTTCCATTTAAATACATGTTTACACAGTATTTGCACCATATTCATCCTCCTACACCCTTTCCTCACATTCTCCCCATTCCCATTGGTACCAGCTCCCCAGACAGGCAGGACCTACATGTTCTGCCCTCCTTGTAGGGTTTTGAACTCACAGCCTTATGCTTGCTAAGCCTCTACCACTTGAGCCATGCTTCCACACCTTTTTCTTTAGTTAGTTTTCAGATAAGGTCTGGCACTTTTTTTTTTCCTAAGCTGGCCTAGGGCTGCAATCCTCCTACCTAAATCTCCTGTGTAGTTGAGGTTAAAGAATGTGCCACCGTCCTGGACTTGTTCTTTTAGACAGGGTCTTCCTAATTTTTTCCCAGGCTAGCCTCAAACCATGATGCTTTTGTCTCTGCATCCAGAATAGCTGAGATTACAGGCATGCACTACCATGCCTGACTCATTAATATGATTATTACTATCATGATTATAATTATTATTATTGCTATTATAAACCATTCTAACTAGAAAGTAGCAGAGTATGACAAAAGTCATACCTGTGTCAGTCTCATTTTAAGTCTAGGTGATTATGTTATGCTATCCATATTCACTAGATATTAGTGAACATTTACTTATTCAACAACTGGTTTTTCAGTAAGAAATATAGTCTTACTAATATGGAAATTACATCATAGTGAGGGGCACCAACATATACAACCCTCCTCCCACACACACATTTTAGTAATAATTTGTTGAGGAAAAAAAGTATGACAAGGGAATAAAAGAGGGTGAAAGGATTACTGTTAAAGGATTGCTGGGTAGGACAGCTCCAGTGAAGTGACATTTGAGCAGCCCCTTTGTGAAGTGAGAGGCCTGGGTTATGTTGATATCAAAGGAAGAGGTTTTGAGGCACAGTGAAGAGCTACAGAAAAAGCCTAAATCAGAAATGTCCTCAATGTGATCACAGAGTCACTCTGGAAGGACTGTACAGAGTAACAGAAACAGAAAGGAGGTGATAGGTCTGCAGAGATGGGCTCTGTAGGGCTTATAGGCAAGAAAGTGACTTCAGATTTAAGTGCAAAGTAAAGCCATTAAAGACTGAGAGTTAAGGAGTGAAAATATGTGGTTGCACTGTTAAATGGTCTCTCAGGCAGCTCTGTTGAAAACAGGCTGGGTTTGTAGTTAAGAGTTTCTGGGGGCTGGTCCAGTGGGATGGGAGGAGAGCATAAGGAGAGGGAGAAGGAAGGTGAACATGGTGGAAGTACTGTAAATTCATGTATGAAGATGGAACAATAAGGCCTGTTGAAACTGTTCTAAGAAGGGAAAGAAGGGATAAAGGAGAAAGATGGAGGGGGTAAATCTAGCTAAAATATATTGTTAAGTATTTTTGTAAGTATCACAGTGTACCCGGGTACAACTATAATATGCTAATAAAAAGAGTGCAATCAGGAAAACCACCAGAGCGTCCAGGTTGGTGATGAGGGTACCAAGGACTTGGTGTGCTCTCAAGCTCAATATATTTTGGATAGGAAGTTCAAGTGCTTGCCAAAGGAGTGAGAAAGAAAAGAGGATGAGTCCACAGTTGAAGTGTAAGCAAGTAAACAAGATAGATAAGGATAAGACTGTCTTTAAAAGTGCGAAAGTGGCACGGTGTTGTCTTCATGGTGGTTTTGTTTTTCTCAATTAGTTCTATAGTGTCCTTCCATGGATAATAAAATTCCTTCCTGGAACTCACCAAACTTTCATCAGCAACTGGGGAAAACATTTCAGTTTTCATGATTTCATGATTGTTTCTCATAGCATTGAAAAACACAATAGAGATTTGAATCCTGCTGAAACAAGAGACGTTACTGATGCTTACCTCAAGGAAATGGCAAAGGTGGGAGAAAAAGATGTTTTCTGTCTTTTGTTCTTAAAGAGAATGATGCATAATTTTCCAATTTCTGCTTCAATAAGTTATCACAAGCTTGGACTTAAAATAGCACAGACTTATACTCTTATAGTTAAGGATGCAGAAGTCCACAATCAGTTTTATTGGGTTCAAGTCAAGGTAGCTCCTTTTTGAAGCTCTAAGGAGAATCCGTTTCCAATACATACCCAGCTTCAAGAGATTATATTACAAAGACTATAGCATCTTTTCTACTTTCTGATCTCTGCTTCTATTTTTATGCCCTCTCAGTGTCCCCAATCCTCTTGTCTTCCTTTTATAAGGATAATCCAGAATCATCTTCCCATCTCAAAATCCTTAAATTAATAACATTTGCAAAGTCCTTTTGTTACATAAGGTAGCATGGATAGGTTCCAGAGATTAGGATGTGGATATCTCTGTGGGTCATTATTTAATGTATCCTAGGGGAGTGAAAATAGGGTCAATGTTTCAGAAATACAGAGTAACATTAACAGGATGGTTCAGGCCACTGAATAATTGTTTATTGGCATTTGGCTTGAGGCACTCAAAATGCCCAAATAGTCTTTTTATCCTCTATCCTCTACCTCTTACCCATAGCTTAAGAAGCTGGACAAAAATATCAATTGAGGTTCAGAGCTCTATTTTATTATCAGTTGGGCCCATGTCCAGTTACCTACTCTTTCTCTCTCTCACACTGCAGAACACGAGTAATACTGAGCTGGTTAAAAAGATTAACCTTAGGTTTGGGTGGGGTTTCTCCTTTCCATTGTCTCCATATCATCCACTTACCAACCTTACAGACAAGAAGTAAAAAAAACAGCCAAATTGGATGGATGGCCTTGAGCTCAGTGGCCCTTTGGCCAATGTATACCACTGAATCAGTGTGTGAACTTCAGGGTTTCTCCCCTGCAGGGAACAGAATGGTGATTTTCCTTCACCTTCCTTCTTTTTTTTTTATTCATTTATTCACATGTGCATACATTGTTTGGGTCATTTCTCCCCTTGCCCCCCCTCGCTTCCAGGTAGAACCTGTTCTGCCCTTATCTCTAATTTTGTTGAAGAGAATACATAAGCATAATAAGAAAGACAAAGCATTTTTGCTAGTTAAGGATAGCTATACAGAGAGTTTCCTAGCATTGCTTCCAAGTACACATGTGTTACAACCCAAGTTGATTCATCTCTAACTGATTTTTTCACTGGTTCCTGATCCCCTTCTCATGTTGACCTCTGTCGATTTAAGGTTTCTGTATTAGTTTTTCTGGAGTGGGGACACCAAACACTTCCATGTTTTGGGTTTTCTACCTACCCCCATAACTCCCGTATGTGTTCTCCCCTTGTCATGTGACCCAAGTCCAACAACATTGCTGTATTTGTCCTAGATCTAAAGCCCGCACATGAGGGAGAACATACGATTTTTGGTCTTCTGAGCCTGGCTAACCTCTCTCAGGATGATGTTCTCCAGTTCAATCCATTTACTTGTGAATGATAGGATTTCATTCTTCTTCACAGCTGAGTAAAATTCCGTTGTGTATAAATACCACATTTTCTTTTTTTTTCTTTTATTATTCATATGTGCATACAATACTTGGGTCATTTCTCCCCCCTGCCCCCACCCCCTCCCTTACCACCCACTCCGCCCCCTCCCTCTCCCCCCACCCCCTCAATACCCAGCAGAAACTATTTTGCCCTTATTTCTTATTTGGTTGTAGAGAGAGTATAAGCCATAATAGGAAGGAACAAGGGGTTTTGCTGGTTGAGATAAGGATAGCTATAGAGGGAGTTGACTCACATTGATTTCCTGTGCGTGTGTGTTACCTTCTAGGTTAATTCTTTTTGATCTCACCTTTTCTCTAGTTCCTGTTCCCCTTTTCCTATTGGCCTCAGTTGCTTTTAAGGTATCTGCTTTAGTTTCTCTGCGTTAAGGGCAACAAATGCTAGCTAATTTTTTAGGTGTCTTACCTATCCTCACCCCTCCCTTGTGTGCTCTCGCTTTTATCATGTGCTCAAAGTCCAATCCCCTTGTTGTGTTTGCCCTTGATCTAATGTCCACATATGAGAGAGAACATACGATTTTTGGTCTTTTGGGCCGGGCTAACCTCACTCAGAATGATGTTCTCCAATTCCATCCATTTACCAGCGAATGATAACATTTCGTTCTTCTTCATGGCTGCATAAAATTCCATTGTGTATAGATACCACATTTTCTTAATCCATTCGTCAGTGGTGGGGCATCTTGGCTGTTTCCATAACTTGGCTATTGTGAATAGTGCTTCCTTCTTACTTCACATTCCTGGAATATTAAGAGAAACACTGTTTCCTCTTCATATGCGGAGACTTCACTTGCCATATGGTGTGCAGATGTGGAACCATTAACCTTAACAACAATGTTGACAAATTTAAAGCTTCCAGATGAAGGTGGTAAAGATGATGGAGTGTGAAAAGCAATGATTGGTGGAATCACACAGGTTTCCACTTGAAAGAAAAGCTTGATGGGGAGATATAATGACTATACATAGAGGAATTCACTTTACTCTTTCTGGCATCAGCAGAAACATTTGTTGAGTATTTTCTTTTTCTTTTTTGGAGGTAGTGGGATTTGAACATAGGGCTTCATACTTGCTAGGCAGGAGGTCTAGCACTTAAGCCACATATCCAGCTCCATTGTTGAATATTTTCTGTGTGCCTTTCCATCTCACTTAACAGATAAGGTCAGCGATAAGAATCTGTATTTTTTCCATTTTATAAAACTGTAGCAGAGAAATGTGAAGTGTCATGCACTAGGTAACACACTAAGTAAGTGATGTGGCATATACTGGAAGTCAAGTATGTCTCAATCACGTCCCACTTTCTTTCCAGTTTAATAACAGCTTCTTCCAAATTACAAGTAGAAGAAAATAGTTGCTTTTATTTTCACCAATCTGAGAGCTTAAAGCTTTTGGTCAGCCTGCAGCACTCTGGGCAAGATGATGCTCATAATATTGGGCTTCCTGAGGAGGAAAAGGAAAGGATGAGTGGAATGGCGCAAGTGGTAGAGAGCCTGCCTTGCAAGTGTGAGGACCTGAGTTCAACCCAGTATTGCCAAAAAACAAAAAACAAAACCTATTAATTTGGTTTTAAAATACACGGTTGTCTTAAAGGAATTGCTATCATACATGAAGTCACTCAGTTGTCTTCTCTTCTTTTCTTGATCAAGATTAAAGATTTCTAAATTATTGCAAAATTCACTTAAGTAATACATTTACAAAGCAATCATGCATGCATTAAGTGAGGGGTACAACATGTTTTACAAATACTAGCACTTTTTTTCTGTTATGTACTTAGTATTAGAGGATCAAAATAATCTTTCTGCTTAGCATCTCTTAAACCATACTGGCAAGTTTAGCAGGATTATTACATTTACCATCCTTTAATACATGTATAAACTATGCAGAAATTTTTAATAAAGTATAATATATTTTTAAAGCTAATAAGATTGAATGAGTAAAGGTTTTTGGTATGCATTGGTATACTTGCAAATACTAAAACATTTTCGTAATGTTTCTTACTAATTCCCTGTGTCTACTCTGCAGTCCAATGGGAATTCAGTAATGACATTTTGTCATGTCAAACTGTGAATATAAATTTGTACTGTACAGTCCTCCTACTATATACAGTATGCAATATATATATATTATATACTTGTTAAATAAAACCATTGGAATATTTTTCAAAAGCAAAGGGAAATTCATTTTTCCTGTAGACCTTTCTTCCAAAATTCTTTCCTGAGGGTGAAGCTCCTTCCTATGTTTTGTGGTAACCATAAATGCTCTGTGTAAACTAACATACATGCCCTTTCTAGTACACAAACAAGACTACTACAAGTTTCCATGAAGAAGACCTTATCTGTGACACACTAGACCTCTTATTACCTCAAACTGAAACAGCATCTATGACTCTGCATTGGGGTCTGCTGTGCATGGCCCTCTACCCAGAAGTTCAAGGTGCTCCTGGAACACACATTTCAGATGAGGTCATAGGATAGCCTGTAGAATAGAAAAATAGGTAGCATAGCCATGAGGTGCTGTGCACTTGGGAATGAGCACATTCTTCACATTTTCTGTGAGAATTGTGGTGGGTCCCAGAGACACAGATATTACAGAGTCCCTGCCTTTAAGAAGCCCATAGTCAAGGAGGAAAACAGTGAAGTCAATTGACATTGTGGTAAGTTCCAGGTAAGAATTACCTGTACGAGTTACATTCTGACCTGATTATCTAGTCATGCCCTTCCTTTCTTTTTAGCAATGCCTTCCCATTTCCGCTGGATTCTGTTCAAACTCCTTAGGCATGTGTACAATGCCCTCGGATGTTTCCCTTTCTCCCTATTCAGCTTTGAGCCCACCCACAAGGCCTGGCGTCTTTAATAAACTCCATGTCATTCTCTGGCATTGTTCTTATTTATGCCTCTATATTTGGCATCTGTTCTTCTGTCTGCCTGAGATGTATTTTTCCAACTTCTCCATATGGTGAATCTCTCCTATTCTAGAGGAATCTGCTCAAGTTTCTCCACTGCTCCAGGAAATTACGAGTTATGGAATCATTAGCATTTTCTTCCTCAAGAGATGCTCTAACGCAGCTCTATTGCTGGGCATATTACACATTATTTACACATCTTCCCTCAAACTGCCATCCCTTCAAGGAAAGTGGTTGTTCCCAACATTTTTCTTCTTCCAGGTTCTAGAACAGTGTGAGAAGGTAGGGGATGAGAAATTTCACTGTGGTTTTTCAAATTGTGGATAATTCTTTGTTAATGAAAAATAAAATTAATTAACTTGATCAAGATTATTTTTGCTCTAAGATAAAGACTAGAGAAGTTCAGAGTGCTTTCCAAGTAATAGGATAAATTTGTTCATGATACTTTCTTTCATATATTGAGACATAAATATATACTGTATATAATAGATTGTATTGGATCATGATTTAAAATGTATAATTTTCTACCTGAAGATTATACTTTTTAGAATTTGCAAGGCTAGTGATGCCGTGCATTGTGGTACACACCTGTGACACCACGCTGTGGAGGTAGACATAGGAAGATTGTGAGGCCAGCTTGGGCCACATAGGAAGTTCTCAGCCGACCTGAGCTGTGAGAGTCTCTCAAAAGCAAAGAAAAACAACAACAAAAAAATGCTAATAAGTTAGGATATAGATTTGGCTTTCAGAATAGAGTCTCCAAAATATAAATGGATTAAAGTGGTAGAAGGTTATAACCATGTTCATAGTAGCAATATTCACCATAGTCAAGGGGTGGAAGCAACCCATGGTTCATTTAATCATGCATGGATAAGCAAAACTTGGAATTACATATATGCAATACTATACAGTCATAAAATGAAATTCTATTGATGTCACAGAATGAATCAACCTTGAGGAAATCATGCTAAATTAAATAAGCCAGTCATGGAAGCACAAATATTGTGTATTCCACTGAAAGGAGCTGTCTCAAGATATTTGAATAGTCAATTTTATAAAAGTAGGATGTAGAATGGTAGTGGCCACAGGGTGGAAGAGGGAGAAGTGAGGAGTTCAATAGACGCGGAGTGTCACTTTTGCAAGTTATAAAATGTTGCTGGTTGGATCCAACACTGTGGATATATTTAACATTATGAACTTTATAACTAAATATGGTTTAAAGAGCAGGGTGTGTTGGCTCTTAACATTGGGAAGATTGAGTCAGGAAGATCTTGAATTTAAGGCCAATCTGGACTACATATTCAGATGCTTGCCTCAAATACTACCAAAAACAAACCACCACCAACAACAAAAAGGTTAAGATGAACTGTGTGTGATTCCAAGACCCAGGAGATGGTTTCCAGAGGATTGTGAGTTTGAGGATAGCCAGCACACATGAGAAGAACCTGCCTCAAAAAAATTTTTTTAAACAGAAAATTTATGTTGTATATACTTTATCCCAATTAAATAATGTTTTTGTTTGGATGCTAGAGCAAATGATAGACATTTATTTCTCTCTCAGGTAAAAATGTCTAACTTGACTCTAAAAACCTTAGGGTCTGAATCTCCTCTCAATTTGTTGCTCTGTTGTGTCTAGAATGATGGCCTTCTTCAATTTCTAAGATATCCATGACAACAGCTGCCTATCCACCTGTAGGAAGGGAAAAAGAGAAGGAAGCAGGTACCCTTCCTTTAAGGCCTAGTTCCAAGGATGAAACATCACTTCTTCTTACAGTTTATTACCTGGAACTTAGTCATGTGTTCACATATAGTGACAAAGGAATTTGGGAAATGTAGTTTTTAGCTGAACATCCAGATATTCCACTGAGTAAAATATCAATTAGACTAGAAAATGAGGAAAACATATTAAGGGACAGCTAAAAGTTTCTATCAGTTGTTGTTATCATTATTTGGTTTACATAAATCTCAGAACATTTTTAGAAAAGACAGATTTTATCCTAACTGCTCAGATGAGGGAATTCAGCATCAAAGTGTTTCACTACCATATAATAATAACGTTGTACAGAAAGAGTTTGAAACCCACTTTCCACTCTTATTTATCTCTTTGACTAGTTAGTCTATAGATGTGCCATGGTTTGAATGGCTGTTCTTTCTACCATATTCAAATAACAAAATCTAATTATAAATGTGATAGTGTTGGGAGGCGGGGGTCTTTGGGATATGGTTAGCCCTCAGGAAGGGGATCAGTTCTTTATAAAAGAGGTACCAGAGAGATGCCTTGCTCTTTGCAACATGTGAGGACACAGCATGAAAGCACAGTCTACAAACCAGAATGAGGGTCCTCACCAGGCACTATATCTGCTAGTGCATTCATCTTGGTCTTCTCAGGCTTTAGAACTATGAGAAGTAAATTTCTGGTATTTCCAACCCACCTAGCGTAAGGCATTTTGTTATGGCAGCCTGAATAAGACAAGAGCCTACCATGAGGTTGGCCGTGTTGATCCTAGTTATTCCATTCCTTAGCCTAAGCAAGCTCAACTTAAGTTCCCCAAATAAGCCCTTGAAATGGTTAAGGATGATATCATTTCTTTGCAATCTGGTCACTAGTTGAAATATAATTGGTGAGATCACAGAGACCACTATTACATCTTTAGAAGAAAGCAAAGAAAGTATAAAAGCAATAGAACCTCCTCTTCTCTTCCAGAAAAGGTACAGGCTGAGATTGACAGTGTGATTGGCCAGTGGAAGCAGCCAAGCTTGGCAGACCGAGAGTCCCTACCCCACGCCAATGCTGTGATCCACGAGGTGCTAAGAATGGACACATCCTCCCCCTGGGTGCTCCCAGGGAAGTGACAATTGATACCACTTTGGCTAGATACCACCTACCAAAGGTAAGTAGGCACTCCCAGGCTCAGACCCTCAAACCTGACTTTGAGTTCGTCAAAGGAACGTGATCTTGAAAGGTGACTTGCATTCCAGTCCCAAGGAATCACTTAACTGAGAGGAATGATAGGTCATACATGATATCATTCTATTTTTCCTCCATGTGTTTCCCTGGATATGAACATTGTGGGGATTGGAGATGGGAATTCCTAAACCAAATATGTTTAGGCAAAAACTAGATTTTTTCCCCCCATGGGACAAATCAGCATTCTTACTATGCTATTATGTATTGTGAAACTCTATAGACTATAGCAACAGCAGGTCTCTTTCAGACTTTGCTACAGAACCATTTTCTTTGCCAAGAGAGCATCTCTCAGACTTAGTTTAGTAAATTCTACTTCACAATCCTGTGGTTACAAAATGTTAAAATGTGAAAGGTATTTGAGATCACCTGGATTAATGTCACTTTGATGCTGATGTTTCTAACATAATATCCCTCACTGTTTTTTTTTTTTTTCCAGCTTTTAACCTGCAGCCCTATGATCGGGAACTTTCATCTCACAAAAGCCACTCCACAGAGTGCAATATTAATTATTAGAAAGACAATAATTATGAGGCAATCATTTTTGTGTTATACTATATTAGCAACATTAAAAATGTCTTACTCAGTTTTTAGAGTGATTGTGATTCCCATCTTATAGACTGGAAAAGTTGAGACTCAGGGAAATTAGTCTTGTATCAGATCTCTCAAGTATAAAGTGAGAGAAGTTGGGATTCAGCGTTTGACTTTTCTGATTCTTTATATAAATCATGCTCAAGTACTCCATAGTACTTGCTTTACTTTGATTTTTATGAAGAATCTTCCTGGAATTTTTCTTTATTGTTCCCTGTTAAATTCCCTGTCCTCACAGACCAAATTCTGATTAGCAACCACAGCTCTTAAAAATCTCTGCAGAGAACTCTCCTGGGCCCCTAAGCATCCACTCTCACAATGCACAATTCTGTGTCCTTCTCTGACTTTCTGGTCTCCTTGGTCAGCCACTGAGAATCTCATTTGTCCAAGACCTTCCCAATATGTCCTTCTTTGGGAAAGTCTCCAGAGGCAGAACCAGAATATCAAACCCACAGGATACCCCTTGATGACTGTCACTGCAGACCCAGAAAAACAGCTGCTACATTTACTGTTTCTTTTTTTCTTTCCTTTTTGTGGTACTTGGATTTGAACTCAGGACCTTATACATGCTAGTCCCCCAACTACACATTTATTATTTCCTTACTCCTTGAGTATCAATGGGTGGAAACTGAATTCTAAATTCCCCAACTGTTGCTTGCCTTATTCTAGCATTGAACCAGCCCATTTTCAAGACTCTGTCTACCACAGATTTTTGGTTCCAACTCTAACAACCACCCTGGATGCTGAGAAATCTAGTTGGCCATATGCAACAGAGGCTAGAACCATGGCTTTGGCATCAGCTAGACCTAATTCTAATTATGGCTCTACTTCCCTCTGTGTGACTCTGTGCACATTACTTAACCTCTCACAACTTCAATGTCTATATCTGTAAAATACATTTAAACTCAGATCCCAAGATCCAGGCAGGCTGAAATGTAGTTTTACATGCCAAGCTTCATATTCACAATAGCAGTTGCTATTCTTTATCAGTCCACTAGAATGTGATGCTAGATAGTGGAGGGAGTGGCCTTGGTGGGTCAGATGACTCTGTACCAGAAGTGATGGGAAGCCATTCAGAGTACCAAATTAGAAGTGTGAGTAGGTGGACAGTGTGACATAATTAACACTCATAGAAAACTCTGCTTTCAGTATGTGAGCTGAGGATGTAGGCCATGGTTCAAGGTTATTACAGGAGTTTGGGAGAGCAAGGTGTCTGCCTTCAGGTGTGGGAAGCAGGAATCAAGGAGATAGAATCAAGAAAGCTATAAAGATAAGAGAACAGCCTTATCGATGGGTTGAATGAGGCACTGTGAAGGAAAGGCTCACTCATGATTCCAGGAATCTTGGCATGTACCTTCATGTACTGGGTTCCTTTCCCTGGATACCTGGATCTATTTCTAACCCTGAAGTAGTACTGGGTACAGGATCCTTGACTCTGGAAGGAAGGGAATACAGAAGCAGAGGTAAAGGAGACATCCTTTCCTTTGCAGAACTGCTGTGCTCCACACTTCATGACAGCAGAACTAATTTCAAGCAGTGTGGACTGACCACCTTCACATTATTCCCTGATGGGTGCTCTCATGTCCCCTCCCAGACCTACGCTGACCTGTCCCTGAAGATAATATTCATGCTATAGTGAAGAATAGTCTAACTTCCCTGGCAAAATCCCAGCAGGCACTTCCAATCATCTTTCTAAGTTGTCTTGAATAAAGACAGGGGTCCTGGGTTTGGTCTCAGTAAATGGTGGGGAGGGTGTAAGGGAGTTCAGGATATGAGCAGTTTCTGGCATGGGAGTTTAAGGACCACCATCCTCAGCACAAGTAAGTTCCAGTGGTCAACTTTTGACTCTTTTGTTGCCTTATCTAGGGTACTGTGGTATTCATCAATTTGGCTGCACTGCACAGGGATCCTAAAGAATGGGCTACACCAGATAACTTCAATCTGGAGCATTTTCTGGAGAATAGACAATTTAAGAAGAGGGAATCCTTTCTGCCTTTTTCACCCTCCTCTCTTCTTCTTCCTGTAATCCTCGGCTTCAATTGGATGTCTCCAGATGGTCCTCCCAGTGTGCCTCCATCTTGTAGTGGTCACAGCCCAGCACTCCCTGGGTCAATTTCACACCAGCCCTATTTCTCAAGCTTTGCTTTGCCTCTGAGGGTTAATCTCTTCCTTTTTCTGTTTTCCAGTACCCTGGGGACAGAGATCCCAACCCTGACTCTTGCTTACAAAGAAGTTTGGACACCTGCTATTTTTGTGGAGTTTTAAAACTGGCTAAGTTCTTTGTAAGGGCTACCTCCTTACCCAGAATTAGAACTGATTTTTAATAGGGAGAAGGGTCAGCAACAAGACAAAAGGGATATCTGCTTATTTCAGGGTATTAGACAGTGACTGTAAATGCCATTAGCTCAACTAAATTGAGTTTTACCTATGAGTACTTCCTAAAGAGATCTTTTTCCTTTCTAATTTATATTACTAGGTGCTAGGGACCTTGAAGGCAGGAGAGTGGATACAGTGAAAACTCTCTTGTGCTTTGTAGCCAAAAAACTTCAAAGGGTATTTTTAATTCATAACATTGTAAAATAAATGACAAGTGGTCTTTGTCTATTCCAAGCAATGAGTTAGTTATGTTGTGCATATTATTTTAAATAATTCCCTAATTCCATCATTCCATAAAGATTTACTGAGCATCTCTTATGAATGCAGCATTCAGTCTTGAGGTTATGGCAGTGAATTAAACAGAGCTGGAAGAAAGCTGCCTTATATATAACTTTACAATATTCAAGTGACTATGTGACCATGATGTGGGTCAGTTTGGTTCCTAGGAGATGATTGCTCCTGCTTAGGAGCAATGTTCCATGATGAGGTGATATGCCTACAAGGCTTATGACTGAAGATTTCTAGGTGCCACTAAAGGGGTCTACAAGAGGGTATTATAAAAGCTGAAAGTTGGTAACTTGTTGAAAATACCTTAGTTATTCATATCTTAGTGTCTTCAGCCTTGAAGTAGGAGGATTTTCAGCTTTAGATATGTACTCCGTAATTGATTGGTATGCCTACATGCAGAGTTGAGCAGAAATCTGACCCAAGTTTAAGGCAAAGGAGACAGATACAAAATAAAGGCAGAACACCAAGTTTTATCCTGCTTTTAGTTACTCCTCAAGCATCTGCAGTTCTGTGCTTTTGACAAAAATGTCATCTAAGTACCTATTATATATATATGGACATAGGCAAAAAATGACTTACACTTTAGCAATCCTGGCTGAACACATACTTACTCATATTTTGGAGTTTTTCTTTTAAGAATTGAAAATGTTACACAGTGTTACTTCTGTTTTGCTGGCTGACATTGCTCTTTTGGTTTGTTAAATCAAACAAGGTTTCAAAGCCTTTCGGCAAGACATCCACTTTCTTAATCAGCCCAGATATCCCACATCACTTGTTCTATACCCTGCCCTTCCACCCAAGAATTGGCTCACCCTTTAAGGCAGTAGACTTGTGATCCTAAACTTCTGCCTTCTGTCCTTTGTGAACTCAGATAAATATGAGACCGAAATAAGTAGCTGTACCTAAAGATAGGGGTATCCTCAGGGTTTGCAGGAATAAGTTTGGATACCAATCCCTAAGACACAAATGCCAGCCATGAAGGTAACTGGTCTTCTATTTTGTCTTGCAGGAAAATGAGCTTGCCTTGGAGAACAATTAGCCTGGTGTAAGCTACTTATTTTCTTCACTTCCCTTTTGCAAAAATTCACCTTCAAATCCCCAAGGAATGCGTCACCATTTCTCCTGTCAGTTACTGCATCTGTGCTGTCCCTAGGGCATGATTTTTTTGGAGAAATAGATGAAAGGAGAACAAGAAGTAAGAGCACAGCATGTGCTCAGAAGCCAACTGTGCCTAATCAAATGTGAGAGGAGAGAATGAAGCTGACTCTGAGGAAATATGAGAGGACTTGGACTAAGAGAAAAATGGCCCAAATCCTGGCTTGACTCTATATTGGCCCTGGAGAAATCATTTATGTGCTCAATGATCTGTCTTTCCATCCACAAGATGAAAAGAGAATGGTGATTCCTTGCCTAAAAAGAGTTCTTACAAAGATTAAAGGAAATAATGGATTTAGATTGGTCTGTAAATCATAAAACACATCCTAAAACTTAGGGTGATGATGTATTTCCTTCTTGCCTCCTTTCATACACATGTATTTGCTTCTAGGCTGTTGATACAGTCAGATCAGAGTGTTTCAAAAGAATCAATAAGAATTAGAAATGGACTTTGAGGACATCCAAAGAGTTTGAACATAAAAATCTCTCCCATCTCTTAGTGCTGGGTACACTTTATTTTATTTCTGACTGGGAATAGTCCTCTGGAAAGGGAATAGGGCAGAGGAGATCCCTAGTCAGATGCAGGTGCTGAAGTAGTTTCTATGATACCTTGAACCCAGGGCCAAATAGGATGTACTATAGTGAACCAAAATGGAAATGCAAGTTTGGGAAGCAAATGTGGAAATATCTTTTGTCTTTAGAGCACCTTGTGGCCTTTAGTTTGCAATCAGTCCTTTATTTTTAGGCCATTTCTCATTGGATATGAGTGTGTCATGTGTGAACTTCTCTCAGAACTAACCTGTAAGCTTTTGATGGTTTGTATTATCAAACTAAACTCACTGAGCACTGACAGAGCTTTTAATAGCAGGGCATCAGAAATGGCAGAAGCCTGCCCAATCCTGTTGCATGTGACCACTCAGGGAATATAATGCCCATAAAATGAAGAGCAGGTAACCTTGTCATCCATGGAGTTTTGATTTCAACCCCAAGACAAACAAACAAAACAACTTGGTAAAGTGAACTAAATCATATCAAAAGCTCTTCCTTTCCTAAGGTGATTAGAACCATGTAATTTAAATAACTCGGAACAATACAGACCATGAAAGCATCAGTTTTTCTTTCTTTTTGCTTGGGTTCAGAGAAAGGTTGATCCAACTTACACCTTGAGAAAATGAAACACACAAAAGGATAGAAGGAGTTTTTGCCTGGGCTAACCTAAGCTAGATGAAGAGCTAGTATCCGGAAGATCCTGTTGGGTTTTTAATGTGGAGACTTGGTTATGGTCCCTCTCACTGGTTAAAAGGTTAAAGGAAGTGAGAGGCCAGCTGTGCTTACTTCCTTTGTAAGGCACTGGAGGTTGACTCTCCAGAGCAGTAAGTGATAGTCCATGGATAAAACCAGTCAAACCAGGCCTTGAAGTAACCCAACATCAAGAACCTTCTTTTCATTTCTCCCCAATCAAATCGTTCAAATGAAAGTCCCATGGGGAAAAAAAGTTACATTACATGTCTGTTCTCTCATCTGTAAAATGAGGAACTTTGTGGACATCATTTCTGACTTCATTCCTGCTCTGCTCTACACTTTCCACGGTTATAGATGGGTCTTCACACACCCACTATTTGTGGCATAAATATAAAACCACTGGGGACTCATCCCATCCTGATAAATGCAGTGGAACTCAGGACCACCACAATGAAACAGCAATCTTGGGGAATAGTTGACTATAAATGTTAACAGAATTTTCCAGCTATAAAAAATGGCTCCATTCTTTTCTCAAGTATGTTGTAGCTGTTATAAATATGAAGCCTCTTCCCACCCAAGCATTAAACAAAGATTCTGTGAATGCAGTTTTATAACTCTCTTATTCCTCTTTGATTTTTGGAATCTCCTAACCATTTACCTTTTTCCATGTTGGCTGGCACCTAGTGTGCAAACCATATGACATAATCTGAGTCATTGTGGATAAAACAGTAATTTTACCAAGGCAACCAGGGCATGAATTTTCTCTCCATCACTCTCCTACACAGAAAGACATGCACAGACATGCTGCAACCTGGAGGAGGAGGGATTTCAAGCAGAGAAGAAGCAGGGCACACACAGTACCTGAGTCTTAAGGAAGTGTGCCTGGGCAGTCATTGCTGAACTGTATGAACCAAGGGTAGATCCAGGAGAGAGACCACTCCCAGTTCTCTACATATTCATCTACAGAAGGCAAGGGTTGGCCAGGTGACTAGGTAGCAAGAATTAGATCTTGAGTAAAGATCAGCGAACTGTTAGATCAGGGAACTCCAGAGCTCTCCCTCTGGTGTCAGCTATTCTCCTCTTGAGCTTAGTCAAGCCTGCCAAAATAACATCTAAAGGCACCCAAAGCAGAAGGTAGGAAATGTTAGGTAGGAGTGCCCATGGATCAGAGCTGATCACCCCTCTAACTCCTACTATGACTTGCAGCAAGACATTTAAATCTGCAAACTTCTGTTTTCTTTCTCAATGCATGAGAGCAGAATATTCACTGTGTGTCTAAAACATAAAATTCTAAAATATGACATCCTATCTGTGTACCACATGGATAACATGGGATTCAGTAGAGAGTAAGGCAAAACTAGTTCTATCTATATCCCACCCCACCACAAACATTATGTGGACTACTTTCTTCTTGTCTCCAGATGAAATTCCAGGCAGAGCCCAGTATTTTCTTGTAATTCTTTTGTAACAAATGTTTCTCTTCTTACACTCATACCTAAGAGTTACATGGACTTTCCAATCTGAAATTTATTATGTATACAGTATATATAACTCAATCAATTAACATCTCTATCTTATCCCAGTTGTAGAACTGGGAGATTTCCAGGCAGGATGAACATGGGCTCAGTAAATTCTTCTCTCCACACTGTGTGCTCCTTGCTTCATGACCACCCACACACACATCACCCTCCAAGCCACCTCCATCACACTAGAGCCCTCCAAGTACAGTGCCCTGGGCCTGTCAGTGCATTTTCTTTAAAGCCCCTCTCCCACTCCTGGACTCTGCTAGTTGATCTCTTCAGGTCACATTTTCTGTCCAGGTAGCTCCTTACAGGAATCCAAGATGGCCTTGTACTGGCTGCACTCACAGGATCACAGTCTCACACCCAGTCCAAAGCATTAAGTACAATGCAATGTTCACCCTAGAGAACCTTCCCTCCTCAAGCCACCACAACTGGGCTCGTACAGGCTCTTGCCTGCTGGTAGTTTCAAGCCTTGGTGTGGCACCTCGGAGACTACAAAGTGTTGGGAAATTGCTCTTGGCTTAAGCCTCTTACCTGATATGGAAAAGACTAGTCTGTGCTCCACTTCACAGGAGGCGGGTGTGACTTCAGGAGGACCCTCAAGTCAAAAATCCAAACAGAATTGAAGCCACAAGCCCAGATTTTAATTAGGAATAATAGAAAGACACCCTCAGTATAGAACTGGTCTCAATATCAAAAACAGCTGAGACAAGTGGCTTTTTGTGGCAGGAGCAGGGTGGGGGTATCAGTAGATTGCAAGTTATTAAAAGGAAACATTAGTTCTGACTAAACCAACTTGATGTAATTCTTATCGAAGGCAGGCCAGGCTGATCAGATACCAAGGGCAGGGGATGAGAAATATGATCATTTATCTAGAGGATCTACAAAATTCTGAGAGTCCAGTTCCAGATATACTTGTAATACAAGATGCTCTGTTGTCTCATTCTGACTGGTTTTGGGAATATGGCAGAATCCTACAATATGGGTATTCAGTTTTCATTTTCTTATTAGTAAAATTGCATTGTTTTTCCCAATATCCACATATGTGGTGGTATCTCTTTAAATGTAGAAAAATCCAAACCTTAGGCATTGTTCCTTTTACTTGGAAAGAGTTGATGGAGCTTTGTATGAAACCAAGCCTCAAACTCAGAGTAATTTCATGTCATTTCAATGAGTATTTTTTGACTATATACTATGAGTCAGATATCAATTTATTAGCATGTTTATAATCCCTATTTCCCCACTCAATCAGTACTGGACTATGAACTCTGAGATGCGAAGGTGAAGGGCCATCTAAGAGTTCATAGAACAGTGCTGACAGAATGGAGAAATGGACATTATAAACATGCTAATAAATTGATATCAGTGGTAACAATAGCTCCTAATAGCTTTCCTCACTTCTATCATTGTATAACATTCTTCAGGAGGAGAGTTAACCAAGTCCCCCAGGGTGACTTCTCTCCACATTACCTCTATTGGAAAGCCAATGCAGTACATTATGCCTTGAATTCTGTTTTTTTTTAATACTTTATTACTATATACTCATTGTATAAAATAATTGGTTTCATTGGGACATTTTCATGATATATATAAAACACTTAGATCGTGTTCATTCCCCTATTAACCTCTCTTATCCACCTCCCCCTGAACTTTTTCTTCTTTCTTAATCAACCCTCATTTACTTCAAGGCCTCCCCTGCCACTATATTCTACATATGACAGGAAACATGTAATACTTTTCTCTCTGAGTCTGGCTTATTTTGTTTAACATGTTGATCTCCAGTTTCATAAATTACCTAAGATGACTCAGAGTTTAGCTTGTATGTTTCCAGTCCACATTTCCTCTTTTAGAATAGTCATTATGTGTCCATACGATGCTTGCAATATTTTCAGTGTGGGAAGAAATTTTCTACAACTCCTTTTTAAGGCAATGGTATGTTTTTATCCTGAATAATGCATGTGGCACCAATTCATTCACTGTTACAGCTAGGTACTCTGTTATAACATCACAATTTCCCAATGAGCCATTAATTAATTTCTGTAACATTTTTTGACTCCAGGATGTGGATTTTATGCTATAGCTTTCATTTCTCTTAATTATTTTCATGAATTCCTTTAAATCTTTGACTATTTTTAAAAAACCATATGAAAATCCCTAGGTGATTTCCATCATTTCAATAATGTGCCTGTTTCTACTAAGTGATTATTTTCCTGGTTATAGGTCACATGTTCGCACTTCTTCATATGTCTAATAATTGTGAAATGACTATGCTTTTCATTATTCAGTATTTTGGTTATGTTGTCTTCCTTTAAAGACTGTTGAGTCTTATTTTAGCAAAAATAATTTTTTTTGGTGGTACTGGGGTTTGAACTAAGGGCCTCATGCCTACTAGGAAGGCACTCTACCACTTGAGACACTCTGCCACTTCTTTCTTGTGTTGTGTATTTTCAAGGTGGGGTCTCTCAAAATACTTACCGTGAACTCATACCTCAATCCTCCTGATCTCTGCTTCCCAAGTAGCTAGGATTATGGGTGTGAGCCACCAGTGCCCTGTTGTTGTGGCAAATTTGATTCACTGTGGATTACCTGGATTTTTTTGAGGTTTCTTTTAAAGTTTGATTAGAACAGGTCTAGAGTAGTCATTCTAGGGCTCCCCAGGGTGACCTTTCTAGGAACTCTAATGGTCACTTGAATTGCTCAAAGTGGTCTCTTCATTCTTCATATAATTCTATCAGCATTCATAGAATTCTATCTGATAAAGCTATGGCCATCATTCTGTTTATAGGCCTCTATTAGCTTCTTTTACCTTGCATGTGTTATTTGCCTAGTTTCATGGAGTCTTACTGTATATATGGAGGGTTTAGTATTTAGCTGTTTTCTATGAAGACTTACGAAACTCTTTCCCGGCATAGCTCCTCTCTTCTCTGCTCTATCAATTCCAGTCATGTCCGTTACACAAAACCCAGGCTATATTTTCTCCACCTACCAAGACTACTGTGTTGTGATTATTTTTCTCATGTTAAATGGAGTATTCAATTCCTCTAAATTGAAAGTCAGTGATTGTGGAGCTCATTTCATTTGTCCCTTTCTCAGAGAATCACAGTCCTGCAGTTCCACTTTCTAATATCTGAAAACTTCTCTGAATTTGCTTTGTCCAGTTTCTGCTAGTTTATGGTTGGAGGGCTATTCCAGTACTAGATAATGACAAGATGAAACAAAATTCTTATCATTCAGTTGTGGATTGAATCAAGAATCTTGTGCATGTTAGGAAAGCACTCTATCACTGAGCTACATCCTCACATCCATATGGGTGTCTTGCTAAGTTGCTAAGGCTGTCCCAGAACTTGCAATTCTCTTGTTTCACCTCCAAAGTAGCTGAGATTACAAGTGTGTACTACCGTGCTCTGCTATGATATTGTATTTTAAAATAGAAGTAAAGGCAGACTGAGAATAGTTCTCTTTCTTGTATCTATACCACTTTCAAGGTGCCTTTACAAATCCTCTCCTAGGGCTGGTGAAGTGGCTTAAGTGGTAGAGCACCTTCTTAGCAAGTGTGAGGCTCTGAGATAAAACCACCAGCACTGCAAAGAAAAACCTCCTCTCCTCAAGAGGTAGAGTCTATTTACAGTTGTGTTCACTCTGAACTGAGCAAGTGATGTGTTTTGACTAATAGAATGTAAAGAAATGGATTTTCAAGCTTAGAGTTCAAGAGACTTTCTGTGTTTTGGCTTGTGCTTTTCTCAAGATGCATTTGACCTGCTCGAGATGACTCTGTGAACTGCTGTATAGAGAATCTCTGTAAAAAACCAGTTACTATTGTATGATGCTGTGGTGACACAAGGTGGCAATGCTAGTTGGTGCTCACTAGAGGATTAAAAAGAAAAATGGGATAAGATACATCCATTGGGTTCAAAAGTTCCAACATATGGCTAGGAATCAAGAAGGTCATGCATACGTATGGGCTTTGTGCATCCCCAGGAAAAGTCCTGAGGAGGTACTCACCTCTCCCCCATGGCTGATCTTGATGTTCTGTACAAGCAAGAAGTGAAAGCTAAAAAAAGTCATGAGAAAGCAGCTGCAGAGCTGAAGGTAAAACTCAAGTCACTGGCTGAGTGACTTATCCATTCAAGGCATGTAAGGAAAACTGTCCAAAATCAGTGGAACACTGCATGAGCAGAACAGAGAATCCAATGGCTTCACTTGATGAAGAATGGAGTGCTTACACCATAAGTCCAAGTAATTTTCTCAAACAGGAATCAACAACAGGCTCTAGAGAGTATTGTGATGTATATGATTTCCACATATCATTTAAAATATCAAATTATCAGCAAAAATTATTAGCCAATCAATGAAATAGGAAATTATGGACCATACAGAAGGCTAAGCAAAAGCAGTTGCTATAAACTGTCTCTGAGGAAGCCCAAGCATTGGATTTACTGGACAGAGCTTCAAATAAGAATGTTCAAAGAACCTAAAGAAACCATGTCTATAGAATTGAAGGTAAGGATAAGAACAATTTCTTGCTGTGGAAAAGTCATTAGAGAAAGCAATTAGAAATTCTACAGTTGAAAATAACTGAAATTTCAAACATACTCGAGGGGCCTGACAGTATATTTGAGCTGGCCAATAGAGGAATCAGTAAACTAGAAGTAAAGTCAGCAAAATGATCAATTCTATGGGACAAAGGAAAAGAGAACGAAGAAAAAAGAATGACCTTTAGAGACCTATGTAATGCTGTTAAATATTCCAACAGACGCATATCAGAGGACCAGAGGATTGGATAGGAAATTAAAGAACATTTATTTCAGCAAATAATGGTTTCTCAATCTTCAAAGTTAATAAAAATTAATTAGCAGATGCAATGTCAACAAATTGCAACTAAAGTAAATTTGAAGAGATCTGCACCTAAATATAAGGTAGTCAACCTGTCACAATCCAAACCCAAAGAGATGACCTTGGTAACAGTAAAAAAAGAAAAAAGGATATAATCTCAGATTATCAGTTAACTACTCTACTCACTTAAAGCCTGAAGGCAATGGGATGACATACTTAAAGTGTTAAAAGTGAACCAAGAGTCCTATTCCTAGCAAATCTATCCTCTAACAACCATGGAGTAATTAATTCATTCCCAGATAAACAAAAACAGAGTATTTGTTGATAGCATAGCTATCCTCAAAGAACACTAAAGTATGTCCTTCATCCTTTGGTAAACACTAAAGAATAGAAAGACCCTAAACAGTAACTTGAAACTTAGCAAGAGATGCCTAAATGACCAATGTGTCAAAGAAGAAATCACAGGGACATTAGAAAACACACTGAGATCACTGAAAGCAAAACCACACTATAACAAAAAATATGAGATTTAGCCTAAGTGGTACTTAGAAATAAATTTATAAAAAATAAATGTGTACATTAAAAAAGATCTCAATGCAATAACCTACCCTTTTAAGGTGAAGAAATAAAATTATTCAAATGAAAAAGGGGAAATTACACAGAGAAGAAATAATGAAACAAAGATCTTAGGAAATAATATATTCTACAATACCAAAAGTTGGTTGTTGAAAAAAATTGAAATATTGGTAAAAATTGATAGGCCATAGAGCTCAAAGTCCTAAAGTTAAGAGTAAAAGAAGTAACATCACTGATGACCTTTAGAAATAAAAAGAATTATGAGTTACCATAAATAATTATAAAACATATCAGATAACATAGACAAAATTGAAAAATTCCTTTAAACAAAGAAAATTGCCAACTAGTGACACTGACTTAAAAGTTAATAGGAAATCTGCATAGATATATATTAAAAGATACTGCATTTGTAATCAAAACATTTTCTCACCTACACACAAAAGCTATGCCTAGTTGAATTAATGAATTTCACCAAATGTCTAAACAGAATACTTTAAAATCCCAGCCAATCTCAGAAGTGCAACTGTAGCTCCACCCTCAACCTATGCTGTGGGCAAGTTCAGTGCAATGTCGCAGTTTCTCTTCACCTCATTCCCCGATTCCATGCTCCTGGAACTTCAAGGAGATGTGGAATGTGTCACTGAAGTTCTCTGAGAAAGCCACATCTATGTTCAAATCCTGTGAATTGTTCAACTTTGAATAGAACTTTGTGACTGTGAAGAATTGGAATGTTGTCTGTCTACAGCCATGCAATTTCCTAGAACTTGATCAGGCCCTTTAGTAAAAACGGTTATTAGTTTCACTTTGAAATCTGACCTAATATTTGGTGACTATTAGACAAATCTCTCAGAATGTATTAAGCTTAAAGGACCAGGAGCATCCACCAACTTCAAAGCTGAGAACACTTTAACTTGTGAAAGCTATAGAAGTGATTTCCTTACCACTTTGCCGTAGTAGCTTGCCTTCTTAATGTCCTCATAAGTTTGTTGAATATGTTTATGACTTTGTTCCTTGGCTATGAAATTCATGTAGCCTCTTCCATTTGTACACCTCAGTTGTCAGTCTCCCCTAACTTCCAGTGGATTGCTGTGTTACTTTCAATAATGTGCTAGAGAATAAATTGCTTTATAATCTGATCCAATTAACTTTAGACTCAATCTCAGGAACAGTCTTTGAGGACAGTCTTGGCTTTGCTGTAGCTCAGGAAGGATTTTATTAGCTGCCCCTTTCCCTGATTGTTCCTGGAAAACTGATTGTTGGCTTATGGCTTAGGTATTATTTCATGGAGCTATCAGACTCCTCTGTTTTGCTTACCATCAAATTCTGTATCATTGAAGCATTAGTGTCTGATTTATGTGACTAACATCTCCCAGTAGGAGAGCTCTATTCTGTGAGCAATGGTGGTCCAGTATTCTCAATCTTATGTCTTCTGGTAATATTTCTGCCCTATAAGTGAGGACTGGATGGAGGACCACATCCCTGGATGTCTCAATCTGTTGCCCAGAATGGTTTCTGCAGCTTGGAGTTTTGGATGAGAAGGCAGATGAGAAATGCTGGCAGCCTTTCCCTTTCAGAAAGATACTATATCCTTCAACTGCAATTGAGGATATGTGTTCTTGGCTATACATCCCTAGTAAGGAACGTCTGTCACACTAATGTGGGGTTCCTGGTGTGGTGAGGAGAGGGAGGGGCAAAGAGGGGAACTGGAGAAGGGAGAGAGAAGAATGAGTTATGGTTCAAACTCTGGCTGCTTTTTATCAAGATTTGGTGAATGTGTTAGGCATAAGCAAAGGGGAAGTGCAAAGGGAACCTAAAACGGAGGATTCTTCAAGAAGGGAAAAATACTAGGTATCAGGTTAAATATAAGCAGTGACTACTGGAGGAAGAGATCACGAGGTCTCTGAAGTAAAACCATTGCAATTAAACTTTCTAACTTACATGTGACCACAGCAAAAGGACCAGGACCAAGCCATTCCTGTAACAAAAATTAACTGATCATCTATTTTATGGGCTATACGCTGGGCTAACAGTTTTGATGTAATGCTTTGTAGTCTTTAAAAAAATTTCCAACTAGAGAACCTCGGTTAGATTGTTTCAGACCCATGGATTCACTTATTCACCATTACTTAGTATTTAACATTTGTTTTCTCAACTCAAAAACGGACTAACAAGATCATCTCCTGCGTAACTCAGTGAAAGCGAAGTTACTCATTTAAAGAGCTGAGTGCGCTGTCTGGCATATACAGTAAGAGCCCCAGAAAGGCTCTGTGCTGTTGCAGTCGCTGGGTAAGAGGGGATTGGAAACCAGAAGCTCAGATGTGTGAGGCGCTGTCTGAGATGCATAAAAATCATAAATCCAAGGGCCTACAAGGGTGTGGAAGAAACGAGGACTTTTAAACTGATAGCCGCTCTTCCCCTCACCTTTTCCCTGGGAATTCAGCTTCAGGAATCTTTGCTGCTGCAGCAGGGGACAAAAAGCTGTAGGGCTTTCCTGGGAAGGAGGCTCATGGGGAGAAGAGGCAGGCAGAGGGTCAAATGGCCCAGGAATGGAGGGAAGTAGCATTGTGAAGGCTTGGCGAAATATGGCAAGGACAGGTTGGGGAGAGGCGGGGAGGGCTGTGGGGAAGAGATGTTGCAGGAGGGCTCAGAGACTGCGAGGGCACCAAAGCTTTTAGGAAGCAAGTTCATTAAACAAGCTGGCGGCTATTCAGCGGACTTGAGTACAAAGGGGGCTTTCCTTATATACCATTTAGAGCAGGTTACAGAAATGGGGTGGGGGATACAGCTTGTGCCATACATAATCACATGTTATTTCATTGGCTGCTTTAACCTCTGGGGCGAGGTGACCTTTTCTGGTTTTTCTTTGTGTCACTGTAGCACTCATTAATCTCTCTTCCCTCTCCCTGCCTTCCTGCCACAGAGGCTCATGAAGGGCTGTGATGGCGAGAGGCTTCTCAGAGGAGCCTTGCAGAGAATTCCCGAAGAGAGGCGTGGAGGTGCAGCGAACCCAGTGACAGACGGCTGCGGAGGGGCGAGAAAGCCGGGGTGGGGCGGGGCCAGGCACTGCCTGGAGGAGGACCGCGAGGGGCAGTGAGGGGCGGGGTAAGGAGGCGGGGCTAGAAGGCGGGTCCTGGATGAGGGGCGGGCCTAGGAAAGGGGCGTGGTCATACATGCCTGGGGAGGAGCGGGGGACCAGTGAAGGGCGGGGTGGAGAGAAGGGGCTTGGGGTTGGAGAGGGTCCGGCGAAGCTAGGAGCACTAGGTGGTGACCCACAGGGATGGTCCCCTATTCAGACCACCGAAGAACCAGCGGACTTCAGAGCCATGTTGGCGGTGGCGGGCTCCCTGGTGGCCGCCTTCTGGGCGACGCTCCATCTCCGGACGCTCCTACTGGCTGCTGTCTTCTTTCTGTTCATTGTTGACTTCCTCAAAAGCTGGCGCCCCCAAAACAACCCTCCAGGGCCCTGGCGCCTGCCCTCCCTAGGTAGCTTTTTCACGTGAACGCTGAGCAATTGCACTTTGAGATTCAGAAGGTAGGAGGAGGCAAAGGTATCTGTAAATCTTGACCTGCAGGTCAAGGAACATCTGAGAATCTGAGGAAGGGGTTGTGGGGGGGGCGGTGCTCTAAGGCTGATGCTAGCAACTGCAAACCCAGTCTGAGTGTCCTTTTCCTTACCTGTCAACTGTTATTCTACCTGCCCCTTCTAGTTCTGGAAATGAATTCAATGTCTGTTACTCTACTGATCACGTTATGTTCCTTAGCTCACTTAATTGTGTGTTATCTTGTTAAACATTGTTGAAACATCTTATTTATCTTCTTTGAAACACCTTATCTTCGTTTCATATTATCCTTAAGAATGCTATACTTTCCTTCTGAGCCGCTCCATCCCCTATGTAAATAGTGGAAAAGCTACCTAAATCCTTATAATTTCCAGTAGAATAACTCCCAACTCCATCCTTACTGAGCCCCTAACCTTCCTCCTGCTCTTGCAGTGCACTCTCACCAAGTAATGATTTAAAAGTGCCAGACTTTTGAATTTTCTCAGTGCACTCACTGTCTAAAAATGGAACTCATATTTCTTGCCCACCTCTATCCACCTCTATAAACTTCTCCCTCTAGAGCTTCCTAACTCAGGGCTCTGTGTTCTTTGAAGTTCTCTCAAACATCCAAACATTCTCAAGAATCTTCAGCTGGCTTCCTTTCTATTAAACACAGGCATCTTGTGCAGACCCCACTGTGGCAGGTGACTATGAAGATTAAACAGTGAGTGGTCCACAGGAGCACAGCTTAGAGCTGGTACACAGCCAACAGTAACTAGCTCCCTTTTCCCTGCAAGAAGCCTGAGGTGTTTTAAACATCTGCTTATGTACTTGAGTTCAGATGGACAACATTCTACTCTAGGACAGAAACAACCATAGTAGTGACAGAATTCATCACAGAATTTTAAAGCTATAGACTGTGGCTTTTAAAAAAATGTGTTGATAAATTCCCAAGTATTTGGGGATTTTCTTATTATCCTTAATCAATGATTTCCAGTGTGATTTCCTTTTCTTTCTTAGTTTCTCCACCTCCTTCATCACCACTTCTTCCTCCTCCTCCTTTCTTTCCTTCTTTCTCTTTTGTTCATTTTTGAGACAGGATCTCACTATGAAACCAAGGTTGGATTTAAACTCACAATCTTCCTGTCTCAGCCTCCTGAGTGGTGGGATTCACAATTTTGTCACCACAGTTGGCTTCCACAATTATTTCATTATGGTCAGTGAATATACTCAATATGGTTTCAGTTTTTTAAAAACTATCAATGTCTATTTGGTGACACAAGATAAAGTATATCTTGATAAATGAACAATGCTGCTTTAAAAAATGTGAATTCTACTCTTCTCAAATGGATTTTCCTATACATATTAATTCAATTTCACTGGGTAACAGCATTGTTTAGTTATTCTATGTACTTGCTCACTTCTTACCTACTGATTCTGTCAATTATTGACAAAGATATGTTCCAATTGCAAACTCCAGTGTTTGTTCATTTGTTTTCATTCACTTCTTTCTCCATTCAGTTCTGATAGCTATTCCCTCATATATTTGGAAACTGTGTTTTGTACATAGTGCATCTTAAAGATTGAAATTTCTTTTTAATGAATTGACCCTTTTAACATGTAATATTCCTTTTTATCACAAGTAGATTTTCTTTGCCCCAACCTGCTTTATGTAATATAATATAGCTATGTGAGCTCTCTTTTGATTAATATATTTCATGATATTTGAATGATATATTTTCATTCTTTCACTCTACCAACATATCATCAGATTTAAAATGACTTCAACTAGGCATTATATACTTAAGGTTATTTTAAAAATTACTTCCCTTTCTGTACTTTGGAAAATATAGGCAATTTCTACTCAATGTATGTATTGAGTTCTATAATTTTATTGTTTTCAGGCTTTTGCTCAGTTTTCATTTCTGTTTCCCCTTACTCATCTTTCTGTGGGCTACCTTGACATCTTTTAAATAATTCTTGTTTTATTTGTCTGTGGTGTTTTGGAGTATATCTCTTTGTATTGTTATTCAAGTAGTTGCAATAAAGATTACAATATGTTTATGTAGCTTATTAAAATTTGCAAGTGCAACACTTTCCACTTCAAATGAAATATACTTAAATTACAAACATTCAAGGGCATTTACCCTCCTTCCTAATAATAGAATTGTCTTAATCATCATCTCTACATACATCAGAAATTACATTAGACAGTACTCTAATTTTGCTTTTAAATTCAAATGCAATTTTGAAACTCAGGAGGAGGGAATTAGCTAATTGTATTGATGCTTTACTTACCCTTTCCCTTGCTCTTTCTGCTTTCCTGAGGTTCCAAGTTTATAATCTCCCTTCTGAGCAAAGAGCTTTCTTTAGAGAGGCTTTTAGAGGAATGCTGGAAAGAAAAAAAAAATCTCTTAGTTTTCCTCCATCTGAGAATGTCTTATTTCACCTTCATTCTGAGCTTATTTTCACTCAGCCTTTTTAAATGTTGTGCTACTTCTTTCTGGCCTTTGTGGTTTCTAGTGAGAAGTCGGCTATGATTTGGATTGCTAGTGCCCATGGGTATTGAGGTTTTTCTCTCTGGCTGCTTTCTAGAAATATTCATTTATTTATTTATTTTTAGAGTTTATTATGATAGTATTTGTACTATTAGGGGGTTATGCTGTTTGGGTTTTTCAGTCTGAAAGTTTGTACTATGGCAGTTGGCTGAGTTTCAGCCATTCCCTTCTTAAGTATATTTTCAATCTCACATTCTTTTTCCTCTCCTCTGTACTCTTGGACTCCGATGGCACAACTGTGAGGTCTCTTGGTGTTGAGTCAGAGGGCCTTGAGGCTCAGTCTTTATTGTTTCCAATCCAGGAGACAACAGATCAGGTATTTTCCTCTGTTTTCTCTTCATTTTCATTGACACTTCTAACACTACTGTTCTGTTTTTGAGCAGTTCTACTAAGCTTTTAAATTTACCTTTTGTAGTTTTCTGCAGACATTTACCTTTGGTTCATCTCTGTCTTTTAATTCTTTTCTCTGATTTCCTATTTTATTTCTTTCAAGAGTTTTTGTAATTATTAATTGAAACATTTTTTGAACAGCTGCTTTAACATATGTCATATCCTATAATTCCAAAAATCTATGTAATTTATTCTAATAGAGATTGCCCTGGTACTGGGTAAGGTGAATAATTTTGTGTATTATGTCTATCTCCTAGAAGTACTGTGTGTTATTATTATTTTATTGTTGTGCTGGGTGGGGGTATGTTGTGGCATTTACAAAAGTTGTTACAATATATTAAATATATCATACTTGAATTTACCCCCTCCAACATATTGTATATTACATTGTAAACTTACTCTGGATATTACGTACATCTTTTACTTAGCAGGTAGCCTGTTGAGGTTCTGAATACTGACTTTTGTGGGCAGTACTTCAAATGTAAATTTAGGTTATAAATCCTCTATAGAGCTATTTAGGCTTCCTCACATTGTGTTGCCAACTTCCATGGGATTCCACCCCACACTATCATCAGTATAACCTAGAGACACAAACATCAACCCTTCAGGGTATGGTAGCCACATGCGTACTATGGGGATTAATAGAGATCTGTCCAAAAATCTCATTTTTGTAATTTTAGATATAAAACAAGCAGAGCTGAATGGTTTAATAGTTATAATTTGATTTAAGTTCTTGTATTTGGGAAACATCTGGATTTTTATGTTCATTTTCACTTAATCTTTATGATAGGTAAACATGTTAGGTTCCATTTAGTGGCATTTCCATTTTACCACTGAGGAAACTGGCTGAGAACAAACAGTAATGTGATTTCCCCAGGTTATTCTGCTAGATAATGGCAAAACAAAGGCTAGGATCCAGGATTATTTGAATTGTGCACTTCTTCCCTGCTCATGCCAACTGACCTTGCATAATGAAAATAGAGGATAATTCATTCATCATGACATAGAGGATAGATATCCACTCATAGACTTATTTATTCAGCAGGTAATTACTGTTTACCACTCCAACAATATTACAAGACAGTATATGATGAAATGTTTAGTATATACTCTGGTAGCCAATTGGTATATCAGGAGATGGGATCACTGGGGATGTGAAAAACTTGCTTTTGTACAATATTGTAATATAGTAGTCTGAACTTTAAAGGAATGTTTACAAGATGCTAAAATGTAAGAAAAATTTAAATGAAGGAAAACTGCATGATCTAATACACAGGGAGAAAAACAGTGAAGAAACTGGCATGTTTATAAGGCATGTGGAGAACTTTAGCTCCCCTCTCATTTTCTAAACTTCCTCTCCCATGGATATACACCTTATTATAGGAGAATTTATTTAAAAGAGAGAAAATCTTACTGTATTAAAGTGAGAAAATTGAGCATAAGTGAGATATTGGTTGGCATGTACATCAACCAGTTTGTAACAAAGGGACCCCAAAATAAAATGGAGTAAACAAGATCAAAATTCCTCTCAACAAAGAGTTCATTTGTATGCATGAAGTCTAGGATAGGAAGGCCTCTTTGTACTGCAAACTCATTCATCTGTGTTGTTACTTTGATCTTCCATCTTGTATGAGTTCTGTCTCATGGGAAGTAGGAAAGGAGAGGTGATGATCAAGCAGCTTTCATTAAGGGTGTGACCTAGAAGATGCACACACAACCACTGCCACCATCGAATGGCCACACCTAGGGAGGTTGGGAATGGGATTTTTTACTAGGAAGTCATTTAGCCAACTAACACTTACACAACTCCATCACTCAGATTAGAAGGAATTCATCTTCATCCTTTCACTGATCAGTGAGACCTACAGAATGTGTTCACTAGCTGTGTGATAAATCTCCTTGACTCTTTTTCTGAAAACAGAATAATTCATAGGATTATTATAAATATAAGTTAGTAAACATCAAGTAACTGCCAGGATGCCTAGTTCATAGTTGATACTTATGATTATAGTTTTTTTTTTTTACCCTGCTCCTTCTTTGAAAGCTTATCCCACAAATTCGAGAAAAGCCAGTTGCTTGCACGTCAGGCAGGATTTGTCTGTCTTGGTTGTGGATTCTGTGCATCAGCCCACTCCCTACTCTGTCCTTCCATTCCTTTGTATGCACCATTACCAGAGCCTAATTGTAAAAGTACACTGCCTTTAGTATCAATAATGGTGGTAATTTGATGATTGGTTCTATTATTATGGCTAGTTATGACTATAAACCTAAAGATGGAATTTAGTAATGTTCCCCATTTCATACATTTGAAAACTAAGACACATAAAATTTCAGAAATTTTTCCCCAAATCAATCAGAAAGTAGGAAGCAAAACCAGGATTCATCCCAAGTCTGAACCTTTCAGCATTTCATTGTGTCACACACCTACTCTATCATTTTCTGGCTTCTAAACGGAAACCAAACATGTTCCAAATAATACACCTGGTGATGAGATTCCTTGCCAGACTTGTGTCCCATATTCTTTATCATCTGAGAAGCTACTTTTTCTAGAAGCCTTCCCTGGCCCTTCCATTTCTCTTATGTGCTTCCTAACCTTCCCTCATCAAATAATTTATAAGATCTGATTTTATTATCTGTTCATTTCATTAGATTGTAAGCTTCTTGAAGTTAAGGACCTATTGAACTCCACAGCACCTGGCACTGAACTGGGCTTTGTTCTATCACAAACCTTCACTCCATCCAATATGGATAACCATTTTATTACCAAACACCCACATTTTTTAGCTTTTGGATCTTTATGTGATGATCCTGCAATCTAAACTGTGTTTGCCTTCACCTTTTGCTGGCAACCTGACCTTCATTTAGGACCTGGATTGAACTTCATTTCTCCTTATATGTGTCCTCCCTTATCTTCAGTGGAAATTTGTTTCTTCTTATGATAGTTTCACCTCCCTTTCTACAAGCACTATAGCATATGTAATGTGCTATACATTACCCATTTTTCTGTATAAGTAAAGAAGAGATGACCTGCGAGATCATTATTCTCAGCAGGAGTTCATGGACTCCAAGACATGCACACAGTCTGCATAAATGTATTCATGTGCATGAGATTTACTAGAGAAGAGATGCATGACATACACTTGATTTTCAAAGGATTTTGTAGCCCATAAAATCATAAGAACCTCTGTTATAAAGGTTTATTATTATTTCCTTTGATTTCCTTTTTACTGGATAGAAATGCTCTTAGATATAAATAAATACACAATGAGACATTTTTAAATGAGATTTAGCAAGAAAGGCAGAATCTTACATCTCTTTGTGCCTCTTCTGTTATTAGTACACACACTCGTGCATACATGCATACATACATACAAACAAAGTCACCAGTAACTTTATAGAACTTTGTCATATATCATTCAGGATTTGAACATAATGAAAATGAAATTATATTTGTAACTTTTTGTTGCAATTCTATATATTGACATATGGCATCTACATATCATTAAGAAAAAGGAGCACACCATTCAAAAATGTTTAAAAGATATAAACAGGTAACTTTTAAAAATGCAACAAAATTTTTGAAGGAAATATATTAAGCCTAATAAGTACACAAAAAGCTTGTATTTCTCATGCCCGTTAGGCAACACACACACACTCTCACACACTCACACACACTCACACTCTCACACACACACTCTCACACATACACTCTCACACACACACACTTTTGTGCTATGGAGAACTCTGAGTAATAGATATTCAACTACTGCTCTTGGAAGACTTATTTGACACAGTCTTTTCCTCTCTTTATGTCTTTGTTCTGTTGTTGCTTAAGAACTTAGATTAAGTGAAATCTCTCTCAAACTTCCCTTGGTTGGTCTTTCTGGCTCAACTTCATATTATTTTTCTTTGTTCATAGCATTCACCTTGCTGCACCATGTATTTTAAACACTTTATGTTACATTTGGAGTTTTCATCATACAATTAATTTTCCTGTATCTTTCTGCCTATATAAATCCTTTCTGCTTTCTTTTTCTATTATCCTTTATGATTTAAAAACTGTTTTAGATTCTTGAGCCATCTTATTGTTAACCTCTTTTGTTTCATTACTCTTTGTTTTAAAATTTTTAAATGACCTTCCTATATAAATTGAAAAAAGTGTGCTCTGCCTCATGAAATCTTTTCTGACGCCATCTGGGTCATTTAATACTCATAAAGCAATTGACAGTAAAACCCACTGTATTTCAGAATTGTTGGATAGGGTTACAGGAGATCATTTTACCTCTCTGTGTTTACTTCATTGAGAACACCCTAAAAGTTTTTAATCTAGTTCTGTTGAAAGACAAATATAAATGAGCAGAAGCATGGTAAAGTTAGAAGACTGACGTTCATTTCAGCAAGCACATTAGTGTGCTGAATCTGCCCCAAGTACAAGCTTAAACTCTAGTTATATATGTTGCTAGCTGGAATCCATTTAACTTAATCTGAGGTTTTCAACTGTTTTCCAACATCTTTAGAGAATATTCTAAATTAGTTAAGAAATCTTTTCTTGTAAAACCAAAAAGTTCAGACATTCTTGAAAATGAGTTAAAATTTTTTCATTACTATGGATCCATTACCACCACTACATAGAAGAAAAGACATGTAGTTCTGCAGTCTTCCCTTACTAACAAGACAAGACAGCCTATTCTAGAGATGAATGAAGTTAACAGGGGACTCTGGGTCAAAAGAACAAAGAAAAATAGGGTTTTGGCTGTTTTTAATGTGAGTGGAGAGTAGTGGGAACAGACTAAAACCATTTCACCAGATCAAATGGGCCAGCATAAGTCCAGGGCACTATGATTGACATAGGGGTGTGAGTACAGGGGAATGGAGGTGAAAAAGAGAGCCACAGACACCTGGGGGAATTTGTCCTTTCTGTCGATTCTATGCTATAGCTAGACATGACCCAGATGGACAAATAACTGAGACAGAGTCTACTAAGTGTTGTCTCTTGAACAGACAGGTCAGAATGAAATTTGATTATAGACCATATGCTGTCATTTGATCCATATTTGTACAAATTTGCACACTTATATGAATTTCTCCCTCCACTTCTCTCACTCTCCCTCCCATTCCAATGTCTGCTTTCTCACTTCCACTAAATTCTGAGGTCCCAGGGTCATCTAATATACATAATGCCAAACAAATTCCTGCTCCAAAGTAAGAGTTTTGTCACAATGGCTACTTTACTGCTGTGAAGTTGCTATGGGATTAATGAAATAAAACATGAAAGATGCCTAACAACAAGCCCAGTGAATGTAGCTGTCCATGACCAAGAGTGTTAACTTCCTCCACTTCAGTGTGTCCTTGTCTTTGTTGTCACTGTGATGTATATCAATGTCCATTTGCACAGAGTTCATTCATTCATCAGAGATTCATTGACTGGTTGTGTGCCTGGAACCAGAAAACAAAGTGGCTTTCATGTTGTTTCTTATATTCCTCCTCATAAAGTAGTTCTGGGGAGGAATCATTTTCTCTTTCCATAGCTGAGTTGCTGAGTGAGACTCCAAAAGTAAAACAACTTCCCCCAAGAGCCCACAGCTAATCAACCATAGAGCCGTAAGTTCATATGATTCCAGAGCTACAGAGAGTTTACCCTCGTGTCTATCCTTCACTGCACTTTGCATAAGTATCAGGTGTTTAGGAGTTTGCATGTTCCTCCGGTTAAACAGACATTTTTATACTAAGAAGTCCAGGCTTCCGACATTTACAAGGCCCTGGGTTTGATTCCCAGCACTGTAGACAAACAAGTTCAGGTTTGCTACACCAGACGGTCAAATTTGATGTATTCTCTATCTCCAGTACATGCGTGGATGCTTCAAGTTAGAGACCTTGTTCATTTTGTGTACTTACAGACTTATGCCTCATTCTGTGGACACATGGTTGATACTCACTCCATTCATACTGATTGAATATAAGAGTGAATGTTTAGTAAGGAAATTTCCATGTTGAACCAAATTTAACTTCATTTTAGTGGAGAAGAGGAGATAAAAGTTCATAAACATTCACATCAGACTAAAGTGCAGCCCTGAACACACACATGAACACACAGACTCCTCTCAACATGAACCCTTTAGCTACACACATACCTGCTATCCCTGAACACACAGACATGGGAACATTCAGCTTTGACTGTTTTACTATTTTTCAGCTCATGAAGAAATATGGGAACATTTTTAGCCTGCAATTTGGTTACATACATTCAGTGTTTATAACAGGACAGCCTCTAATCAAAAAAGCTTTTACTAGCATGGAACAAAACTTTCTGGACCATCCCATCACACATATGAGACAGTGTGTCTTTAATAAGAATGGTAAGTTTTTTGCCACTAAAAAATACCCTTGAAATCCTCATGGCCTGGTAAATTGTCTTTCTGTACCTTTAATTTACCACCCCTCCCAGAAACTAGCCCTATTTTGAAAGGCCTGCCTCTAAAGGAAATTAGATGCTCAAGTTTCCTGATTAAGATTACCCCTCAGAGGATTTAGCAGGGTCAGCCCTATAGAGTTTTGGAAGAAATCACAGGTACTTTCACAATTTACTCGGGACGCTTTGATAAGGAAATAACCATATCACCCAATTGTAGCTAGGAGGAAATAATATGTTCTCCTTTTTTTGGTTGCAAATCTCTTCAATTAGGAAAATGGACATGGCTCTACTTCCTTCTGCTACTGCTTTTTCCCCCTCTAGTTCCTTATTCTCTATCATTAAGGCCTTGTCACACAGGGCACTCTAGCCTTCTAGTCCATGTACAGCAGTTTGGCATGAATACTCAAAATTATCATTAAATAAATTTACATATTTAAAAATTGAAATTAAACCCTGAAATCTATTAATTTAACCATCACCATTTTTAGATTAGCCCTGATTCCTCTTTGAAATAATCTTTGAATAATATAAAACTCAATTAACTTTGTATCCATTCATTGTATTATCTGCTGTGTGAAGCACAGTGGTAAGTATGAGTGATATAGCAGACAAAATCCATGATATTATGGAACACATGCTCTGTGCTGATAGATAGACCATATCAGTAACCTGTAATAAATGAAACCCTATATTGTCATGAAAATAAGTGTAGGAAGTAATATTTCAGAGGTATGTAAGGTTCTTTTAGAATTCAAGAAAGTTATTGGAGGTAAATGACAATTTAATAAAGTGAAGACATAATCAATCAAATGGAATAGAACACGAAGAGTCCCTGAAATGAGGACAGGGACCTTGAGTAACCGAAAGGGGTCCAGTGTAGTAAGCTCAAAATTTAAAGATGATAATTAAATGTAGATGAAACTCTGAGCTTAGCCAGGGAGAGCATGTGTAAGTTCTTACCATGGATATTGTTTTTTACCCTAATGAGAATGGATGCTCATGCATGGTTTTAAGTAGAGAAGGAAATCATTCACCATATATGCTTAAGACTCATTTTGGATCCATGTAGAGAATGACATAAAGACAACTGAGAACTTTCATTTCATTTTAGGTTGTTGTAGGTCTTGCTCAGACTAGGGAGTCAGCAAGAAATGAGAATAGGTTAAATTAGTTGGATAGCTACAGTGAGTAGATATAATGACAAATAGCTACAGGTGTGACTACCACAAGGGAAGGTGATAGAAAGGGGAGAACTGAGAAGAGGATGAGGTATTCTGTTGGATTTGGCCTGTTTGTGGGCCTTTATCAAAACATCATGAAGTAACTATGACTGTGCAGAGTGTCACCCGCCTTTAAGTTGGCAAAGTCAAACAATAGTTGTATATATGAGTCTGGAGCACAGAGGTAAAACTAAATGGTGACTATCAAGAGATGTTATTTAAAATTGAAGGAATTTATGACTTTTTCCCAAAATGTAGAATGGGCAAAAAGGAGAGGAGGTTTTAGAACTTGGAAGATCTGCACTATTTCAACATTTTATAGAAGGAAATGAACCAGCAGAAAAAAATGAGTGCTTGATGCAGAGAATCAGAAAGAAAATCATAAAGTGTGGGACTCAAGAGTTACACTGGAAAGGAAAAAGTATTTTAACAAAGAAGTATCTAGCTGCTGAAAGACCACATAAGGAGAGTTTGAATGGGTTTGCTGTATTTGACAAAGATGGTCTTTTCATTGGGATGGTAGAGGCTAAGGCAGATATTAAAAGATGTTGAAGAGTTCTCACAAAGTAAAGAAATGAAACCATGCATGAACAGAAGGGCAGTGGGCATCAAACAAGTGGTAGAGCACTGCCTAGCAAATCTAAGGCCCTGGGTTGAATTACTAATAATGCCCAAAAAAAGTGAAGAAATGGAACAGAGCATGGTATTATACCCTGATGTTCTTGCCTTTTCCTCTGATGCTCTTTTTGTATGGAATATTCACCCTCCTTCTTTCTTGAGTCTTTTCTTCATCTTTTAAGGCCTCCATGGATAGGACCTTTTATAAAGCCTTTCTTTAACTCCTTAAGCATAATGACTATGGATTACTCAAGAGTACTTTTTTGGTATTGAGCTTAACATTTATATTAAGTCACATAAATACTCATGTGACTCCTAATCAAAACATGGGCTTTAGAACAAGAAGGTTTGCATGAATACCTGATTAACAACTTAGTACCTGCATGTCCTTGCAAAATTTACATTATTCTTCTCCTATTCCTCAGTTTCCACATCACTGAAATAGGTCAGAGGATGATAATCAAACTGTAGAGTTTGTGTGAGTACCGAATTCCATAATATATTAAAATGCATACTAAAAGAGCCTGATAGTGCAAGCTATCTGCAATGTCAGGCATTATGTTCACTGCTCTTGTATTATTTCTTTGAACAGTTTTCTTGTGCCTTTATGTCCCTCCTTCTTTCCATATAGTACACATTTCTGTACCATTTGAAAAATATTTAGGTAAAGAATCACAATACTGTAATGCTGACTTTCATTTCCCAGGATTGCTCATGTCCAATGGCCAGATATGAAAGGAGCAAAAAAAGTTCACCTTGATAATGCTACGGAACTTTGGTTTAGGAAGGAAGAGCTTAGAGCAGCACATTCAGGAGGAGGCCCAGCACTTTGTTGAGGCCATAGAAGAAGGTAAAGATGAGCATTTTCATGGAACCGGTCTAGGATGCTGTAACCAATTCATTTACTAAACAAATGCCTATTAATTATCCAATAGCTGCACAGTCCTGTGCTAAGCATTAAGTATAGAACAGAAAACATCTAACCATGACCCTGTTCTAGGAGTGCTAGAATTAAGCACAAAAGGAAAGGCATTATTCACAATATTG
Source organism: Castor canadensis (assembly GCF_047511655.1). NCBI lineage: Eukaryota > Metazoa > Chordata > Mammalia > Rodentia > Castoridae > Castor > Castor canadensis. The sequence goes on from NC_133392.1 coordinate 114,228,249, forward strand.
AATTTAGCCCTGCTGTTCACTTTGACTTGCTTGGCATTGACTGAGTACTTCCTGTTTGTCATACACTATTTAGGGAGTTGTAGCCAGAGTTTCTTATATGACTCTCTACTAGATATGTCTTCTGTCATATTGAGTAGACCATTTATAGAAACTAGAAATAATCCAATGACCTGGAAGGATCCATCTCTTCCTTCTTCCACAACCAGGACAGCCTTTTGACCCTCACTTCGAGAACAACAACACAGTTTCCAATATCATTTGCTCCATCACCTTTGGGGAGCACTCTGAGTGTCAGGATGGTCAGTTTCGAGAGCTGCTGAGGTTACTGGATGAGGGCACTCATTTGGAAGCATCACGGGTGAGTCAGGTAAGCAGTTTGTTTCCCCATATTTTGGATAAGGAGATAAGTTTCTCCTATTTGCTTTTTAATTTTTGAAGCTAAAATAAAATACCTTAAATTGAAGTTCATACAAAGCTATGTGAAATCCATCAGTTGATTCTGCTTTTTAAAATAACATGAAACAGCTACTATATACATTCTTAACCTTCAAACAAAGTTCAAAATTGTCCATGATATAGTATATATGTAGGCTTGTCTTTTAAAAAGAACAACAATATTGCCACTGCATTTGAGCCTTTTCTTTCCAACTCCTCCCAACATATATTTCCCTCCTCCTTCTTAGGCATATTCTGAGTATACTTTCTTCTTGGTAAGCATCCTTTCATGGAGCTTTATGGACTCCAGCACAGCAAACTGAAAAATCAATTAGCTTGACTTCTAGCAAATAAAAATGGCATGAAGAATAAGAAATAGATACCTCGAGAGTAAGGTGGAAGAATAACAGGTTCATCTAAGTGACTCCATGAATGAAAAGAGTCAGGGTATCAAAGGACAGGCTTTAGTCTAAGGAGAGAAAAGAAAGAGCATCAGGAATCACCAAAGAGGGAGCAATACAGGTGTAATTCCATGGAGAAAAACAAAGACAGGAAACCACGCACAACACCAGCTCAGCTTCCTGAGTAGGATGAGGGAGCCAAAGTAATAACTTGGTAAGCCAGGAGGCCCTGATGAGAGACTTGCCATCCTAACTGAGGGACAAGATAGTGTTCTCTGAAGTCTTAAATCCAGTGCAGGGATTTGCTGCAACAGTGATTTCTCCAGCATTGGGAAAGAAATCCATTTTCTCACTCCCCATATCTCAGAGAGCTAAGGCCAAGTACCATCTTGAGAGGGTCCTTAATGTCTAAAACTAAGCTAATCTTGGGACTAAAAACAAGGAACAATTAAGTCAGGGTGTCTCGGGAACCCCCACCTTCAGTATTTTGAGAAGTGGTGATAGGGAGGGGTGGTAGTAGTGAGGGGGAATGTCAGTCTAGATCCTATTAAGAGTCTCAGTAGAGAGGAGCTCAAACTATGAAGGGTGTTATAGTCTATGGTTCTACCCTCTGTGGCGAGGAGTGAAGCACCCATGCATCACTACAGAGACTGAGAAACCCAAGCCCAAGCCTGGATTGCTCAACCTCCCTAGTAGCTTAGGTCTAGTGGACTGCACTATATACCAGGTTCTTTTGCTGTTGGGAATCATCTGAAAGCTCTTAAACCAGCAGGCTGAGAAATCTGGGCAGTACAGAGATTGCATTGTGAAGGACACAGTGGTTTGTGGTGCCACACTCTGTGATGAGGAGTTAGCCCTACTGGCAGTGTATCAGCAGAGAATGAGAGAGCCAAGCATGAGCTCATGGTTAGAGTATTATTCAGGCTCCCTGTTGATTCTAGGTCAAGCAGACTTACTATTTCTCCACCTTCATCCCTCTCTCAGGGATATTTACTGTTCGGCAGATCTGAAAGCTCTGAGACTTGTAGACAAAGCACCTAATTTCCTTTTTTAGTTCTCCCCTTCCAGTGCAGAACTAGGGGCTCTGTTTGGTTCCTCACTCTCTGACACACTCATGAAAAAACCCCTAGCCATGGACATTTGCTTCCCTTGGGTGCACAAACTGTGTGAGTGGCGGGGGGTGGGGGGGTGGGGAGGGGTCTGAATAAGAGCTTGTGCCCAACCACAAGCTACAAAATTCCTTGGGGCAGCAGTGGCTGCAGGTATGCTAAGAAGGGAAACTGATAAAGTGACTGCAGATCTGACACAACTGCTCCTTAACCAGTTTAGCTCTCAACCTGTGTGCATACCAGCCTGGCACAGTTGTTGCTGTTATAGCGGTTTGTTTTCTCCTCTTTGAATTTTATTGGAGATTGAGCCCTAAGGCGAATGCTGCTCACTAAGAATTAAACCATATAAAATTGGAAGAGATATCCACTCCAAAAGATACACAAGTCACAACCTAGAAACATAAAAATAGGAAAATTGAGGCAATATTACTCCTCCAATAGCTCAGAACTCCTTAATTACAAATTCAAAGAGTGAAATGCCAAATAATTTAAAAGCCTTATTTTAAAAAATGATCAATGACCTCAAAGAGGATTCAAACAAACAGATGAATGGAGGAAGTTAATAGAGTAGACCAAGCTCCCCGCCCAAAAAAAAAGACTGTGAAGGATTAAAGACAAGGTCAAGGAACTACTACCTTCAGATAGCATAAAATAAAAAACAGACAAGTGTGACCACAACTTCCAAAAACTCTGGTACATGATTAAGAGATCAAACAAAGAATTCACGGGGTAGGAGATAGAGGTAAGACACAAACTAAAGGTATAAAAAAGCTATTCAATGAAATTATAGCAGAAAATTTTCCAAATCTAGGGAATGATATGAATATACAAATACAGGAGTCATATAAAACTCAAAATAGAAATGAACAGAAAAGAAATTCTCCACATCACATTAGGATCAAAACATTAAAATCCCATAACAAAGAATGAATATTGAAAGCTGCAAAAGAAAAATGCCAACTCATTTACAAATGCAAACCCCAAAATACATCAGACCTCTCAGCAGAAACCCTAAAAGCCAGAAAAGCATGAAATGGTATAATTCAATGTCTGAAGGTAAATAAGTATCAAACATGATTACTATTTCCAGAAAAAATATCATTTAAAATCAATGGAGAAATAAAGAACTTCCAAGATAAGGACAAACTAAAGCAATTCATGACCACTAAGATAGTATTGCAGAAGATATTTAAAGGAATCCTACACACATGACAAAGAGACAGACAAATATGAGAGATCAGGAAAAAATAGATTCCAGAGAGTAATAGATGGGGAGGGAGAAAGAAAAAGAGAAACAGAGAGACTTAGAAAGATGAATACTGCAGTTTTCTCCCATATGTGGAATCCAGATTTTTTTTTTTTAAAAAGGGCGTTTGGACTTTTTGGAAGAGGACTATTTGGAAAAGAGAAACAGCAGGAGATGGTGAAATGGATAGATTGTGATTAAGGTATATGGTGTGCACATATGAAAAGGACATAATGAAACCTATGAAAATATTGTAAGAAACTTTTTTAAAAAGGATGTGTGTGGGGAGGTGGAGATAATAAAGGGTAATAAAGGGGGTGCATATTATCAAGGATGTATATGTATGTACAGAAACACCACAATGAAATCCCTCACTTGGTACAATCAATATACCTAATTAAATAATTTTTAATGGCACCTATTCTTTTTCTTGTCAAAGTTATTTTACATTTCTAGTTTTCACTCTGAGTCATGACAGTCTCCAGTTCAACAATTTCATTTCTTTTTCCTCCTATCAAGACAATCTAGGGAGTCAGGAAATTTCAGTGGGTTCCCAGCTGACTTCTGGATGTGTATGTCAGGAAAGAGAAATTTCTCAGAGGAGACAAAGTAGCTATTGAGTAGCTATTGAGTAAAAGTAATAAACATTTCTTAGAGTTCAGGCACTTTGATGGGCAACTGCATATATTTTACCGGTGTTAATTTTCACAACAGTCTTGTAAAAAATGAAATGAAACAGCATAGTGTGTGAAAGCTGGCTTAGGAGTATGCAATCAAATACAGATAATGGTCCCCCAGTTCTATGTTAGGTATTTTGTGTACCTCGCGTCATTCAGTATCCAAAATCACTGTGGGATCTCACTGGCAGCTAGATAAAGGATCAACAAAGCTTATTATTGCTACAATTATTATAACTATATAAAAACTGTATAACCAGAAGCCAGCTGAATATACATATCATATGTTTTTCTACCTTCATGTGCTGTTCATAATCCACCAGATAATAAAGAAGCCTTATTGAAAAACCAGTTTATTTCAGTTAAAATACAGCAAAGTTTTACGTATATAGAAATTACATCATACTGAGGGGACACCAACATGTACAACTACCCAAATACATACACATTTGTGATATTTTCATGAGGGAAAATAAATCATGACAAGGGAATAAAGTGGGTTTAAAAAACAGCTGCCACTTACAGGAACACGGGGTAGGGCAGCCCCAAGAAGGTAACATACGAAAAACTCCTTCATGAAGTGAGGAACTGGGGTTATGCAGATTTCAGAGGAAGAGGCACAACAAATAGTCACTGAAAAGGCCTAAAGCAGTAATACCTTCAATGTGATCACAGAGGCTGCTCTGCTGGACCCCAAAGTGTAACCATGACAGAAAGGAGGAGACAGGACTGCAGGGACTGGTCCTGTAGGGCTCACAAGAGAAAAGAATGAATTCAGACTTGAGTGTAATGGAAAGCCACTGAGGATTGAGTCAAGGAATGAAACCCTGTGGGTGCACTGTTAAATGATACCTGGGCAGGCTCAGTGGAAAATATGCTGACATGTGGTTGTATGTGCAATAAGGAAAACCAACAAAAATTATGACCTTATCCAGGTTAATGATGAGAATGACAAGCACTTGGGGTGGTAAGAAGTGGTCTCAAGTACAATACATTTTACATGGAGAGGTTAAATTCCTGCCAGAGGGATGAGAGAGAAAAGAGGAGTCAGGATGAGTCCATAGTTGAAGTGTAAGAAAATAAGAATGGAAAGACAAGACTGTCTTTGAAAATGAAAAAGTGACACAATGTTTTCCTCATGATTATTTTGTTTTTCTTCACTAGCTCTACAATATGTTTCCACGGATAATGAAATTCTTTCCTGGACCACACCAAACTGTCTTCAAACTGGGAAAAAGTGAGATTGTTTGTTTCTCACTTGGTTAAAGAACCCAAGAGAGATTGGAATCCTGCAGAAACAAGAGACTTTATTGATGCTTACCTCCAGGAAACTGAAAAGGTAGGATAAAAAATGTTTTATTCTCTTTCCACTCTAGTAAGAGTTTACCACAAGTTACAAGCATAAGAAAATAGTTGTCTTGAATCCACCAAATGCTTGAAACTTTCTGTTAGCCTCTAGCACTTATGGAAGAACGTTCACACGATATTGCTGCTTCCTGTGGACATGAAATGGACAGTCATTTCTCCAGATCTTTCCTTCAAATTATTTCCCTATGATAAAGCCCCTGTGGGTTGTGGCAACCAAAAATGCTCTGAATAAATCAATACATACTCCTTTCTAGAACAAGGCAAGACTTGAGGCAAGACTTCAAGTTTCCATGAAGAAAACCTCGTGTGCACCACGCTGGACCTCTTCCTAGCTGGAACTGAAACAACATCTACAACACTGCGCTGGGGTCTGCTGTACATGGCCCTCTACCCAGACGTCCAAGGTGAGCCTGTTGACTGTGTTAGGAGCACGACAGCATGGTGCTCCTGCAACATATGGCTCAAAGGAGGGCCAGAGGACAGCATGGTAGAATAGAAAGATTGGTAGAATAGTTATGAGGTGACATGCACCTGGATTGAGAAAATTCTTCACTTTTTCTGTGAGGATTTTGATGGGCTCTAATGTACAAATATTTGGGTCCCTGCTCTTTAGAGCCCAGAATCAAGAGGGAAAAGTGTGAAATGAATTAACCTTTAGATAGATTTCATGAAGAGTTACATTCTTACATAAAAATCTAGTCATGTCCTTCCTTTTTTTTTAGTAATACCTTTTCATTTTCCCCTAGATTCCATTCAGTCTTCTTAGACTGGGATATGGTGCCCTGTGATGTGCTCGCTTATGTCCTAGCTTCAACCTCACCCACCCTGATTGGTGGCTCTGCTAAACTACATGTCATTCTCCTGGCACTGTCCTTATGTATGCTTCTAAGTTTTGACATCTGCTCTTTCCTCTACCAAAAATGTACTTTCCCAATTTCTTCATATGGTGAACTGCTCTTTCTAAAAGTAGAATCTGCTCAAGTTCTACCTCCGAAAAACACTTCTCACTCCTCTAGGAAATTACTAACCAGGAAATCATTGGCATGTCTTCCTCCAGATATGCCATGATGCAGATCCATTGCTGTGTGTATCACACATCACTTATATAAATTCTCCACAGACTGTTTTCCCTTGGAGGACAGCGAACATTCACTACATGTTTCTTCCTCCATATTCTAGAACAGTTTGAGTAGATGGGGGGGATGAGAACTGTCCTTGTGCTGTTCTGCAAACTATGATGAACAGTTTATTGATGAGGCATGAAATAAATTTAGTAGCTCAAGATGAACTGCTTTTGCCCTAAGATAAAAAAGAATAAAGACTAGAGTGCTTCTCATAGTAAGAATAAATTTGTTCTTAACACTTTATTTCTTTTGTAAATTGGTCCATAAATATATGCTTATATGTGTATCTTTTTGGGTCATGATGTAAAATTCATTTCTACATAAGATTTTTTTTCACTTTAAAAACTAATGAGTTGGATATAGATTTGACTTTTGGAATAGAGGTTTCATAATATGAAGGGATTAAAGTGATAAATGGTAGATGTTTATACCTGTGTTCATATAACAATACTCACAATAGCCAAGAGCCTGAATTATGAGCCATAAATTGATAAACAAACATGGACTCTGTATGAAGTGGAAGATTATATCTTTAGACATAAAGAGAATTAAACTCTCATTTATGCTATCACTTGGATCAATTTTGAAGATTTAATGCTAAGTTAAATAAGCCATCACAAAAGCAAAAGTATATAATATTCCAATGAAATGAATTATATAGAGTAGTCACATTTGTTGAGACAGAAGGTAGAATGTTATTGGTCACAGGTGAGGGAGGGGGAATGAGGAGTTATTTAATAGATATAGCGTTTTAGTTTTACACTGTGAAAAAGTTCTAGTGGTTGCTTGCTCAACACTGTGAATATATTTAACATTACTGAATTGTGCACTTAAAAATAGTAAAGATGTACCAGAGGTGGTAGCGGTCACCTATCATTCCAGCACTTGGGATGGTCAGGCAGATCATGACTTTGAGGCCAGCCTGGGATACATAGAGAGAATATTTCTCAAAAAAACGTAAAGGGAGGAGATGAAAATGGCTAATGACATCTACCCATCCTTTGCATCTCTTTGGAAGTGACTTGAGTATCCAGAGAACCGCTAGAGATTAGGCTGCCAGTGGAAACCTTACAGTCTGCTCCATCCAGTACTGAAAAGTAGACACCACCAACTCAGCCCCAGAACAAGCCCTTTGGTTGTTAAGTAAACAACGCAAAGAAAAACAGAGGAAGTCAAACTAACTGACAAACAGCTCCTTCTAGGGAGTTGGCTGCCAAATGGGCCAAAGAAGGAAAAACCAGTCAGGATTTAGCTCTGAATTCATGCTAATGGCATACATAGGGTAGTAGAAACCTATCCTCTTTTTATTATTTAAAAATGCTTGCAAAGTTATTTTAGTTTCTATACTTTTTATTTTTTCCTTTTTGTTGATAGATTACTTTTCTATAGATGTTTTAAGTCACACTGATTGGGTTAAATATTTACAGATAATTTTTATGCTATTTTTATACAATTAATTTTTTTCTTTCTTTGATTTTTGTATTTCCTTTATATTACTTCTCCACTTAACATCTGATTTATTTGACCTTTTGTGCTCTGTATTTTTCCTTCTGTTCCTTTGGCTGTTGTCTTTTTATTTTTATTATTTTTTTCTGTTTTCAAGACAGCCCCAGGTTGTATGTGGTGGCTTATGCCTGTACTCCCAGAGATTCAGGAGGTAGAGATCAGGAGGATCGTAATTTGAAGCCAGCTAGGGCAAAAAGTTAGCAAGACTCCATCTCAATCAGTAAGCCAGGTATAGTAGCATGTGCCTATAATCCCAGTGATGTGGTAAGCATAGGTAAGAGGATTGCAGTTTGGGTCCCGCCCTAGTCAAAAATGTAAGACTCTCCTGAAAAGTACTTAAAACAAAAAAAAGAGGGTAGTCATGTGGTTCAAGTGGTAGAGCACTTGCTGAGCAAGTGTGAGGCCCTAAGTTGAAGTCCAAATACTGAACACAAATACACACACAGACACACACACACACACACACACACACACACACCTTCTCCTCACAGAGCCCAGACTTGCCTGGGACTTGTGGTCTCCCTTTCCCAGCCTCCAAAATTCGGGGATAGTAGACATGAGCTTCCACATCCAGCCTTTGATATTACTTTTTAGTCATATCTTCTTCATCTTTGTTCTTTCTCCTTCCCTAAATTTTTATTATCTTGCTGTCTTCCATTAGATCAGTCTTCTCCCTCTTTTATTATTTCTCTATTCTCTCTTCCACAATTATTTATTTTCTTTGTTTTGGCCTGGTTATTTGTCCCCTAGGTTTTTCCTTCTTTTTTCTTTCCCACTTCACTTTCGCTAGATTTTTATCTATCTATTACATTCATCTTTCTTGTTCTCCCCATCTATATACTTTTCCCTCTTCTCTTTCCATTTGTATGTCTCGGTATTTCACTGGTGTTATTCCTTCTATTTTATTTCCATTCCTATTCATTAACTAGTATCTTCTAAGTTGATATAGCAGTATCTTGCTCCCATATTTCTCAGACTATTGGAGTTGTTGTGGTCATTGTTTTTAATTAGTTATTACCATATTTCTGTAGTGGTGCATCTATCAATAGTGATTGCCTCTGCAGCTGGTTTTATCTTCTCTGAGTGCTGGGGATCAGGTACAGTGCCTTGAGCTTGTTGGATGTATGTTTGCCTGTGGATCTACACCCATCACCAGGTGGTGAAAAATGCACCTCCAACCTTGCCATTACACAGCCCTCCCATGCATTGCAAGTAGTTCAACTGAAAGAATACAGGAGATTACAACCTTTTAGCAATAACTTGGCCCCAGCAGTACAGAGGAACACAAGAACCAGGAAATACAAGGCAATATGATTCCTCTAAAAGACAACAAGTACTCAATAAGGATTGTGAAATGGATGAAATCACAGAAAAATCAAAAGAATGATTATAAGAATGATCAGTGAAATCAAACAAGATACTAATAGACACCTAAATTAATTCAAAGAGAATACAAATAAACATCTGAATGAAATGAGAAAGATAATGCAAAATATGAAAGAGGAATTCAATAGATCAAAATTCTGAAAAAATCAAATTGAAATTGTAAATGAAAAACTCAATAAGTCAAATAATAAAATCAGTTGAAAGCCTTACAGTAGACTAGATCAAATAGAACAAATTGACTGCATCAGGGATTGCAGACAAGGTAGGTAAATAGAATTTCAGAAAATAATAAAGAAAAATATTTAAAAGTACAAAAAGAACATACAAGACCTCTGTGACACTATTGAAAGACCAAACCTACAAATCATGGGTCTAGAAGAAGCACAAGCTAAAGGCATAAAAACACAGTCACTAAAATAATAGCATAAAATTTCCAAAAGACAAATAATAGCAGAAATTTTCCCAAAGACAAGACCAAGCAAAAAAATTCTATATGTTACGTTATAGTTTAACATTAGGTATACAGAAAAAAATTAGGTATACTGCAAAAGAGAAGGACCAAGTCATGTATAAAGGCAATCACATCAGAATAGCAGTGGACTTATCATTAGAAACTTTAAAATCTAGTAGAGTATGAAACAGTGTACTTTATTCCCTAAAAAAAAACTGACAAATTAGATTAGATTATACAGAAAAGTTTCCTTCATGATTAAAGGAAAATTAAAAACCTTCCAATGTAAACAAATCCAAATGCAACTCATGACCATTAAACCAGCACTACAGAATTATTTAAAGGAATCCCACTAAATATGAAGACATATACAACCATGAGAATATAGGAAAAATAAACCTCACTTGATAAATAGATAAGTGAATATGAATTAGTACAGATTCAAACATTTCATGAACAACAAGAGGACAGGAATTAGTACATAACTTACAATAGTAACACTGAATATTAATAGTCTCAAATCTCAAACTGAAAGACACAGCCTGATGATTTGCAACCAAAATGAAGACCCAAATCTTTGTTGCTTGTAGCAATCCATGTCACTAACAATGACACACATGGGCTTAAAGTGAAAGGATGGAAAATGGAACCCGAAAGCAAGCAAAAGTAGTTATCCTCATATCTGACACAGCAGACTTCAAACCAAAAGTAGCCAGAAGATAAAGAAGGTCACTTCACATTGACAAAAGGAACACTATATCAAGAAGATATAGCAATTGTAAATACATATGCACCAAATGTCAGCACACCCAATTTTATAAAATAAACACTACTGAACATAAAGACACAGAAAGGCCCCAACATGGTAATAGTGGGTGACCTCAATATACCTCAATCAACAATTGATAGGCCATCAGGAAAAAAATCAACAAAGAAATTCAGTATTATAGGACACTATAGACCAAATGGACTTGAGAGACATCTACAGAATATTTCATCCAATAGCCACAGAACACAAAAAATTTTTTCTCAGCAGCCCATGGAACTTTCTCCATGGGCTTTACTTTTACTTTTACTTTAAGTCATTAAGCAAGTCTTAACAAATAAAATAAAATTTAAATAATTTCTTATGTTTTGCCAGACCACAACAGAATAAAACTAGAAAGCAACATTAAGAGAAACTATAGAAGATATACAAACACATGGAGACTGAACTGTATACTTTTATAAGATCAGGGGTCATCAGAGAAAAAAAGTGGGGAAATTAATAAAATCCAAAAAGGAAATGAAGACAAAAACATGACATAATACACCTGTGAGATACAATAAAAGCAGTTCTAAATGCAAAGTTTATAGCTATCAATGCCTACATCTACAGAGATCTCAAAAACAAAAATCTCTTGATGCACTTCAAGATCTTAGAAAAACAGGAATAAGCCAATCCTAAAATTACTAGTAGGAGAGAAATAATAAAGATTGGAAATGAAATTAGTTAAATGAAAACTGAAGTGCAATACAAAAGATAAGTGAAAGCTGAATCTTTGAAACTATCAGAAATAAACATAGGGGGAAACATAACATGATGGTGGCATCGCTTACGACTCTCTGAAGAAGACTCTAATAGCTCAGGAAATGAGAACAATAATTGACAAATGGAATAGTATCAAATTAAAAGATTCTGTCTAGCAAAAGAAACAATCAACAAAGTAAAGAGATAGACTATAGAAAGGGAAAATAATTTGCCAAATATTCACTTGCCAGGAGATTAACATCTAGAATGTGTAAAGAGCTCAGAAATGTAAACAAAAAGACAATCAATAAATGGGCAGTGGAATTGAAGTGAGACTGTTCAAATGAAGAGGTACAAATGGCCAGTGAATGCAAGAAAACAACGTTCAATGACCTTAGATATCAGAGAAATCAAAACAAAATCAAGATTCCATTTCATTCCAGTCTGAATGGCTGTCATCATGAAAACAAATACCGATGGTGATGCCAAGGCGGTGTGGGGTAGGAAATGGTTTATTCTCTGTATGTGGGAATATAAATTAGTGCAGCCACTATGGAAATCAATATGGAGGTTCCTCAAAAAATTAAAAATAGATCTCACATATGACAAGGGATACCACTTGTGGGTAGGCACAAAAATAATCAAGTTGGCTTACCTGTATACCCATGTTTATCATGGCAGTATTCACAATAGTCAAGTTATCACATCAGCCTGTGTGCCTATCAGTGGATGAATAGATAAGTAAAATGTACTATATGTCTACAATGGAGTTTTACTCAACCATTCAGAAGAATGAAATTATGTCATTTAATGAAAAATGGATGGGAAGGAAATCATCATGGTAAGGGAAATAAGTCAATACCAAAAAGATAAGTATTGCATATTTTGTCTCATTTGTGGAAGTTGGTGAGGGTTGGGAAAAACAAACCAAAAACATGGTCATAAAAATAAAGGGGGTACTACTAGGGAGGAGGAAGGAAAAAGGAAAAAAGATGGGGGAGGGGAATAAGAGGGAGTAATAGAGAGGTGAATATGATCAAAGTATATTGTATGCATGTATGGAAATGTTATAATGAATTATTTCACTGTATAAAATTAATATACACCAATAAAATGGTTACATTGTAAATTTTTTATTTAGGTGTATTTTATCCTAATTATTTTTATATGGATAATACAAAAGTGAAAGACATGTATTTGCCTCTCATGTGAAAATATCAAAGTTCAGCTCTTAAAGCCCTTAGGATTTCAAACTTCTTTAAATTTGTGGCTCTGTTGTGTCTAGAATGTTGTTCTTCTTGGCAATCTCTATCCCCTTTCCACCTGCAGGAAGAAAAAAAGGAGAAGGAAGCACAGACCCTTCTTTTAAGGCCCTCTTCCAGCGATTAAATGTCACTTTTACTTAAATTCTATTGACTAGTACTTAATTGCATGTTCCCAGATTAATGTGGGAAATGTAGTTTTTAGGAGACAACCAGGTATCCAGCTGAAATCTCTAATACTCTAGGAAAAGAGGAAAACATGTTGGAGGACAGCTAGCAGTTTCTATCATTCATTGTTTTCATTACATCTGTTTAGGAAACTCTCAATGTAAGGTGGATTTATTCTCATTAATCAGAAGAGGAAACTGACCTTAAAGGGTTTATGCAGCAATAGTGTAGAACACGAGTTTTCTGTCTACTTTCCATTTTTACATATCTCCTTGAGTAATTGGCATCAATAGACTTTCAGCTGCTGTCTGAATGTTTGTGGCTTTTCTGCCCAAATTCAAATGTTGAAATCTAACTATCCATGTGACATTAGAAGGTGGGGACTTTGGAGAGTGATAGTCCTCCTGAAGGGGGTCAATGTTCTTGTAAAACAGGTACCAGAGATCTGCCTTGCTCCTTGCAACATGTGAGGACACAGCAAGAAGGTACCATCTATGAACCAGAATGGGGGTTGTGACAAGGCACCACCATGTCTACTGGTGCATTGATTTTGGATTTCACTGGCTCCAGGACTATGAGAAACAAGTTTCTGGTATTTATAGCCCACCTAGTATAAAACATTTTGTTATAGCATCCTGAATAAGAGGAGAGCCTACTATGAGATCAGCCATTTTAATCCTGGTTATTGTATTCCTTTGACTAACCAGGCTCAAGTAAAAAGCCTGACAATTCTGTACATAAACCCATTAATGGATTATGGAGCATTTTATTTCTTTGCAGATTGGTCACTACTTGAAAGACAATTGGTGAGATCTTGAACACTCCTACATCTTTAGAAGAAAGGATTAAAGTTAGTTTTTAAAAGTAACAGAACCTCCTCTTCTCTTCCAGAAAAAGTACAGGCTGAGATTGACAGAGTGATTGGCCAGTTAAAGTTGCCAAACTTGACAGACTGATAGTCCCTGCCCTATACCAATGCTATCATTCATGAGGTGCAAAGAATGGGGAATATAATTCCCTTGAACATTCCCAGGCAAGCGACAGTGGATACCACCTTGGGTAGATACCACCTGCCAAAGGTGAGTTGGGACTGCCAGGCTCAGATCCGCAAGCCAGTGTGAGCTCACCAAATGAAACCTGAAATGGATGCGTGACATGTATTTGTGTTCCAAGGAATCACGTAAGTGGGGAAAGTGTTAGGTTATACATGATATTATTCCAGTTTTCACCAACTGGATATTAATACTGTAGGGAGCGGAAAAGTGAGATTTCTTGAGTCAAATATGCTGAGGCTGGATTTGTTTGTTTGTTTTGCTCCTGTGCATTGTGAATCTTTATGGTCACCCAGCAGGCAACAGTTCTCTGTTAGACTTTGCCATACAACTATTTTCTTTGCATAGTAGAGCATCTCTCATGACTAGAGAGATCTGTAAGTCTTAGTTTAGGAAGTAGTACTTCACAATATTGAGGGTATAGAGTCTTAAAAAGTGAAAGGACAGATGAGATCACCTGGGCTAATGTCAAATTTAGGCTGGTGTTTCTAATTAATGTCCCCACAGATTTTTTTTTCCAGATTTCAGTTGCAGTCCAATCATGGGGAACTTTCTTTTCACAAAGAAAGCCACTGAAAGCTGTGTAATACTAATTATTAGAAAGAGAGATGAACAGGCAAATACTTATTAAGTATTATTTTGTGTGATAGAGTGTTAACCTCTTTCAAAATGTCTTACTCACTTTTCAGAATGTTTTTTAATCCCCATCTTACATATAGGGAAGTTGCAGCTCAGGGGAAATTGGTGACAGAAGTTGGGAACAGACAGAACCAGACTTGTCTGTTCGCTCTACAGGACTTGCTTCACTTTGACTTTACAACAGAATCTCCCTTTATATTTTTCTGCATCGGTCCCTGTTAAATTCCCTATTTTCTTTTATTTCTTGTTTATTCTCCTTTCATCAGTAGGGTTAAATCCAAGCCTTGACCTACACTCCCAGCCTTAAATTCCCCACTCCACAGACAGAATTATGATCACAACCACCCAACACTCTTAAGATCTCTGAGATAGTGCCTCCGGTGTCCTCTTTCTACAGTGCACAATTGCAGTTTCTTCTTTGCCTTCTGGTCCCTTTAGTTGACTTCTGTGGATCTGCTTTGTCTAAGATTCTTCAAATGTGTTTGTTGGGACAATCTAAAACGGCAGGACCAGAAGAGCAAGCCACTGAACTATGCTTAGTGAATGTGCTGCAGAGCCAGAAATGCAGTGCTGTTTCCTTACTTATTAAGCATCCAATGGGTGGAGGTTGAGGTCTGAATTACCCAGCTGTTGTTTGCTTTTTTTTCTAACTATTAATTTAATTCCAGTGAACCTTCTTCCTCCACAAACTCTATCTTCAACAGATTTTTTTTTACACAACACTGATTACCATCCAGAGCACTGAGAAATCTGGCTTACTATATGCAACAGAGGCTGGGAGCAATAGTTTAACATCAAATAGTCATATGATAGCTCCAATGAAATAGTTCCAGTGATAGCTCTACTTGGTTCCAGTGTGACTCTGAGCATATTACTTGACATCTTGAAGCTTCATGTTCTTCATCTATAAAACAAAAAACATTTAAACCTATCTCATCAAATGCATGTGGAGGTGAAATGAGATTATACACACTGAGCATCATATTCATACTAGCTATTATCATACTTTATTAAGCCCTTCACAGTGGAAGCCTGGACAGTGGAATGAATGGCACTGTTAGTCAGATAGTGAAACTTTGCACTAACAGTGATGAGAAGCCATTGCAGAGAACCACATTTGAAGTGAGAGTAGGAAAGGAGTGTGACATAATTAAATAACATTCATAGTGCTCTGTCCTCATGGTGTGGAGCAGGGAATGAGGTCGTTACTGAAAGTTATTATAGATGCCTAGGAGAGCAAGGTGCCTGCACTAGGGTGCAATGGGAAATAGTAATCAAGGTGATATAATGAAGAAAGACATGAAGAAGAAAGACCAGCCTTGCTAATGGGTTGGATGAGGCAGTGCAATAGGATGGAATCCTCTGGAGATGAACCACTTCAGGTTATAATATACATACATACATATGTATGTATATTATACATATACATACATATATATATATATACATATACGTATACATGGAAATGTATATATGTATCCATGGAAATATGTATATATATATATACATATATATATGTATACATGGAATTGTCACAAGAAAACTCCCTGTATAGCTAACTTAAACAAACAAAAATGTTATCTTTTTCTTTTACAAAATCAGAGAACTGGTTCTGTCTGAAGGTTGGTACCAGTGGAAGGGGAGCATGTGGGGAAAGAGTATAGGTGAATGTGGTGCAAATACTATGCTCATATATATGTAAATGGAAAAATGAGACCTGTTTAAACTATTTCAGGAATATGGGGAAGGGAGACAAAGGAGAATAATGGAGGGGCGAATTCAAGTATGATATATTTGATATAAGAACTTTTATAAGTGCTATAATGTACCCCCAGCACAACAATTAAAAAAAAGGAATCCTCTGTAGCTTCCTTCTCCTGAATCTGCCTGAGCAGGGGTTACTTTCCTTGCATACTTTGTTCTATTACTAACCTTGCGGTAGTATCAAGGTGCATCAATCTTGACCAAGGAGGGAAGGAAATGGAGAAACAGAGGTGAAAGGCAAGTCCTTTGCCTTTAAACAGCTACCATAGTCTATACTTCATGAGCAGTGGCAGTGATTTGGGACAATGTGGATTCATCACTTCTCATATTCTTCATCCATGAGTGCTCATGTGTCCCCTACCTACCTATACTGAGCTATACCTGTAGATAATATCCATTCCACATTGAAGAATATTGTAACTTCCATGGTAAATTCCCAGTAGGCACTTCCAATCATCATCCTAAATCGTCCTTCACAAAGAAGAGTGCCAGGGAGGGGTATGGTGGGGAGGGGGAGTGGGCTCAGCATGGGAATTCAAGAACCACTGCCCCTCTGCATGGGTGAGTTCTGGGGTCAAGTTTTGACTCTTTTCTGTCTTCTCTAGGAGACCATGATCCTGCTAATCTGACTACACTACATAGGGACCCAAAAGAGTGGGCCACCCCAGGTACCTTCAACCCGGAGCATTTTCTGAGTTTAAGAAGAAAGACTGCTTTATACCTTTCCCAATGGTTGAGTTGTGCTTAGTAGGAGAGAGAGTAGAGTTCCTACGTCAGCCTCCCCTCTTTTCCCTGTAATCCTCTGCTTTAGTTGGGATGTCTCCAGATGACTCTTCCCAGTATGACTAGTCTTGCTCTTAGTCACAGTTTGCCACTCCCAAGTATTACTTCAGACCAGCCCTACCTTTCAAGCGCTCCCTTGCATATCCCTTTGTTCTGTTTTTCTGGATGCTTCCTTTGTTCTGTTTTTCTGGATAGAGACCCAAATCTTGTATCTTTCTCAGAAAAAAAGCTTAGAGTTTTTAATTTTTTCAATTTATTTATTTTGATGGCACTAGGGTTTGAACTCAGTTCAATTTATTTTTAAGAATTGCCCACTCACCCAGAATTAGACTTGATTTTTTATAGACCTGATTCTTAATAAGGAGATGAAGAGGCAGCAAAAAAAAAAAAAAAAGGGTGGGGCAATCTCTCTATTATTAGGGCATTAGACGGAGACAGTAAATTCTGCTAGCTTAACTCGATTAGGTTCTAGCCTATAAGCACTTTCTGTTGGGGTATTTGTGTCTTTCTTTTTTAATTAACTATTTAATGTCTATTAGTACATGCATATGATTTGCAGCTTTAAAGGTAGGAGAAAGAACATAGTGAAATCTCTCGTGTTTTTAAGCCAGCCAGTTATAAAAGGGTATTGTTAGCTATACCATTATAAAATAAATTACAAAATGTGTTTGTGTGTTCCTGGCACTGAAAGAGACATGTTGAACAGATTACCAAATTCCTTAACTCTATAAATATTTACTCAATAACTATTATGTGTTAAGAATTCACCCATGAGCCAGATGCCAGTGGTTCACATCTGTAATCCTAGCTACTTGGGAGGCTGAGATTTGTAGGATCATAGCTGAAGGCCTGCCAGGAAAATAGTTCACAAGACCCCATCTCCAAAATAACCAGAACAATATTGGACTGCAGATGTGGCTCAAGCAGTGAAGCTCCTGGTTTTCAAGTGCAAAACCCTGAGTTCAAACCCCAATCTCATTAAAAAAAAAAAAAAAGAATTCAGTCATGAGTAGAACAGTGAATGAAACAGAAAACAATGAAGCTGCCTGCTTGGAGCAGATTTCCATATGTAATCGTACAAGGTTCAATTTACTATCACCACTTTAGAGATTAGGAGACAGAACCCTAAGTGATTGTGTAAAGTAAAGTCATAAAACTCATGTAGCAGAGCCAGGAATCCACATCAAGTAGATTTATCAAAAACTGCAGCTTGTGTATTTCCTAGCACCATCCCACAAGGTGGGATGCAGGATAATTTGCTTATCCTTAACTTAAACTATGCCATAATTTTCTAAGACAGTATCATTGCTGATGACAAAACTAAGGCTTGGAAAGGAAGTGGAATTCGACCTCATGGGTGTGATGTTTTCCCACAGTGGTAAGCTCCTCTGGGTGTGTCTAGGCTGATAGGGTTCCATCTTCTTTGTCTTTCCTCCTATATTACTATGGTCACCTTTGTTTATATTGCATGAGTCATTCTAATCTGAAAGCTAATATGAGATGTAAGAACTCACTCCAGTCTTCCTGCTTACAATAGTTTCAAGTTTTATATTACAGAAAAATGTTTTAGCTGTATATTTAAATTACTATAGCAACTCTTGCTTCTTGCATCAAATCATGAAGTGCTGAAATGCTAGAAATATGTCCCTATATGATTTCCACAGAAATGTTTCACCTAATGTCTGCTGCATCTGTGATGGCAGGAGTCTTAATAGAAATCCATACCTAGAAAAGGAAGAGACATCCTCCAAGCCTAGTTATGCCTAGGTGGATACCTTTTCTTCATATTGAAAAACCTGTTAAAGTGACCTCAGATGCAACAATGGTATTCTTTTCCCATGTTCTCTCATCCTTCAGCAAGCTGAACTGGTTTGCTCACAAGGCGACAATAAGATCTTCCCCCTTTACTTCATTTACCCAAATGCCAATAATCTCTGAAACATTCTCATAGACAGACCTAGAATTGTGCTATGTGAATTTTCTAGATGTTTCTCAATCCAGTCAAGTTGATAATCAAAAGTAGCCATTATACAGGCCAATGTTTTGAAGTCACATACCCTTTGTTGCCCACCCATGACACACAGGTAAGAGAGAGATTATTTCACGTTTGACAAGTGAGAAAGGTTTCTCTGCATGAGAATGGATGGTATAGTCCTAGTCGCAGAGTGGTTGCTGATGGAACCATTTCTTTTTTTAATGTTTTTAAAGCATAGAATAGAGCATTTCATTTTGACAATTCTATAGATGTATATAGTACTATAGATGTATAGTACTTTCAGTAAGCTCACCACTCTATTATATTTTTTTAATGCCTCCCTGTATTCCCACCCTTTTTTAGACTATATATATATATATATATATATATATATTTATTTATTTATTTATTTATTTATTTTCAGACTATATATAGTATGAAATATATGTGCATATAGATGTATATTCACAGATATGTATGTGTGTGTAGCATGTACTTGGAGCCAGTTCCTCAACCCTGGTTCCTGATTTTGAGGGTCCAATTTTGTCATAATATTTCAATTTTTTGGGAGAATCTTGGAAACTTACAATTCAACTACCTTGGTAACACTTTTATAGTGAAGGTCATTATTGAAACAACTGCAAAAACCTAAATGGGATGTGAGGGTAAGTTGGTGCTAATGCATTCATGTCATTTTCCTGCCTTTGGTGGTGGCATTGGAGAAAATTCTTGTTTAGAAAACTTTTTCATGAGTAATATAGGTATTTACTTTCAAATAACTCCAGAAAAATTAACTCTTTGTATTATTTTTGCATGTTTTCTGTACATTTGAAATTATTTCTGAATGAAAGACAGATTATGGAAAGTGTCAGAATAAAGAATTGTAATATACAGACTGCTATTGGAGTAAATACACCACCAAAAAGTTTTATTTAAAGTGCACTTATAAATTCTTTTGTTTTTTAAAAATAAACTAGATCAAGTTAATATGAGCCAGAATATTTATTATGATGCAAGTGTAATGTTAAAAGACTTCAGTTTCTACATAAATTGTCAAATTATTTGGTTTATTTGGTTCAGTGTATATTCCAAACATTACATAAAATAGTTTGTATCATAAATATGGGAACATTTTCAATAATGCCAGGATAGGTTGCTTAACTTGCCCACCATGTGGCTTCTAAGTGGGAGGAGCTGAACAGAATCTCTGACTTCTCCCCCAGGTCTCCACACATAACAGAATGGGATATGGTGGGGGCAGTGGTCAGTGTGAGCTCTGGAGAAGAGGATCCAGCCTCAGGCCCACATTGGAAGCAAAGGTTCTAGTTGAGGAAGGACCAATGAAGGAGACAGGGAAGGCAGTTTTTATACAGAAACTGTCAGTAAAATCTCCCAAGGCAAATGAGGACAATGTATAACCAGAGTCCTACAACAGAGGCCTGAGTCTGGAGGAGTCCCAACAAATGAGGTTCAGCCAATTGTCACAAGAAATAGACAACAAATAAAATGATGAAAGGAAGAAAAGGAATCAGACATCTCAGTGAGTCTTCAGCCACACTGACATGAGCTCCAAGATATATAGGAGATGGAACAAGAAGTGTGTACGGTCACATGTATTGGTCAACTGTTATACCTTGGATCATTATCTCAGTTCTGGTCATACACAATCTTGTTGGTGTGAAGGAAATTCTCACTGCTTAGGGATGTGGACAATCTCCATTTGGTACTGAGGAAATTCACAGTACTCAAGGAGGCAGTAAAGGGCAATCACATTCACTGTGCAGCACATTTGTCCATCACACTTGTGGCCCTGAAATGGATCGGGTTTTTCCCATGAGATGATCATTCCTACCTAGGGGGTCATCTCATTATGGAGTAATCTGCCTGCAAGGCTCTGTGTTTCTGGAAGTTGTAGGGCAATGACTGAAGACTTCTAGGTGCCACTCCAGGGATTGGCAAGAGGATGTCATTAAAGCTGGCCACTGGAAATCTGTTGAAAATTCTTTAGTGACTCATACCTTGGCGTCTCAGCCTTGAGGGAGAGATTGCCAGCTGTACTTGTACATTTCTTAAATGATCAACATGCTCAAATGTAGAGTTGAGCAGGAATCTGACCCAAAGTTTTTAGGCAAAGGAGACAGATACAAAATAAAGACAGACCTGCCATACTTAACCCTGATTTTAGCTACCCATCAGGCATCTGCAGATCCAAGTAAAAATTCAGTGCTTTTAACCTAAACATCCTCCATCTCCTTGTTACAAATGAGCATAGGCAAAAGATGACTTTTCACAATGGTGCTTTGATACTCACTTGTTTATATTTCAGAGTTCCCTTTTAAGGATTGAGAAATATTAGCGTTCTTCTGCTGTTTGTTGTTGTTTGAGTTTGCTAAATGAGATTTGAAAGCCTTTAGGCTAGACACCCACCATCTCAATCAGTCCAGGCCTCCCACACCTAATGTCCTACATTCTGTACTTTCCCCCAGGATTGCCTCAACCCTGAGCAATAGACTATGCAAACTTGGACTTCAGCCTTCTGTGCTTTGTTGAACATATGCAATTTCAGAGTTACACAAAGGGCTGGTCATAATGTAAGGAATCTGCTTGGGTTTTGCAGAAGATAATCAAGGATACCAATTCCTGGAGGTACCAATGCCAGCTGTGAAGATAACAGATCATCTGTTTTTGTCTTCCAGGAAAGTGAGCTTGCCTTGGAGAACAATCAGCCCTCTCTGAGCTGTTTATTTTCGTCACTTCCCTTGTGCAATAATTCATCTTCAATCCCCCAAAGAATGAGAAGCTGAGCCCAATGTTTAGAACAGGCCTCACCCTTTCCCCAGTCAGCCACCACATCTGTGCTGTACCTAGGGCATGAGAATGTTGGTGAAGGAAATCAAAAGGGGAGCAGAAAGGCATTACAGGTGCTCTGAAGCCATGTGTACCTAATCAGATGTGAGGGGAGAGAACGAAGGTGACTCTGAGAAACAATGAGGATTGTCACTGCACAAATCATGTATGTGCTCAGTGATTTATATTTTCATTTGAGATGTGAAAAGAGAATAATGATTCCTTGCATAGAGAAAGCTCTTATGAGAATCAAGGAATATAATGGATTTAAAGTTATTTGTAAACCATAGGTACATCATACAAATTAAGTTACATTGTGCCTCCTTCCTGTCTCCTTTCTTTTTTCTAAATTTTTTATTAGGATGTATTTATTGTATGTGGGAGAGTCATTGTGACAATTCCAAATAGGCTTATATTGTACATTGGTTAAATGACCCCCACCATCTCTCCCTCTCACCCCTTCCAGCCCCACTTAAAGCAATTGCAAGATGTTTCATTGTTCTCTTTCATGTAAGTATATGAAGTCCATCAATCATATACCCTCACCTTAATCTCCTTTGCTCACTCTCCCACCAGTACCTCCCCCACACTGTACCTATTTCACAGTCTTGTCTCTTGTTATTAATTTCTTAATCAATGCTCAAAGGGGCTTCTCCATGTATCCCTGCTTAAGCATACTTTACTTTGGTCTATTCAGTCCTTTCCATTACTCTCCCTTACCATCCCTCACAGCCCCATTTTTCAACAACTTTCAATACAGATGTAAAGAAATTTGATATTGTTGATTCTGTCATTCTCTTTATTTTCCCTCCTTCCTCAAGTTCCATAGAGTAAGAACACTAATAGATTTAAAGCTGTTTATAAACCACAGGTGCATCATAAAATTTAAGTTACATTGTGCCTCCTTTCACAGACATGTACTTGCTCCTGGTCTCCTGAGAAGGCCAGGTCAAGGTGATACAAAACAGTCATGAGAAGTAACATTGTGACATTGGGGGAGTCCACAGAGTTTTGCCACAATACCTCTCCCATTTGCTAGCACTGTGTGCACTTTATCTTGTTTCTTCTTAGATGGTCCTCTGTGAAGTTAACAGGTCTGGGAAGATCCCTATTCACATGAATGTGGAAACAGTTTCTATGATTTACATGAGGGAGCACCACCTTGGCATTGGATCCAGAGTCACACATAGTGTGACCACAGTTAAGCAAACCTGGGGAGCAGGTTTGGGATGCAAATGGAAAGATTTTCTATCTTTAGATCATCTTCTGCCTTAAGTTCTCTATCAGAAACTTATTCCCACAACATTTCAGATTGGATACCAGGCATCAGAAATAACAGCATCCTGCTTACTGAGTGGAGATACTGGTTACAAAATGGAGACCATAGTAACATGAATTGTCTATGCAGTTGTGATCCCATCCAAATGCAAATGAACAAAACAAACTGTTAAGGGGAATAAGCTGCACTGAAATATTTTTTTTCCCTAAGTTGGCTTCGCTAAAGGAATTTAAATAGCACAGACCAAGATAGGCAAAGAGGCCATGGTGTTTTTATTTCTTCATACTTTGGATTCAGAGAAAAGCATAGAAAAGGAAATATTTGGCTAGAGTTAGCCTAACTTAGCTATGAGACTCAAAGACAAGTATCTGGAGGAAATGGTGGATTTTTTGTGGAGAGGGGCCTTTAGTCCCTCTGGTAAAGGAAGAAAGGAAGTGAGAGGCCAGATGTGCATACTTCCTTCATCTGGTGAGGGGGAGCCAAGCCCCTCTTCTACTTCATAAGAGATATGTGGGAAGACTCCAAGATGGCAGCTAGAGGGAGGAAGCAGAAAGCGTGCCTCCCATAGTGAAATCATGGAGAGATGCTGGAGACACACCTTGCAGGCAAAACCACCAAAAAGAGGCAAAACTTTGACCCCTCCACACCTCCAGCTGGTGCAGAGCATCTCCACTTCACGTTAAATGGAGAAATCAGGAGGGCCCCCAGGCCACCAGTCACCCGCACCCAGAAGGCTTGGGAAGACGCAGACAAGGTGAACTTTGCAGTACTGCAGTACTCCCACAGACAACCCTGGGCCAGAGCAGCATAGCCCCCTGGACAGACCGACCTCCACCTGGGAAAAAAAGAGAAACAGAGTAATAAACAATAAGAACAATAAAGACATGCGGGAAAGAGGGAGGGGCACACTGAGCGCCAAAGAGGGGGAAGGGAAATCCTTCCTGGGACTGTAAATAAACAAGCTGGGCAGGCCAGAGAGGCTCCGGTGGGAGCGAGGGCACGCATCCAGCAACCAGGAGCAGGAAAGCTTGTGAGAGTGGTGGAGGGAGGAAAACTCATAGGAGAGGAGGGAAGACCCACTTCCCACGTGAGCTGTAAACAAACATGGAGGCTGGCAGGAGCAGCAGCACTGCCCAGTAATCACGAGCAGGAAAGCTTGTAAAAGTGGCAGTGGGAGGAAAACTCCACAAGAGAGGGGGGGAAGACCCACTTCTCACATGAACTGTAAACAAACATGCAAGCCTGAGAAAGCAGATGCAGTGTCACCTCCCCCAGTGTGCTTGGAAAGGGGAAAGCTTGTAGCAGAGGCTCCTGCACAGGAGAACTCTGAGTAAACAAAGCCTGCAGGACCAGGTGAGTGCTAAGCTCACCCCTGAGATCTGCATAAATAATGCCTCCAGCAACAGCAGGCTGACAGCAGCGGGCAGGCAAGCCACAGCGGCAGATACCATTCACTGAACTGTCTCCAGATTCTTTTTTTTTTCTCTCTCCCTACCTTTGATGAGAAAACAACTGAACTACACCTGCATGCTGAAAAACTTACTGAAACTGTATTGCATTTGAACTTGGGACACTTTGTGGGTTCTTTTGTTTTTTGTTTTTTATTTTTATTATTTTTGTGCAGTTTTGTTCTACTTTATGCATCCCCTTTGATGAGACAACTACAGAACAACATCTGAGGCACCATCTCCAGGATTGGAGACTAAGATGGACACCAAAATTATTAAGACTGAAACTTCATTCCATTGGAACTTGGAAGGTTTTTTTGTTTTTGTTTTTTTTCTATTTTTCATTTTGTTTTATTTTATTTATATATATTACTTTCATTTACTTATATTTTATTTTTATTCTTATCTTCATTCTTTTTATTTTTACTTTCAATCCTCTCTCTGTCTCTCTAAGACCTGTTCAGCTTACTGTTGATAAGTACACTAACACTCCCTGTTTATACCTATGAAACTTTGTTTGATTCCTTCTTTTGTCTTTACCTACCTGTCTGTTTGTTTTTCCCTTTTCTTTAACTTCTTGCTTTCCATCTCCTCTCACCCTTCCATTCTAAATATTACCATTGTTATTATTACAAGCTAAAAATTACTTAATTGCACACAGTACAGGGAAAATAACAACACCAAGGACAATGATGGGAAGACAGAAAAAACAGGCAAACCAATTTCCCCACAGCAAAAAATTAGTACAGGAACCAGAGGGGAATGAAGAAAACAGATACTCAGATCCAGACTCCAACAAAATGAAGATAAACTATTCCAAAGAACCCAATGAAGCCCACAAGAATAATTTAAAAGAAGACATACTACAGGTACTCAGTGAGAATTTTATAGAGATGATACTGGATAGGGTCAACCAAAATGTACAGGAGACACTCAAGAAATTCCAACACAACAAAAACAGAGAATTTGAGAAAGCAAAAGAAGAAATAAAGGAAACCATAGAAGCACTGTATAAACACCAAAGTGAAAGACAACACACGATTAATAAACAGATAAATGAACTCAGGACAAAAATAGACAACATTAAAGAGGAAACCAGCCAGGATATAGAAAACCTCAGAAAAAAAAGAACAAAACAGAACTACAAAACAAAATGGAAGGCCAATCCAGAAGAATAGAACAAACAGAAGACAGAATATCAGAACTTGAAGATGAAATGGTAATTAAAGGAAAAAAACCAAAGAACTATTAATTAAACAACTCAAGACCTGTGAAAAGAAAATGCAAGAACTCACCGACTCCATCAAAAGACCAAACTGGAGAATTATGGGCATTGAAGAAGGAGAAGAGGTGCAAGTGAGGGGAATGTGTAATATATTCAACAAATTAATAATGGAAAATTTCCCAAATCTAGAGAAAGATATTCCCATACAGATGCAAGAGGCCTCCAGGACACCAAACAGACCAGATCAAAATAGAACTACCCCAGGAAATATCATCATTAAAACAACAAGTTCAGAAACTAGGGAAAGAATATTGAAGGCTGTAAGAGAGAAAGAACAAGTAACATACAAAGGTAAACCCATCAAAATCACAGCAGACTTCTCAACAGAAACATTAAAAGCAAGAAGAGTGTGGGGTGAAATCTTCTGGGCACTGAATGAAAATAACGTCAACCCCAGGATATTCTACCCAGCAAAACTATCATTCAAAATAGATGGAGCAATAAAAGTCTTCCATGATAAGCAGAAACTAAAACAATATGTGACCACAAAGCCACCACTACAAAAGATTCTTCAAGGGATTCTGCACACAGAAAGTGAAACCCAACTTAACCATGAAAAGACAGGCAGCACCAAACCACAGGAAAAGAAAAAGCAAGAAAGTAGAGAGTAACTTCAACTTAGGTACACACAATCAAAACTTCAAACAACTAAGACAACTAAATGACAGGAATCACCACATACCTATCAGTACTAATACTTAATGTTAATGGACTTAATTCACCCATCAAAAGGCACCGCTTGATGAAATGGATTAAAAAGGAAGATCCAACAATTTGTTGCTTACAGGAGACCCATCTCACTGACAGAAATAAGCATAGGCTTAGGATGAATGGCTGGAAGAAGATTTACCAAGCCAATAGCCCCCGAAAACAGGCAGGAGTAGCAATACTTATCTCTGACAAAGTAGACTTCAAACCTACATTGATCAAACGAGATAAAGAGGACATTCCATATTAATAAAAGGGGAAATAGACCAAAAGGAAATAACAATGATCAATCTGTATGCACCCAATGTCAACGCACCCAATTTCATCAAAAGCATATATTAACGCTAACACAGTGGTTGTGGGAGACTTTAACACCCCATTATCATCAATAGATAGGTCATCCAAACAAAAAATCAATAAAGATATCCAAGATCTAAAATATACAATAGATCAAATGGAACTAGTTGATGTCTACAGAACATTTCATCCAACTTCTACACAATATACATTCTCTCAGCAGCCCATGGAACCTTCTCCAAAATAGATCATATCCTAGGGCACAAAGCAAGTCTCAGCAAATATAAGAAAATACAAATTATACCGTGCATACTATCTGATCACAATGCAGTAAAAGTAGAACTCAACAACAAAAGTAAAGACAAAAAACATGCAAACAGCTGGAAACTAAATAACTCACTACTTAATGAAGAATGGGTCATCGATGAAATAAAAGAGGAAATTAAAAAGTTCCTGGAAGTCAATGAAAATGAAAACACAACCTACCGGAACCTATGGGACACAGCTAAGGCAGTCCTGAGAGGAAAGTTTATAGCCATGAGTGCATATATTAAAAAGACTGAAAGATCCCAAATCAAGGACCTAATGATACATCTCAAACTCCTAGAAAAACAAGAACAATCAAATCCCAAAACAAATAGAAGGAGAGAAATAATAAAAATAAGAGCTGAAATCAATGAAATAGAAACCAAAAAAACCATACAAAGAATTAATGAAACAAAAAGTTGGTTCTTTGAAAAAATAAACAAGATTGATAGACCCCTGGCAAACCTGACTAAAATGAGGAGAGGAAAAAACCTAAATTAGTAGAATTAGGAATGCAAAAGGGGCGATAACAACAAACACCATGGAAGTCCAGGACATCATCAGAGACTACTTCGAGAACCTATATTCAAATAAATTTGAAAATCTTAAAGAAATGGAGAGATTTCTAGATACATATGATCATCCAAAACTGAACCAAGAGGAAATTAATCACCTGAATAGATCTATAACACAAAATGAAATTGAAGCAGGAATCAAGAGTCTCCCCAAATAGAAAAGTTCAGGACCTGATGGATTCTCTGCTGAATTCTATCAGACCTTTAAAGAAGAACTGATACAAACCCTCCTTATTCTGTTCCACGAAATAGAAAGGGAAGGAAAACTGCCAAAAACATTTTATGAAACCAGTATTACACTTATCCCAAAACCAGGCAAAGACACCTCCAAAAAGGAGAACTATAGGCCAATCTCCTTAATGAACATTGATGCAAAAATCCTCAACAAAATAATGGCAAACTGAATTCAACAACACATCAAAAAGATTATTCACAATGACCACATAGGCTTTATCCCAGGAATGCAGGGGTGGTTCAACATATGAAAATCAATAAACGTAATAAACCACATTAACAGAAGCAAAGACAAAAACCACTTGATCATCTCAATAGATGCAGAAAAAGCCTTTGATAAGATCCAATACCATTTCATGATAAAAGCTCTAAGAAAGCTAGGAATAGAAGGAAACTATTTCAACATTATAAAAGCTATATATGACAAACCTACAGCCAGCATTATACTTAATGGAGAAAAACTGAAACCATTCTCTCTAAAATCAGGAACCAGACAAGGATGCCCACTATCTCCACTCCTATTCAACATAGTACTGGAATTCCTAGCCAGGGCAATTAGGCAAGAAGAGGGAATAAAAGGAATACAAATAGGTAAAGAAACTGTCAAAATATCCCTATTTGCAGATGACATGATCCTATACCTTAAAGACCCAAAAAACTCTACTCAGAAGCTTCTAGACATCATCAATAGCTATAGCAAGGTAGCAGGATATAAAATCAACATAGAAAAATCATTAACATTTCTATACACTAACAATGAGCAAACTTAAAAAGAATGTATGAAAACATTTCCATTTACAATAGCCTCAAAAAAAATCAAATACCTAGGTGTAAATCTAACAAAAGATGTGAATGACCTCTACAAGGAAAACTATAAACTTCTGAAGAAAGAGATTGAGAAAGACTATAGAAAGTGGAGAGATCTCCTATGCTCATGGATTGGTAGAATCAACATAGTAAAAATGTCTATACTCCCAAAAGTAATCTACATGTTTAATGCAATTCCCATCAAAATTCCAATGACACTCATTTAAAGAAACTGAAAAATCTACTGTTAAATTTATATGGGAACACAAGAGGCCACGAATAGCCAAGGCAATACTCAGTCAAAAGAACAATGCTGGAGGTATCACAATACCTGACTTCAAACTATATTACAAAGCAATAATGATAAAATCAGCATGGTACTGGCACAAAAACAGACATGAAGACCAGTGGAACAGAATAGAGGACCCAGATATGAAGCCACACAACTATAACCAACTTGTCTTTGACAAAGAAGCTAAAAATATACGATGGAGAAATAGCAGCCTCTTCAACAAAAACTGCTGGGAAAACTGATTAGCCATCTGCAAAACACTGACTCTAGATCCATGTATATCACCTTATGCCAATATTAACTCAAAATGGATCAAGGATCTTAATATCAGACCCCAAATTCTAAAGTTGATACAGGAAAGAGTAGGAAATACTCTTGAATTAGTAGGTATAGGTAAGAACTTTCTCAATGGAACCCCAGCAGCACAGCAACTAAGAGATAGCATAGATACATGGGACTTCATAAAACTAAAAAGCTTCTGCTCAACAAAAGAAATGGTCTCTAAACTGAAGAGAACACCCACAGAGTGATAGAAAATATTTGCCAGCTACACATCAGACAAAGGACTGATAACCAGAACATATAGGGATCTTAAAAAACTTAATTCTCCCAAAATTAATGAACCAATAAAGAAATGGGCAAGTGAACTAAACAGAAATTTCTCAAAAGAAGAAATTCAAATGGCCAAAAAACACATGAAAAAATGCTCACCATCTCTAGCAATAAAGGAAATGCAAATTAAAACCACACTAAGATTCCACCTCACCCCGTTAGAATAGCCATCATTAGCAACACCACGAACAACAGGTGTTGGCGAGGATGTGGGGAAAAAGGAACTCTCTTACACTGTTGGTGGGAATGAAAACTAGTACAACCACTCTGGAAAAAAAATTTGGAGGCTACCTAAAAAGCTAAACATTGATCTACCATATGTTCCAGCAATACCACTCTTGGGGATTTACCGAAAAGAATGTGACACAGGTTACTCCAGAGGCACCTGCACACCCATGTTTATTGCAGCACTATTCACAATAGCCAAGTTATGGAAACAGCCAAGATGCCCCACCACTGACAAATGGATTAAGAAAATGTGGTATTTATACACAATGGAATTTTATGCAGCCATGAAGAAGAACAAAATAGTATCATTCGCTGGTAAATGGATGGAATTGGAGAACATCATTCTGAGTGAGGTTAGCCTGGCCCAAAAGACCAAAAATCGTATGTTCTCCCTCATATGCAGACATTAGATCAAGGGCAAACACAACAAGGGGATTGGACTATGAGCACATGATAAAAGCGAGAGCACACAAGGGAGGTGTGAGGATAGGTAAGACACCTAAAAAACCAGATAGCATTTGTTGCCCTCAACGCAGAGAAACTAAAGCAGATACCTTAAAAGCAACTGAGGCCAATAGGAGAAGGGGACCAGGAACTAGAGAAAAGATTAGATCAAAAAGAATTAACCTAGAAGGTAACACACATGCACAGGAAAGCAATGCAAGTAAACTCTCTGTATAGCTATCCTTATCTCAACTAGCAAAAACCCTTGGTTCTTCCTATTATTGCTTATACTCTCTCTTCAACAAAATTAGAGGTAAGGGCAAAATAGTTTCTTTCAAGTATCGAGAGGATGTGGGGGAGAGGAAGGGGGCAGGGGGTGTAAGGGAAGGGGTGAGGGCAGGGGGGAGAAATGACACAAACATTGTATGCACATATGAATTTTTAAAAATTCAATAAAAAATAGTAACTGGTGGAATATCACAGGTTTCCACTGGAAACGTTTAATGGGGAGATGTAGTAAATACACATAGATGAATTAACTTTATTCTTTCTGGCATTAGCAGAAACATTTTTGAGTATTGCTGTGTGCCCTTTTCATCTCACATAATGTAAGGTCATCATAAGAGATGTATGCTTTTCCAATTTTTGTGAAGTGTCTTGCACTAGGTAATACACCAAATAATTGATGTGGCTGATACTTGAGGCCAGGTCTTGTCTTATTTACATCTCATTTTCTTCCCACTGAAGTAACATCTTCTAGACTGCAAGCATAAGAAAACAGTTGCCTTGATTTTCATCCACCTTAGTGCTGGGAGTTTTTTCTCAGCCTGCAGCATTCTGAGCAGAACAATGCTCAATATTCCTGCTTCCTGAGGAGGTCAAGGGGAAACTTGTTTCCCTTAAAGACCTTTCTTCCCAAATTCTTTCCATAGAGTGAAGTTCCTGTGTCTGTGGTAACCAAAAATGCTTTGCATAGACCAATATACCCTGTCTTTTTTAGTACACAAACAAGACTACTTCAAGTTTCTGTGAAGAAAACCTCATGTGTGATACACTGGACCTTTTATTTGCTGTAACCCACACAATGTCTCTAATGCTGTGCTGGGATCTTTTCTGCATGACCCTCTGCCCAGAATTCCAAGGTGGATGTGTAGGATGTCTGGACCAGGATAGCACAGTACCCTTGGAATGCACAGCTTAGAGGGTCGCATGGTGGAGTGGAAAAGTAGGTAGCACAGTCATGAGGTGATAGCCCCTTGAGAATGGGCACATTCTTCACATTTTCTGTGAGGATAGTGGTGGTGTTGCAGGAAATTACAAGCTGAGATATGAGTCACTGAGGCCGATTAGCAGGAAGCAACGTTTATTGTGCCAGCACAGACCCAGCAGACCCGTGTCCAAAGGCTGAGCCCCGAAACAAAGGGGTCTCACCTTACATACCCTTGCAAGCAATTTACAGAAGCAAAAAGCAAAGTTCAACCCACATTTGGCTGCATGTGACTTCATTGGCTATTTCATTTCCCTAGTGCTATGTGACCTTCATGTTTTAATTCTTTACGTCTTATCTCACGGCTTTGCCATCCCTTCCCCCATCTCATCGTCAGAACATAGACTGTCTGTTTCTTTTCTGGCCTCTCCTTTCTTGCTACGTGGGTCCCAGCAGCACAAATATTAGAGTCCCTGCCCTCAAGAAGCTCAGAATCAAGAGGGAAAACAATTAAGTCAACTGACATTGTGATACATGCCCTTCCTCTCTTTTTAGTAATGCCTTCCCATTTTCCCCAAGATGCTGCTCAAAGTCTTTACTCTAGTATATAATGAACACTAATGTGCCCTTTTCTGCCAGTGTCACCTCAACCGCACCTACCACCCCTCCAGTAAGTTACTTGCTCAGGAATCATTAGAATTTTCTTTCTCCATAATTGCCCCCGTGCACCTCCATTGCTGGGCACATCACAGGTCATTCATATACCCTCCCCATACACTCTCATCTCTTCAAGGAAAGTGTCAATTCTTCCTCCAGTTTCCACAACAGTTTGAACAGGTTGAGGATGGGATGTACTGGTACAACTCATTAAAGTGTGGGTAAAACTTTAATGGGGTTTAATTAATGAGACTTAAAAACAATTTAGTGGTACATTACCAACTATTTTTGATAAAAATAGAAGACAGACATCAGAGTGATTTCCATGTATAAGGATACATTTGTTCATGACACTTTATTTTGCTCATATATTGATACATAAATATATGTGTTGTATGTGTGCATTCTTATATACATGAGATCATGATGGAAAATGCATCTCTACCTGAGGATTACATTTTTTAAAAGTTTAAAAGCTACTAAGTTGAATATACATTTAGTCGCTGTAACACAGACTCCAAAATAACAATTGATTAAAGTGATAAAACTTATAATCATGTCCATAGTAGCCATATTCACCATAACCAAGAGGTTGGATGCACCCCATCCAACCCATAAACATCTGTTTATGGACCACGAATGCATAAACAAAATGTGGAATACACATGAAATGGGATGCAGTAAGGCTTTCTTGTTCATTGATTTATTACATACTGCTTTGACAAAGAATGGTCAAAGAAATAATAATCTTTTAAAAATATACTACTTTAAAAACAAAAATTATAAATTCCTACATATGCATCACAAAGCTCAATTGACGTGGAGAAGCTCTCAGTCAGTCTCTCCTTATTATTAGTTGTGTTGAAATCATGAGGTGATCTGCTGAGTATTTTCTTGCCCTTAATTTTATGAAAATCTGCCTCCCAAAATGTCAATGTCAAAGTTATGATAATCTTTCTAAGGCAAAAATGGCACATAATGTGCTTTATTTAAGTGAGAAATAGAAAATTTTAGATTTGTTGAAAAGAGGCATGTCCTTAGCAGAAGTTGGGTGGTATTGGAGAAAAACAAATCACACACTCCCAGTGTATCACTAGATTTTATGCATACTAAGCATTTGCAGTCTTTCCTCAATTGTGGTCTCCTTGGAAATGTACACCTGAAGATACTAACAGTCTACTGTACTATTCACCCATAACAAGAAAAGAAACTCCGATCCATGTCGTAGCATTGCTGAACCTTGAGGTATAAGTTAAATAAAACCAGTCACAAAAACATAAATACTGGAAGATTCCATTTACATGTCAAATTTGTAGAGACAGAGGGTAGAATTGTGACCATAGGTTGTAGGAAGTTAAAATGTTACTTCTTTAGTAGTTTCAGTTTTAAAGTTGAAAAAGTATTGGCATTTGATTGTACAGGAATGTGAATATATTTAATGTTACAGAATTGTACACTTAAAATGTCTAAGATGAAAAATATATTATGTTTTCACTCCAATCAAATTACTTGTATGGACAGCAAAATAAATGAAATGTATTTGTTTCTCTCTCAGGAAAAAAAGTCTAAGCCAGACTCTGCAAGGTACTTAGAGTTCCAAAATGGTTTTGTCTTGTTGCTCTTGGTGCCTGGAATGATGCTTAGCTCTCTCTAAAGTGCATCCCAGGAGGACAGCCTTTCCATAGGGAGGAAGAGAGAAAGGGGAAGGAAGCAGCCACTCTTCCTTTAAAGCCTAGTTGCAGGGATAAAAAGTCTCTTCTTATATTCTATTGGTGAGAACATAGTTACATGGTAATACTTCACATAAAGGAAATGTAGTTTCTGACTGGTCAACAAAATATGAAGATGAAATCTCTATTATTCTATAAAATAAGGAAGTATTTGGGGGAAAAGATAACCAATTCTACCATTTGTTAGATGATCACCTAAATCAGTTCTTGTAAATCTCAAAATATCCTCAAAGGCAGATTTATACTCACTAATCAGATGAGGAAATTGAGCCTCAAAGAACTCAAGTAGCTTTCAGCATCAATGTTATGGAGGAAGGGTTTGCTTTTCACTTTGGTATCTTAAGTATCTCCTTGAGTAATTAGAGTCTATAGATCTACTTTTGTTCTCTCTACCAAATCCATGTTAAAACCTAATTACCAATGTGATGGTGATCTTACATGGGGTCATTGGGAGGTTATTAGCCCTCGTGAAAGGAGATCAGTGGCCCCTATAAAGAGGTACCAGAAAGCTGCCTTGTTCTTTGCAACATGGGAGGACATAGCAAGAATGTGCCATCTATAACCAGATTGTGCATTCTTCCTTACCAGGTGAGATATCTGTTGGTACCTTGATCTTTCACCTCCCAGTCTCTAAACTATGGAAAATAAATTTCTGCTGTTTATAAGCCACCCAGTGGAAGGCATTTTGTTATAGCAGCATGAATAAGCTCCTATGGGCTTAACAATAGTGATCCTGGAAATTCCATTTCATAGACATTCAAGGCTCAAGGAAAAGTAAAGAGCTGACAGTTTTCTAAATAAGCTGGGGGGTGTAGTTCAGGGATAAACTCTTGCATAGCATGTGCAAAGTCCTGAGTATGATGCCCAACACCACAAAAATATGTAGGCTTATTAGTCTACATATTAGGGTTTATTAATCCTTTAATTGGTTAAGAACCAATTTATTTCTATGTATCTTGGTCATCAATCAAAATAAAACAAATGAAATCTTAGAGACCACTCCTTTATATTGAGAAGAAAGTAAAAACAAAATTAAAGTGCTAAAATGATCTCTTTTCTTCCAGAAAATGTACAGGCTAAAACTGACAGTGTGATTGGCCAGTGGAAGCAGCTCTGCTTGATGAACTGAAAGTCCCTGCCCTACACCAATGCTGAAGCATTGAGGTACAGAGAGAGGACAAGTGCAACATCATTCTAAGAATGTGTTCCAGGGAAGTGACAGTTGATACCAGTTTGACTGGATACTGTCTGTCAAAGGTAACAAGGCATTCCCAGGTTTAGATCCTTAAGATCATCTTTGAGATCATCTTAGAAATCTAAACTTGACAAGTGATGCATATTGCTGTCCCAAAGGATCATTTAAATAGAGAAATATGTTACACCTGATAAAATGCTAGTTTTCCTCCAAGTGTTTAACTACAGATCAATAGGTATTATGAGTAGTGGAAAAGGGATGATTCCTAGGTTAAACATGTTTAGGCAACTAATGGCTTTTTATTTTATTATTTTTTATTGTTGTGCTGGGGGTACGTTGTAGCGTTTACAAAGGTTCTTACAATTTATCAAATATATCATATTTGAATTTACCCCCTCCATTGCTCTCCTTCATCCCCCTCACCATGTGTGACTTCTCAACATTGTTTATCTCTGTTGCCACACAGCAACCATCAATTCTCTGTCCGAATTTTGCTACAGAACACTTTTCTTTGCCTGAAAGAGCATTTCTTAAGACCAGGGAGAACTCCCTGGCTTCATTTAGGAAGTTCTTTTCCACACTCCTGAGGTTATGATAAAATGTGAAAGGACACATGGATTTAACTGCAACACCATCACATTAAAACAGATATTTCTAATATGACCACACACATATTTTTCGAGCTGTGACTTACAGCATCATTATGGAGATCTTTCTGTCTCCAAAAGAAAGCCAATCTAAATAATGCAATGTTAGGGCCAGATGTGGTGGCTCACACCTGCCATCCTAGCTACTCAAGAAGTGGAGATAGTGAGGATTACAGTTCAAGACCAACCCAGACAAAAAGTTAGCAAGTCGCCATCTCCACAAATAAGCTGGGCGGGGTAGTGTGTGTCCATAATTACAGTTACATGGGAGGCCCTACACAGGAGAACCACAGTCCAAATCCTGTGCTGGGCAAATCATAAGACCCTATAT
This sequence comes from Castor canadensis, assembly GCF_047511655.1. Classification (NCBI taxonomy): domain Eukaryota; kingdom Metazoa; phylum Chordata; class Mammalia; order Rodentia; family Castoridae; genus Castor; species Castor canadensis. Next base: position 114,264,234 of record NC_133392.1, read on the forward strand.
TTTAAATAACTAAAGCAAAAAAGAATGGAGGCACAGTTCAAGTGGTAAAGTGCCTGCCTAGCAAGTGCAAGGCTCTGAGTTTCAACTCTAGTACTGCCAAAAAAATTTGCAATATCAACTATTAGAAAGGGAGAGAAACCAACAAGTACTAATAAAAAATAATTATTCACAGCAACCTAATGCATCTCTAAAAAATCTTAGTCACTTTTCAGAATAAATGTGAATCCCATCTTATCAATTGAGAAGTTGAGGCTCAGGGAAATTAAGCTTGCTTGAGATCTCTCAACCACAAAGTGTTAGGCTTTTGGATTTAAAAGTAGATCACTTCTGATCATTTGTACCACACCACTGTGCTCACTCCATAGGATTTGTTTTACCTTGACTTTAATAACGTAGCTCCATTCAGTTCTTCTGCATTAGTCCCTGTTAAATTCCCTGACTTCACAGATAGAATTCTGATCACAACCACCCAACACTCTTAAGATCTCTTCAGTGAGCTCTCCTGAGCCTGTGTCCTCTCTCCACACTGCACATTTTGAGACCCTTCTCTTGTGTTCTGGTCACCTTGGTCAGCCTCTGTGGACCTTGTTTGTCTAAGACCCTTGGGATGTGTTGTTCTTTAGTGTAATCCCCAGAGGCAGAACCAGAAGAGCAAACCCACTGGATACTGCTTGGTGGCTGCCACTGCAGTGCCACAAAAGCAGCTGATGCATTTACTGCTTCCGTACAAAAATTGAGCATCTATGGGCAAAGACTGGGGTGTGAATTCCAAGGTACTATTTCAATTTTTTTCTAGCCATTCTTTTAAGTCCATTAGTCCCGTCCAATTCAAAGACTGCATCGATCACAGATTTTTAGCATCAACTCTAATAACCATCCTGAGCAGTGAGATTTCTAATTGACTGTTTGCAACAGAGGTTATGAGCCATGGACTTGACATCAAATAATTATAGCTCCAATTATGGCTTTACTCCCCCATTGTGTGACCCTGAGCATATTAATTAACCTCTCACAGCTTTAATTTCTTCATTTGTAAAATGCATCTAAACTGAGATCACAAGTTCTATGTGGAAATGAAATGACATGCAAATATATGCAAAGCCTCATAATCAGAATAGCAGTTATTAACTTGTATTTATCCAAGTAAAATTCCTTAAACACCTATAATGCTAGGGTCTGGGGAAAAACCTAAGCAAGTAAGCATGCCAGAACCTACTTACAAATTATAAGACTATCCAAAGTTAAACACTCACTAGTTCTATAAGAATGCAGACCAACCGGAATATGGGGCTGGAGACAGAATGATCAGGGGAGGCTTCTGAAGGAAGTACTGTTGGATCTGAGGATCAAAGGGTGATTAAGATTTAGCTACACAAATGGGAAGGAAAACTCCTGGCAGGGTAAATAAGGCCTATCTGAAAAATAGAAAAAAGATCACTGGAGTGTGAGCCCAGTCAGAAGGCACTAAATGTAATGGGAAGCCATTTCAGAGTCCAAGTTTGAGTAGCTGGACCCTATGACATAAAAAAGTCCTGTTCAAAGTCCACTCACTTTTCAGGGTACAGAGAAGGTTGAAAGGGGAAAGAGAGAAAGTTGAGCATAGTGGTAAGAAGTCTAGGCAAGCAAGATGGCAGCCTGTACTAATGCAGCAATTGTGTATAGGGAATCAAGGTGACAGAATCAAGACAGATGTAAAAAAAGTAGGACAGCCTTGCTGATGAGTTGGATGAAGGAATGGAAGAGAAATTCTCACTCTGGTTTCTCTAGGGATCTTTCCATATGCCTGCATGGACAGGGGTTCCTTTCCCTGGATACCTTCATCTATTATCAACCCTGTGGAGGTGCTAGGTGTGGCATCCTTAACCCTGGAGGAAAGGAAAGAATCAGAGGTGAAGGAGAGATGTCCTTTCCCTTTGAGGAACTGCCACAATCTTCACTTCACTGAGAAGCAAGGCTGATTTAATATAATGTGTATTGACCTCCTGACCCATAATTTTCCATGGATGCTCACATGTCCTTTGACTTGTCCTAGACCAACACTGACTTGTCATTGTAGAGAAGTTCCATTCTGCAGTAAGAATTTGTGTAAGTGCCTTAGAAAATCCCACAAGGAACTTCTAATTCATCCTTACAGATTGTTATGCACAAAGAGGAGGGTCCTGGAAGTTTAGATTTAGTAATAGTAGGGGTGTGTGAGAGCTCTGGATATGAGTGGGCTACAGCATGGGAGTCCAAGGCCTACCACCTCTATGCATGGGTCAGTTCCATAGGTCAAACTTTGACTCTTTGCTCCCTTCTCTAGGGGCCATCATCCTGACTAATTTGACTGCACAACCTAGGAATTCTGAAGAGTTGACCATCTTCAACCCAGAGCATTTTCTGGAGAATGGAGAGTTAAAAAGAAGAATTCATCCTGCCTTTCTTAATAGGTGAGTTATGATTTATAGGAATGAGAGTGCAGAGCTCCGCCTTCACCCTCTCCTCCTTTCTATAGTCCACAGCTTTAGATGGGATATCTCCCAATAACCCTGCCCAGTATGACTCCATCTTGCTGTTGGTCACAGCCTAGCATGCACCTAACTGGGCATTGCTTCAGACCAGCCTTGCTTCCCAAGCCCTGCCCTCTCTTGCCTCTCATGGAGATTCTGCCCTTTGTTCTGTTTTACAGAAAGAACACAGTAAAGACATGCCCTTAGTGTGACATCTCCTGATTAAGAAATTTGAATACCTGCAATTTTTATTGAGTTTTTACATTTACTAAGTTCTTTCTTAGGGGTGCTTACTCGCCCAGAAATAGAGCTGATTTTTGATAAAGAGATGGGGAGGCCACAAGGGAAAGGAGATATATACTTACTATGACATGACACAGAGACTCTAAATGGCACTAACTTAACTAGATTTAGTGCTGTACAAACACTCCCTGAAGAGGTTGTTGTTTTAAATTTTAATTACTTTTTAAAAATCCATTTATTATATGTATATGGCATGTACTTGAAAAGTAGATACAATGAAAATTCTCTCTTGTTTTTTGAGCCAGCTTATTCCAAAGGGCTTTTTTAACTCATAATATTGCAAAATCAATAACAAAATATTTCAGTATATCCTAGACATTTGATGAATGTGTTCCACAAATTATGTGGAATAGCGTCCCAATCCTATAATTCTTTTTTTGAATTTTTTATTATCATATTATTGTTTACTGGGGGTACAATGTGATATTTACAAAAGTTCTTATAATAAATATATCATAGTTGAATTCACCCCCTCCATCATCTCCCCTTTCCCATTCCTGAAATAGACTCACCAGTTTTCATTTTTCTATTTTCAAACATATTCACCCTCCTACAACCCAATCCTTTAATTCTAAAATACTTATTGAACATGTATTGTGTTCAAGCATTCAGCCCTGAAAATACGACAATAGATGAAATAGAAAACAAACCAAAGCCACCCTTTTGGAGCATATGCTCAAGTATAACTTTAAAGGTCAAATAAGTCAATTTCTTAGATATAAGGAAACTGGAGGTTGCCAAATGTGGAAGTTGTAGCCTTAAAACATACATTACAAAGCTAGAACTCATAGTCGACAAGATTTTTCATGAAGTAAAGCTTGTGTTCTTTTTATCACCATCTACTGAAAATAACTAAACACTACACTGAAACCACACGTGAGATGCACAGTGATTTGCTTATCCTTAAACTAAATTATGTCTTGATTTCCTGAAAGCAGTACCCTTTGCAGCTGATAATACCAAATATCAGAAAAGGAGGGGCTGGAATTTGACCCCAGGGCTGTGTGATTCATGGCTGATACTTTCCCACTGGGCTGGGCTGCCTTGAATGTGTCTGGGCTGATTCTAATTATATCTTCTTTGTTTTCCTCATCTGCTTTCATGTTACCTTTGTTCAAATTGCACAGGTCACTTCTGATCAGGAAGCAAATGTGACATGTAGAAACTTCTTCCAGCCTTCCTATTTACAATAGTTCGAAGTTTTGTATTACAAGACAAAATTTAGGTTAGAGTTCAATGACTTTAACTACCCTTATTTCTTGTACCAAATTCATGACATGGTGAAATGCTAGAATTTCATTCCTCTGTGTATTCCACAAAAATGCATCTCTTAATATCTGCTGCAACTATGAAAAGAGGAGTCTTAATAGAAATCTATGACTTTAGAAGAGCAAAGGATCATCTAATTCATGGGATTCCTAGAGATAGCTTTTCCTCAGATTGCAAAAGCTTTGTTCCTCATACAGCTCCATGTCTCCCTCTGTTTAAGAAAATTATCCCATCTGCATTAACTGTGAAATAACAAGAGCAACACACAGTGACTCCCTGGTGCTTTGCTGAGGAAAATTACATCATACCCTCTCAATTACAGACTTCATTTGCAACCAAATTGCCTCATAGAGTCCTTACAACACCCAGTTAGTAACAATTACAGCGGAAATGGATAAGTATTTTCACTGGTGGTTGGAGGTGCTCCAGATGTTTCTGGTCATTTAGATACAACCTCTAAGCCTAGGATGCTGCAAAAGAACCAGAAGAATAGGAAGATAGAAAAAAATGATTTATTAGCAAGTGAAAGAAGACCTTGGGGCATGTGATGGGCAGTTGGATAAGGTCCTAATGTAGTGAAGCTGTTGGGACTTGGAGTTTTTGCTATCAAATCAGGTGGGGTTCCTAGCTGGTAAGAAACTAAAGACTTCCCCTTCAGATCCCTCTCCAGAGTGTGCAGTGGCTGTCCAGATAAGGGAGGTCATACACCTGTGCTTTTGAGAAAATAAGAACAGGTATCTGCACATTTGTTCCACTTTGCCCTTCCTAGTTTAGGACCTCCAGTAGAAAGTTATATAACAGTCATTATGCCCTAACCTTGATATGTGGGAATGGAGTATAAGGAGGATATATGGCCATTATCTTAATCAGTCATCCAGAGTATGAATCATTATGGGTTTTATAAAGGAATCTTATGGCATGACACATTTCCTTGTTCCTGCTGATGTCTACCTGTGGGGATTATGAGAAGCCTATGAGAACTTGACATAAGCACAGCTGTGTCAAATAATCCACAGACTGAGTTTGGCATGGCCCCAGCCACAGAGGAGGGCAAAATGCAGCACAGCTGCTTCTCCTAAGATGTTTAGTCCAGAGCAGTAGGATCCCACATTTCTCTTGTTACAATGTCACACCCCTCCTCGAGAACTGTTGCTCCACCTCCTTGTTTACCATATATAAAAGACTCACTGAAGGGGGATGAGGGGGATTGATTGGAGGATGGATTGATTTGTTGACTGCTTGCAAGAGGTGGAAGTTACTGCAGGGCAGCTTGCAAGAATAGCTCTGCTGCTGCTGCTGGCTGTTGTATGTCTGTGAGTCTGAGAACCAAGACTTTAAGAGAGATTAAAGTGAACATAGGATAGTGCAAGTCTGAGAGCCAAGACTTTAGGAGAAATTAAAGAAAACATGGGGCAGTGTGAGTCTAAGGAAAAAGACTTCAAAGAATAGAAAAGAAGAAAGACTTTAGAAGTAAGGTTTTAAAGAATAGAGAAAAGAAGCAAAGTAAAAGAAGAATTAATAGAGAAAAGAAGTAATGAGACTGTTGTGCATCTCAACCCCAGCACCCAGCACACCTGGCCCCAGCTTTGTCTTCTATCTTTTGTCCTTTCTGCATCTGCAGTAGCCCCCAGTTAGGTCAGTAGGAACAGAACTTGAGAAAGCTCACGAGATCTACCTAGCTATCTCCTCTGACAGATCTTCTTTCATACTATAAGCAAACTTAAACTGGGACAGAGTTGTTTCTTGTCAAGGTCATATGGCCAAACAATTGAAAAACAAGTCCTAAGACTCAAGTTTTAAGCTTATAATCTAGTTTTCTGTCTAGTACAACCAGAAATCAACTTATCTTCCCATTTATTGGCCCTCCTACTTTAAGAGTCACTGAGTTAATACTACACGTATCCTTTAGTATATTGGTATATATATATATATATATATAAAAACAGGCAAAACTGTCTTATTTAGTAAACAAGCATTAATGCCCATAACAGTAGAGGTCAGATACATGGCTCTATTGGTCTTGACTGAACTGCCTTCCATGTTTGGGATTTCAGCTGGCCAAAGGTTATTCTAGGATAATCTTAGATGGAATAATGTTGTTCTTTTCCCATGCTTTCTCATTATCCTGCAAAGTAGCTTGATTGTTCATATAGTGTTTTTAAGGTTCCAAGAGGGAGAGCAGACTCACACAGTTCTCTTGAGGTCCATGCTGGGAACTGGCATACCATGATTTCTGCTGCACTCTGATGTCAAATTCAAGTCATAAGGCCAGCCCAATGAGGGGTAGAAGAAATTACCACAATTCTTATTGATATGCATATGAAATCATATTTCAAATGATGTGGAACCAGGTCAAGGGAATATCAGTTGTTTTTGTCACCAACTTTCTTATGAAGAAGAATCAAATTCAGAGAGGGAATGCAATTGCCCGGGAAGTCTAATAGAACATGTGACCAAATGAGGACCAGTGGAAGGGAAGAGGAGGTGAAAACTTAAAATATCCAGTACATTTGAAAATTGTCAACACAGCTGTCTGGATTTTCTACCCTATTCTCGAAATAAGTCTATTTGTTTCATTCTTTCTAAAACTTCCTAAAGCAGCCTCCCTGGAAGAGGAAAGTGCAGACAAGCATCTTCTTTTCTCCTAGAAAAGATGACCAGATGTGGGATTTTTACCTCTGCATAATCAGGGTAGATTGCAAAGCCATTGCTCATTCAGATCTGTTCTATTTCATAAGTCCTCCCCATTTGATATACCATAGCAACAGGCAACTTCATGACAGGCCAGAGCTTAGTCCCTCATTTCCCAGTACAATCAAAGAGATAGGGTTTGGGAGAAGTTTTAATAAAAGAAAAACCTGGGTCAGTTCCCATATTTTACTAGTAAGATAGCTGATTGGTAAAGTTTAGCTTTGTGAGAATAAATGATTTAGTCACATTCACACAGTGGTGATTAATAAGTCAATTCTTCAACTCTGGTTCCTGATTTTTCAGGTCCAGTTTTGTCAGAATGTGTGGATTTCTCTTTGGAGAATCTTAGAAATTTGCAATACAGCTGATGTGGTACCATTTTGACAAGTTGTTATTCATGTTATTTGTTATAGATAACAAGATGAAGATGGGAGACCAGAGATGAATTAAACACCAATGGTAGTGAACGCAGGCACAAAATAAGTAAAAATATAACTGACACATTGATATTTACTTAGCATTTTTCCATATAGGATCTAATTCCATTTCCTCAGCAGCCTGTTAAAGTCATAGGTTAATATGGAAACATGCATACATTATAAAATGTCTAAGAATATTTTACCACATGGGCAAAAACAAAATAGCAATGCTTTTACAGAATAAACTACAGAAAATAATGTCTGTTATAAGGGATTCCTCATAAGGACATTGAGGAAATACATCTGAATGTTAGCACTAATTTTGTCTGAATTATGGGATTCTAAATGTCTGTTATTTTCTTCCTTATATTCTTCCTTTTCCCACGTTTCTCTTCCCAAGGGAATATGTATTACCTTGAAAGACAGTAACCTAGTAATAATACATATAAGAAAGATGATGGTGGTGACTGTGGGCATCTGTATTTCAAGTGGAGTGAAGAGGACAGTCACCTAGGGAAGGGGACAGCAAAGGTATATATAGGGCTTTTATTGGAATCAGAGGTTGCCTATTTGAACTCGTTTATTCACCAGATAGGTTGATAAATAGATACAGAAAAAATATAGACATAAATTAGGACAAATTTTCACATTTGCATGGAGACTCACATTATACACATACATATATTCCCCAGGTCTGTCCACTGAGATGATGTAGAGTGCAACACCCACAGAGCAATGAGTTTCTCTAATGCCTAGATCCTAATTTCCAACCCATTTTTTAATAAAAGGAATCAGAACTTCCAGGAAAATGGCAGATTCCAGGGCTGGGTAAGGGAAAATACAGTAGACTCTTGGTATCCACAGGTATATGGTGTCAAGGAGAACACCACTGCAGAGAACCTGAGAATGCTCAGGATGCATAGAATTTAAAAACAATGGAGGCTCATGTAGAATTGACTGAGAGCTTCTCTCCCATGCTTGGTCAACATCACATGTAATAAATCCATGAATGAGGCAGGCATACTGTGTAGGATAATCCTGGAACATATTGCTGTGACAAAATTCATGAAGTACCCATTTTAGTGTGCCACTAATGGCCAAATCTGGAATATTTGGAACATTAAAACCAGTAATGACTAGTAACATACAACCCTATGACTAAAAATAGAAACCCATTTATCCATACTGATATAAATAAATGAGGAATAGAACAATCATTAAAATTGCTAATAAATGTGAAAGGGATGATTTAATTAAAAAGTCATGTTTTGGAAACCATGTTCAATAAATATTTTGGACAAGAAAGAAATATTAGTGACAACAAGTGGATGAAAGCTTAAGGAAGACTGGTTTATTCACCTAGTCTCAAATAGTTTAGTTACAATAGAAAAAAAGAATCATACAAGAGCGAACTTAGTAGGTCTCCTTCACCCTCATCAAGTGATATTCAATAATGAAACATCAAAATTGTGTGCCACCAGCTAGGATGAGATAAGAACATAGCATCATTTTTGTGGTATACCTATCAAAAGTACAGAACCTCAAAACCTGAATGTATTCATGAGGAAACATGAAAGACATTACAAAATACCTCATTTGTAATCTTTAAAAATGTCAGAGCCATGAAAGTTAGGTAAAAACTGAGGAATTATTCCAGGCTGAAGGACACCAAAGAGAAATAGCAGTTAAATACACTGTTAATTGAACTAGACTCTTGTATAGTGAAGGACATTATTGGAACAACTGGCAAAACCTGAATGGGAAGTGAGGATGAGATAGTGGTATGAATCAATGTTAGTTTCCTGTCATTGGAGGTTGTATTGTTTCAGGAAAAATACACATTAAATTATTCGTGAGTAGTATAGGCATTTACTTTCAAATAACTCAAGAGAAAAAATTCTTAGTATTTTTTTGTAAGTTTTTTTGTATGTTTTAAATTATTTCTAAATGAAAAGCACATTGTAGAAAGTGTCAGAATAAAGAATTATATGGAATGCTATTTTAGTGAAGCTACCACCAAAAAGTTTTATTTAAAAATATTCTTTTTAATTGCATTATTCTAGTTTTTGAAAGTGAACAAGATCAAGTCAACAGTAGGAGCTGTACAGCAAAAATGTTTCTCGTTCAGGTGTTTCTTTAAAAGAGTTTGGTTTGCTACACAACTTGTCACATTTTTTGGCTTATTTGATTCCTCATATAGACCAAACAGTACATAAAATAATTTGTATCAAAAATAAGGACACATTTTCATCAACACTAGAGAGGTTGCTTAACTTGCCTAACCTTGTGGTTGGAAAGTGGAGGAGTTGAGCAGAATGTCTGTTTTCTTCCCCAGGTCTCCATACCTAACAGAGTGGGATGTGGCCAGGGCAGTACCTCTCTTTGGAAAGGAAGATCCAGCCTCAGGTCAACATTGGAAACTAAGATCCCAGTTGTGTGAGAACCATTGAAAGAGAGAGGCAGGCAGTTTCTATAAACAGAGACACCTCTGCCACTGAGGTCCCCATAGTACTAGAGGAAAATGGGCATAGGAGAGCAGAGATATGGCTGAAGTGGTAGAGAGCCTACCTTGTAAGCATGAATCACTGAGTTCAAACCATAGTACCATCTGAACTTAACTTGCTTATTCTTAAAAATATCATTCCATGGTGCTATTGTTCTTATGTTGTCTGCTGTGGCATTTTTGTATGTTAAATGAGGTTTGAAAGCCTTTAAGCTCAACACCTACTTTCTCAATCAACCCAGCCTTCCTACATTTATTTGTCCTCTACCCCATACCTTCCCCCAGGACTGCCTCACCTGAAAGCATTAAACTTTGTGATCCTGGACTTACAGGTTTAAGAGATACTTTCAGGAGATAATTCAGAATACCAGTTTTTGGAAGCACCAATGCCAGACGTGCAGACAATGCATTTTCTGTTTTTGTCTTGCATGAAAACAATCTTACCTTGAAAACAGGTAGCCAGGTCCCTGATTACGTTATTAACTTCACTTGTGCAAAAATTTACCTTAAAGCCCCCAATCAAAGAGAAGCTGAGCCTGAAGTCCAGAATGGGCCTCATCTTTCCCCACTCAGCCACCACATCTGTGCCATCCCTAGAACATGACGTTGTTGGAGAAGGAAATTCAAAGCACAACAAGAATAACACGTTCTCTAAAGCTACTGTTACCTGCTCAGATGTGAGGGCACAAAAGGAAGTTGACTCTGAGGAAAGATGAGAGTTATTGAACTAAGATGAAATTTGATTCAAATCCTGCCTCACTATCACCTCCAAGTTGGCCCCGGATAAATCATTTATGTACTCAATGATCCATTTTTCCATCAAAGAGGAGAAAAAAGAGTGATGATTCCTTCCCTAAATAAAGTTCTTAAAAGCATAAAAAGAAATAGTGAATTTAAAGTGATTTGTAAATCATAAAGCACATCATAAAAGTTATAGCTAGATTGTGCCTCCTTCCTTCTGCCTTTCACAGCCATGTATTTGCTTCTGGCCCATTGAGATAACTCAGGTCAGAGTTAGAAATGAGACTTTTCAGGCATCCACAGAATTTGGCCATGAAGCCTCTCCCATTTATTACAGCAGTCTGTTCTTTATCTTGTTTGTGTCTCAGAATGGTCCTCTGGGAAGTGAGCAAGGCAGGGATGATTTATATGTGGAAGCACCACCTTGGCCTTGGACCCAGGCCAAGTAGGGTGTGACCATTAATTAATCAAACCTGCAAAGAATAATTTTCTATTTTTAGAACATCTTGCCTTATGCTTACACCAGGAATTTATTGTCATGCCATTTCTCATTGGATTGAACTGTATCAGATGTCAACTCTTTTGTAGCTAGCCTGCAAGCTTTTAGTTGGCTAGTATCACAAGCCTGAACTCACCGGGTCCTGAAGCATTCTATTTCCTCTTTTGTAATGATACCGTGTTTAATGGGAGTCAAACCCAGTGCCTGTGCTTCCTAGGCAAGCACTCTATCACTTAAGCCAGACCCCAGCCCTTATATTTTTATTTTGTTTTTTAGACAGAGTGTCCTGAACATCTTAGAAATCAGGGCGAGTGATAGTCTAAGAATCGCACCAGTCAAATCAGGCCTTAAGGTTCCCAAACAGAGGGAACTTCTCTTCCATTTCTTTCCCTTTTTCTCCTTCAAACTGATCATGCAAGTAGAAGCCCCATGAAAAAATAGCTAAAATTATTACATTGTATGTCTCAGTTTCCTCATCCATAAAATGAGGAACTTTGTTAACATCATCTCTGCATTCCATTCCTGCTCTGCTGTACACTTTCCATGATTCTAGATGGCCTGTCCCATACCCTCTATTTGTGGAATAAATTTGTAACCACTTGACTGATGCATTGAGACCAAAGGCCAAGTAGGTTGTGATCACAATGAATCAGAAACCTTGGAGAATAGCTGACTGTGAATACAAATTGAATTTTCCAGACCTAAAAATTGTCTGCCCATCCAAGCATTACACAAGCATTTTGTTGATGTTAGAGGGTTTTTTGCACTTGAAAAGATGTTTAATAACAATCATCAGAGAAATAGAATTCAATACCACATTAACATATCCATACATAGTAGCTAGAGTGCTTAAAAATTCAAAAACCTATAGCACCAAGTCCTTAGCAAGGAGGTCAAGAAAATGGAACCCTTAGTTACTGCTGGTGAGAATGCAAAATGGTGTACAATGGAAAATAGTTTGGCTGTTTTTAAAAAGTTATACAGAAGCCAATTGTATGATCCAATAATTTTTCTTTTACAAATACATTCAGGAGAAATGTAAACATTTTTCCACAAAAGACACATGTACTTAATGTTCAGCCCTTGCCCCAAAGTTTCTAATATGATAGATCTAGAAGGAAGCTTGGACCCTCCCTAGGTTTTTAAAGATATTCATTGAGCTTTAATTTATGTAACATAAAATTCACCCTTTATAATTGGAAATTCAGTTATTTAAGAATATACAGTATACTAAAGTATTGTGCAACCATTAGCATAAACTAGTTTTAGAACATTTCCATCACCCCAAAAAGTTCCCTCTTGCCAGTTTTCACCCAGTGCTTTTTAATGCACTTTTATAACTTTCTTATTCCTTGTTTCTTTTTTTTTCTTTTATTATTCATATGTGCATACAAGGCTTGGGTCATTTCCCCTCCCTGCCCCCACCCCCTCCCTTACCACCCCCTCCACTCCCTCCCTCTCCCCCCCACCCCCTCAATACCCAGTGGAAACTATTTTGCCCTTATTTCTAATTTTGTTGTAGAGAGAGTATAAGCAATAATAGGAAGGAACAAGGGTTTTTGCTGGTTGAGATAAGGATAGCTATACAGGGAGTTGACTCACATTGATTTCCTGTGCATGTGTGTTACCTTCTAGGTTAATTCTTTTTCATCTAACCTTTTCTCTAGTTCCTGGTCCCCTTCTCCTATTGGCCTCAGTTGCTTTTAAGGTATCTGCTTTAGTTTCTCTGTGTTGAGGGCAACAAATGCTATCAGTTTTTTAGGTGTCTTACCTATCCTCACCCCTCCCTTGTGTGCTCTCGCTTCTATCATGTGCTCAAAGTCCAATCCCCTTGTTGTGTTTGCCCTTGATCTAATGTCCGCATATGAGGGAGAACATACGATTTTTGGTCTTTTGGGCCAGGCTAACCTCACTCAGAATGATGTTCTCCAATTCCATCCATTTACCAGCGAATGATACTATTTTGTTCTTCTTTATGGCTGCATAAAATTCCATTGTGTATAAATACCACATTTTCTTAATCCATTTGTCAGTGGTGGGGCATCTTGGCTGTTTCCATAACTTGGCTATTGTGAATAGTGCTGCAATAAACATGGGTGTTCAGGTGCCTCTGGAGTAACCTGTGTCACAGTCTTTTGGGTATATCCCCAAGAGTGGTATTGCTGGATCATATGGTAGATCAATGTCTAGCTTTTTAAGTAGCCTCCAAATTTTTTTCCAGAGTGGTTGTACTAGTTTATATTCCCACCAACAGTGTAAGAGGGTTCCTTTTTCCCCGCATTTTCGCCAAAACCTGTTGGTGGTGGTGTTGCTGATGATGGCTATTCTAACAGGGGTGAGGTGGAATCTTATCGTGGTTTGAATTTGCATTTCCTTTATTGCTAGAGATGGTGAGCATTTTTTCATGTGTTTTTTGGCCATTTGAATTTCTTCTTTTGAGAAAGTTCTGTTTAGTTCACTTGCCCATTTCTTTATTGGTTCATTAGTTTTGGGAGAATTTAGTTTTTTAAGTTCCCTATATATTCTGGTTATCAGTCCTTTGTCTGATGTATGATGGCAAACATTATCTCCCACTCTGTGGGTGTTCTCTTCAGTTTAGAGACCATTTCTTTTGATGAACAGAAGCTTTTTAGCTTTATGAGGTCCCACTTATCTATGCTATCTCTTAGTTGCTGTGCTGCTAGGGTTTCGTTGAGAAAGATTTTACCTATACCTACTAACTCCAGAGTATTTCCTACTCTTTCCTGTATCAACTTTAGAGTTTGTGATCTGATATTAAGATCCTTGATCCATTTTGAGTTAATCTTGGTATAGGGTGATATATATGGATCTAGTTTCAGTTTTTTGCAGACTGCTAACTAGTTTTCCCAGCAGTTTTTGTTGAAGAGGCTGCTATTTCTCCATTGTATATTTTTAGCTCCTTTGTCAAAGACAAGTTGGTTATAGTTGTGTGGCTTCATCTCTGGGTCCTCTATTCTGTTCCACTGGCCTTCATGTCTGTTTTTGTGCCAGTACCATGCTGATTTTATTGTTATTGCTTTGTAATATAGTTTGAAGTCAGGTATCGTGATACCTCCAGCATTGTTCTTTTGACTGAGTATTGCCTTGGCTATTCGTGGCCTCTTGTGTTTCCATATAAATTTAACAGTAGATTTTTCAGTTTCTTTAATGAATGTCATTGGAATTTTGATGGGAATTGCATTAAACATGTAAATTACTTTTGGGAGTATCGACATTTTTACTATGTTGATTCTACCAATCCATGAGCATAGGAGATCTCTCCACTTTCTATAGTCTTCCTCAATCTCTTTCTTCAGAAGTGTATAGTTTTCCTTGTAGAGGTCATTCACATCTTTTGTTAGGTTTACACCTAGGTATTTGATTTTTTTTTTGAGGCTATTGTAAATGGAATTGTTTTCATACATTCTTTTTAAGTTTGCTCATTGTTAGTGTATAGAAATGTTAATGATTTTTCTATGTTGATTTTATATCCTGCTACCTTGCTATAGCTATTGATGATGTCTAGAAGCTTCTGAGTAGAGTTTTTTGGGTCTTTAAGGTATAGGATCATGTCATCTGCAAAATATATCCCTATATTTTGACAGTTTCTTTACCTATTTGTATTCCTTTTATTCCTTCTTCTTGCCTAATTGCTCTGGCTAGGAATTCCAGTACTATGTTGAATAGGAGTGGAGATAGTGGGCATCCTTGTCTGGCTCCTGGTTTTAGAGAGAATGGTTTCAGTTTTTCTCCATTAAGTATAATGCTGGCTGTAGGTTTGTCATATATAGCTTTTATAATGTTGAGGTACTTTCCTTCTATTCCTAGTTTTCTTAGAGCTTTTATCATGAAATGGTATTGGATCTTATCAAAAGCTTTTTCTGCATCTATGGAGATGATCGAGTGGTTTTTGTCTTTGCTTCTATTAATGTGGTTTATTACGTTTATTGATTTTCGTATGTTGAACCACCCCTGCATCCCTGGGATGAAGCCTACTTGGTCGTGGTGAATAACTTTTTGATGTGTTGTTGAATTTGGTTTGCCATTATTTTGTTGAGGATTTTTGCATCAATGTTCATTAAGGAGATTGGCCTATAGTTCTCCTTTTTGGAGGTGTCTTTGCCTGGTTTCAGGATAAGTGTAATACTAGCTTCATAAAATGTGTTAGGCGGTTTTCCTTCCCTTTCTATTTCATGGAACAGTTTAAGGAGGGTAGGTATGAGTTCTTCTTTAAAGGTCTGATAGAATTCAGCAGAGAATCCATCAGGTCCTGGAATTTTTCTTTTTGGGGAAACTCTTGATTCCTGCTTCAATTTCATTTTGTGTTATAGATCTATTCAGGTGATTAATTTCCTCTTGGTTCAGTTTTGGATGATCATATGTATCCAGAGATCTGTCTATTTCTTTAAGATTTTCAAATTTATTTGAATATAGGTTCTCAAAGTAGTCTCTGATGATTTCCTGAACTTCCATGGTGTTTGTTGTTATCTCCCCTTTTGCATTCCTGATTCTACTAATTTGGGTTTTTTCCTCTCCTCATTTTAGTCAGGTTTGCCAGGGGTCTATCGATCTTGTTTATTTTTTCAAAGAACCAACTTTTTGTTTCATTAATTCTTTGTATGGTTTTTTTGGTTTCTATTTTGTTGATTTCTGCTCTTATTTTTATTATTTCTCTCCTGTTTGTTTTGGGTTTTGCTTGTTCTTGTTTTTCTAGGAGTTTGAGAGGTATCATTAGGTCCTTGATTTGGGATCTTTCAATCTTTTTAATATATGCACTCATGGCTATAAACTTTCCTCTCAGGACTGTCTTAGCTGTGTCCCATAGGTTCTGGTAGGTTGTGTTTTCATTTTCATTGACTTCCAGGAACTTTTTAATTTCCTCTTTTATTGCATCGATGATCCATTCTTCACTAACTAATGAGTTATTTAGTTTCCAGCTGTTTGCATGTTTTTTGTCTTTACTTTTGTTGTTGAGTTCTACTTTTACTGCATTGTGATCAGATAGTATGCACGGTGTAATTTCTATTTTCTTATATTTGCTGAGACTTGCTTTGTACCCTAGGATATGATCTATTTTGGAGAAGGTTCCATGGGCTGCTGAGAAGAATGTATATTGTGTAGAGGTTGGATGAAATGTTCTGTAGACATCTACTAGGTCCATTTGAACTATTGCATATTTTAGATCTTGGATTTCTTTATTGAGTTTTTGTTTGGATGACCTATCTATTGATGATAATGGGGTATTAAATTCTCCCACAACTACTGTGTTGGCATTTATATATGCTTTTAGGTCTTTCAGGGTATGTTTGATGAAATTGAGTGCGTTGACATTGGGTGCATATAGATTGGTGATTATTATTTCCTTTTTGTCTATTTCCCCCTTTTATTAGTATGGAATGTCTTTCTTTATCTCATTTGATCAATGTAGGTTTGAAGTCTACTTTGTCAGAGATAAATATTGCTACTCCTGCCTGTTTTCAGGGGCCATTGGCTTGGTAAATCTTCTTCCAGCCTTTCATCCTAAGCCTATGCTTATTTCTGTCAGTGAGATGGGTCTCCTGTAAGCAACAAATAGTTGGATCTTCCTTTTTAATCCATTTCGTCAAGCGGTGCCTTTTGATGGGTGAATTAAGTCCGTTAACATTAAGTGTTAGTACTGATAGTTATGTGGTGATTCCTGTCATTTAGTTGTCTTAGTTGTTTGAAGTTTTGATTGTGTGTACCTAAGTTGAGGTTACTCTCTACCGTGTTGCTTTTTCTTTTCCTGTAGGTTGGTGCTGCCTGTCTTTTCATGGTTGTTAAGTTGGGTTTCACTTTCTGTGTGCAGAATCCCTTGCAGAATCTTTTGTAGTGGTGGCTTTGTGGTCACATATTGTTTTCATTTCTGCTTATCATGGAAGACTTTTATTGCTCCATCTATTTTGAATGATAGTTTTGCTGGGTAGAGTGTCCTGGGGTTGACGTTATTTTCATTCAGTGCCTGGAAGATCTCACCCCATGCTCTTCTTGCTTTTAATGTTTCTGTTGAGAAGTCTGCTGTGATTTTGATGGGTTTACCTTTTTTATGTTACTTGTTTTTTCTCTTTTACAGCCTTCTATATTCTTTCCTTAGTTTCTGAACTTGTTGTTTTAACGATGATATGTCCTGGGGTAGTTCTATTTTGATCTGGTCTGTTTGGTGTCCTGGAGGCCTCTTGCATCTGTATGGGAATATCTTTCTCTAGATTTGGGAAATTTTCCATTATTATTTTGTTGAATAGATTACGCATTCCCTTCGCTTGCACCTCTTCTCCTTCTTCGATGCCCATGATTCTCAAATTTGGTCTTTTGATGGAGTCGGTGAGTTCTTGCATTTTCTTTTCACAGGTCTTGAGTTGTTTAATTAATAGTTCTTCAGTTTTTCCTTTCATTACCATTTCATCTTCAAGTTCTGAGATTCTGTCTTCTATTTGTTCTGTTCTGCTGGATTGGCCTTCTGTTTTGTTTTGCAGTTCTGTTTCATTCTTTTTTCTGAGGTTTTCCATATCCTGGGTGGTTTCCTCTTTAATATTGCCTATTTTTGTCCTGAGTTCACTTATCCGTTTATTCATCGTGTTCTCTGTTTCACTTTGGTGTTTATACAGTGCTTCTATGGTTTCCTTTATTTCTTCTTTTGCTTTCTCAAATTCTCTATTTTTGTTGTCTTGGAACTTCTTGAGTGTCTCCTGTACATTTTGGTTGACCCTATCCAGTATGATCTCTATAAAATTCTCACTGAGTACTTGTAGTATGTCTTCTTTTAAATTATTCTTGTGGGCTTCATTGGGTCCTTTGGCATAGTTTATCTTCATTTTGTTGGAGTCTGGATCTGAGTATCTGTTTTCTTCATTCCCCTCTGGTTCCTGTACTAATTTTTTGCTGTGGGGAAACTGGTTTCCCTGTTTTTTCTGTCTTCCCATCATTGTCTTTTGTGTTGTTACTGTCCCTGTACTGTGTGCAATTAAGTATTTTCTAGCTTGTAATAATAACAATGGTAATATTTAGAATGGAAGGGTGAGCTGAGATGGAAAGCAGAAAAGGGGAAAACAAATACACAGACAAGAGGGAGAAAGCAGAACAAGGTTTCAGACAAGAAAGTTTCAAAGGTATAAACAGGGAGTGTTAGTGTACTAATTGACAGTAAGCTGAACAGATATTAGAGGGACAAAGATAGGATTGAAAATCAAAAATAAAAAAAAATTAAGATAGGAATAAAAATAAAAAATAAGTAAATGAAAGAAATATCTACATATTAAAAATGAATTAAAATAAAATGGAAAATAGAAAATTAAAAAAAAAAACAAAAAACCCTCCAAGTTCAAATGCAATGAAGTTTCTGTCTTAATAATTTGGGTGTCCATCTCAGTCTCCAATCCTGGAGATGGTGTCTCTGATGTTGTTCTGTAGTTGTCTCATCAAAGGGGACGCATAAAGTAGAACAAATCTACACACACACACACACACACACACACAAAAACCCCACCTACTGTCCCAAGTTCAAATGCAATACAGTTTCAGCAAGTTTTTCTGCTTGCAGGTGTAATTCAGTTGTTCTCTCATCAAAGGTAGGGAGAAAAGAAAAAAAAGAGTCTGGAGACAGTTCTGAGAATGGTATCTGCAGCTGTGTCTTGCCTGCCCACTGCTGTCAGGCTGCTGTTGCTGGAAGCATTGTTTATGCAGATCTCTGGGGTGAGCTCAGCACTCACCTGGTCCCACAGGCTTTGTTTGTTCAGAGTTCTCCTATGCGGGAGCCTCTGCTACAGGCTTTCCCCTTTCCCAAGCACTGGGAAAGGTGACACTGCACCCGCGTTGTCAGGCCTGCATGTTTATTTACAGTTCATGTGGGATTTGGGTCTTCCCCCGCTCCTGTGAAGTTTTCTTCCCACTGCCACTTTCACAAGCTTTCCTACTCCTGCTTACTGGGCGGTGCTGCTGCTCCTGCCAGCTGCCATGTTTGCTTACAGTTCACATGGGAAGTGGGTCTTCCCTCCTCTCCTCTGGAGTTTTCCTCCCTCCGCCACTCTCACAAGCTTCCCTGCTCCTGAGGCTGGGCGCGCATCCTGCCCCTGCTCCCACCAGAGCCTCTCCGGCCTGCCTGGCTTGTTTATTTACAGTCCCGGGAAGGATTCCCTTCCCCCAATCTTCAGCGCTCAGTGCGCCCCACCCTCTTTCCTGCGTGTCTTATTTGCTCTTATTGTTTATTACTCAGTTTCTCTTTTTTCCCTGGGTGGAGGTCAATCTGTCCAGGGGGCTATGCTGCTCTGGCCCAGGCTTGTCTGTGGGAGTACCACAGTACCATGAAGCTCACCTGGTCCGCATCTTCCCAAGCCATCTGGGCACCGGCGACTGGCAGCCCAGGGGCCCTCCTTGTTTCTCCGTTTAACATGAAGTGGAGATTCTCTGCACCAGCTGGAGGTGTGGAGGGGTCAAAGTTATGCCTTTTCTCAGTGATTATGCCTGCAAAGTGTGTCTCCGGTGTCTCTCCAAGATTTCACTATAGGAGGCCTGCTTTCTGCTTCCTCCCTCTAGCCACCATCTTGGAATCCCTAAAAAGCTCCTTATTCCTTGTTTCTTTTGGAAGCTCCAGTACCCTTACCCCTTCCTTTCTACCTGGCACCTAGTATGCAAGTGTTAGGGAAGAGGAATGATGAGTTCCTGGTCTCATCCCAGAAAGAATTCAGAGACAGGCACACAGAGTAGTCTTCAATAGAGCAGATCTATTTAAGTAAAAGCTAGAGTGTATTAAAACACAACTGGCCATAAAGTGATGGTACACCCCCACGGAAACTGAGGGCAGGCAGCTTGACCAAATAGTCACATGCCCTGAGCCTCCAGTCTTAGGCACTTTTATGGATAAGGTTTAATGATTGTGCTAAAGATATGTACATAACTGGATTTTCCCAAGAAGTGGAAAGCATTTCCAATAACTTGGGAACTAGGAGTGGTTTACTGAATAAGGTATCCTTACAGCCAAGATGGTAATTTGAGGGGCAGTGCATGCTTGAAACCACAACTATAATGAGACCTCTGGCTAACCTATAGAGATGGGAAGGTCTCTGTTGGGGGTCTTTGCTGGGGACCATTGGCTGCTATGCCAAAAAGTAGACTCAACCTTAGTCACATTACCCCAGGACAATGGTGGAGCTTGATGTTTGGCAAAATGTACTTGCACCCATCCCCTGGTGGCTTTGTGTTGTTATTCCCTTCCCACCTGCCTACCCCGTACTACACACAATATGACATGCCCTGTGACAATGTGGATGAAGCAAGATGGTACCAAAGGAAAGCAAGATGTGAAACTTCTCTCCATCATTCTACAAAGAGACAAGATCTCACTGTGTACCCGACACTCTGTGTGCATCCCAGGGTTGCCTCAAATTCACTATGTAGTAAAGGCTGACCTTAAACTTGCCATCTTCTAACTTTACACCCTGAGGCATGAACCTCCATGCTAAATTTATGCTCTATTTTCTCAACTCCAGATGAAACTAACAAGATCATCTCCTGTATAACCCTGTAAAAGCAAAGTATTCAAGTAATGAGCTGAGAGCACTAGCTGTTACAGTAAGAGCCCCGGCAATGTTCAGTGCTTCAGTTATCATGTTTACAAGGAAGGCTTCAATGGCTGGGTGAGAGGAGATTGGAAACCAGAAGATGAGATGTCTGTGACACTCTCTGAGATGCATGGAAGTCATGTACATAAGAGCTGCAAAGGTGCCCATGCTTGACAAGCAGGTGGTTTACTGCTTGAGCCACATCCCCAACTCTTTTTGCTCTGGTTATTTTAGAGATAGAGTCTTGCTTTTTTCACAGGCCTGCCTGGACCCAGATCCTACTATTTTAAGCTTCCTGCCATTTCTGGGATGAAAGGCATGCACCATCACCTTTTTTCCCCTTGAGTTTGGTTTCACAAACTTTTCTGCAGGGACTGGCCTGAGACCACAATGTTCTTTTAGCTGGGCATTTTCTAAGCTGCATGTGATTATTACCAGGAATTCCCCTCATGTAGAACCTTCAGTTGTGTAGCTAAGGCTGAGCACTGCTGGGAACCAGGCTCAGTAGGACAGGGAAGGGGGAGATGAAAGTCCTAGAGTAGCTGGGTAAAGGGGACAGGAGAGGACCAGAAGAATGGACCGAGTGTGGCTATGGAGGGGCATGGCAGAGGAAATATGGGGTTGGGGAGCAGTGGAGAGGGGGGTCATTGAAGGGTTGGGTGGAGTGTGGCAAGGGGGAGCAGTATAGGAAAGAGCATCAAAGGAACTTGCAGAGATGTTCGAGTGCACTTCCAGAAAGTGCAAGACAGATGGCCCTGGAGGGACAGAGAGGGCCAAAGCTAGGCCAGGTCAGGCAAGGCCTTGGGGAAGAGCACAGAGAGACAACAAGGGGAGAGGAGAGGAAGCAGAGCATGAGGAAGGAAAAGAGGTGTCTCAAAGAGGCAGGTGATGCTGGGAGCACTGTCTGGTGACAAGCAGGGACTCAGACCACAGGAGAGCCAATGGACTTCAGAGCAATGTTGGCGACAGTGGGCTCCCTGATGGCCGCCTTCTGGACAACACTCCATCTCCAATGCTCCTGCTGGCTGCTGTTGTATTTCTGTTCAGGGCTGACTTCCTCAAAACTGGTGCCCCCAAAATTACCCACCAGGCCTCTGGCACCTGCCCTTTCTGGGCCACGTGTTTTAGGTGAACTTTGAGCAGGCACAGCTGTGGCTCCAGTGGGAAGGAGGGGTTGAGAAACCCGGCTGAGTAATGACCCTAATCCTGATCTGCAGGAAAAGGGACTTTAGGAAATGAAAACAGGAGGATGGGTGGCTCTAAGGCTGATGCCAGCAACTGTCAAACCCACTCTGAGCTTCCTCTTCCTTACTGTCCACTGGTGTCATTCTACTTGTTCACTGTCTTTCCTAGTCCTGGAAATGAATCCAATCTTTATTATTTAAGATTGCTTGATATGATGTGTTCCTTAACTCATTTGTGTGTTATGTTGTTAAACAGTTCTGAAATATCTATTTATGGTATGATTCTTATTTTTATATTATTTCCTTAAAAATTCTATACTTTTCTTCTGGGCCACTCCATCCCCTATATAAATTATATAAGACCCACCTAAATCCTTATCTTTCCTCAGCTGGATAACTATGGACTCCATCTTTATTGAGCCTCTAGCCTTTAGCTTCCTGCCCTGAGGTGAATGCTCACTAATGATTTTAAAATGTCAGACCTCTCTTGAAAGTTTTCTCAGTGTATTTATTGTCTACAAAACAGAATTCGCATTCCTTACCCAGCCACCTGGGACCTTCCTTACCCCAGCTTCTGTCCACCTCTCTAAGCATCTCCAGCCAGTGCTTCCTAACTCTGCATCCTCCAAAGTTCCTTCAACATTCAAATATTCTCAAGAATTGTCACCTGGATTCCCTGCCAGCACAGGCATCTTGTGGAGACCACACTATGGCAAGTGATCATGAAAATTAAATAAAACAGTGAATGGTCCACAGGAGCACAGCTTAGAATTGGTACAAAACCAATAGTAGTTCGCTTCCCCCTATGGATGCCTAAGATGTGTTAAAGACTTGCCTATGTACTAGCCTTCCAACAGACAATATTCTATACTATAGAAATACCCACTGGTCACATTAATGGCAGGATTAGTCACAGAATTTTAAAGCTTGAGCTCTAAGCCTGTGTGCCCTTGTTTTAAAAAAATGTACAGTTCAATTTCCAAATATTTGGAGATTTTCCCATTATCCTTGAGTTAATGATTTCCAATATCATTTCCTATGGGCAGAAGGCAAACTCCATGCAATTTTTCAAAAACATCAGGGTGGATTTAATGACATAAGACCTAGTTTATCTGCATAAATGTGCTATGCTGCTTTAATGAATTTCATTCTTTTTTGAGTGGAGTTTTCTATAGGTAATACGTTGTTTAATTCTTCAATATATTTGCTCACTACTTGGCTACTGATTCTGTGAATTACTGAGAAAGATACGTTGAAATTCTCAACTCCAGTGTTGAGAATTTATCCATTCAGTTATTTCTCCATTCCTTTCTGGAGGCTTTTCCTTCACATATGTGGAGGCTCTTGTTGCCACTAGTGCACATTTAAAATAGACATGGCTTTTAGGTGAATTGACCCTATACCAGCATGTCATGTCCCTCTTTTCCCTAGTAATTTTCTTATCTAAATGTTGCTTTATCTGTTATAAAGAAACCATGCCAGCTCTTTTTTGGTTACTATGTAAAAATATGTTTCTTCATTCTTTAACCTACTTATATCATCATATTGCAAATGAATGCTTCCAGACAACATACTTCGGTCATGCTTTTATTATTTCAATCTTTATTCTTTAATTGGTAAAGGTAAACAATTTGTGTTTACCGAACTTATTGATGTAGAAGGATTTAAGTTCACATTTTAGTCTTTTTCAAGTTTTGTACTGTTCTGTTTGGCCTTGTCTGGAATAAGAAGTTTGTACCCGGAGATCAAACATGGCGGATAGAAGAGGGAAACTGAAATTCTGAGCTCCATGATTTCAGAAAACTTTAGAGTCATGGTAGCTACATTTGGGTAATTAGGATCCTTTTTAGCCAAATAAATTACTGCCAACACACAGGATGCACATAAAACTCAATGACCAACACTTAAAACAGCTTTAAATTGCACATAACAGCCAGGGAAGACACAGCGGGGGACTGGCACAGCCACTAGTCTGCCTCAGGGAAAGCCACCAACTATTTCTCCATTTTTTTTTCTTTTTTATTTTTTTCTTGGAAAAAGCACAAGACTTCAGATTAAACTGAACTGGATTCTGCGATGTAGAGCCCCATATCTTCTTATAATTTCTTCACTTCCCTTTCTGCCAGCAATATAACATATAGCAATATAACATATGCCATCTTCTGCCATATATTGTATATTTTGAAATACAGTCATTCTCTCTCAAGAGATGACCTGGGAGACCATTATTCTGAGCAGCAATTCTTGGCCCCCCAGGGCATACATAGTTGCATAACTATGTTCATGTGTATAGATTTACTGGAGAGGAAATCCAAGATGAGCACTAGAGTTTCAAAAGATTCTGTGATGCATAAAGAATTAAGAAATACTTTTATAAAGATTCATTCTTTATGTTCTTAGAAATTGTTTTTTCTATATTGGATAAAAACGTTTCTTCTATAAAAGCAATAAAACAAATCAAAATAACACTTAAAAAATTTAGCAACAGAGGCAGAATCTGACCCCTTATGTCACCCTGTCACCAACACCTATGCTCATTAACACACAAATACACTCCCACACACTCAACAATATGTTTACAGAACATTTTCATATAACTTTCAGATTTTCAGATAATGATAACAAAATTGTATTTGTAAATTTTAATAGAGATTATTGAATCAATAAAAAAAATGTTGAACACCCTAGACAAAAATGTTTGACAAATGCAAACATGTGATTTAGATAATACAATGTGGCCAGTGTAGTGGCATATGCCTTATCCTGGAAATTCTGTGGAGGTAGAAATGGGAGGATCAGAGATCCAGGCCAGCATGGGCAAAAACATTCATGAGACCCTATCTTAATAATCACAGTGACACAGCAGACAGAAGTAGGAGGATTGTGTCTCAAGGACAGACCTGCACAAATGCATGAGAACTTATCTGAAAACTAATCTAAAGCAAAAAGAGCTGGGAGTATGGTCAGTGATTCATTACTTACCTAACACATGAGTGTTCCTTAGTTCCAACCCCAGTAATGCCAAAATGAAATAAAAATAAAATAATTCCAAAATGCAACATAAAGGTTGAAGGAAAAGTGTTAAGTCTAAGACAAATATAGAAACAGCATGCATTTCTTGTACCCATTGGTACAATAAACACACAGCTCAGTGCTAGAGAGAATTCAGAGTGACAGAGTCTATAATCTATGATGAGTACAAGGGTGAAGTGGTCTTTTCCTGAATTTGTATCTTTGCTCTGATGTTTCTTAGATTTAAGAACTTAGATTAAATGAAACGTCTCTCAAATTTCCACTGTTGGTCTTTATTGCTCAATTTTTAGTCTCACTAATCCTTCACTTCTTACTTTTCTTTATTCTAAACATTCACTTTACTGGAACTTATTTTCTAAACACTTGATTTGGAATTTTCATTCATAATATGAAATTTCCATCCCCTGTTGCTTTCGTTTAGCTTGTATTGCTCCTACTTCATTATTATTAACTTTCTCTATCATCGTTTATGATTTTTGTTTTCTGAAACTTTAACCTCTTTTGTTTCCTTAGTCTTTGCTCTGTAATGAGTTATTTTATGATGTGTGTTCTTCGTTATGAAATCTTTTTTGGTGTACTCTGGGTTATTTAATCCATGTAAAGCAATTGGCAGATAGGCCCAGAGCATTTCAGAATTGTTAGGCTAGGGCTCTAGGATGTCATTTGACCCATCCACGTATACTTGGTTAAAACAACATAAAGGTTTTTGATCAAGTTCTGTTGAACTAGAAATATTCTGGAGCAGAGAACTGATACAGATGGAAGGCTGAAGTTCATTTCAGTCAGTAATATTGCACTGCTGAATCCATCCCAAGGACAAGCTGAGATCCTAGGTTGCATATACTGCCAGTGAGAAATCATTTATTTAACCTGAGATTTCAAGCTATTTCCAAATTATCTATTGAATATTCTTAGTCAAGAAATTCTTCTTGAAAAGCCTAAAGAGGACTTCTAGGAATTCACCAAGATTAAATTAAATTTTCTTTGATTTTCATGGACCCATTATTGCCAATTATTAGAAGAAAATACATGTACTTCTGTGGTCTTTCCTTACAAGCAAGACTAGACAACCTGTTCCAGAGATGAATGAATAAGCTCTGTCTTTAGCATGAATGCAGGGCTGTGGGAGAAGACAAAATCCATTTCACCTGCTCTAATGGACCCCATTAGCCCAGGGCTCTGAGAGTGACATGGAGATTGTGTGTACATGGAGATGGAGGTGGGGAGGAGGACCACAGACACGTAGAAGGATTGAGCCCTTCTGCTTGATACCATAGCTAACAGCTAGATGTGATCCAAATGCATAAAAGACAGAGGTTGAGTCTATTCAAGGTTATCTCTTGAACACACAGATTGGAAAGAACTTGGATTACTGACCAGATACTATCATTAGTTCCATATTTGCACAAACTTGCATGCATGTACATCTTCATGGACATACTTCTATTCTCTCTCCCTCTCTTCTTACCTCACTCCCCAATGCTCTCATCCTCCTCTTATTCCCACTTCTGCTTTCTTACTTCCACTAAACTCCAAGGTCCCAGAGCCTCTCAAGCTCACATGTTTTCCTCAACTCTTACATAATATCTGACAAATTTCCTCTCCCAAATAGCATTTTTGTCACTATGGCTACATTACTACAACCCATTTCCCCTTTATGAAAAATGAGGACAATTTTTACTATTGTGGAGTAGTTATGGGCTAAAACATGAAAAAGGTTTAACCTGACACCCACTGAATGTGACTGTCTGGGATGTGGCATGTCTTCCTCCTGCACCTTAGTGTGCACTTGTCCTTGTTAACACTGTGATGTGTGGCTGTATACCTGGAACCAGAAAAGTAAGTGCTGTTCATGTTGCTGTTCTTGTTCTTCTTCACAGAACCCCATGAGGGAGGAATAACTTTTTGTCTTTTATAGCTGGGGAAATGACGCTCAAAAAATAACCTAATTTCCCTTAGAGCCCACAGCTAGTAAACCATAGAGTCACATGCACACATAACTCCAGAGATGCAGTGATTTCTCCACACTAGGCTTCCAAATTTACTGCACTTTCCACACCCAGCAGGTTTTGGGGAGGAGGAATTCTCTGGGAATACAGATGCTTTCATTTACTAAGAAGTCTGTGCTTGCTGAATCAGATTTACAAAGCACACCTCCCCCTTCCTTGGCTTGTTGAGGTGCAGTGTTATCTGCCTTCATACACTCTTGGAGGCCCGAGATCAGACACATTGATTATTTTAAGTACTTACATCCTTATGTGTTGTTCTAGGGACACATAGTAGGATGCTCACTCCATTCATATTGATTAAATATATGAATGAATGTCTTTTAAGGAAATTTCCAATCCTGAAATGAAACGAACTTGAGTTTAGTGGAGAGGAGAAAAAAATTCAGAAACATTCCCTCCATACTAAGGTACACTCCTCTACACACATGAATATACATTCCCCTCAATATGATCTGCTTTAGCTACATACAAACCTGCTATCCTTGGAAAGACTGACACGTGGTCATTCAACTACGACTATTTAAATATTTTTTGGTGTGTGAAGAAATATAGGAACATTTTAACATTGACTTGGGCCCACTGCCTTCAGTGCCTTTAATCAAGACCTAGACCAAAATTTTCTGAACTACCCCACCATTCTGTTCTGAGACCATATACTCAACAGGAATGGCAAGTTTTTTGATCATTGTAAGGTGTATGTTTTAAAATTTTATGGTCTGTTAATGCAGCCTGTGTGCCTATAGTTTTCAAAGTCTTCCAGAAACCAAGCTCATTATGAAATGTCTGCCACATTTTCTCATCGAGTTTGTCCCTCAGAAGATTTAGTGGAGTCAACCCTAAAAAGTTTTGGAAAAATCATATGTCCTGCACAAACTCACTTTGGATGTTTTGATAAGGAAGTAACCACTTCTCTCTTTCTGTTTTCTGGTTCTAAATCTCTTCCCTGAGGAAAATGGATGTGGGTCAGTTTCCTTCTGCTTGGCATGAATAGTAAATGTTATCACTATGTAAACTTACAAATTTAAAAATTGAAATTAAATCCTCCTATCTATTAAACTAACCAAGCACCACTTTGGATGCTTCCCAATTCCTCTTTGAAATATTTCACCAATTAGTTTGTCATCCATGAAAGTTTTATCTACAGAAAAGAACAGTGCTAGACATTAGTGACATAACAGTGAGTAGAATAGATAGAATCCATGTCCTTGTGGAGCACCTACTCAATTCAGAGTATGAGAAAGTATAATACCTATAATAATTACAACCATATAGTGTTGTGAAGATAAGTGCAAGAGACACTTTTCAGAGGTACAAGGTTGTCCTGAGACCTAGGAAAGTGAGTGTAAGTAAATGACAATATGTTTCATACAGAAGGAATCAGACAAATGAGGAGTAGAATATGAGGAGTCCCTGAAGTGAGTAGAAACATAGGGACTTTGAAGAACTGAAAGTTTTCTGGGCATGGTAGCTCACACCTGTAATGCTAGCTACTCAGTGGGGAGAGATTACTCCCAATCGTGATTTGAGGCCAGCACAAGCACAAAGTCTATGAGACCCCCATCTCAATCAATAGCTGAGTGTGGTGGCACATGCCTGTCTTCTCTGCTACATGGTAGTATAAATAGAAGAATCATGCTCCAACAGGTCCAGGCAAGTAGTGATACCCTACACTCCCCCAAAGAAAAAAGAAATGAGGACATGGTTCAAGTTGCAGAGCACCAACTTAGAAAAGTCAAGGCCCAGAGTTCAAACCCAAAAAAGGAAAACAAAATAACTGAAAGGTGTCCAAGCACAAGACTTAAAGGAGAGAATGAGATGCAGGTGAAACTTCAGAGCTTGGCCCAGAAGAACCCATGCAAGCACTTCCTAAGGATGTTACTTTTTATGCTAATGACAATGTAAGCCCTTGAATGGTTTTAAGTAGAGAAGGAAATCAAGCACCATACATATTTAAGAATTCTTTAAGATTCCATGTAGAGAATGAAATAAACACAGCAGGAAGACTTTGTATCATTTTCAATTAGAAAAGATGGTACTTTATATGAGGCAGGTAGCAAGAAATGATAGTAGATTAAACTGGAATGGTGGCAGGTAAGCTACATGAAATGAAGGTATTCAGAACATATGCCTAACAAGACAAGATCACCTAGATGCAGGGAGAGTAGGTGTTGCTATGACTCTCACAGGGGTAGGTGATGTAAAGACAAATAGTGAGAGGAGGATAAAGGGTTTTGTTAGGTTTGCATGTGCATGGAGTTGTTTGAATAAAATCATGAGTTCAAACATGGATATGCAGAGTCCTCATATTACAAAGTCAAGCAATTGTTGTATATATGGGTTTGGAGTTTGGAGGGAGAATCTGATGGTAACTATCAAGAGATGTCACTTAAGATTGCAGTAGTTGAGATTTTCTAGAAATTGACTATAGGATGATAGGAAAGGAAGTCTTAGACATAAAACTTGAAAACCATCAATATTTCAAGATTTGTTACAAAAAATTAATCTGCAAAAGATATAGAAAGTTGACATGATTATTCATGTCCAATGGCCAGATATGGAAGGAGCAAAGAAGGTTCACTGTGACAACACTAAGGAACTTTGGTTTAGGAAAGAAAAGCTTAGAGCAGCACATTCAGGAGTTGCTCAGCACCTGTTGAAGCCATAGAAGAAGAGAATGGTGAGCATTTTTACAGGAGGTTATGACCCATTCATTCACTGAAAAGATACTTTAAAAATCCCTCAGTCCTTAACCAGAGTATACAGGGAGCTCAAAAAACTAAACTCTCCCCACATCAATGAGCCAATAAAGAAATGGATAACTGAACTAAACAGAACTTTTTCAAAAGAAGAAATTCAAACGGTCAAAAAAACACATGAAAAAATGCTCACCATCTCCAGCCATAAAGGAAATGCAAATCAAAACCACACTAAGATTCCATCTCACCCCTGTTAGAATAGCTATTATCAAAAACACCACCACCAACAGGTGTTGGTGAGGATGTGGGGAAAAAGGAACCCTCATACACTGCTGGTGGGAATGCAAGCAAGTGCAATCACTCTGGAAAACAATATGGAGGTTTCTTAAAAAACTAAACATAGATGTATCATATGATCCAGTAATCCCACTCCTGGGGATATACCCAAAGGAATGCAACTCAGGTTACTCCAGAGGCACCTGCACACCCATGTTTATTGCAGCACTAGTTACAATAGCCAAGCTATGGAAACAGCCAAGATGCCCCACTACTGATGAATGGATTAAGAAAATGTGGTGTTTATACACAATGGAATTTTACTCAACCATGAAGAAGAATGAAATCTTATCATTCTCAAGTAAATGGATGGAACTGGATAACACGATTCTGAGCGAGGTTAGCCAGGCTCAAAAGACCAAAAATCATATTTTCTCCCTCATATGCGGACATTAGATCTAAGGCAAATACAGCAATGTAGTTGGACTTGGGTCACATGATGTGGGGTGAGCACTCACCAGAAGTATGGGGATAGGCAAGAAACCCAAAACATAATAGTATTTGATGTCCCTACTATAGAGGAACTAATAAGGAACCTTAAAGTGACAGAGCTCAACATGAGTAGGGGATCAGGAACTAGTGAAAAGATCAGTTAGAGATGAATCAACTTGGGATGTAACACATTGGTACATGGAAGCAATGCTAGGAATCTCTATGTATAGCTATCCTTATTTCAATTAGCAAAAATGCTATGTCTTTCTTATTATTGCTTATGTCTTCTCTTCAACAAAATTGGAGAAAAGGACAGAACAGGTTCTGCTTGGAAGCAAGGTGGGTGGAGGGGCAAGGGGGGAGAAATGACCCAAACAATGTATGCATGTATAAATAAATGAATAAATTTTTTAAAATCCCTCAGTCCTTGTCCTGTGCCCAGCATTATGCTACACACTGAGGATAGAACAAGATACGTCTAATCATGGTCCTACCCTAGGGATGCTAGAATTGAACATATAAGATGCTGGTACTTAATTTACCCTAGTTATCAATTTGACTCACCTACTATTGACTGAGCCCTTGGCTATTTGTTAGATACTGTTAGGGCTCTGTGGCCAGAGCCTGTTATATGGTTATCTTCCAGTTATATCTTGTATTATATAAAGTAAACTTTTTATAGAAAACAGAAAAAAAACTCTTCCTTCCTCCACAACCAGAACTGCCTTTGACCCTCTCTTCAAGCTCAGCAATGCTATTTTCAGTATCATTTGCTCCATCACTTTTGGGGAGTGCTTTGAGTATCAGGATGGTCAGTTTCAGGAACTTCTGAACTTACTGAATGAGGTCACATCGTTGGAGACATCATTGATGTGCCAGGTAAGCAGTTTGTTTTCCCATTTTGGAAAAGGACGTTGGGGCCTATCCAGACACAGGTTCTTTCTGTTCATCTTTGATTTTTTAAAATTTATTTGGAAAATTCATTGTAAAGGGAGGAATCATTGTGACAATTCCAAATAGGCTTATTTTTGACATTGGTTACATCACCTGCATTGTCTTTCCCTCCAACCCCCTTCCCAGCCCACTGAAAGCAATTGCAAGAGGTTACATTGTTCTATTTTGTGTAAGTTTATGAAGTGCATCAACCGTATTCCCTCACCTTAACATCCTTGATTCACCCTCCCCCTCCTACCAGTACCCTCTACACACTGTACCTATTTTACATTACTGTCTTTCCTTATTAATTTCTAAATCGATGTTTAAAGGGGTTTCTTGATGTATCCCCGCTGTGAGTATACTTTACTTCTGTCCATTCATCCCTGTTCATTCCTCTATCTTACCCCTTCCTTCTCGCCTCCCATTTTTCAGCAGCTTTCAATACATATCCTTATATCCTCTACCTTCACAGATGTTTTGTATTATGATATTGGTTTTTTTCTCCTTTTATTTTATCATTTTACATTTACTTACATGTGTATACATTGTTTGTGCCACCTCCCCCACACACCTACACACACTCCCAACCACCCCCCCACACCCCGCTCCACTGCTTCCAGTCAGAACTTGTTCCACCCTTTTCTCTGATTTTGTTGAAGAGAAAACTTAAGAGATAATAAGAAAGACATAGCATTTTTGCTAGTTTTGGATAAAGGTAACTAAACAGAGAGATTCCTAGTGTTGCTTCCATGCACTTGTATATTGTGACCCACATTGGCTCATCTCTACCAGCCTTCTTTGATACTTCTTGGTCCCCTCCCTAGTGGCCTCTACTAATTTAAGATTACTTTATTCACTCCTCAACAGAGAGCACATCAACCACATTCAAGTTTTAAGTTTCCTTCCTTTTCCCTATTTCTCCCGTGTGCATTCTCCCTTTAGTGTGTGGCCCATGTACAATAATATTACTGCATTTGTTTTAGGTCTCTAATCCACATATGAGGGAGAACATGCGATTTTTGGCCTTCTTAGCCTGGCTAACTTTGCTTAAGATGATATTATTGATGCTCTATCATTCCCTTCTCCTTTCCCTCCTTCCCCAAATTCCATAGAGTAGTTCCACTATTACAATCATGTTCCACATATACATTTGTATATGATCATGTTTGTTTTTTGTATATATGTGTATTTTTTGGATCTATCTTCCACATTTGAGAGAAAACATATGGCCTTTATCTTTCTGAACCTGACTTATTTCACTTAACATGATGTCCTCCAATTGCATCCATTTACCTTCAAATCACATGGTGTCATTCGTCCTTATTGCTTAGTAAAATGTCATAGTGTGTGTGTGTGTGTGTGTGTGTGTGTGTGTATGTGTGTATATATATATACATATATATACATATATATATATATGTATATATATATACACATAAACCACATTTTCTTTATCCATTCATCAGTTGTAGGGCATCTAGATTGTTTCCGTAGCTTGGCTATTGAGAACAGTGCTGCAATAAATATTGGAGTGCAAATGTCTCTATTATATCCTGAATTACATTCCTCTGGATAGATGGCCAGGAGCAGCATCAATTGATCAAATGGCAGTTCTTACCTTTAGCTTTTTGAGGGATCTTCATACTGCTTTCCATAATAATTGCATTAATTTGCATTCCCACCAACAGTATACAAGGGTTCCTGTTTCATTGTGTCCTTGCCAGCATTTGTTTTTGTTTTGCTTTGAACAGTTATTCTAACAGGGTCAGATGAAATCTTAAGTGTAGTTTTGATTTGCATTTCTTTTATAGCCAGGGAAGTTGAACACTTCTTCATATATTTATTGGTCATCTTCCTTTGAAAATTCCTTATTCAATTTATGCACCCATTTCTTCATTGGGATGTTGATTCTTTGGAGGTTGAATTTTGTAAGTTCTCTGTAGATTCTATATATTAATTCCTTATCCAATGAATAGCTGGCAAAGATTGTATTCCATTCTGTGGGCAGTCTCTTAAGTCTAGTGACTGTTTCTTTTACTATGCAGCAGCTTTTAAGTTTGATGCTGTTCCATTTGTTTATTCTTTCTCTTAGATGCTAATCCATTCCAGATTTCAAACTATATATTACAGAGCTATAACAATAAAAATAGCATGGTACTGGAACAAAAATAGACATAAAGACCAATGGATTAGAATAGAAGACCCAGACATAAAAACACACTGTTACAGCCAACTGATCTTCCACAAGGGAGCCAAAGCTCATGATGGAGAAAAGAGAGCCTCTTCAACAAGTGTTGCTGGGAAAACAAATTTCTCCATATAGAAGACTGAAACTAGATCCCTGTCTCTCACCCTGTACCAATATCAACTAAAAGTGGATCAAAGACCTCAAAATAAGCCTGAAACTTTGAAACTACTACAGGAAGTAGTAGGAAATACACTGGAAAATATAGGCATTGGGAACAACTTCCTAACTAGAACAACAATGCCTTTGATTTTTTTGAGGCAAAATAAATCATCTTAAATTAAATTTGACAGAAACTTATTTGAAATCTGTTGACTTTTGTTTTTAAGTAATTAAATATTGCTATATACCTAAAACATTCCTAGCTTTCATGTGAAGTACAGGATTTTACATGATATACAAATCTGCCTCCAGATACTTCCTTTATTTTATTTTTATTATCATATTATTATCATATCATATTATCAAGGCTTACCTGACTCTGGTAAGATGTGTTAGATTTGAGGTCAGTGGGATAAGGAATAAGCAGGTTATATTAAAGCCAATCACAGACAAAGAGGGAGTTTAATTTGGACGAAGATGATGGAGTAAAACTGTATTTCAATTTACTGATATCATGTCCAAAAATGGAAGCCATAGTAGTAAATATATCAGCCAAATTTATAACATCTTATTTTGCTCAAATCAATTTTTTAAAATTATACTGGAGTGGGTGGTAAGGGAGGGGGTGGGGGCAGGGGGGAGAAATGAACCAAGCCTTGTATGCACATATGAATAATAAAAGAAAAAAAAAGGAATTGTTACTACAAATCTCCCCCATATAATGAATATATTCTAATAAAAATTTATTTAAAAAAATTATACTTATTTTTTCCTATTGCACATTGAAACTACTCTTTCACCATCCCCTGCGTTCACACTGATGCCTGAAGAATAGCTAGAAGTATAATTGATGGTCCTCCATACATACTTTTTCCTTTGCCATGGCTGTATGAAAGACTTCACTGTTTTCTGTGATTATAATCCTGCCTATCATGTGTCTAGATTTCTGGAAGTTTTATGGACCCCCATTACACAAAGTCAGTATTGGCTAGCATATTTCCTGACAAATGAAAAGGGCAGAAAGAATGAGGACTTGTTGTTTTTCTTATCAAAGTTATTTTGTACTCCTGGTTTTTTACTCCTAGTCATGGTATCCCATAGTTCAGTGGTTCCATTTATTTTCTTCCTATCAAGACAGAGCCTAGGGAATCAGGAGAGTCCAGTGGGTGCCAAGCTGACTTCTGCATATGTTTTAAGGAAATAAAATTCCTCAGAGGGAACAAAGGAGACATAGGGTAGAAGAAATAAACATTTCTTAGAGTCCCAGAGTATACCAGGCACATGGATGGACAACTGCAATACTTACCTCCATTAATTTTCACAACAATTCTGTGAAAGTGAAATGAAGCAACATGGTATGTGTAAGCAAGTACCAGCCAGTCAGCCACCTCTGTGTATCTCATATCACCCAGTCCCCATAATCACTTTGGTTCCCCACTGGCAGTCAATTTAACCAAATATCAACAGAGCACATCATCAACATCATTATTACCAGTTTTGGCAGAACTAGGGTTTTGAACTCAGAGCCTTACACTTACTAGGCAACCACTCTACCCCTTGGCCATGCAACCAGAACTTTTTCTTTAGTTACTTTTGAGATAAGGTTTGGTACTTTTTTCGTGGGCTGGCCTAGGGCTATAATCCTACCTAAATCTACTTTGTAATTGAACTTCCAGGTGTGTACCACCATGTCCAGATTGCTCCTTGAGATAAGGTCTTCTTAATTTTTTGCTGGGCTGGCCTCAAAACATGATGTTCCTATTTCCACCCCCAGAATAGCTGGATAACAGACATGAGCTACCATGCCTGACTCATTAATATGATTATTACTATCATAATTATGATCATTATTATTATTATTACCACTACAAAGCGGCAGAACTAGTAATCATACTTGTGTCAGTCTCATTTTAAATCTAGGTGATTTTCCATTGGGTTATGCTATTCATTATCCACTATATATTAGTGAACATTCATTCAACAACTACTTTATTCAGTAACAAATATAGTCTTACCAATAAGGAAATTGTATCATAGTGAGGGCCACCAACCCCCACACATATTAGTGATAATTTTTTAGGGAAAAAAGGATGCCAAGGGAATATATGAGGGTAAAAGAACTACTGTTAGAGGATTACCAGGTAGGACAGCTCTGAGGAGGTAACATTTGAGCAGCCCCATCATGAAGTGAGAGGTGTGGGTTGTGTTGATATCAAAGGAAGAGGTTTTTAGGCACAGTGGATAGCCACAGCAAAGGCCTAAAACAGGAATGTACTCAATGTGATCACAGATGCCACTGTGGCAGGACTGTACAGAGTAACAGAGACAGAAAGGAGGTGACAGGTCTGCAGAGATGGGCTCTGTAGGGCTTATAGGCAAGAGAGTGACTTCAGACTTAAGTGCAAAGTAAAACCACTGAGGATTGAGAGTTAAGGAGTGAAAACATTTGGTTGCACTGTTAAATGATCTCTCAGGCAGCTCTGTTGAAAATAGGCTGGGTTTGAAGTCAAGAATTTCTGGGGATTGGTACCAGTGGGATAGGGGAGGGCATAAGAGAAGGGGGAAGAAAGGTGAATATAGTGGAAGTATTATGTACTCATATATGAAAATACAACAATGAGACCTGTTAAAACTGTTCTAAGAAGGATGGATAAAGGAGAAAGATGGAGGGGGGGGAGTCTAGCTAAGATATATTGTAAGCACTTTTTCAAATGTCACGATGTACACACGGCACAACTATTATATGCTAATAAAAAAGTGCAATCAGGAAAATCATGAGAGCATCCAGGTTAGTGATGAAGGTAGCAAGGACATGGTGTGGTCTCATGCTCAATATATTTTGGACTGGTACTTCAAATGTTTGCCAGAGGGGTGAAAGAGAAAAGAGGAGTCAGGGATGAGTCCACAGTTGAAGTGTAGGCAAGTAAACAAGATGGATAAGGATAAGACTGTCTTTAAAGTGCAAAAGTAGTATTATGTTGTCTCTATGGTGATTTTGTTTTTCTCAACTAGCTCTACAATGTCTTTCCATGGATAATACAATTCTTTCCTAGAACCCACCATTCTCTGCCACTGTTTTTATTCATGTCTCTATATTTGGCATCTGTACTTTTATCTGGAATGTATTTTTCCAACTTCATATGATGAATCTCTCCTGTTTTAGTGGAATCTGCTAAAGTTTCTCCACTCACCCAGGAAATTACTAGCTATGGAATCATTAGCATTTTCTTCCTCAAGAGATGCCCTAATGCAGTTCCATTGCTGGGCATATTGCCCATTATTTATACATCTTCCCCTCGAACTGACATCCCTTCAAGAAAAGTGGTTGTTCCCAACATTTTTCTTCTTCCAGGTTCTTGTACAGATTGAGAAGGTGAGGGATGAGAAATTTCACAGTAATTTTTCAGATTGTCAGTAATAATTTGTTAATGAGGAATAAAATCAATTTAATGGATCAAGATTAACTATTTTTGCCCTAAAATAATAATAGGCTAGAGAAGTTCAGAGTGCTTCCCAAGTATTAAGGATAAATTTGTTCATGATATTTTATTTCTTTCATATATTTAAGCATAAATATTTATTTTATATGATTACATATTTATGTACATGCATCTTCGTTCATGATTTAAAAGGTATTATTTTCAACCCGATATTATAGTTTTTAAGAGTTTAAAAGCTAACAAGTGCTGAACGTGGTGGTACACACTTGTCATCATAGCACTCTGGAGGTGGACATAGGAAGATTTCGAGTATGAGGTCAATCTGGGCTACATAGCAAATTCCAGGCCAGCCTGAGCTATGAGACTCTGTCTCAAAAACCAAACCAAACAAAAAATAAATGTTAATGAGTTTGTATACAGATTTGGCTTCCAGAATAGGGGATCCAAAATATAAAATGGGATTAAAGTGATAGAAGGTTATACCCATGTTCGTATAGCA
Organism: Castor canadensis; assembly: GCF_047511655.1. Lineage (NCBI taxonomy): Eukaryota > Metazoa > Chordata > Mammalia > Rodentia > Castoridae > Castor > Castor canadensis. Next base: position 114,301,632 of record NC_133392.1, read on the forward strand.
ATAGTCACCAGAGTCAAGGTATAGAAACAACCCATAGTTTGTTTAACCATGAATAGATAAACAGAAACTTGAAATATACATTAAATGGAATACTATCCAGCCCAAAAATGAAGTTCTATCCATGTTATAACATGGATCAACCATGAGGACACCTATGAAGATAAATAAGTCAGTCACAGAGGTACAAATACTGTGATATTCCACTGAAATGAGTTATCTAGAATAGTCAAATTTATGGAAATAGAAGGTAGCATGGTGGTGACTACATGGTGGGAGAGGAGGCAGTGAGGAGTTTAATGGATAATAGAATGCCACTTTTGCAAGCTTACTGGACCTATTTATCATCACAAAACTTTAGAACTAAAATGGTTTTAAGGAGCAGTGTGTGTTAGCTTCTAACACCCAGAAGGATCTTGAATTTGAGGACAGTCTGGACTACATACCCAGACCCCCACCTCAAAAACTACCCAAAAACCAAACCACCACTACTACAACAACAAAAGGTTAAGATGAACTTTGGGTGTTGTTATATGCCTGTGATTCCAAGACTCAGGAGACTGTTTCAGGAGGGTTGTGAATTTAAGGATAGCCAGGGCTACGTAAAGAGAACCTGCCTAAAAAAACAAACAAAAAATTTTAAAAGGAAAAATTTACATGATATCTGCTTTATTCCAATTAGATAATGTTTTTGTATGGATGCTAGAGCAAATCATAGACATTTATTTCTTTCTCTGGTAAAACCTTCTAAGCTGGACTCTTTGAAGACCTTTGGGTTTCAATCTCCATTTAATTTGTTACTCTGTTGTGTCTAGAATTTGGCCTTCTTGGCAGTCTCCAAGGTGGCCATGAAGACAGCTGCCTTTCCACTTGCAGAAAGGGAAAAAGGAAAAGAAAACAGGCACCCTCCCTTTAATGTTTGTTCTAAGGATGAAACTTCACTTCAATTTACATTCTTTTGACCAGAATTTAGTCACATGTTCACACATTCTGACAAAGGAATTTGGGAAACATAGATTACAGCTGATAAGCAGGTATCAGCTGAAATATCGGTTATCCTAGATAATGAGGAAAACATGTTGAGGGTCAACTGGAAGTTTCTTTCAGTTGTTGTTATTAATACATTGGCTCACATAAATCTCAAAACATCCTTAGATAAAACAGATTTATCCTAACTGCTCAGATGAGGAAACTCAACCTCAAATTGTTTCAGTGCCTTATAGCAACAATGTTGTACAAAAAAAATCTGATGCTCACTTTCATTCTTATTTATCTCCTTGACTAATTAGTCTATAGATGTGCTATGGTCTGTATGTCTGTGTTTTCTCGGCAATATTCAGATGTCAAAATCTAATTATAAATATGATAGTGTTGGAGGCAAGGGTCTTTGGGATATGGTTACCTTCATGAAGGGGATCAGTTCTTTATAAAAGAGGTACAAAAAAGATGCCTTGCTCCTTGCAACATGTGAGGACACAGCATGAAGGTACAATTAACGGGTCCTCACCTGGTACCATATCTGCTAGAGCATTCACCTTGGACTTCTCAGACTCTAGAGCTAAGAGAACTGAATTTCTGGTATTTCCAACCCACCTAATGTAAGGCACTTGTTATAACAGCCTGAATAAGACAAGAGCCTACGATGATCTTGACCATGTTGATCCTGGTTATTACATTCCTTAGCCTAATCAGGCTCAACTTAAGTTATAGAGTCAACAGTAACTAACCCTTTCAAAGGGTTAAGAACCATATTATTTCTTTGAAACCTGGTCAGTAGTTGAAATACAGTTGGTGAGGACATGGAGACCACTCTTACATCTTTAGAAGAAAGCATGATAGTGTAAAGTAATAGAACCTCCTCTTCTCTTCCAGAAAAAAAGTACAGGCTAAGACTGACTGTGTGACTAGGAGAAGAGCACTAGGAGTGAGAGCAGTCTCACTTAGTGGGTCAAGAGTCCCTGCCCCATACCAATGCTGTTATCCATGGGGTTAAGAGACTGGGCAACATCCTCCCCATGAGTGCTCCCAGTGAAGTCACAGTGGATACCATTTTGGCTGGAGACCACGCGCTGAAGGTAACTAGGCACTCCCAGGCTCACAAGTTCCTCAAACCTGACTTTGAGTTCATCAAAGGAACCTGATCTTGAACGGTGACAGGTATCATATGTCCCAATGAATAACCGGGAATAGTAAATGTGTCATACATTTATACATGATATTATTCTAGTTTCCCTCCATGTGTTTCCCTGGGTATGAATATTGTTGGGATTGGAGAAGGGAACATTCTTAAGTCAAATATATTTAGGAAAAGACTGGATTTTTTTTTTTTTTTGCTATGGGAGTTCTTAGCATTCTTACTATGCTACTATGTATTGTGAATCTTTATGGCCTAAGCAAGCAGTAGTTCTCTGTCAGACTTCTTTTCTTTACCAAAATAGCATCTCTCAGTCTTAGTTTAGTAAATTCTACTTCACAATCTTGAGGTTATAGAGTGTTAAAATGTGAAAGGTGTCTGAGACCACCTGGATTAATGTTACATTGATTCTGGTGTTTCTAACCTAATGTCCTCATAGGTATTTTTCCAGCTTTTACTTGCAGCCCTATTATAGGGAACTTTTGCCTTACAAAGAAAACCACTCTATCGTGTGCTATTAATTATTAGAAAGGAATATGAAGAGGCAAATATTACAAGGCAATAATTTTATGTTTTACTATACTAGCAATGTTCAAAATATCTTACTAAGTTTTTAGAGTCTCTGTGATTTCATCTTATAGATTGGAAACGTTTAGATTCAGGGAAATTAACTTTGCATGAGATCTCTCAAGTACAAACTGAGAGAAGTTAAGATTCAGACCTTGACTTTTCTGATTATTTATATTACATCATGCTCATTCCATAGGACTTGCTTTACTTTGATTTTTATGAAGAATCTCCTTTGATTTTTCTTTATTGTTCCATGTTAAAAATCCCTGTCTTCACAGACCAAATTCTGGTCACAAACCACCACTCTTCAAAATCTCTGCAGAGAGCTCTCCTGAACCCCTTAGCATCCACACTCCACAAAGCACAATTCTGTGTCCTTTCCTTGCCTTCTGGTTAACTTGGTCAGTCACTGTGGATCTCATTTGGCTCAGAATTTCCCAATACATTCTTCTTTGGGAAAGTCTCCAGAGGCAGAACCAAAACAGCAAACCTACAGGACACCCCTTGGTGACTGCCACTACTGAGCCAGAAAACAGCTGCCACATTTTCTTTCTTTCTTTCTTTCTCTCTTTCTCTCTTTCTCTCTCTCTCCTTCCCTCCCTCTCTCCCTCCCTGTCTTCCTTCCTTTCCTTTTGTTTGTTTTTTCCTTTCTCTCTTTCTTTGGTATGAACTCAGGACCTTGCACATGCTAGGCAGGCTCTCTACCATTTGAATTGTACCCTAAACCCCACATTTACTATTTTCTTATCCTTTGAGCATCTATGGGTAAAAGCTGAGGTCTGAATTCCCCAAGTGCTGCTGCATTATTCTAGCAATGAACCATCCCATTTCCCAAGACTCTGTCTACCATAGATTTTTAACTTCAACTCTAACAACCATCCTGGACTCTGAGAAATCTAGTAGACTACATGTAACAGAGGCTAGAATCATGGTTTTGACATCAGCAAGACCTAATTCTAAATATGGTTCTACTTCCCCTGTGTGACTCTGAGCACATTATTTTACCTCTCACAATGTCAATGTCTTCGTCTATAAAATGCATTTAAACTCAGATCACAAGATCCATGCAGGGCTGAAATTTAGTTATATATGCAAAGCTTTATATTCACAGTAGCAGTTGCTATTATTTATCAATCCAATGTAGTGTGATCCTAGACAGTGGAGGGAGTGGTCTTGGTGGGTCAGATGACTTCCCAGAAGTGATAGGAAGCCACTCAGAGTGTGAGTCACAGCACACTCTGCTTACAGTGTGTGGATTTGAGAATGTAGGGTATAGCTTGAGGTTATTTTAGGAGAGTGGGAGAGCAAGGTCTCTCTGCCCTAGGTGGTGGTGGGAAGCAGGAATCAAGGTAATGGAATCAAGACAGCTGTAAAGAAGAAGGATCAGCCTTGCTGACGAGTTGAGTGAGGTACTAGGAAGGAAAAGCTCACTCTTATGACTCTGGGCATCTTGGCATGTACCTGTATGGACAGGGGTTCCTTTCTCTGGATATCTGAATCTATTACTAATCCTGAAGATGTACTTGGTACAGGATCCTTGACACTGGAAGAAAGGGGAAGCAGAAATTCTTTGATCCACACTTCATGAGCATCAGAGCTAATTTAATGCATATGGACTGACCACCTTCACGTTCTTCCCTGATGGGTGCTCACATGTCCCCTCCCAGACCTATACTGACCTGTCCCTGTAGACAATATCCAGGCTGCAGTGAAGAATAGTCTAACTTTCCTGGTAAAATCCCAGAAGGCACTGCCAATCATGTTTCTAAGTTGTTCTGCATAAAGAAGGGTCCTGGGGTTGGGCTCAGCAAATGATGGGGAAGGTATCAGGAAATGAGCAGTTTCTGGCATGGGAGTTTAAGGACCACCATCCTCATCATGGGTAAAATCCAGTGATCAAGTTTTGACTCTGCTGCTTTCTCTAGGAGATTATGATATTCACCAATTTGACTCACAAAGTCCCCAAAGAGTAGGCCGCTCCAGATACTTTAAGTCCACAGCATTTTCTGGAGAAAGGACAGTTTAAGAAGACAGAATCCTTTCTGCCTTTTGGATTGGGTAATCCTCTGCTTTTGTTGGATGTCTCCAGATGGTGCACTGCCCAGTGTGCCTCCATCTTGTTGTTGGTCACAACCCAGCACTCCCTCAACCAACTTCAGACCAGTCCTACTTCTCAAGCCCTCCTTTGCCTCTATGGGTAAATTTCTTTCTTCTTCTGTTTTCCAGTATTTTGAGGACAGAGACCCCAACCCTGACTCTTGTTTAGAAAGAAGTTTGGGCATCTGCTACCTGTGTGGAATTTAAAAAATTCCAACGTTCTTTGTAAGGGCTATCTCCTCAGAGTTAGAGCTGATTTTTAATAAGGAGATGACAGCAAGATGAGAAAAGGGATATCTGCTTGCTTTTACAGTATTAGATAGGGACTCTAAACACCACTATTTTAACTAGATTGAGTTCTACTGTATGAGCACTTCCTAAAGAGGACTTTTTCTATTCTAATTTTATTACTTGTTTTAATGGTTATTCAGTACATGTATGTGATAGGGAACATGAGGGTATAAGAGTAGATACAATGAAAATGCTTGTGCTTTGTAGCCAAGCAACCAGAAAGGGTATTTTTAACTTATATCATTGTAAAATAAATGAGTAAAGTCTTTGTATATTCTAGGCAATGAGCTAGTTATGTCACACAGATTGTTTTAAATAATTTCCTAATTCCATTATTCCATGAAGATTTACTGGCCATCTCTTATGAGTGCAACATTGAATCTTGAGGTTATGATAGTGAATAAAACATATCTGGAAGAAAGTTGCCCTATTGGAGCATATGTCCCAATGTCACTTTACAAGATTCAAATTATTATCAACACTTTAGAGATAAGGAAACTAAGGGTAACCAAATGTGGAAGGTAAACTCATAAAACTTATGTGGCAGAGCCAGGACTCCATGTAAAGCCAATTTACCAAAAATAAAGCTAGTGTTTTTCCTAGCACTACTTGTTGACAACAACTGAGTGCTATATAGAAACCAAACAGTGGGCTGCATGACTGTTTGCTTATCTTTACCTTAAAATAAAATATACCTTGCTATTCTGGGGGTACTGTCATTTGCAGCTGAAATTTGAACTCACAGCAATGCAATTCTAAAGCTGATGTTTTCCCACTGTGCTGGGCTTCCCTGGGTATGTCTGGGTTTATTCTGGTTATATCCACTTTGTCTTTTGTCATCTGCTTCTATGTAACCTTTGCTCACATTGCACAAGTCATTTCTAATCAGAAAGCAGATATGAGATGTAGGAAGTCCTTCTAATCTTCCTGTTTATGATAGTTTCAAGTTTTGCATTGCTGCAAAAAGTTTCAGTTATATATTATATATTGCAATCTTATTATTTTATTATATATTGCAATATTTTCATATATCAATTATTATTAACTGATATATATCAATTAATACAACTAAGCTTGCTTCTTGGTTCTCAAATCAAATCCATGAAATGCTAAAACACTAGAAATATGTCCCTCTATGAATGTCACAAAAACAGTTCACCTAACGACTAGTGCAACAGTGATGAGAAGAATCTTAATGGAAATCCACTATTTTAAAAGGAAGAAGGATCCTCTAAGCCAAGTAATGCCTAGATGGATATTGCAAAGGCCTCTGTCCTATAGGTGCTGCATGTCTCCCCCTGTTAAGAAAAAGTTCTCTCATTAGCTGTGGAATAACAAGAGCCAAACACAGTGACTCAAGGATGCTTTCCTATTGATAATTGTATTATGCTCTTTCAAATGCAAATTTCAATTACAAACAAATTCTCTCTTGTAATTATGTAGGTACCTTAATATTATTATTAATTAGAATGGAAAATGATGGATATACTTATTTTCAATGAGCAAACTCAAAATAAGACAGAGATGTTTCTATCCAACATCCTATGTCCATAGAATTGATAGAACAGGAACTGAGACTCAAGTTTTTACACTCAGTTCTAATTTTTTCTCATGCGCAACTGGATAGTAACTTTCCTGCCCACATAAAAGCAGTTCTTCTTTAAGATTCACTGGATTCAAAATATATTCATTACACTGCTGCATTATAAACTATATTACTGTAGTAAAGCACAGCTCTTGAAGACTGATTTAGGACAGCCTCAGCTGGGACCCTAATGTTTTTTCCCACATTATCTCTCATCCTCCAGCAAGCTAGACTGGCTTCTTCACATAGTGGCCGTAAGGTCCCAAGAGGGATAACAGATGCACATAAGCCTCTTGAGGTAAAGACTTAGAACTGGCACACCATGGCTTTCCTTGTACTCTGATGGCCAATTCAAGTAATAAGACACACCCAAGCAAGGGGAGGGGAAATTACTGCAAATTTTATTGGAATAGCTTTGAAGTCCCATTACAAATGATGTCAAACCAGGAAAAAGGGGAAATCCGAGCTGTTTTGTTGTCATCATCTCTCTTTCAGATGGAGAAAATTAAATTCAGAAAATTAGATAAGCACTTCTGCATGTCTGATTTAATCCTTGTCAAATTAATTGGTTGATTTGGATTCAGTGTGTAGCCAAAATAGTATGTAAAGTTGCTTTTACCATAAATATGGATGCATTTTTATCAATGCCTAGAGAGGTTGCTTAACTTGCTCAGTCACATGGCTATAAACCAAGAGTGACTGAACAGAATCTCTGTCTTCTGTCCCAGTTCTTCACACACGACAAAGTAGGATGTTTTCAGGAAGTGGCAAGTGTGAGCTGTGGAGAAGAGAATCCAACCTCAGGCCACAATGTAAGGAAAGGTCCTAGTTGAGAAAGAACACCCAAGGAGGACATCCAAGCAGTTCCAATACAGAGAGACATCCATGTCACTAAGGTCTCCCAAGATAGAGGAGAACAAAGATACCTAGAATACAGGCCTGACTCTAGGGGTCCCAAGAAATCAAGTCCAGCCATTTGTCTCAGAAATTAAACAAAAAAATAAAATGAGAAAGGCAGGAAATGAATTTAATATTCCATATGTTAATATGGAAAAGCAAGGGAGATCAGATATCTCAATGAGTCTTTGGCCATACTGACATGAGCTCCAAGATTACATAGGGAACAGAAGACGTGTGCATAATCAACTGTCTTGGTCAAAGTCTTACTTGGTTAACATTATTTCAGGTCTGGTAAACAAAGGCTTGTTGGAGTGGAGGGATGGGATGAGGCAATCTCCATTTGATGCTGAGGACATTCTTAATGCTGAGGAAGGCAATCAGGGAAAATCTCCATTGGCTGTGCAGGATGTTTGTGCATCAGACCTGTGAAGCTGGAATGGGTCAGTTGGGTTCCATGAGAAGATTGTTCTGTGTAGAGGGGGAAGTCTTGTCACAACTGATCTTCCTACAAGGCTCAGCTGTTGATGGACATTGTAGAGTAATGACTGAAGACTGCTAGGTGCCACTTCAGGGGTCTACAAGAGGAACCTGGGAACTTGACAACTTGTTGAAAGTACCTTAGTTACTTATATCTTGGTGTCTTCAGCCTTGAAGGGGAAGGATTTCCAGTGTTAGATATATACTGCTTAAATGATTGATGTGCCTACATGTGGAAGTGAGCAGAAATCTAACGCAAAATTTAAGGCAAAGGAAACAGATACAAAATGCAGGCAGAAAGCCGAGGTTTATTCTGTTTTAGTTACCCCTGAATCATGTTTAGGCCCAAGTTAAGAGTGAGTGCTTTTGACAAAAATATCATCTAAGTACCAATTGTGTATATGAACATAGGCAAAAGACGACTTAGTCTTTGGCAACCCTAGTTAACATGTACTTTGCTTATATTTTGGAGTTTTTCTTTTAAGGATTGATAAATGTTGCAGAGTGTTGTTGCTGCTGTTGTCCTTTTGATATGTTAAATGAGGTTTGAATCTTTTCAGATTGACATCCACTTTCTCTATCAGCCCTCATGTCCTACATCTCTAGTTCTATAACCTTCACTTCCACCACAGAACTGCCTCACCCTTGAAGGCATTAGTTGCGATCCTGGACTTCTGCCTTCCATCCTTTGTGAACTCAGGCAAGTGTGAGACTGAAATAAATAGCTGGACATAAAGTTGGGGAATATATTCAGGTTTTGCAGGAATTACTTTGGGTACCAATCCCTTAAGACACAAATGCTAGCTATGTAAGTAACTGTTCTCCTGTTTTGTCTTGCTGGAAAGCAAGCTTGCCTGGGAGAGCAATTAGCCTGGTCTGAGCTGCTTATTTTCTTCACTTCCCTTGTGCAAAAATTCACCTTCAAACCCCCAAAGAATGAGAAACTGAACCTGAAAGTCAGAATGAGCATCACCCTTTCTCTTGTCAGTTACTGCATCTCTGCTATTCCTAAGGAATGATGTTGTTGGAGAAAGAGATGAAAGGACAGCAAGAAGCAAGAGCTGAGCATGTGCTCAGAAGCCAACTGTGCCTAATCAGATGTGATGGAAGAAAATGAAGGGACTCCGAGGAAAGATGAGAGGACTTGAACTAAGAAAAAAGTAGCCCATATCCTGGCTCTGCTTGACTCTATATTGGCCCTGGAAAAATCATTTATGTACTCAATGATTTGTCTTTCCATCCACAAGATGAAAAGAGAATGATGATTCCTTGCCTAAAAAAAGTTCTCACAACGATTAAAGGAAATAATGGATTTAGACTGGTCTGTAAATCATAAAACACATCCTAAAATGTAGGGTGGTAATGTATTTCCTTCTTGCCTCCTTTCATACACATGTATTTGCTTCTAGGCTATTGATACATTCAAGTCAGAGTGTTTCAAAAGAATCAATAAGAGTTAGAAATGGACTTTGATGACATCCAAAGAATTTGGACATAAAATCTCTCCCATCTGTTAGTGCTGAGTACACTATATCTTGTTTCTAACTGGGAATAGTCCTCTGGAGAGTGAGCAGGGCAGGGAAGATCCTTATTCAGATGCAGGTATAGAAGTAGTTTCTGTGATGCTTAAGGATGAACCTTCTAGCCTTGGACCCAGGGCCAAATAGGATGTACTATAGTGAACGAAAATGGGGAAATCAGTTTGGGAAGCAAATGTGGAAATATTTTCTGTCTTTAGAGCACCTTGTGGCCGTTAGTTTGCAATCAGGCCTTTATTTTTAGGCCATTTCTCATTGGATATGAGTGTGTCATGTGTGAACTTCTCTCAAAACTAACCTATAAGCTTTTGATGGTTTGTATCATCAACCTAAACTCACTGAGCACTGACAGAGCATTTACTAGAAGGGCATCAGAAATGGCAGACGCCTGCCTAATCCTGTTGCATGTGATCACTCAGGAAATATAATGCCCATAAAATGAAGGGCAGGTAACTTTGTCATCCATGGAGTTTTTATTTTAACTGCAAGACAAACAAACAAAACAACTTGGTGAACTGGACTAAATCATAACAAAAGCTCTTCTTTTCCTAAGGTGATTAAACCCAAGTAATTTAAATAACTCAGAACAATGCAGACCAAGAGTGCATGAGTTTTTTCTTTCTTCTTGTTTGAGTTCCGAGAAAAATTGATCCAGCTTATACCTTGAGAAAAGGAACAGCAGAAACGTATAGAAGAGGGAGTTTTTGCCTGGTCTAGGCTAAGCTAGCTGAAGAGCTAGTAACTGGAAGAAATGGTTGGACTTTTAATATGGGGTGTTGGTTGAGGTCTCTCTTGTGAGGTAATAGAATATTGGGAGTAAGATGCCAGCTTTGCTTCTTTCCTTTGTGAGGCACTGGAAGTCGAATCTCTAGAATAGCAAATTAGAGTTTAGGAATATAACCAGTCAAATCAGGCCTTGTAGTAACCCAACATCAGCTTCTTTCCATTTCGTTTTTTTCACCCCAATCAGATCACTCAAGTAGAAGCCCCATGAAAAAAACATAATTACATTATATGTCTGTTTCCTCATGTGTAGAATAAGAACTTTGTTGACATCATCTCTGTGTTCGAATCCTGCTCTGCTTTATATTTTCCATGTATCCAGATGAGCTGCCTAACAGTCACTATTTGTGGAATAAATATAAAACCACTGGGGACTCATCTTGTTCTGATAGATTTCGTGGAACTCAGGGTCAAGTAGGTTGTGTGCAAAATGAACCAGAAAACCTGGGAAGTAGTTGACTATGTTCCAGCCATAAAAAATGGCTTCTCTCTTTTCTCAAAGTTTGTTGTAGATACTATAAATGTGAGTCCTCTTCCCATCCAAGCATTAAACAAATATTCTGTGAAGGCACTTTTATAACTCTCTTGTTCCTTTTTGATTTTGGAAGCTCCAAGATACTTACCCTCTTCCTTTTTATCTGTCACCTAGTGTGCAAACCATAAGATACAATATGAGTCATTGTGGATGGGGCAGTACTTTTACCAGAGCAACCCAGGACATGAATCTTCTCTCCATCAGTCTCCTACGCAGAGTTGTATACACAGATATGCTGCAACCTGGAGGTGGAGGGACTTTGAGCAGAGGAAGAGAGAAACACACAATATCTGAATATTAAGGAAATATGCCTGGGTAGGCATAGCTGGACTGGATGCACCAAGGGTAGGTCCAGGAGAGAGACCACTTTCAGTTCTCTACGTATTCATCTACACAAGGCAGGGGTTGACCAAGTGATTAAGTAGCAAATATCACTTCCTGAACTGTTAGATCAGGGAACTCCAGAGCTCTACTGCTGGTGTCAGCTATTCTCCCCTTGAACTCAGTCAAGCCTGCCAAGCTAGCACCTGTGTAAGGCACCCAAAGAAGCAGGTAGGAAATGTTAGGTAGGAGTTGGTCACCCCTCTAACTACTCCTGTGACTTGCAGCAAAACGCTTAAATCTGCAAACTTCTGTTTTCTTTCCCAATGTGAGTGTGAAAGCAGAAACCTCACTATGTATCTAAAAACATAAGGTTCTAAAATGTAACATCCTGTCTGTGTGCCACATGGATAACATGGGACTAAGTAGGGAGTGAAGAAAAGTATTTCTATCCACAAACATTATGTGGACCACTTTTTTCTTGTCTCCAGATAAAATTCCAAGCCAGGCGCACCATTTTTTCATAATTCTTTTGCAACAAATATTCCTCTTCTTACATTCATACCTAAGAGTTACATGGACTTTAAAATTTGAAATTTAATATGTATACAGTATATGTAACTCAATCAATTAACATCTCTATCTCATCCCAGCTGGGAGGTTTCCAGGAAGGACGAACATCGGTTCAGTAAATTCTTCTCTACAGGCTGTATGCTCCTTGCTTCATGACCACCCACCCACACATCACCCTCCAAGCCACCTCCATCACACTAGAGCCCTCCAAGTACAGTGCCCTGGGCCTGTCAGTGCATTTTCTTTAAAGCCCCTCTCCCACTCCTGGACTCTGCTAGTTGATCTCTTCAGGTCACATTTTCTGTCCAGGTAGCTCCTTACAGGAATCCAAGATGGCCTTGTACTGGCTGCACTCACAGGATCACAGTCTCACACCCAGTCCAAAGCATTAAGTACAATGCAATGTTCACCCTAGAGAACCTTCCCTCCTCAAGCCACCACAACTGGGCTCGTACAGGCTCTTGCCTGCTGGTAGTTTCAAGCCTTGGTGTGGCACCTCGGAGACTACAAAGTGTTGGGAAATTGCTCTTGGCTTAAGCCTCTTACCTGATATGGAAAAGACTAGTCTGTGCTCCACTTCACAGGAGGCAGGTGTGACTTCAGGAGGACCCTCAAGTCAAAAATCCAAACAGAATTGAAGCCACAAACCCAGATTTTAATTAGGAACAATAGAAAGACACCCTCAGAATAGCACTGGGCTCAATACCAAAAACAGCCTAAACAAGTGGCTTTCTTGTAGCAGGAGCAGGGTGTGGGTATCAGTGGATAGAAAGTTATTTGAAATGAAACATTCATTCTGACTAAACCAACTTTATGTAATTCTTACCGAAGTCGGGCCAGGCTGATCAGATACCAAGAGCAGGGGATGAGAAATGTGATCATCTATCTAAGGGATCCTTAAAACTCTGAAAGTCAAGTTCCAGATATACTTGTAATGCAAGATGCTCTGTTGTCTCATTCTGATTGGCTTTGAGAAGATGACAGCATCCTACAATATGGCTGCTCAGTTATCATTTTTCTTATTAGTAAAATTGCACTGTTTTTTCCCAATACCCATATATGCTGGTAGTGTCTCTCTAAATGTGGAAGAAAACAAACCTTAGTCATTGTTCCTTCTATTTGCAAAGAACTGATGGAGATTTACTATGAAACTGAGCCTCAAATTCAGAGTAATTTCAAGTCAATCCAACAAGTATTTCTTGATTATATACTATGAGTCAGATATCAATTTATTAGCATGTTTATAATGTCCATTTCCCCATTCTGTCAGCACTATTCTGTGAACTCTTAGATGGCCCTACACCTTTGCATCTCAGAGTTCACAGTCCAGTACTGATAGAATGGGGAATGGGGATTATAAACATGCTAAAAAATTGGTATCAGTGGTACCGATAGCTCCCTAATATCTTTCCTCACTTCTATCATTGTATAACATTCTTCAGGGATAGGGTTGACAAAGTCCCCCAGGGTGACTTCTCTCCACATTACCTCTATTGGAAAACCAATGCAGTACATTGTGCCTTGAATTCTGTTTTTCTTCCTTCTATTTTTTAAAATACTTTTTTTACTATATACTCATTGTATAAAATAATTGGTTTCATTGGGACATTTTCATGATGTATATAAAATACTTAGATCATATTCATTCCCCTCTTAACCTCTCTTATCCACCTCCCCTAAACTTTTTCCTCTTTCTTACTCATCCCTCATTTATTTCAATGCCTCCCCCACCACTATATTCCACATATGACAGGAAATATGTAATACTTTTCTCTCTGAGTCTGACTTATTTTGCTTAACATATTGATCTTCAGTTTCATAAATTACCTAAGATGATTCAGAGCTTAGCTTGTGTCCTTCCAGTCCACATTTCTTGTTTTAGTATAGTCATTATGCATCCATACAATGCTTGCAATGTTTTCAGTGTTAGAAGAAATTTTCTACAACTCTTTTCTAAGGGACTGTTATGTTATTATCCTGAATGATGCATGTGGCACCAATTCATTCACTGTTACAGCTAGGTACTCTGTTATAACATCACAATTTCCCATTGAACCATTAACTAATTTTTATGACTTTTTTTTACCCTAGGATGTGGTCTTTATGTTATAGCTTTCATTTCTCTTAATTATTTTCATGAATTCCTTTAAATCTTTGACTATTTTTAACCATATGAAAGTCCCAAGGTGATAATTACATCATTTCAATAATGTGCCTGTTTCTACTAACATTATTTTCCTTGTTATAGGTCACATGTTTCCACTTCTTCAAATGTCTAGTAATTATGGAATGACTATGCTTTTCATTATTTAGTGTTTTGATTATGTTGTCTTCCTTTAAAAACTGTTGATTTTTATTCTAGCAAAGAAATTTTTTTGGTGGTACTGGGGTTTGAACTAAGGGCCTCATGCCTGCTAGGAAGGCACTCTACCACTTGAGACACTCTGCCACTTCTTTCTTATATTGGGTATTTTCAAGGTAGGGTCTCTCAAAATATTTACCCTGACCTCAAACCCCAATCTTTCTGATCTCTGCTTCCTGAATAGCTAAGATTATGGGTGTGAGCCACCAACACCCGGCTGTTGTGGCAAATTTGTGGAATACCTGCATCTTTTTGAAGGTTTCTTTTAAAGTTCATTAGAACGGGTCTAGAGTAGCCTTCATTCTATGGCTCCCCAAGGTGACCTTTCTGGGGTCTCTACTGGTCACTCGAGATTTTCAAAGTGGTCTCTCCACTTTTCATATAATTATATCAGCATTCATATAATTCTATCTGATAAAGCTATGGCCATCATTATGTTTTTAGGCCTCTACTAGCTCCTTTTCCTTTGCAGGTGTTATTTGCCAATTTTCACGGAGTCTTACTGTACACATACAGGGTTCAGTATTTAGCTGTTATCTATGAAGAATTATGGAACTCTTTTTTGGTATATCTTCCTCTCTTCTCTGTCCCACCAATTCCAATCATATCAGTTACAAAAAAAAAAATCCCAGTCTATATTTTCTCATCCTTTCAAGACTAGTGTGTTGTGATTCATTTCTCATCTTAAAATGGAGTATTAAATGCCTCCAACTTGAAAGTCAATGATTGTGGAGCTCACTTCATTTGTCCCTTTCTCAGAGAATCACAGTCCTGCAGTTCCACTTTCTAATATCTGGAAAGTATCTGTGAGGCTACTTTGTCCAGTTTTCTGATAGTTTATTGTGGAAGGTCTATTCCAGTACTAGATAATGATATGATGAAACAAAAGTCTCATCAATCTGTTGAGTTTTTGCTTTATTTTCCTTTTTGCTACTGTAAATTGAATCAAGTGTCTTGCACATGCTAGGAGAACATGTCCATACATCCTTACATCCATAGCCTTTTATAAACATCTCATTTTGAGACATGGTCTTGCTAATTTGCCAAGGCTGTCCCAGAATTTGCAATCCTCCTGTCCTAGCCTCCCAAGTATCTGGGATCACCAAGCTCTGCTATGCTGTTGTGTTTTTAACAGAAATTAAGGCAGCCTAAGAATGCTTCCCTTCCTTGTATCTGTTCCACTTTCCAGGTGACTTCACAAATCCTCTTTGGGCTGGTGGAGGTATAGCCCCTTCTTAGCAAGTGTGAGGCCCTGAATTGAAACTGCAGTACTGTAAAGTAAAAACATTCTCCACAAAAGATAGAATCTATTTACACTTGTGTTCACTCTGAACTGAGCAATTGATGTGTTTTTGACTAAAAGAATGTGAGGAAATGGCTTTTCTGAGGTTACAGTCCAAGAGAATTTTTGTGCTTTGGCTCACTCTTTTCTCAAGATTTGCACGTGACCTACCCAAGATCCCTATAGAGGATCTTTTTCAGAAATCAGTTGTTATTGTATGACGCTGTGGTAACACAAAGGGATAATTCTAGTTGTTGCTCACTAGAGGATTAAAAAGGAAAACTGGGAAAGGATATGTCCACTAGGTTTAAAACGGCCATGCACGCGCACAGGCTGTGTATATGCCCAGGAAAAGTCCTGAGGAAGTACTCACCTCTCCCCCATGGTTGACCCTGAGGTTCTATGTAAGCAGGAAATCATGAGTCATGAGAAAGCTGCTGTAGGGTTGAAGGTAAAACTCAAGTACCTGGCTGAGTGACTTATCAGTTCAAGGCAGGTAAGGAAAACTGTCCAAAATCAGTCAAACACTGTGCTAGTAGAACAGAGAATCCAGTGGCTTCACAGGAACAAGAATGGAGTGCTACACAAATAGTCCAAGTAAGTTTCTGAACTGGAAGCAATAAAAATACATCAGTAGCAAGAACAGGCTCTAGAGAGTGTGTGTGGTGTGTATGATTTCAACATAACATTTAAAATATCAAGTTACCAACAAAAATTATTAGCCATGCAATGAAACAGGAAAAGGTCACCCATACATTAGACTAAGAGAAAGCAGTTGCTGTAACCTGTCCCAGCAGAAGCCCAGGCATCGGATTTACGGGACAGAACCTTAAATAAGTATGTTCAAAGAACCTAAAGAAACCATGTCTGAAGAATTGAAGGTAGGGATAAGAATGATTTCTCACTGAATGGAAAGCCATAACAAGGTGATAGAAACTATTTTGAAAAGAAAACAATTAGAAATTCTAGAGTTGAAAAATATAATAACTGAAATTTCAAATTTACTAGAGGGGCCTAGCAGTATATTTGAGCTGGCAGATGGAGAATCGGTCAATTTGAAGTTAAGTCAGTAAAATTATCAAGTCTATCAAATAAATGAGAAGAGAATGAAGAAACCATTGCTGAGCTTTAGAATTATGACTCAAACTCTGGCTGCTTTTTATCAAGATTTGGTGTATTTGTTAGGTGTACCTAAAATGGAAGATTCTTCAAGAACTCCAGTCCTTTAGGGGTAAAATATTATGTATCAGGTAAATATAAGCAGTGACCACAGGAGGAAGAGATCACAAGGTCTCTGTGAGAAAACATTGAATTAAACTTTCCAATTCACAGGTGACCACAGCAAAAGGACCAGGACCAAGACATTCCTGTAACAAAAATTAACTAATCATCTATTTTATTGGCTACACTCTGGGCTAGGAGCTTTGATGTAATGCCTTGGAATCTTTAAAACACTTCCAATTAGCGGAACTTGGTTAGATTGTTTCAGACCCATGGATTCACTTATCCACCATGTACTTCATATTTAACCTTTGTTTTCTCAACTCAAGATGGTGCTAACAAGATCACCTCCTGCAAAACTGTGAAAGCGAAGTTACTCACATAAAGAGCTGAGTGTGCTGCAGGGCATACAGTAAAAGTTCCAGAAAAGCTCCAGTCGTGACGCAGGAAGGCTGCAGTCTGCAGGTGAGAGGGGACCGGAAATCAGGAACTCAAATGTCTGAGGCACTTTCTGAGATGCTTGAGCATCTAAACCCAAGGTCCCAACTCTGTGGGAGAAACAAGGACTTTTAAACTGATAGCCTCTTTTAGCCTGACCTTTTCCCTGCAAATCCAGCTTTGGGCATCTTTTCTGTAGCAGCCGGTGACCAAAAGCTACAGAGCTACACTAGGAAGGAGACTCCTGGGAGAAGAGGCAGGCAGAGGGTCAAAGAGTGGCCCAGGAGTGGATGGAAGAAGCACTGTGACAGCTTGGGGAAATATGCCGAGGAGGGGTTGCGGAGAGGCGGGGAGGGCTGTGGGGAAGGGGCTCTGTGAAGAGTGGTGACAGCGAGAAGCTTCTGGGAGGGGCCTTGCAGAGAGGTCCCCGCCTAGGGGCCAGGAGTTGCAGCAAACAGGATGACAGACTACCATGGCAGGGCGGAGAAGGCCGGGGTGGGGCGGGGCCAGAGGAGGAGCGCTGAGAGGCAGTGACGGACGCGGCGAGGAGGCGGGGCCTGGGGGAGGGAAAGGGGCGTGGCGAGGGCGTGGTGTGGTTGGCTTCGGGACCAGGGAGGGGCGGGGCGGAGGGGCGAGGCGTGGACTTGGAGAGGGCGGGGCGGAGGGAGGAGCAAAGCTAAGCTCACTAGGTGCTGACCCACAGGGATGGTCCCCTGTTCAGACCACAGAAGAGCCAGCGGTCTTCAGAGCCATGTTGGCGGCGGTGGGCTCCCTGGTGGCCGCCTTCTGGGCGACGCTCCATCTCCGGACGCTCCTGCTGGCTGCTGTCGTCTTTCTGTTCATTGTTGACTTCCTCAAAAGCTGGCGCCCCCAAAACAACCCTCCAGGGCCCTGGCGCCTGCCCTCCCTAGGCAGCTTTTTCACGTGAACGTTGAGCAATTGCACTTTGAGATTCAGAAGGTAGGAGGAGGCAAAGGTATCTGTAAATCTTGACCTGCAGTGTTAACCTGGGCAGGAGGATGGGTGGCTCTAAGGCTGATACTGGCAACTGCCAAACCCACTCTGAATTGTTTTAAAACTTACCTGTCAACTGGCACCATTCTACCTGCCCCTTCTAGTCCTGGAAATAAATTCAATGTCTACTATTAGTTTATTGGGTATGTTATGTTCCTTAGCTCACTTAATTGTATGTTATCTTCTTAAGTGTTGTTGACACATTTATCTTAGTTGAAACATCTTATCTTCGTTTTATACAATCCTTTAAAATGCTTACTTTCCTTCTGGGCTACTCCATCATCTATGTAAAATGATGGCAATGCCACCTAAATCCTTATAATTTCTCAGCTGGTTAAGGCCGACTCCAGCCACACTGAGCCCCCTAGCCTTCTGACTCCTGCCCCTGCAGTGCACTCACACTAAGTAATGATTTAAAATCTCAGACTTCTTAAATTTTCTCAGTGCACTCACTGTCTACAAGTGGAACTCACATTCCTTGCCTCAGCCGCTGTCCACCTCTATAAACTTCTCCCTCTAGAGCTTCCTAACTCCCAGGACTCTGCTTCTTGGAAGTGCTCTCAAATATCCAAACGTTCTCAAGAATCTTCAGCTGGCTTCCTTGCCACTAAACATTGCCATTAGTGGAGACCACACTGTGTCAGGTGATTGTGAAGATTTAATAGTGAATGATCTACAGGAGCACCACTTAAAGCTGGTACCAACCATAGTAGTTCCCTTCTCTCTGCAAGATTCCTGAGGTGTTTTGAACATCTGTTTGTGCACTTGAGTTCAGGTGGACAACCTTCTATACTCTAGAACAAAAGCACCCACTGGTCATATTAGAAAATTCATCACAGAATTTTTAATCTAAAGCCCTAAACCTGCGTTCTTGTTTTAAAAAATGGTATGATCAATTTCCAAATACTTGGGAATTTTCCTGTTATCTTTATGTTAATGATTCCCAGTATTTCCAATGTGAGTTCCTTTTCTTCCTTACTTTCTCCTCCTCCTCCATTTCCTCTTCCTCCTTCTCTCTTTTCTTCTTTTTCTTTTTCCTGAAGTACTGTAGCTTGAACTCAGGGCCTACACCTTGAGACACTCAACCAGCCCTTTTTCTTGAAGGGTTTATTCCAGTAGGGTCTCGTGGAACTGTTGGCCCAGGCTGGTTTCAAACCAGAGTCCTCCTGATCTCTGTCTCCTGAGTAGCTAGGATTACAGCTGTGAGCCACCAGAGCCAGGCTCTTCTCTCTTTTTTGTTTGTTTTCCAGACAAGCTCTTACTATGAAGCCCAGGCTTCCAGCATGATTTCATTATGGCTAGTGAACATACTCGATATGATTTCAATTCTTTTAAATATATCAAGGTCGATTTGATGACACAAGATATAGTATATCTTGATAAATGAACCATGCTCTTTAAAAAAATATATATTCTACTCTCTTCTGGAGGAATTTTCTACAGATATCAACTCAATCTCATTGGGTAATAGCATTGTTTATTTCTTCTATATACTTGCTCACTTCTTACCTACTGATTCTGTCAACTACTGACAAATACATGTTCCAACAGCCAACTCCAGTGTGAGCTTGTTCATTCTCTCCATTCAGTTCTAGTAGCTTTTCCTTCACATGTTTGGAAACTCTGTTTTGTACATAATGCATATTTAAGACTGACACTTATTTTTAATGAATTGACCCTTTTACCATATAATGTCCCTTTTTATAGCTAGTAATTTTCTTTGCCCCAACCTGATGTTATGGGATATAATATAGCCATGCTAGCTCTCTTTTGATTAGTATTTGAATTATATATTTTAATTCTTTTACTCTATTCAGCTTACATCATCAGATTTAAAATGAATGCTTCTAGAGATCATATACTTGGGTCATTTTTTAAATTACTTCCCTTTCTGTCCTTTGGAAAATGTAGGAAATTTCTACTAAATGTGTTTATAGAGTTCTATAATTTTATTGTTTTCAGGCTTTTGCTCAGTTTTCATTTCTGTTCCCTTTACCCATCTTTTGTGGGTATTTTGGAGTGTATCTCTGTATTGTTATTCAAGTGGTTGGAATAAAGATTACAATATGCTTATGTAGCTTATTGGAATTTGCTAATGCCAACATTTTCCACTTCAAGTGAAATCTACACAAATTACAAACACTCAAGGCTCTTTACTCTCCTTCTTCATATGATTATCTTAAATGTTGTCTCTGCATACACAAAGAACAACATTAGACAGCACTATAATTTTGCTTTTAAATACAAATGCAATTTTGAAAATTCAGGAGGAGAGAAATAGCCTATTGTATTGATGCATTTATTTACCCTTTTCATTGCTTTTTCTGCTTTCCTGGTATTCCAGGTTTATAATTTCCCTTCTAATCAGAGCCAGACATGTAGAGGAATTCTAGCAAAAACAAACAATTCTCTTAGCTTTCTTTCATCTGAGGATATCTAATTTTACCTTCATTCTGAGCATATATTCACTGATGTAGGATTCCATATTACCAGTTCTTGCACCAAACCATTTTAAATGTGTGCTTCTGGCCTTTGTGGTTTCTGGTGAGAAGTCTGCTGTGATGTGTCTTGTTAGTGCCCAAGGGTAATGAGGTTTTCTCTCTGCCTGCTTTCCACAAATTTTTATTATTTATTTATTAGTTTTCATAGAATTTATTGTAAATAGGTTATGTTGTTTGGATTCTTTAGTCTGAATGCATTTTGGCAGATGGCTGAATTTCAGCTATTCTCTCATCAAGTATTTTTTTCAATCTCACATTTTTTCCTTTCCTTCTAGATGGTTGGACTGAGGTGGGACAACTGTGAGCTCTCTTGGTGTTGAGTCACCATGACCTGAGTCTCAGGCTTTGTGGTTTTCAATACATTGTCTCTGTGTTGTTCAGATCAGGTATTTTCCTCTGTTCTCACTTCACTTTAACAGATACTTCTAACATTACTGTTGTGGTTTTGAGCAGCTCTATGGAGTTTTTAAGTTTAGCTTTTGTAGTTGTCTGCCCTAACATTTCCTTTTGGCTCATCTCTGTCTTTTAATTTTTTTCCTCATATTTCCTATTTTATTTGTTTTAAGGGTTTTTGTAATTTTTCATTGGAACATTTTTCAAACAGCTGTTTTAAAATATGTCATGTCCTATAATTCCAAATTCTGTGTGATTTAGTCTAATAGAAATTCCCCTGGTGCTTGGTTAGTAAGAGACATGAAACAGCAACCCTTAAGGGTAAGATAGCCACATATTTACTGCAGGGGAGATAGAAGCCAGAGATCTGCCTGCATCTGCTGCATGGGGAAGGGCACCTTATTTTTCCTGTAGAACAAGAGTGGAATCAGAATTCTGCCATTAGACTACTTCACGGAATCTCTTTACAGCTGTCTCTTTAAAGAGAAGAAAGTCCCAATTCAACCCACAGACTCAGTGCAAGAAGGACACACAAGAAAGGTGAAAGACAAGATTGCATCCATGACAATTGCTGCAATGCCTTTTAGAGCCACAGCTTTTTCATGTTGTTCATGTACAGAACATAGAGGTTAGGAAGGCTAAAATTTTTTTGTTTTGTTTTGTTTTCCTTTGAGCTGTAGTTTTCCTGGCTTTTGTCTAAAGAAAGTAACTTTTTGTTGATGTTAAATATCTGTTAAGTGTGATCATTGTTTAGTAGTATTAAGAGAGAAAACTTTGATCTTGTCTGCATTAAGATGTTTGATCAGTGTTTTTGTTTTGCTACTAAGGTAGAGGTGACCACAGAATTTCAATGATTTGCCTAATGTCACAGAAGTGTCTAGTGATTAAACTGAGGCTAAGATCTTAAGCCTACCCAGTGAATTTTCACCACATTGTCTATTTCTATTTTATAAAGCTTCTCATTTTTATAATTTTGGGTATAAAACCAGTTAATTGTTTTAATTGTTACAATTCAATTTAAGTTCTTGCATTTGGGAAACATCTGGATTTTTATGTTCATTCTCACTTAATCTTTATGATAGGTAAACAACTGTCTTTGTTTGCTTTTCTTGCTCCCATTTCAGTCCTTTCTGTTTTCTTTTTCTATTATCCTTTATGATTTCAAAACTGTATTGGCTTCTTGAACCATCTTATTTTTACCTCTTTTGTTTCATTACCCATCGTTTTAAGTCTTTAAAATGGCTTTTCAATATAGTACATTGAAAAGTGAGCTCTGTGTTATGAAATCTTTTCAGACACCATCTGGTTCATTTAATACCCATAAAGCAAGTGACAATAAAACCCAGCACATTTCAGAATTGTTAGGTAGGGTTGCAGGACATTGTTTTACCTATCCATGTTTGCCTAGTTGACGACACTATAAAAATTTTTGATTCAGTTCTGTTGAAATAGAAATATAAATTAGTAAAAAAGTGGCAAAAATAGAAGACTGAAGTTCATTTCAGTAAACACATTGACACTGGTGTGCTGAATCTGCCCCAAGTACAAGTTAAGACTCTAGTTATATACATTCCTAGTTGGGGATCATTTAACTTAATCTGAGATTTTCATCTTTAGCCATATAAGGCTCCGGTAGATAGGGGCACAAGTAATACTACACATGCGTGTGCACACATGCACACACATACTGAACACCAAGACACGCTCATTTATCCAGATCTGGGGAAAGGAAGTTACTGTCCAATGGTACAAAGCATAATCCTTCTAAGGGAGAGTTTTCTTTTTTGGTTTATAAATATGACATAGGTTTGTCTTACATTTTTCAGCTGGTACCTCAGATAGACAGCAAAGGAAATCAGCCTGATTTACGAACATTAGATTTTTAACCTGCTGAATTCACCAGTCTACCCTGAGCCCAGCAGAGTGCAGTATACATAGT
Source organism: Castor canadensis (assembly GCF_047511655.1). NCBI lineage: Eukaryota > Metazoa > Chordata > Mammalia > Rodentia > Castoridae > Castor > Castor canadensis. The sequence goes on from NC_133392.1 coordinate 114,324,583, forward strand.
AAGCATTAAGCAAATTTTTGTTAAATGAATTGACGAATATTCTCACACCAATCAGCAAACCCATCATTTAGCAGTCTTACTTTCATTATTTGCATAAACTAAAATAATTTTCACTGCAATACTGCTAGTTATGAGCTAGTAAACATCTACTTACAGAGCTGGGTATGGTGGCACATGACTATAAACCTAGCACTCTACAAGCTGAGAGGCTTGAGGTCAATCTGGACAACATAGTGAGTGTGGGGCCAGCTTCAGCTACCAAAAAAAGGAAAAAAAACAAGCAAGGTGCTGGTGGCTAATGCCTGTAATCCTAGCTACTCATGTGCAGAGATCAGGAGGATCGAGGTTTGATGTCAGCCAGGGCAAACAGCTCATGAGACCCTATCTTGAAAAAACCCATCACAAAAAAAAGGGCAAGTGGAGTGGTTCAAGGTGTAGCCCCTAAGTTCAAACCCCAGTGCCACAAAAAAAATCCACTTAGATTTCATAAATATGTTCAGATTTCACCATCGTCCCTGGCAGTCACCAAGCCTCTGTCAATAATCACTTAGCAATACTTCAGGTCCTCGAGTCTTAAGACAACAAATAAAGCCAGGAGGCTAAGAAACAAACATATGAAGTATTATTTGAGGAATACTTAAAGAATTGCCTAAAAGTATTTTTCCTTCACCAATTTACCATTAGTCTGATCTGAAATTGCCACTATTGTCTACTTATTGGACTTGAAGCATTCAAAGGTTCTGGTAAAAGGCAAATATGTTACAGCCAGAATCTGAATTTTCTTAGGCCCTAACACATGTGGGTTAATATGAAGTTTCATACTCAGGAGGCTAAGGCAGGAGGATCATGAGTCTGAGTTCATCCTGGGCTACACAGCAAGACCTTGTCACACAAAGACCAAATAACAAAAATAAAAGCTTCATTTAAGGGAATAATTTAAATATTCCTGTCTTGTACATTCACTTGTGCTGCCAGGCTCTTAGGTCTTCAGCCATTCCCCTCACTCTTCCATTCCCCACAAACTTCCTTCCAATGTTAGTGGGTCTTCAGAGGGCATCTCACACCTGTTCCTAAATAATATCATTCCCACCAGCTTCTATGTTAACCATCGCTAGGCCCACCCATAGTATCCTAGTCAGTGATAGAGCCCTCTGGAAATCAAATCTGTGCAAGCAACTGTGTTACAGCAAAGAATAGCTCACTTCTACTTTTGCTTAGGAGAGGTATTCCTGTTATCTTAGTCCCAGATCTTACAGGGTCCTCCCCACAACATCCCTTAAAGTTTTGGTTATCATCCTGCTTCTCTCTTAAGTATATTCCAGCAGAGCCAGCAGATAGCTTTAGGTGACTAAGCCATGATACCTTTGAATGCCAAGGCTGTTTGCAGAGAGTGCACTGACCTGGATCCACCTTCTTCCAAGAAATTCCTCAGCTTGTATAAGCATGCTTCTGGCAAGCACAATATAAAAATTTGCCAAGTATGCCTGAACTAAAGTCTCAGTTGTGACCATATCCATATATGGGAGATGAAAAGTTAAATATTGACCCAGTATCATCCATAAACATCTTCATAAGAATTAGATTAGAGATCAGTGATGCCCTGAACAGAGAGCAGATCTCTGAACAACAGGACAAATGTGATTTGATGAGAGGGAGAAAGAGATAAAGGCTAAAATATTGGGAGTTTGGAGGTCCTGCTCAGGGAGTAAAGAACCAGGAAGATAAGACCAAGTGCCTGCAGAGTGAATGGCCAAGAGCAGCCTGAGGGTATTCGGTCCACAGACAGGAGACACCTGGTCACAGAATGCTAAAACAGGAAGGAGAGACATAAGACATGAACATGGCTAGTCTAACTGCTTCTGAGAATCCATCTTGGAAACAAATAACCATGTTGTCCAGTGAAATTCCATACAAAAGTTCCATTTCAAATTTGTTTCCCTGTGACTGGCTCTGTTTCATTTTTAACCAGTTATAACATCAGTCTACACAATACTAAACATTCAGCCAGTTCAGCCATAATCAAAGATCCAATGAACCAGTCAGCTGGTTTCTGTACAAAATGCCAAGCAATCAACTGGATGAACTTCATGACTGGATTGATGGAAATGACCAGATATTTTAGTGTTATGTAGATTCTCAGTGTCAATTGGAACAGGAATGTTAGCTGTCATTTGCATAGCCTTAAAATGAGCAGGTACACTTTTCTCATGAATAGGATATAAACTCAGCAAAGATCTCAGACATGCATAGGCAAATAATGCATGTACATACATTCACTGAGAATGTAGTGAATGAGCATGTGGGGAAAATAAGAAATTAATCTGCATAATCTTAATTTTATAAAATGTATTCAATGTGCCTGTCTTTTGCCAGTCTGTGCCTGTCTTTGTGCCTGCTTTGCCCTGCTCTGCTCTTAAACTTAGGGTCTGACTCTTCTAGACTCTCACCCTCTGGCTTAAGCATATGAGAAAAACTGCTGGGAAATGGGGAGAATATGGAAGAAAACAGCTAGAGCTTTTCCCCATATCTTCTTCTGTGTCCTATGATGCATGTAGAAGCTATAGTTCCTGACAAGTGTCCCTTCCTGCCACAGGTCTGCTTCCTATTCAAAGACCCATTACGGTCCTTCAAGCTCCTTCACCATCTGTGGAGAATAATGTGGCCAAGGCATCTTCTCACCCTATGGTCTCCAAGGCAGTCTGGGGCTTATTAAAGAGCAGCCCAGGTGCTAAACCAATAAAGTTTGTGAAAAGAACTCCTTTCCTCCTTTCCTCTCTTCCCCATATCAAGACTTCCAGCCAGCAGGGAAAATAAGAGTGATTTAGAGCTTGCTTCAGCAATACATACATCATGATTGGAACAATTATGATACATGTGATATGATGTATAGATCTGTAGTGTCCCATATTCTTTACTATCTATATGCACCCCATAACGCCATTATGTATACCTTAGGTATGCATAATAAAACCTATTTATCAAGCCCTGTTTCCAAATTTTCCTCCAGTGATTCTTATGGACAGAACGCCCAAATGAAATGTCCAGCACACCTTCCAGAATCAACAAACCACCTTTTTCCTGCTTACACTCTGTATATTTGCAAATAGACTTCTTATTATAAATCTTCCATCATTAGGCTTCTGTTTTGTTTTATTTTATTTTGCAGGAAGGAAGGCAGCAATTTCTTTTTTTTTTTTTATTATTCATATGTGCATACAAGGCTTGGGTCATTTCTCCCCCCTTGCCCCCACCCCCTCCCTTACCACCCACTCCGGCCCCTCCCTCTTCCCCCTACCCCCTCAATACCCAGCAGAAACTATTTTGCCCTTATTTCTAATTTTGTTGTAGAGAGAGTATAGGCAATAATAGGAAGAAGGAACAAAGGTTTTTGCTGGTTGAGATAAGGATAGCTATACAGGGAGTTGACTCACATTAATTTCCTGTGCATGTGTGTTACCTTCTAGGTTAATTCTTTTTGATCTCACTGAAAAGAATTCTCTAGTTCCTTATAAACTTTTCCTACTGGCCTCAGTTGCTTTTAAGGTATCTGTTTTAGTTTCTCTGCATTAAGGGCAACAAATGCTAACTAATTTTTAGGTGTCTTACCTATCCTCACCCCTCCCTTGTGTGCTAAAGCTTTTATCATGTGCTCAAAGTCCAATCCCCTTGTTGTGTTTGCCCTTGATCTAATGTGCACATATGAGGGAGAACATACGATTTTTAGTCTTTTGGGCCAGGCTAACCTCACTCAGAATGATGTTCTCCAATTCCATCCATTTACCAGCTTAGGCCATTATCTTAACAGAAGCATTACAATATATGAAAAACATAAGCTTTGAATATAATTAAAAAGAACACATCATTTGAGTATGGTATGCAGAGTTGTCCCATGAAGCCACAGGAACTGTCCATGTGTTTGTCTCCCTTACATCACTGTTGTCTCTGATTATATCATCTCAGTATATTTTCTGGTGGGTGGTCAATTAAAGTAAACAGAAATCAGTACAAAAGCCATGGAAAATCTCACAGCTCTTTCTGCTTATAAGAATTTTTTTTATTAAACACACCAGAATGTCTTCACCTTTGCTTTTGTGCAAGCCTGGAATCCAGCATGAATCATGATAACGCTATAGAAGCACATCCTGCACAATGAAATTCATAGTGCAACAGCCAGCTGAGTCATTTCTGTTGCTCCATCCTCAAATTCGGTGAAAACCCCTGGCTGTTATCTCTCACTGCTCTGTAACTTTCTTACTTTTCCCTGCCAAATAAAAAGTCTTCAGAGATTTGATAGAAAGAGAAGACAAGGTACAAGGCTAATCAAAGTAAGATTGATTACCTTCCTGACATTCTGTAAAGGGAACAATAGCATCTTAAAGAGCTAAAAAGCTTTCAAACTCATTCATTTTTATAATAAACCTGTAATTGGATCATTTGGCTTTAAATGCTTCTTCAATTTAGAGAAGCAGATTCATTATAATTCATTCCTATTTGAAAATTCATGTCAAAGAAACATTTATTAAGAATCATGGTTAGAATCTGTAATTGGCCAATAAAAGAAAATATTCTACCAATCCTGAATATTTTCTTACAGAATTTTTAAAAATTATTTAACAGTAAGATATAGTAATCAGAGATATAAAAAACACTTTTTAAAGACAGTTTAAACTGCCACAAAAGAGAAATTTTCTTGCAATATATTCCCTGTAACATTGGAAAACCACAGCAAACTCTGAAACAGCAGAGTTTTTACATATTATTTCTTAGAAAAATATCTCTAAGTGCACAATGATAGAAAGTAGTTTTATCTGAAAATTCAAGACACGTTAAAAGACAAATATTAAAATTATAATCCTTTATAGAAATTGAAGCTATATACACATATTCATGTGTGTACATTTATTTCATTTCTGAATGGTATTACTATACTCCTAAAAATGCTGTACTCTTTTAAAGGAAGATTTAGATACTAAATTCTGCAATGAATCTCTAGTGATTTGTATCAAAGCTAAAGCAATGTACCAAAGCAAAATTGTAAGAGAAGGAGAAACGGTCTTTAAGCAAAAATGAGTTGAAAGGCAACTATGTGTTTATCTATTAGGAATTTAAACATAAATTCTTGTGATCTGAAGTCAGAAAATTAAAGTTGCCTTTCATTTACCTATCCCACTACACAAACTATTGAGGCACTTGGCAAAAGAATTGTACTTTGTCCCTTCCTGCCATTCGCCTGGCAGACACAAATGTAATAACCTGACTGAACTTCAGTTACTGCATCTGAAATACTGAGAGCAGTACTTTAAGTTCTATGAGTTTTCAGAAACTTCTCAGAACGAGGAATATCATGAAGGATATTTCATTGCAATTAAGAAGTTAATTCATCAAGGACATATAATTAATTCTGTTTATACACCTGCAATGTACTGAATTGTCACCCCCCCCACCAAAAGTTCATATGTTGAAATCATGTACCCATTTGTGTGACTATACTGATCAGGGCCTTTAAAAAAGTGATCAGGATTAAGTGAGGTCATGAGTGTTGAGCCTTGTTCTGTTAGACCTGTTATTTGTTTTTCTTTTTTTGTTTTTTTTCAGGGGGGTCTGTGATGGGTATGGAACCCAGAGCTAGACAAGCACTCTACCACTGAACTACTTTCCCAGTCCCTAGAACTGGTACTCATATAAAAGAGGAAGAAACATGACACCTTTCTTTCTTTGCTGTATGACGGCACAGTAAGAAGGCAGCCATCTACCAGCTGGAAGACAGCCCTCAACAGAAACTGACTAAACTGGCACTGTGCTCCTGGACTTTCCAGCCTCCAGACCTGTGACAACATATGTTTATGGTATTTAAGTAACCTAGTCTATATTATTGTGTTATGTCAGTTTGAATAACTAATATATTCTTACATAAAGTACTTCAAAATACAAATTGTAGGGCTGGGGGCATTGTTCAAGTGGCTGAGTGCATGCCTAGCAAGCACAAGGCTCTGAGTTCAGGCCATAGTACCCAAACCAAAAATACAAAATGTAAAACTGACAGACTTGAAAGAAGACACAGGAAATATTCCATTATAGAGAATTTCCCCCTTATCTGTAGTCTCTCTATCTTCAGTTTCAGTTACCCACAGTCAGCCATGGTGTGAAAATAGTAAATGAAAAATTCCAGAAAGAAACAACTCAGGGGCTTTAAATAGCACAACGTTCTGAGTGACATGAGGACATCTCACACTGCCCCACTCTGTTGTTTCCAATATAGGAATCCCTTTGTCCAGCATACCCATGCTGTGTGCACTACCCATGCATTAGTCACGCAATAGCCATCTTGTTTATCAGACTGCCAGGGATTGCAATGCTTGGGTTCAAGTAAGACCTATTTTACTTGATAATGGCCCAAAGTGATGCTGGCCATTTGAACATGACAAAGAAAAGCCAAAAAGTGAAAAGATGAAAGTGTTTAAGAGGCATGCATGATAGGAAAAAGCACAGTATACGTAGGGTTTGAGACTATCTGCAGTCTTAGGCATTGAGTAGGACTCTTTGAGCATATCCTCTGTGGCTAAGGTGGGGGAACTACTGTGCATGGAGACTGATGCTTCTCTCTCAGTAGTTGATAGAGTAAGGAATCCAAAGTTCTGAAGGATATAAAAGACTTGAACAACAGTGTCAACTCACTTGACCTAATTGGATACTTACAAAACACTATCCCAGCAAAAACAATACACAGCTATTTTAAGAACATATTAAGCATTCATGAAATTCAGTATCACAACACAAGTCTTAATAAATTTTGGAAAAGTGACATTATACAACATCTGTTCCCTTTCTCCAAAAGAGTTAAACTAGAAATCAATAGGTACTTGGGAAATCTCCAAATATTTGAAAATTAAACACATTTATAAATAACTCATGGCTGAAGAAGAAATGACAAGAGGAAATGGAAAATGTTTGAACTAAATGAAAACATAACACATCAGAATGGGTATAATGCACCTAAATGATAGTTTAGAGGAGAAATTATAGTAAATTCTTATATTTGAAAAAAGGAAAGATCTCAAATGAATTTCTGCAGTTAAGAAACTACAAAAAGAATGGAAATTTAAAACCAAAGCAAGTATACAGAAGAAAGTAATAATGAGTAGATATCAATGTAATGAAAATAACAAAACAGTAGAAAATAAACAAAACCAAAAGCTAATACTACGATGAAAATCATGAAATGATAAATCTCTAATTAGAGTAAATGGAAAAAGAAAAAAAAAAGGGAGGCACAAATCACCTACATTGGGAATAAAAAGAGGACCTCACAACAGATTCACACACATTAGAAAGAAGATCTGTGCCACCAAAGAATTTAGAATGTAGTTGGTAGGAAGGAAACAATTGAACAATGTTATTTAATCATACCAATAGTAATAATTAGAAACATCAATCAATCACTTATTATATGAAAGAATAATTCAAAGTATTTTATATATATTAAGTCATTAATCATCATAGCCCTAAGTAGGTAGGTAATATGTTATTATCCTCAATCTACAGATATAATCCTAAAGTACTTCTGCAATGTCCATATAATGAGACACTTTAGTAATCTGGAATCAGGAGAATCAGTTGTAGAGGAGAAATAAGTATTGTGTTGACTAAGAGAAATTGTCATGGAACTGATAAGGCTTGAGCTAGTTTTTATAAGATATTTGCTGATGACTACCAGGTTTTTCAGAATAGGTGTCACATTCTAATATTATCAAAGACCTAAGACTTCAGCTGAGTACTTTAAATCAGTTCCTCAACTATCTCCTCATGCATTTCTTGAATATATTCTATACTAAATGAATAAAAGATGGTTATCTTAAGAATGTACATACAATAAATACCAATTGCTTGATGTCATTGTGGTATAGTCCCTATCCTCAAACAGCTAGGGGTATAATTATGAACATATGTGTAAAAACCAAAAAAAAAAAAAAAAAGCAACAAAGATTAGGTTACAATCACAAGTTAAAGTGAGCACATTACATTTGGTCCTTATCCATGGGTACCACATGCATGGATTCAACAATGAATAGAAAATATTTTGAAAAAGATTGTATCCGTACTGAACATGTACAGACATTTTTTCTAGTCATTCCCTAAACAAGATAGTATAACAACTATTTACATGACATTAACATGGTATTAGATATTATAAGTAATATAGAGATGATTTAAAATACAGGCAAGGATGTATATAGAATACATGAAAGTACTACACATATATTTTGTAAAAGGGACTTGAGCATCCATTGACTGTTATTCACAGGGATCCTGGAACAAACCTCTGAAGATATTAAGGAAAAATTGTATACAAGTTCCAGGCAGCAGGAGACTTTTGTGACTTACCCAGAGACAGCAAAATTTTGAAAGAGCCACATTTATTATAAGTAAAGGAGGGAGAAAGGGCATACCAGCTGGCGATTTTTTTTAAAAGTAAGAAATACTGAATTGTGAATAAGTATTTTCAGTTTGGCTATGGGTAGATAATGTGAAAAGATGGGTAAAGATAAAACCAAGCAAACAAAAGCAGGAGGGATACACCAATTGCATCACAAAAGTTAACTTGCATCCAAGGCTATTTCTGAGAACATAGGCTTGACAATTCCCATCTGCAAATTCTAACTAAATAATTCTGCTTTACTTATGTAGGAGAAGGGTAAAATACATGAGGAAGTATAGAAAATGCCCAAAACAGTAAGAAAAAAAGTTTCAAAGTTCATTTGATATGCATATAATTTCCTTAGAACTTAGAAATGCCAGCAAAAATTAAAACACTTTACCTGATACAAGATTATAATTTTTTTAAAGCCAAGAGCTTCTTTAAGCAATTAATAACCATTATCAAGTTACATAGAAAGCAAGAACTTTATACAAAAGAGTAGCATGATCATTAATACTCCTGTGGGCTACAGAAGTGCCTATTCTCCTCAAATGGCAAGTCACCAGGCCTTCAATGTTTCCGGGATATTCCCATTGCAATTTGTCCGCAAATTAGCAAATGTTCTTGCTGATGGCGTATAGGCTAGGGATATAATCTTACCCTCATGCTCAAATCACCTCAGCTCAGTGTCCCTCTGATCTCCTGGCTCCTTCTAATGGTCCCAACTGCCAATTAAACAATCTCACCATCTCTGGATGAGACTGATTAAGTCCTTTAAGGAAACGTGCAGTGACCAGTCCTAGAATGAAAGAAAAGGAAAAAAGAATAAAATCCAAACAGAGCCTGAAATATTTCCTGTCTCTACTGAAGATTCCTAAAATCACAGCTGAAAGAACATTCTACCATAAGTTGCTGTGTTAACAGCAGGAAACAAAACCTTATCTCCTGAGACTTCTCCCACTAGCTCAGTTCAACCATCCTAAGTTTTAAAATCGTATGTCGACATCTAGTGGCCAGAGTCAGGTAAGCCCAATAGTGACATTTCTTTTTCTTTTTTCTTTTTTTCCTTTATTTTTATTATAAAGGATTCATTAATGGCTCAAGTGGGTTTCATGTAGCAATCCCATAGATGTATACAATGTATTTTAAGAAATTTCATCCCCTCTATTTTATTCCCTTAATTCCCCTCCCTCCCTTTTAAAATAAATTATATTTTAATTTTTAAATTAAAATAATTATTTCTTTTGATGTGCAGAAATGATTTCATTTGATGCAGTACCATTTGTTAATTCTTGTTCTTATTTTCTGGGTGATTGGAGTCCTATTTAGAAAATACTTACCTATGCCTAACATCTTCAAGAATTTTCCAATCATAGCTTTAAAGTATAAGGTCTTACGTTAAGATCTTTGCTCCATTTTGAATTGATTTTTGTACACAAGAAGAAATAGGAGTTTATTTTCAGTCTTTTACATGCAGATAGATAACCAGTCTTTCCAGTAGCACTTGTTGAAAATGCTATCTTTTCTCCAAGGTATGTTTTAGGCTCTTTGTCAGAAATCAAATGTCTGTAGCTTTATGAATTTATTTCTATTTTGTTACCTTTGTCTTATGTCTGATTTCTTGCCAGTATCATGCTGTTTTTGTTTCTATGGCTGTGTAATATAATTTGAAGTCCTGTTTTGAGATACTTTCAACATTGTTGTTTTTGCTCAAGATTGTGTTGGTTATTTAGGGTCTTTTATGCATCCATATTAATTTTAGGACTGAATTTTCTGTATGTGTGAAGAATGACATTGGGATTTTGATAGGGATTGCATTGAATCTGCAGATTGCTTTCAGCACAAACCTTTCCCAATATGAATTCTGCCAGCCATGAGATTCTTCAGCTTCTCTCTTCAGTGTTTTGGAGTTTTCATTGTAAAGAGCTTTCAACTCTTCAGTTAAATATATTCCTACATATTTTTTAGGCTATTGTGAATGGAATTGCTTTCCTAATCTCTTTCTCTGCCTGTTCATTGTTGATATGTAGAAAAGGTACTGATTTTCTGCATATTAATTTTATCACCTGCTATTTTGTCAAAGGTGTTAATCAGATCTAGGAGTTTTTGGTGGAGTCTTTAGGGTCTTTTTCTTAGGACAGTTTTCCTCAGTCATGCACCAAAGATTTCCTGTTAGACTTGCCCATTCACTACATCCTCTGTCAGGATCCTTAGTCTGGTTTCTCACCCTACCTCAGGATATATCTGTGAAAGTGTAATTAGAGACTTATTTATTGTAGCTAAACTTGCATTTGATAGATTATCTTCAAGTACCGTGATATTACAAACTGTTCCTCAGGATGATTATTCCACTTGGCATGCATTAAACTCCCATCTTTCCTTCTCCTTACTTTCCTTCATTATTATCATATCTCTATATAAAGTTGATTATTTTAATTTTAGCTTTTTACATGAAAAATAAAAGAAAGTCTGCATAAGAAATGCACAAGAATTGTTCATAGCACCAACATTTGAGAGGCTTTACAATTGTTTCATTTTGACGTTCACCTTTTCCCTCTTATTCCCTCAATCTCAGAATGAGACAGAGAAGGAATAAGCAGAGTAACAGAATACAACAGAAATAAAAATTATCCCAAATCTTCATAACTTAAGAGGCCCTATTTCTTTTTTTGTTCAACTAAAGGATTTAATTCAAAATCACTTCATAGTATAATATGTTTGACTTTAGAATATGATTAAGTAGATCACTATTTCAATTTAAAATGACAATTTTGGGGATTGCATAGGCTTAAAAATAAAACAAAATTAAATAAATTTAATTTAATTCATCCTCTAGAATGAAATTTACTTAATATTAATACAATTATTTAATTATTTACGACATAAATTTTCCAAATAGGACAAGAGAAGATGCTTTCAGTGGTCTGGTGGTTACAATTTTTCTTTTTTTATCATTATTCACTTATTCACATGTGCGTACATTGTTTGGCTCATTTCTCCCCCCGTCCCCTCTCCCACCCTCTCCCCTCCTCCCCCTCATTTCTTTCTAAGCAACTTTGAAGATACATTTGAGCCACTTCTAGAAAGAAATTGTGAAAATCTTTTGGAGATTAAGCTTTCAGATAGCAACAATTTCTCTGAAAGCATTTTTACACCTACATTCTCATCTTCAAGTTATTGTTTTTTCATGATCATGTAACACAGAAGATGTGAATCTTTAAATGAAGTTGATATATAAAGCATAAGAATAAGACAGCATTCTTAAATTGGTCTTGGAGTTATATGTGCTGTATTGTCATGCACTATTTGGGATATTCTTATGCTTAAAAACTATTCATTGTTTATTTAAAATTCAAATATAACTGAATGTCCTATAGTTCACTGGACAATCCTGTTTGGAGTGGAACAAATGCTACTGGGAAAAATAATGAGGCTGACAGAGTCAGAGACATTTTTATGCATGAAAATGGTGCTTTCATGGAATTCCAAGATTAACTATGAAAGCCAAGTCCCAAGCATCAAAATACTTTGCACTTATTTAATCATTTACGATTAATAAAGCATTTCAGATTTATTTTATTTTCTGGATCCTTGTGTGGCATTTCTATGACCACTTCAAGGAATTATCACTGTGATCCACATAGAGCTGTTTTTGTTTGTTTGTTTTGGTGGGATTGGGATTTGAACTCAGGGCTTCGTGTTTGCTAAGCAGGCACTCTACCGTTTGAGCCACACCTCTAGCCATATGATCCACATAGCGTTGTATGGAAAAGCCAGAACTTGAATCCACCTCTCTCAGGAGGTACAGTATCCACAAAGAAAGAAAAAGAGTGTGAACTCTACAAAAGACTTCTGATCCCTAGCTGCAGATGAACATTAAGCATCTGGCAAACGCATTATAAAACTAACATTTTGTGGCAGGAAAATAAAAAAGTTACCTCTGATCTGCCCCATATACATTCAAACTTTTTAGTCCAGTTTGGGTTTTAAGCCCCAAAGTATTTGCTTTATTTCTCCAAGTACAGTTTGACATTATTCTTCTGACACAGGCCTTTTCACATGCACCCAACCTCTCTAACTCTGTAGCTACTATTCTTTGTAGCCCATTTATATGTTCTAGAAATCTTTAGTAGGAGCTCAAAATGACATAAATGTGTTAATTTAGAATTAATTTTTCCCTCACATGTAGAAAATGTTCATGTAATAATTCTCTTCTTTGGGAACTACTAAATTGTAGACTAGTGACAGCTGGTGTTCATAGCACATATTACCTCTTCTCACTTTAGTACAGTTTTTATGTCTTACATTTGATCCACAAATTCTAGTGTTCATAAAAATTCCCAAGGATCTTAAGACTCATACTCCTAAGCCTTCACTCTCATAGAGTCTGGTTCTATATATACCTGGAGACCATGTACATATCATTAGCCCCACTGGTACTATCCCTTTTCTCACCTACTCAATCTCATCCCAGAGTGTCACAATGCTTCTCCAACTTCACTGTGTAAAGTGCAAGGAATCTTGTTCAAATATAGATTCTGGGATAGTACTTTGGGGATGGGGTCAGAGATTGTGCAGTTTCACAAGCTCCTGAGTAGCTTTGTATTCTTATTTTTAAACCTAAGTATTTCCACTTCTTTATGTAGCTAGAACCCCAGAGACTGAATTCTCTGAGCTTTCAAAATTGTGACTGACTGACATTTCTCCCTCCAGTAGTTAAAAGATATTTAGTTTAAATCTCCTCCCCTTGTTCTCTATTCTGTCTGAACACTTAAGAGTCCATGTAGCTAAAAACAAAGCGGGCCAATATCCTGATGTGAGTCCCACCTAAATCCACTCCTGCTCCTCTCAAGACAGTTTTCTGTCCCAAACAGACAGAAAGGACAGCATCATCTCCTATGAGTGCTATGCACATGCATGAGAACCAAATCTCCTTACTGCATTATCACCTGTCTATAAGAAAGGGGTTCAAAGGAGTTCAGTGATGACAATAATGATACTGTCAATGAAAAGGATATTGGCTAACATTTACTTGACACTTGCTAAGAGACATTTACTGGGATAAATTCTTCATATGGATTATTTCATGTACTTCTCAAAATATCCCTGAAATAGATTATACCATTATCTCCATTTCAAATGATGAAAAGAGACATGAAGAGAAATAAGTCAGATAATAGTTAATATCTAATCTATCAATTAAAGCTGAGTTTCAGACTGTACAAGTCACATTCAAACTAAAAAGTAAAATATTAAATCAAGAATTCCTCTTCCATTGTGTACCAAAGGTATAACATTCACTAGAACATTTCTCTCTAACATTCCTGTGCTGCCATCTAGCAATGAATGACTAGAACATACAAAGGGGTTTCCAGAACAACCTTCAGTGTTCTGGAAATGGTCAGAGCATATGCATGTCCCTATGCATCACATACTAAAAAGCTACTGGAGCATCCATGCAGGCAACATAACAGATGTTGAATTTTGTGATCAAGTCAAAGAACAAAACTGTTACTTTTTTACCCATACACTTTTTAATTCCTATTATTAACCTTGCTTTACATGTTATTTTATTGCAAACAAGTAATAGCTCTAGAAACCTTTCCTTAAAATAGCACAGAATATTGTCTTTAAATTGCTATGCTAATATGCTTTAGCTGTGCTTAGCTGAGCAGAAAATGTTTCCTCTTGTCTCTTCTGCTTTTATAATATAATTGTCTTTACAGAAAATCAGACTGCAATACAATAGTCTTTACAGGTTGAGCACTTAAAGATGACTACATATTCCTTAGTTTGCTTAAGTGTGCATCATTTGTTGAAGAAAACTACTGGTATTTAGAAAAAAAGGAAGCCCATATGTTTATCAGAAGGCATTAATGCAGGCAGCTGTGAGAGTGAGAGAGAAAACCCTAAGGATTACATATTGGCCTCTGAATAATCTCATAATCTGGGACTTTGATCAACCTTTACAGCTCTATGAAGTCTCTGCTTTGGCTCTGAAGAATAAGAACAAGACAAGAGAGAGTAAAAGGAAGAAAGCAAGTGCATAAGGTTAAATTGGAATTACATTTGAAAGGCAGCTAGTCACCTCTCTCTTCTTTTCAGCTTTGGTGTCATGGAAAGAATAGATTTTGGAGCCACACAAATCAAACTTCGAATCTCACACCTATCACTGTATCTGTTCTACTGCATCAAGCAGTTTACTTAACATCTGACACCTGCTCAGTTTCTTTGTCTGTGAAATGTATAAACTATTTATCTGGCAGAGTTGTTGGGAAGATAGATGCTAAGTAAGTATGGAGCCTGGAAATAAAATAACAAAGAACTGTTTTTAATGGTAGCCACCACCATGTCTTCATCTGTCAACTTCCAACACATTTATTGATCACCTGTTGTAAGAATACAGTGAAGTCTGAGGAACAGAGAGGAAACAAACACAATCTTTGTTTTCAGAGGTTCATGCTTCATCTTCTGAATATCACAGTACTCCACTACTGCACTGAAACTCCTTCAGTAACTCATCATTGCCCTACATATCAAATAGACAGGACTCTTATTGAGGACTTTTCTTGGTCCTCAATAAGACTTCTGTGTTCCATCTAATAATATTGTGCAGTAATCTTGATGCCTAGAGTTCTCTTTCTCTCTCTGATTTCCTTATATTCTCTGATAAACTTCTCAGTCTCTCTTGCAAGTTTTCCTTCTTTGGTCACCCCTTTAGAAGTTCTAACTTTTGTGTTTTCCTTTTACACTCTCCAATAGTGGCCCTTGATCTTTTCATGGGCAGACTCATTTAAGGATCTGAAGAAACTATGCACTTTCTTCTTAGAGGGAAAAATGGATCTACTTAAAAATACAGACAAATTCACACACATCTCAGGAGTTTCACAAACTTTACAAGCCCTCAAAACCTCTCACTGTTCTCCAGACTAAGAGATTCCTTGTGGCTTTACCACTACCCTTGTGCTAATGACCCTCAAATCCCCATTTCCCACATAATCCACTTCCTGAGCAACAGGCCTGCTTTCAAACAACTAATTGGACAAGTCCACATGACTGTCCATCATGCATCTTAAATATCCCACACCAAACTCATTATCTTTCTTTCTAAACTTATTCTCCTCCTGGGAGACAGTATCCTGTGGGAAAGAAAACACTATTTTAAACCAAAAGATGTGGATTTAAATCCAGCCCTGGAAAACTCAGTAATATACTTAACCTCTTTGGGCCTTAATTTTGCCATTTATAATGTAAAGATAATAAATACCTTCCTTTTCTGCATTGTTATTTCTAATGAAATAGGCAATGGGAAAATACCTATCCAAGGGCCTGCCACATAGCATATATTCTATAAATTTTAATATTGCTGATTCTCAATCTCAGTAAAAGCAAATCCATTCACAAAGTACTTTAATCTACAAAATTTAGAAGTCATCTTCAACCTATCCCCTTTTCTCCATCTAACTAGTAGATGTCTATGTGTTGATTCCTCTTTCCTCCTGCCCTTAGTTCAGTGTCTTATCTTTCTCATAGTACAGCAAAAGTCTCCTATTTAGTTGAGCCAATTGTAGCCCCACAACTTCCCAGTCCATTCTCTATACTAAAGCCAGAAGATCTTCTCAAAACACAAATCTGATGCCATGACTTTGCATAAGTCTGCCCGTTGGCTTCTCATTGGTTCTGTATTACATCTACTTTAGTATTACACTGAAAGGTGACTGTCCACAGTGTCCACACTATCTATAGTGTCCACACCTCTATTCATGCTGCTTTCACTGCCTAGAAGTCCTCAACCTTCTACAATTCTTCTTAGCTTTTGTAAACACCTACCCAGCTTCCAAAGCATAGTTCAAGCATTACTTTCATTGTGAAGTTATTCCTGATAATAAGCCTCCTGCCATACTGTTATCACTGCCTTTTTGCTCTTATGTTTGATTTCCTATCACAGCAAAGATTAATAACATATGGTTCCTGGTGCCAAAAATCTTGCTATCATCATTCAACCAGAAATTTTGCTATATAGGAAGACAAATGGGAAAAGGAATTATGAGTCACAAGAAACATTATTAATGAGTTGTAAATAGCTTCAACACTCAAATTAGTGATCTCTTCTCTGAAGCCTTTTGTGCTCTAGCCTACTGCAAGTGTTCTCTCTCTCTCTCTCTCTCTCTCTCTCTCCATCTCTGTACTAAGTTTGGCTATGTATTCTCCTTTGACTTCAAATCTCAGCATAGGCTAATGACATTAGTCACTGGCCTATTTTTACAGTTATACATTCTCAGCTTTAAACAGCAACAGTTTAAAAAAAAACACAATTTGAAGTTAAGAATTTTTGTTTTCCATCCCAATATTGACCAACAGTGAAAAGGAAAAGAAAAAAAATTAAACAGGTAGCATAAGGAGTCTGGGGCAGCGATAATTTCCTAAAGTGAGGGGTTTTAAGACATCAGATGGCCATTTCCCAGGAAAGTCAGAATCTTCTTCCCTGCATTTCCTTAGCTAAGACAGTAGGATGTTGTTCTTTATCTGGGATTGAGTATTCACTGATTTGAACAGCTGCATGGGTGTCAGATAGCATATGGTTTGTAAAACCCATAAATTTGGAAATTACTAATTATAGTCATTGGACAGGGTGTTAGGAAAAACGCCGCTCGCAAAGAAAGCTCACAAGAAAAGTCTCCCGTCCATAGAGCAAGGTTTAATGGCAGGCCCAAACTGCCAGGCTGGCCGGGGAAAAGATGGCGCAGCCCAGAGCCTGGGCGAGCAGTGGCTTTTATAGAAGGGGGAGGGTAAGGAGGTTGGGGTATGCACAGTAGTCTCTGGTAGGGGTGGGGCTGTCTTAGAGCATGGGAATTTGTTTAAGGGCGGGGCTGCCATTTTGGCTGATTCACAAAATGGTGACATTATTATTCTATGACAGGGGTAGAATGAAGTTGGCTCTAGGTTACCAACACAGAAGAGGATTCCTTGCATTTACTATTTATATGATTGTAGGAACAATGCTCAAGATATCTAGCAGAACTGTTTTGTTTTCAAATATCTTATAAAAATACATATGCCAGTAATTGTGTTCCTAGGTATTATCACGTCCACAGAAAAACCTGTACACAATCATCAAAAACTACAAGAAACTGAAATGTCTTTAATAAATGAAAATAAAACACTGCCATGTGCTGGTGGTCACACCTGTAATCCTAGCTACTCAGGAGGCAGAGATCAGGAGGATAACAGTTCGAACCCAGCCCCAGCAAACATTTCAAAAAACCCATCACAAAAATAGGACTGGTGGAGTTGCTCAAGATGAAGACCCTATATTCAAACCCCAGTACACAGAAAAGCAAATAGGGAAACATCCATACATTAGGATATTAGTCAGGATTAAGAAAGATAGGACTGAGCTTCATGAAGCCAAAACAGTGAGAATTATAAACAAAACAAATCAGTCTTGCAATGTTTCATATCGTATGATTCCATTTGTACAACATTCTGGAACAGTCAAAACTGCAGAGATAGTTAATACATCAGTGGTTGTTGGGTGCTTGCAGGGTGGGGGTGAGAAGGTTTAATAGGGGAAGCAAAGGGGATTTTGTTTAGAAAGGCAAAAGTATTCCAAAGCACATCATAATAATGGAGCATATATGACATTGTGTACAAGGAGAACTTCATCTTTAAGATGAAGACTTTTTAAGAAATCTTAAAAGCTTAAAGAATCTCATGATAGAACTATGAGAAAAGACACTCAGTTATATTATAAATGTATGAAACAATCTCATTGAAGGGAGTGGGGTTGCTGACCTGAGTAATTCTGGAAATGAGTGGAGTCTATAAGGCTAAAACAAAAGCACTACCCAAAGCATTGTGCTTTAGCTGGTAAATCTGTTTCCCAAAGGTGTAACTGGTAAAAATTTTGTATCCACCATACACGTACACTGAATATAGATTAACAGTTCTGAACTCACTGTACATGTAAACTGGAATTGATCAAGAAAGTACATGGGTACAGATGGGTGGAGTAGTTTCTCACTCATGACTCCTTGGGAAATGACTGATTCTAGGACTGGGGCAGGCAAAATACAAGATGATCCTAGGGCATCTTGTAGTGTCAGAAATGAAGGAAATGCTCAAGGAAAATAAAATACAAAAAAAAGAAAAAAATTATGCCAGTGTGTCAAAAAGGCACAGATACCAAGTAAAAGAAATCCTAATTATCAAAACTGTAACATTTTGAACAAAAATGTAGTATTAGATTATGACCCAAATGTAAAATTAATATGCACGAGTCCACATTAATATAAAGAGCCGAATACATAAACACATGATGGAGAACAGACAAATCTCCCTTGTAGAACTTCAACTAAACTGTGAAGAATCTCTGCCCTGGAAGAGGTGGAGCATAACTTTGGACTCCTACCATTTGGGCTGCACATAGTAACAGGCTTACGACATATGGGGACTAAATGTGACTGGTATTCTGAATCCTGGAACTGAAAGGACACTAGATAAAAAACTAAAGAATTGTGAACGAAGTATAATCTTTAGTTACTATTTTAAAAGCATATTAGATGAATCAAAATAATACGCTATTTCTAAATAAGGCGGCAGCTATATTAACTAAGCCTACTGAGAGTCTAGCGCTGAGAACAAAAAGAGAAAAAGACAAGTGCCCTATGCTCAAACGCAATGATTCATGAAAACTAAACAACCATCAGACAAAGAACAAAGACTGTGTCTCCTGGAGGCAGTAAGAAGGCTTCGGGAGACAGATCTGTCAAATGAATCAAGGAGTCAATTAACCGAATGAAAGGCCCCGCCTACTCCAACTCAGGAGCCCGCCCCCATCCCAAGTTGGTCCCCCCACCAGTGGTCCACCCCCATACGGGCCTAGCCAATCCAAGGACGTCTCGCGTGACGTACCTGAGATGCGTGCGCATCCACGGCCGGCGCTCCCTCGGTGCATCGATGCGCTCGGGAGCAACCTCTTCGGTCTGGAGGCGGCCGAGCCAACGCTCATCTGCGGCTTCCGCCGCCGCCATCTTGCCGGCGTGAACAGTCACGTGGGCGGCGGCAGCGGCAGTGGCGAGCACGGGGGCGGTGGCGGCGGCGGCGAGGACGGGGGCGGCGGCGACTGGAACGCACGGTTTCAGCCCCGGTAGCCCCTGCACATTCCCTCGTGTTTGGGCCACAGCTCGCGGTAGTGTCCCCGTTCCCACGGGGCCCCGCCGCCCTGAGTTCATCTTCGGGCGCTTGTCCGCGTCCTCGCCCCTCACCTGAGCCCGAACTTAGCGAGGCCGTCGCCTGACAGCCCTGGCGGGTGTGGAGACCCCTGCGTGGACCCGGGACCGCGGGCCTCGGCCGGGGCGGCGGGAGGGACGCCGGAAGTAGCGGGCAGTGCCGCAGCGCAGGTCACCAGCCGTGTGGTTTCTCCTTCCACAGGAACCCTTCACACGGGGAACGCGTGTGCGTCTGTCCGCTCCTCCGGAAATGGCCAAGGTAAATCCGTCTGCCTTGCACTAGGGCGTAGAGGGACAAGAGAAGCGGAGCTCTAGCAAATGGCACAATGTAGAGTGTGATCCTTGTGTGCCAGGCAGAAAGGAAAGTGGCAGTTTGGGAATCACTTAATCGAAAAAGTCTGTGACTGCCCTTAATGCTTTTGGAAGATGAGTGGGGTTTAGGTCTTTAAAGACATGGGTTGGGAGATACGGAATGAACGCCCCTCCCCATCACAATTAAAGAATTGGGCACCCTCTCTTGGGTCCCCTCCCAACTCTGGAAGCTCTAATCCTGGCGGTTTTCTATCCCAATAAACTCTCAGGCTTCACACAGATGCAGTAAGATGTGTGAAAGATTGGTGGAAGACGAGATGGGATTGCGAGGTGAGAACCAAGGTGAGCCTTGAATGCCAAGCTAATAATTTAGACTTTTTCTTTAAATCGTGATGATTTAATCTGAGCCTTGTGTTAGGAAGATTAATGTGGCAACAGTTAGCAGAGTGGTAGGTATCCTGTAATTGCAAAGAGGCTAAAGGTGTGATTGTATCCACAAGTCATAAGAGTAGGGTACTAGTAAGATTAGGCCAGGTTTTACGATGAGTTTTTACTTGGCTATTAGCTGCACAGGAAAGGGGTGTTGTAAAAGAAGC
The DNA here is from genome assembly GCF_047511655.1 of Castor canadensis. Classification (NCBI taxonomy): domain Eukaryota; kingdom Metazoa; phylum Chordata; class Mammalia; order Rodentia; family Castoridae; genus Castor; species Castor canadensis. The sequence continues at coordinate 114,345,138 of NC_133392.1, forward strand.
ATGTGGTACTCCTAAAGGAGGGAAATTTAATTGAACTCTAATGGAATGCTAATATTTGAGCTGATTTTCTTTGCTCTAAATTAAAAAATGGGTCCAGTACAGTGAAGTGTTAGAAGATACTTTTACAAATTGTTTTGGAATGTAGTTCATATTATATTTTAGTATTGCAGTATACTTAAATTTGCGTATTAATTGAACTAGATAATGTGTCTTGAGCAATTTGGCATACATATTAAGAGTCATAAATGTCCATGTTTTAGAATCTAGACAAACTAAACTTCTCATGCTTTGGAATATACTTTATGACTATATTTTCTCCTCAAAGTAATTTTTTAGTAAAATTTCTTAGATGGTATGATACCTATCATTGATGACACACATAATCTTTTTCTCCTTAAATCTCAGAAGCTATGGCAACAATAGACTCACAAATCCAAATGGCATTAGTTAGCAAGAAATCACTGTAGCTGAAAGAAGACTACTGCTTTTATATCAGAAAGACATATTTCAGTTGGTCTACATTCTGAAGGGTGGACATTTACGATTCTTAATATGTATGTTTGGTAAGTTGTCTGACTTTCCCTAAACTGAGACCTGTTGGGGTTTTTCTTTTGGTTTGGTTTGTTTTATCTAAACAGCGAGACAGTAAATATTTTAAGCTCTGTGGATGAAGACGTTCTAAACCTACATAATGTTACCATTATGTTATGAAAGCAGTCATATGCAGTACATAATGAGTGAATGTAGCTGTGTTGCAATAAAACCTTACTTACTGAAGCAACGGGCTATATTGAGAAATGATGTGCTGTCTTGTGCTTTACCTTATTCTAACTCAAGTATTGTAGTGAAAGTTTATCCATGAATACTATTTACATATTCATCCATTTTTTATTCATTTATTCTTATGTGCATATATTGTTTGGGTCATTTCTCCCCCTTGCCTCCTTCCTACCCTCTCCACCCTCCCCCCCCCCCCCCTCAGTTCCAGGCAGGTCCTGTTCTGCTTTTATCACTAATTTTCTTGAAGAGAAGAGACAAGCATAATAAGGAAGTCAGTGTTTTTGCTGATTGAGCTAAGGATAGCTGTACAGAAATATTCCTAGCATTGCTTTCGTGTACACCTGTTCATATTTATCCATTTCTAACTGATGTTACAAGTCTGGAAAATGAACATAAGATAAAAAAAAAAGTACGGGAAAAGTATGGGCTGAAATGAAGGAAAGTGAATGTTGCCATCAAACCAAGAGGAAATAATAGCATAGGAGACAATTGTCATCATATATTGTAGTAAAAGAAGAAATGGATGATCTGTAGGCCGAGATACAAAAGGGGAAATGCAGAACAGCTGCTTCTTCTATGTTGTTTACATTCAGAGAAGTAGGAACACAAATTTCTCCTGTTACGATGTCACGCCCCTCCCAGAGAACTACTGCTCCACTCTGTTTAAGACTGGGGATATAAGACACACTTCAGGAGGAAGTGTTTTTGCTTTGGGGGCTCTTTGCTTTGGCTCTGGGGCTTTTGGCTTTTTGCTGTGGGAGGCTTTTGGAAGGGAAAAGAATTGCTAAAGGGGAATTGCTAAAGAGGCGTTGATAGAAAGTCTGCACCAAGAAGTTTATACATAGTCTTTAGAAATGCTAAGAGAAAGAAAAGCGAAAGACAATATTGGACAGTGCAAATCTAAGGACCAGGTCTTCAGTAGTTATGCATATGCAGTTTTAAGGGGTGGCTGTTGTTTGCAAGTCTGAGCACCAAGGCTTTAAGAAAGCAAGTCTGGGGGCAAAGACTTTGAGAGATTATGCTAAAGAACAGCTAAGAGGAAACATGGGACAGAGCAAGTGTAAGGAAAGAGGTTTTAAGCAAGGATTTTAAGAAGACTTTAGATGCAAAGTTTTAAAGAATTGTAAAGGAGTAAGGTCTTAAAGAAAAAAGATAGAGAAAAGAAACAATGAGGGTTGTGCCTCTCCACCAGAGTGCCCAACATACCTGATCCCACTTTCTGTCTGTCTTGTCTGTCTACCCTGTGTCTGTTCTGTTCTGCATCTCCAGTCACCGCCAGTTAGCCCCAGTTAGGTTCAGTAATAACCAGGAGTGAGAGAAAGGTCACTGCAACAAAGATACAAGAGAAAAAGCTCGCTCCACATACTAATGTAAGATAAAAGCCAGCTGTGTTATTTTTACTCCAGGGATTGAATTCTGTCAATCATGGTATTCTTTTTCTGGCAGAAAAGAAAACAAAAAAGTTCTGCATTTATGAAAATAAGGCCTAGGGCAACTTAACATATAAGACCTAAATGCATAAAAGAAATATATGTGTAGAATCAGGTAATATGAACTAGGAAAAACAAACAGTACTTGATAATCAAGTCTGCCTAGACATTGGTATTTTGAATATGAATATTGTATAATAAAATTGAAAATGAATAGCACTATGTTAAGATCAGATAAATTCATGAACATATAAAACATATAAAACAGCACCTGTTGTGTTTGCCCTTGATCTAATGTCCACATATGAGGGAGAACATACGATTTTTGGTCTTTTGGGCCAGGCTAACCTCACTCAGAATGATGTTCTCCAATTCCATCCATTTACCAGCGAATGATAACATTTCGTTCTTCTCCGTGGCTGCATAAAATTCCATTGTGTATAGATACCACATTTTCTTAATCCATTCGTCAGTGGTGGGGCATCTTGGCTGTTTCCATAACTTGGCTATTGTGAATAGTGCCGTAATAAACATGGGTGTGCAGGTGCCTCTGGAGTAACCTGTGTCACAGTCTTTTGGGTATATCCCCAGGAGTGGTATCGCTGGATCAAATGGTAGATCGATGTCTAGCTTTTTAAGTAGCCTCCAAATTTTTTTCCAGAGTGGTTGTACTAGTTTACATTCCCACGAACAGTGTAAGAGGGTTCCTTTTTCCCCACATCCTCGCCAACACCTGTTGGTGGTGGTGTTGCTGATAATGGCTATTCTAACAGGGGTGAGGTGGTAAACACAACTTGTTTGGTCACTCACATTGTAGTTTAAAAGTGTTTGCGTTTCTCCCACATAGATAAAAAGAAAAACAAAAGAGTCACTGAAAACATGCACTCTAGACCTTGCTTCTTCTTAGAGCTCTCATTCCTGTCCCCATCCTTTCCTTGCTATTCAACATCTTTCATAATTGACTGCATTTACTTTCCCAATTCTGTTATTCATTCTTCCATCCATTGCTACCTGGCTTCTAATCTCGTAATTTAAGCAAAGCAGATGCAAATATGTCTTTTACCTTAAGATCTAGTTAACATTGTCCGAGACCTTCAATAATATTTTCTAGAATTTTCTAATTTTCTTAGAGTATCATTGATGTCAGTGTACTTCTCAGTATATCCAGAGATGTTATGTTCTTAATCAGATTGTGTAAAAATTTCACCTTCCCATTCATGCATAATTTTGAGATTATATTTGGAACTTGGGTCTTTTCCTGGAGTTTCTATTCAAACATGGTAAAATCTGCTCAAGCCAAGTAATTTTTGTATATAGTATCATTTGTTGAAAGGTGGGTAGGAAATGTTTTATATTACAACACAGGAGTTCTTACATTGCACCGAGAACACTAAATCAGAACTGTAATTTGTGAATCCAGTAGGGAATTTTGGTCTTTATTTTGTTGGATTTCTTCATGAGTGCAACTTCATGAGAACACTCTATTCTTGAAGAGTTCTTCGTTACTTCTTCTTAGAGTAGTCATGCAATCTCTTACATAGAAGGCTCACGAGCTCCTTTTTCTTGCCTGCTCTTTCCACTTGGGTGTCACTAAAGTGTAATAGATATTATTATGCTCCAGCCATGTTGCTTTGTCACTCTAAATTATTTCTGTAGGAAATAGCCCTCTTCTGGTTTTAAAAGTTTACTTTTATATGCTATTAATTCCCAAATACCCTAGAAGACCTGTCATTGTGTGTTATCAGTCTATTTTCAATCACTTATTACACATTCACTCAAAGATGCCCCATGTATGCCTCAATTCTAATATAACCAAATAGAGCTCATTATCTCCTTCCATGCATGTTATCTCCATCAAAGGTAAATTTCCTGCCTTCTCTATTTCAAAATTGAACCACCGCTTGCTGCCATCACATGCAGTTTTCAAATACCATCTGTTGTCCTTAAATCTTTAAGTCCATTCTCTTTTATTCCTACTTCTGGTGTCTTAGTTCAAAAAATAATGACTTGAAATCAACTTATTTTCTGAAACTAGCATTGGAGCCCTTATTTACATTTACCAATCCACTTTTCATCTGTGTTTGTTTAGCTTTACAATGCAAAGCTCATTTATATTCATCTGATAAGAATTTCCCAATGTCTCTGTGTAATGTATAGCTTTTTAATTTAACATAAAAATTATTTCATTTTCAGGCTGCCAGTGCACCTTCTCAAACTCACCTCTCAAAACTTGCCCTTACACACTGTTGCTCCATTTCACTACTTGAACTATGAAACCTCTGTATGTCCTCCCAATGCCTTTAGCATACTATTTTATTAAACTGAAATACCCTCCCCTTTTTTAGTCTAAGGAAATCCACATCATTTTTTAAACTGAAGTTATTTTGAAGTTTTCCTTTAAACACCAGCTTGCTCTCTTCTCTGTTTCTACCGTAACTACCATATGCTTTTAGTATAAAGAAATGCATAGCCTTACAATTGTGTTTTATTATATTTGTCTTAGGAGTGGGACACATATTTATCAACTGTGTTTTCTTCAGAGATTAGTACAGTAATAGTACACAGGACAGACTGAAAATACACTTTATTAACTACTGACAGGATGACTTTTTCGTCTGGTCAACTGAGAAACCGTTAAATGCCTACTGTTTTTGAATATGTAAACTAGTTGCTAGATGAAGGAAGAATAGAGAGAGGAAGGAACAAAGAAGTAGAAGAACCACAAATACTAAAATTTCATTTGGAAGAAATTTTTGGTTTTCAAAAATCTTACGGCCCCACAGTGATCACTGGATAAAGATGTGATTATAGATCTCGCTTTAAGTGTGGAACCTGCAGTCAAGGTCACCAGGTGTCCATCTCCACAAGGCAGAAGCCTTAGTGCCTGAATCCACATCTTGCAGGCACACCTGTAAATGTTCATTAGAAATTTGACTTTTGGAGCTAATACAGAAGTCTTAAAGCAACAGAGTTTATCATGAGAAGGGGATCAGAAACCAGGGTAAAATTCAGTTAGAGATGAATCAACATGGGTCATAACACATGTACACGAAAGTGATGCTAGGAATATTTCTGGATAGCTATCCTTAACTAGCAAAAATACTTTGTCTTCCTTATTATGCTTGTCTCTGTTCTTCACCAAAATTAGTGATAAAGGCAGAAAAGGACCTGCCTGGAACTGAGGGAGGAAGGGGGGTGAGGGCGGGAGGGGGGACAGGAGGGAGAAATGACCCAATGTATGCACATGTGAATAAATGAATAATTTAAAAAAAAAAAAAAGGAATTTGGCTTTTGCCTAGGCAGTTGCTAGGGGGCTTCAGACAAGCTTCTGTATTCTCCCTTCCCATAACAGGAATTGTGTTAGGAGTAGGGGAAGAAGGGTAGTTTTTTTCACCATGCATCTCTGCAGGTTTCTTTGCAGATAAAATTTTATGTTTTTATAGGTTACACAACTGTAAAAGAAATTTCAATAATTTAATTTTTGAGTGTTCCAGGTTTTACAGTTCCTACTGTTTTCTCTTCACTTGAAGTATATATCTTGAGCTACTATAATATACTCTCTTCTGCCTCATTTCTTATAATAGCCTCTGTTTGCTACTAAGTGGCTTCTGAATAAAAGGTGCAGTTATATTTCATACTAATTTGAATTAGCAAATTTAAAACAGTGAGAGATGAAAAGTATTACTAACATCTTCCTTTATATTCATAAATTGAAATAAAGAAAATTCCCCCCACCAAATTTTGCTTCTGCTGCTTTAAACAAAAAGTTTGATGTCAGAAAGGCACTTCCATGGCCTAGATTTATATACACGGAAACTGTTATTTCTTACATCACAGTTATTCTTAAGGAAGAAATCTGCCTGGTGAAGTTTTCAGAAGCCCTTCCCAGAGTGGCTCTCAAGAAGTTTGGATGATTCAGTTCCCCAACGGGGAATCTGTTTTATTTTTGGTACTGATGCAACTAAAAAAGGTACAAGTTAATGACTCCTGTACCAGGAACCATGTTAAGGAGCTACATATTAAATTATGTGTGCTACACCTGTGAGGCAGGTATTATGAATATTACTTCTGTTTTATAAATAAAAATCTTGTGCTTAGCAAATTTAAGAACTTGTATCCAAGGGATTGTCTTTGGATTTGGAGCTGAAAAAAGATTTGTTTCTCTGTAAGTTCTAAAATTGCTGTTAACCAATTTTGAATAAAGTATTTGCCCTGCTAGCCTCAATGACTTTAGTTCCATAGGAAGAAGGCAGGTCTTTGCCTCTGGGATCCTGATCTTCCAATGTTGAGTTTGACCTGCTTCTTGGTTCCTGGGTCGCTCACCTGTCCTCCATGAGGTGGTTATGGGGCAGGCAGTAAACCTCTCACCTCTACCCTTACTCGGAATTTGAACTGGACCTCTTTCGCCTTTTTCCTTTGCTTGTTTCCTTTGGTGTTGGAGCTTGCCCACATCAATTGAAATTATTGTATAGTTTCCTAAAGGATGCTATGTACAAACAACAGTATCTCCAAGTAGTATTTACCTCTTCTTAGGAGTTGTTGATATGACTATTATTTTTGAATATTCTCTTTACAAATTTGTGTGTCGTCCTTGCTCAGGGGCCGTGCTAATCTTTTCTGTATGGTTCCTATTTTAGTCTATGTGCTGTCAGAGTGAGCATGATATCATTAACTGTAAAATGAAAATGGGTGGTTGTGTGTATGTGTGTGTTGAGGGAGGTGGTGTTATTAGGTGTTTATTTGTCTGTTTGCGAACCTTTCTCCTCTTTGGGGTTTTAAAGCATAGTAAATCTAATCATAGGGGAAGTTTGGTTCCAGCTCATCTGAGGCATTTCATGTTCTATGATGTAATTTCTCTCCCTAACTCCTTTAATTCAAAAAGGTAGAGTAGCCCCAGAGCAGACAAGAGCCTAAGTATTTTTAGTGTCTTCCAATCTTTGGGAGCAGTTAAGCACCTGGAATGGAGGAAGACAGGTTCAGCAGGTATTGGGACTTACATATTTCACTCCAGTTACATTTTCTATGTATAAAGGCGTAACCATGATCATAATTTCCTATTAATGAAAAACTTAAATCCCTGCTACATTATGCACAATCTTTGTGAGATCTTCCTTATTACTTTTCATGAATAATTAATTTGCTGTCACCTCTGCTAAAAGTGAAGTTCTGAAAGGCACTTTCATAGAAGACTGTCAGACATACAGTAAGCATTCAACTCATTTTCAGTGAATGAATTATGAGTGAATAATTGAGGCCTTGCTAAAGTAGCTTCTAGATGAATTTAAGGAAAGAAGTGGAGAGCAGTGGGTAGCAGGTGCTCTGGAGGAGGATTCTGGAGAGCCTGACTCTGTGTTCAGCTTTGCCCTCAATAGGTGACGTGTAACCTTGGGCAAGTCCCTAAATACCTCGAAAAATCTTTCCCTCTCTGAAGTCTGTGTTCTAATTAAAGTCCTATCCAAGTACTTGATGACATACGCTTTGTCCTCATTTCTGACTAGTTCTGATTCAAGGTTCTTATAGATTCAGTTGATGCAGTTCTAAGATGTGTGCATTTAAACGGTCTAAACCTGATGCCGTTGGTTATAGTTAGTGTATTTCTTCAATGAAATGCTAAGGCCTGTGTTAGATACTGTTGAATTGGTAACTATTTCAATTTTGGTTTATGTTCTATCGAGTGTCACTTGTTAATTAAAATGATAGCACTTTCTTTTTGTTGTAAATATTCTTCCTGGAGTTTTTTTATAGTCATGTATGTACCTATGCATCTACTTTAAACAACAACTTCACATTGTTCATTCACTAATTAAAGGGCTGTTTTTCTTTGGGGAGGGTTATTGTTATTGGGAGGTTATGCCCAGAAGAGAGGAGTGACAAGACTCACTCTATAGGTCAAAGAAGTCAACTCTGATTCCGCCTGCATATGTAGAATCCAAATTACACGTGAGTGGGAACAAGAGGCAAGACAATGTCCCCATTGGGAGTCAGCATTTCCTTATGTTCATTATCACCTGAAATTGCTAAAGACAAGAACAAGTAGAATCCTGCTCTGACAGAGGTCCAAGAGTGTTCGCTCTGAACTTAGAAGGTGAGTTCACTGGGACTCTTGATATTTGGAACTCTAATCTCATGTTTATCCAAGAAGGGCATTCTTAGGGAAAGCTAAACACTTCTAGGCAAAGAAAAAGCAGTCTGTGCTAGTTCATTTTACTAACTCATTTTTCAGCTATTTTGAGGGGAACTCTGTTTCAGATTAATATTTTCCAAATTTATTTGTATGTTTATAACTGTAAAATATAAAAACTACACTCTGTATCTCAACTCATTCCACACATGCATTCATACATGAATATGTGAGCACACACCCGTATAAAACAAATTAATTTTCTTCAGCATAGTGTGTATTCTAACTACAAAAGGGCCATCTGATATTTCTGTATTCTATTTCAGTTTTTAAAGAGTTACTCAGTATCATGACTCTAGAAATTTCAGAAAAAACAAGACAACCACTATTATAAATGATTTCAGGATATTCAACAAGAAATTATAGCTTATGACCAGTAGACACTATTTACAAAAATCCAAAGATAAAAAATACTGTGCCTGTCCATAAATGGTTGTGGGGTAATGGGGTAGCTAAACGTAAATGCAATGGAATGGAATTGAACCCCTACCTTATACTATATACAAAAAATTAACTCAAAATGCTTAGAGGCATCAATGTAAGAGGCAAAACTATTAAAGTCTTAGAAGAAAATATAGACGTAAGTTTTTATCAGCTCTGATTAGGCATTTGTTTCTTAGATAAGAACAAAAGAAAAATGGACTAATTGGACTTAATAAAAACACAAAGCTTTTGTGATTCAAAGTACTCCATAAAGAAAGTAAAAAAAACAACCTATATCAAATGAGAGATGTGAATTTAGAATACATAAGGAACTCTCGCAACTCAATAATAAATAACCCAGGGCAGAGGGAGTGGCTCATCTGCCTACCAGTAGCACACCTGCCTAGCACGTATGAGGCTGTGAGTTCAAACCCCAGTACTTACAAAAAGAAAGAAAAGGTTTTAAGAAAAAATTAACAACCCAATTAAAAAGTGGACAAAAGATTAAATGTACTGAGGGTGGGTTCAAGTGATAGAGTGCCTGCTTTGCAAGTGTGAAGTCCTGAGTTCAAACTGAAACCCCAGTTTCACAAAATACAAGAAAATATGTCCAGAAATTTGACACTTTCCCTTACAAAAAAAGTGGAGACTAATTTCCTCCTGTTGTATGTGAGCTGGGCTTAGTGACTTTCTTCTAATAAATAGGATATGAAGAAAGTGATAGTGTGACTTCTGAGGTTTGTTTATAAAAGATGCTATGGTTTCCCGCTGACTGTCCCTCTCATACTTCTTTTTCTGGGAGAAGCCAACACGCCAATGTGTTATGAAGTTAAGAAGCCTGTGGAGGGGCAGGATGCATGCTTAACATTCATAAAACCCTTGGTTTGATCCCTAGCACCAAAACAAAAACAAAAACAACAAAGCCTGTGGAGAGGCCCACATGGGGAGGAACTAAGGCCTCCTGCCTAACATGAACAATGGTGTGAGGGCTCCTACTGATAGCAATGTGAACACTCTTGGAAATGGATCATCCAGCCTCAGTTAAGCCTTCAGAGGGTGGCAGCCCAGCCCAAACCTTGACTACAACCTTATGAAAGAGTAAGCATGCTGTTTAGCTTTACCAGGTACTTTTAGATATTTGCAAGTCCATTTTAATCGAATGATCTTACAACTCCTACCACTCATGTAAACCTTACTTCTCTGTCAGTTTTAGGCCTGGTTCTGATCTGAAAACCTGTGGCTGAAAGGGAAAGTTGGTTCACTTCTTAATGATTTTTTTTTCTTGGTGGGGTTTGAACTCAGGGCCTCACTCTTGCAAGGCAGGTGCTCTTACCGCTTGAGCTTGAGCAAGAGCTCTTACCGCTTGAGCCCCTCCACCTTGGCTCACTTCTTTATTCCCTGTTTTGTTCTGAGTACACAGACAATAGCTAGAGTACATATGAAAACAGAACTGTGACCCATAACGTGCACCAACCAGACCAGAAAGGTGGTAACATCTGCAGCAATCAACCCAAAATGGCCAGAACGTGACCAAAAATTGCCAGTCTCCCTAGTTCCATTTCCAACTTAAAGTAGGGAAAGCCAAATATGCCTCCCTAACCAAACACTTAGCTTTGTAATTTGCCTCTGGCTTACCTCCAGTCAGGGATGAAGGGCATACCCTGATCTTTTTCTTTGTTCCACTATAAAACTTTTGCATTGCCCTGTTTGCCTTTGAGTCACTGCCCAATTCAAGTGATGGTGACTGTCTGTCTTACTATAGCAAGCCGTGACTACAAACCCTGGGGCATTGGTTCCCAGAAGCTCCTTGCAAACCCAAAGTACCACATATAAAAAGGGTATGCTATTGGCACATAACCCATATATATCTTCCCATATGCTCTAAATTATCTCTAGATAGTACCTAATACAAAGTAAATACTATAAATCATTTTTACACTGCAGTTTTTTCCTTGATTATTTTCAGTCTGCAGTTGGTTGCATCCATGGATACAGAACCCATAGAAATAGAGACGGTAAATTCCCTTTGTTCGTTCACATTTGGATTTTCATTTATTCCCATATTTGGAATTTACAGGCTTCTTATAGATGAATTAACTTAGAAACGCCAAAGACTCATAGCATAATCCTTTGTAATTTGCTAGGGCTTGGATTTAAATTATAATCTTTGAGACCGGTATACTGGAGAGTTAGCTAGTGCCAGCCCTGTACATACACTTGAACTTTTGTGTTTATATTCATATGGTGGCATATGTACTTTGGGGGAGACTTAGAGTCTTTATCCTTTATGACTTTTGTAGAATAGCTACCAAACTAGTAAATAAATCCTCAGTTTAGGATGTTCAGGAAATTATATCATGCTCTAAAATTGAGTCTCTTTCCTTATCTTGAAATTAGAAAAATCTTACGAGAAGTGAAATTAAATGAGTCACATTTAAATTTTATAGATATTGCAAGTGATTAAATAGATGAGGCAAAATACACATATGTAAATAACATTTACTCCCTTATTTATGAGGGAAAACGTAGAAGCATATAGCTATTGAAATCTTGAGGGGGAAACAGCTTAAAACCTGAAGAGTAGACAGAATAGCTGTTTTTTCTTATAAGAAAATACATTTCAGAGAATCTTATCAATTGTAACCAACAGAGATTGAAAAAATATGGAGTGGTAATAGTTAGATAAAGCCCCGTGGGCCCACCTCCCCCCTGGCATCCATGTTTTCCCTGGCTGGAATGACTGGCATTCTGCATATTCCTTTTAGTCAAGCTGCCCAGAGTCCTTGTAGTCCTGAGAAGGGAAAATCTGTGGCCTTGATTTCATTTGTAAATATGTTTAAGTGTTTTCATTTGCAGTAGCAGTCACATAGTGCACATACTGTCTGTGCCTTCCATGAAATATAATCCTGACTATGTTACTAGATAAATTATATCTTAATACTCCTTGGGTTTTAGAATGATACATAATTCAGTTACAAAGACTACAACTGGTAATATAGGGAGAAGTTTGATATATCATCATTGGGTACTTTACTACTTAACCTGACTTTCTTACAACAGTGTAGAAAATTGTGATCTTAAATATAAGTTGTATATTTACTTCTTTTGGCAGCCCTGTTAGAAAGAGTGAGATAGATTAAATGACCTTTCTTTGCTTCCTTTTTTAGATGAGTTTTCATATATCTCTCTTCCTCCTCCTTATTCTAAGGCTGATCTTACTTCATTTCCCTGAGAAAATACAAGCAATTAAAACAGAACTTTCTCACTCCAAGTTCATTAATTCACCAGTCTATGAATCTAGAACTAACTGTTTTACCTTCCTTTTACTAGAATTGAAGAGCAAACTAAGTTTTCTCTTACCAAAGATCAATCCTGCCATTTCATACAAATTGCAACTTCTCTCACTGTTTAAAGATTAGTGTCATGCCATTATCTTTATTCTTTGAAATCACTAATGCCTTCTTTTCTCTAGATCTTTCCCCTCAGCATTCAGATGTGGTGAAAATGATGTAAAACAACTTTCTTCAACTCCATTTTTTTCCAACCACCACATCATTTTTCCCTTTCCAGAATAAAAATACTCATGAAGGATGTATTCTTCTCCCATTTTTTTCCCCTTCTGTCTTGAACCCACTTCCATGGGTTGTACATTATTCTACTCACCTACACCCACTGGCAATTTCACCAGTGACGTCTATTTGCCTAATTAGTAAGTTACTGACCTCAGCACACAACTAATAGTTCTCTACTCTTTGAATACTTTTTTTAATCAAGCACCACTTCTTGGACTTTTGCCCATACCATACTTTGCATTTTCCTCCGGTTATTTTGTTGCCACTCTCCTCATTTTGCCAGTAACTTTGCATGATTCAGAACTCAATCTTCTATCTTCTTTTTCCTTGTTGATTCTGTAGGTCCAATTGTTGTATATCATGTCTTTAAAACACACCCTGTTCCACGGCTTTGAAATATATTAGGAGACTGAGACTTCTAAATTTTTATCAGCCATTCTGATCTCTCTGCTAAACCCTAGACTCAGATTCAACTGTATGTTCAATATCTGCCTTTGAGTATTTAACAGAAATGCCAAATTCTGTAGGTTCCCAAATGGTCTCTTTATTATCTCCCATAACAATGTTCTTTCTTCAGTATTCCCTGTGTTGGTCAATATCACCTTCTTTCATACAATTTTTCATGCCAAACCACTGGAGTCATCCTTGACACCACTGTTTCCCTCAAACTCTTTTGTTTCTACTCTTAAATTCATTCTGAATTGGACTAGATTATCTAAAGAGCAGCCTCATCCACATACTTATGCTTTTCCTTATCTTCATAGAATTTGTCCCTGCTAAACAGTATGAAGTAATGCTTGCTTACTTTGCTTATTGTCTGCATTGCCAACTAAAAATGTAAGCTGTATGGAAGCAGAAATTTTGTTAGTTTTGTAAACTGCTTTTATCTGTAACTTCTAGAGGCGAGCCTGACAGCCACTACTCAAGCTCTATAAATAGTTGTTGAAGAAATAAATGAATTTGTGAATGAGGTGGCAGTATTTTTTTTTTGAAGCCAAATTAAATGTGCCTTCTCTAAGGACCAATATTTTGAACATGAACTATTTTATGAGTAGTGTTACTTAGAAACAATTTTCAACTAAGTCAAACTATCTGTTTCATTTTACACTCAGATATTATCAAGTATAGTAGCTCATAGAGGAATATGTATGAGTTGGGGAAATGTGTTCCTATAAGTAAAGGAGCTCCGGCTGACAACAAAAAGGTGCCTGGGAGATTCTATAGTAGCTAAAATGGATCAGCCATTCCTGGAGTTTCTGCTAATTGAAATACTCATTCAATAACCTAAAATTTCAGCTAATTATTCTCTGCAATTTACTTGTTATGAATTAAGTTTATTTAATCATTTTCCTAATTATAATCCGAGTATATTATTTCATTATACTCATTGAAAGATATACTTTTTAAAATTAGAATATCGGAGAAATACCCCCGAAATCATTGGCAAGTTCATATTGAAATATTCATCCAAGCTTCATTCATTTATTGAATGCTTAACCATATGTCAAGGGAAGCCTTCAGATAATAAATGACATAGCTTCTTGGTCTGCTGAGGCATCTGTCTAAGAAATAGGGAAATTGTGCTGCTAATTAGTAAAATAAGATGCCTTTATTTTCATTTTCATGGCATGATATTATTGATTTTTGTTCTTATAAAAATGAGTTTTCAGTCTTCTTCCTGAGAATGCATTTCATTGTTTTTCAGTTATAACATTTAAAATTGGAATATCCCTTAAAACAATGAACCAGTATTTCACTAGGAAGGTGTAAATAGAAAACTGATTAAATTGGTTATGGTTATGGCAAATTCAGGTTTTTCCATAGTTTACTAGAGTGAGTTTTTCAATATCAAGGTAAGATTGTGAAATACTTTTAAGCACTGGGCAGTTTTGCCAGTATTGAACTCATCACCTTCCCTTAAAACTGACTTGGCTTTCTTTCCTTCCTGTTTATTTTAATGACATCATCATTCTCCCCAAAACCTAAATCTGAAATTCATGTGAATTTTTAGGCACTATTATTAAATCAAATGATGACAGATTATGAATCACTTGACTTTCTCTTTCCTGGTAGTCTGCTTCTTTGAGTCTTTACAAGTTAATGGAATGTATGTTTTTCATTGCAGTAATTATCCAATTCATTGTAAAACCCAGCTACAAAAATCAATTAATTTTGTCAAATAAGCATTTTGCACTTTGAACAGTCTCAGGGGAATCTTAGCACTTCTTCACAGTCCAGCATCTCTCCAAAGAATGTTACGGTTTTCTTAAGCTTACTGACTCCTAGCTAGCTAAGAAAGATTGTCTAAATGTGCACTTCATAGAAAGCTTTGCAGCAAAGGAACTTTCAAAAGTTGTTCATTCTGAGTGAGAGGCAGTGACACTGAAGTTCCTTTCATTATCAGATGAAGACATTAAGCACTGTCATTAGTGTCAGTGTATATTTGTTAACCTGATAACATAACCTTCCGAGACTGTTCTCTAACTGAGAAATCTATGATCTCACAGGTTCAGAAGTGCCAAGGTCACCTGGAAAATGACAAAGCTAGGAGCATAGAAGAGAGGCATAGTGAACCTCTGGATGAGGGATTGGCAAGGGGAAGTTTAATATAGTCTCATGATAGATTGAAAAATGCAGGGTGGAAGCCAACTGCCTAACTTGGCTCAGATGCAGTCAGATGACAAGGTTGCATTAAGCATAAAGGCTGTACAATTTTACTGGTGCTTCTAAGAGAGTTTGTTTTTGTGGAAGTGATCTTATAATGCTTTTTGTTTTTTGCTTTTTTCTGTAGTGGGCTTTGAACACATTGCCTCCTGTTTGCCATGCAGGTGATCTAGCCATGCTTCCAGACCTATCTCAACAGTTTTGAGGTTTGTTTGTTGGTTTATATTCACTCGGACAGTCCAAGATAGTCTCTTGCATCCATTGGTAAGAAAACGTTGGGCTAGACCTATGATCTCATTGAGGCCATTTGTTTGTTTCTTTGTTGTTGTTTGCATTGCTGTTTTTGTTGATTTCATTAAGCCAAAATGCTTTGTGTCTGCTTGAAGGTAGAAGTTTCTTACAGAATCCAATAGCTTGGTTGAGGTACTTTTTGGAGGGATAAGAGTTTCAGTGCTCACAGAATTCATTGGGATGCATTCTAGACATGGTGTTTTAAGTTTGTGAGGGATGATTCAAAACCATCTCCACTGGAGAGCTCTTCTACCTGATGGAAACATGAGGAACATGATATCCCTACTCCCACCGAAATGATAAGGACCACTAAATAACAGTGCTTTGAAACTTTAGGTTTATTTAATTACAATAGTCAGTGTGTTTGCATTTGTTTTGACTTAGCTTGCAATATTCAACATTAGTGGAATTTTTACCACATTTACAAAAATTTCTGGATACTAAGTCATTTGCTAGATTCCCTTCATATTTAAATTTTTATTTTGTTACTAAGCTAGCAATAAATTCATAACACATTGTGATATGAAGAAAAGGAACTAGACTCTACAAGAAAGAGGAAAGAAATGTGGGTTGAACAGTAAGAAAGATGTCTTGAGGAAGTTAAATATAAGCCCAAAATTGAAGAAAAGCAGGGACCAACCAAATAGAAGAATTAGAAGTCAGAGAGTTTAAAGTTTCTGTCAATTAGAAGCTCTGGAATCCTGGGACACACATCTGTTGCCTTAAAGAAATTAGATATTTTGAGAAAAGCATTACCATCATTTAATATGCAAAATTCTTGAGCACATTCCAAAGGTTATCTTGACATTTTTTACCACACATGGTTGTTCTGAGCCTGGAGGGAGTGTGATCCTCAAATATTGTTTAAAAGTCAAGTATTTGCCTTCACGTAGCAAATACTTCACTGTGGAGGGGTCTACAGTTTTTGGATGAGTGGTCATTTGGCAACACTTTGAGGAGCTGGATTTTGAGAAGGCCAAATTGGTATGATTTTTGTTCTACCAAATAAGAATTTTCATGAATTCCTGGACTTCCATGGTGTTTGTTGCTATCTCCCCTTTTGCATTCCTGATTCTACTAATTTGCCAGGGATCCATCAATCTTGTTTATTTTTTCAAAGAACCAACTTTCTGTTTCATTAATTCTTTGTATTTTTTTTTTTGGTTTCTATTTCATTGATTTCAGCTCTTTTATTATTTCTGTCCTTCTATTTGTTTTGGGATTTGCTTGTTCTTGTTTTTCTAGGGGTTTGAGATGTATCATTAGGTCATTGATTTGGGATCTTTCAGTCTTTTTAATATATGCACTGATGGCTATAAACTTTCCTCTCAGGACTGCCTTTGCTGTGTCCCATAGGTTCCGGTAGTTTGTGTTTTCATTTTCATTGACTTCCAGGAACTTTTTAATTTCCTCTTTTATTTCATCAATGGCTCCGAACTATGATCCTCCTGATCTCAGTCTCCCAATTAGCTAGGATTATAGGAGCCTGGTTCAAGATATTATTTATGTATGAGGAATACTACCTCTAAGGATATCTTATAGAGACCTAAAATGTTTTCACAGTTATTTCAGAGAATATTTTATAAGCGTGATTCTAACAATCCTGTGCAGTGGATGGAACAGAGATTGTTATCTTTATTATAATGTAGATGAAACTAAGGTATAGCAAGAATAAGTATCTTCTCAAGGTCGCATGACTATAATTTCTAATTCTTTCTCTCATTTTCCTTCTTCAGTGTAATGTAGAATCATTGTAGGAAGGAGGATCTTCTGTACAGGGTGGTGGTGCTGGGTTTGGGAAGAGAGTTGATACATTGAAATACAATACCAACTTGGTAGTTTTGGATATTTGGTCATATAATTCGTAATGTAAATGTTAGTGGCCTGGCCTCCATTGCTTTTATGCATAAATAGAGCAACAAGAATCAGATTATGTAGAGTTACAGACTAGTCAATGTTTGCAGTGAATGTAAGACTAAGTGGTGATACACCAAAGAAACTGAAAACACTATGTACACTTTGACCACTCTGATATCATGCAATGCTTGTTTTCATTTAGTAACTCATCTGAGTTGTGGTTGAATTTCAGATTTTGCAAGTGGCAGGTCTATCAGAAAGGAAAATCCTAGTCATGCCATTGTGCCTTAAGGGAAAATGTGGTTATTAAAGCATGTTAATTGTTAACTGAAAAACAGTTGACTGTATTCTTGGAAGGAGTGACCAATGAAAGTCTTTTAAGCTTTTAAACCACATCACCAAGTACCCCGTTGAGGTGTGGACTGTAGTAGGTACTGAAAGCACTTTATAGACTGATAAAATGACTGACGGTATTTCAAATGTATCTGTAAATTCAAATTGTGTGTGTGTGTGTGTGTATAAATAGAGAGATAGATAGATACTCACATTTTCAACCTAAGGCATGCAAATGTTCTCCTTCAAT
Organism: Castor canadensis; assembly: GCF_047511655.1. Taxonomy (NCBI): domain Eukaryota; kingdom Metazoa; phylum Chordata; class Mammalia; order Rodentia; family Castoridae; genus Castor; species Castor canadensis. The sequence continues at coordinate 114,362,919 of NC_133392.1, forward strand.
TTTCAAATATCTGAGTACCTGACCATAGTAGGAATCTATTTTTCTGTCAGTGTTTAATGTCAGTAAAAATGTATTTTACATTCACATCCAATATGTAGTACCAGAGGTATTTCTCATGCCCTTGTTTTTCACATTCCATAGCTTTTGCCTAAAAGACAGTTCAATCTTTAATTTTTTAACTGTGTTTTCATGGAAAATGTCAAACATGTATGAAAGTAGAAATAATGTAATGAACCCCTAAGTACCTATTGTTCAACCAAGCTATAATAAATTCTCAGTTAATTTTGTTTTATATTTTCATTTATGTTCCTATCCCCCTCCTACACCAAATATTTTGAAGTAAATCCTAGACATTCTATTTTTTCATCTCTAAATACTTTAGTTAGTACATACCTCTAGAAGAAATCTCTATTTCTCCTTTTTTTGTGGTACTAGGGATTGAATTTAGGGCTTACCACTTAAGCCATGCCCCCAGTCCTTTTGCTTTTAGTTTGTTTTTCAGATAGGGTCTCACTCTTTTGTCCTGGTTAGTTTAGAACCATGATCCTCCTGAATTACAGGCCTGTGCTGCCCTCCCCAGCCCTATGCCCCCAGAGGTATCTCCTTAAAAAACCCTGAAGGAGATTATAGATGACCTCTCATTTTTCACTCTTGTCTCTGAGAGGTAGCATCTAGTTCCCCTTACCTTGGATTGCATCTGACCAGAGTCACCCGCTTAATTAGTATAATAGTCCAGAAGTGTTGCCCTGGCACTGCCATAGTTAGATCTTAAGAAGCTTTGAAACTTCAATCTGGACCTCTTAGTACATATTCTGAGAGTTCTGAGATGTCATATAAGATGTCTGATGGCCCAGAATCCCTGTGCTGAACAGGTCAATGTGACTGCTCTGGTTAGAAGTTTCAGTGGAATCCTGCTGACTAGTTTTCCTCTCCAAGGTACCATGCATGTAAAGAAGACCATCCTGGACTTCCTACTTCTGCCATGTGCCAAGTGAACGCCACCAAGTGGCTTCCGTTGATGCCATGTGATGCAGAAAAGTCACTCAACTGAGTTCTGTTCTAAGTGTTGGCCCACAAAATCATGAAATTTAATTGTGTCCCGCTTTAAGTCACTATGTTTTGGGGCTATTTATTATGCTTCAACCACAAAAGCCTTGCCACTCCTAAAACAATCACCAGTAATTCTCTAAAATATCAAATATCCTGTGTTCAAATCCCAAATAATCTTTAAGTGTCCCTTATTTATTTATTTATTTATTTGTGACAGAATCTTACATGCAACTCAGGCTGGCCATGAATTTGTGATCCTTCTGCTTCACATTCTTCAGTGCTGGGCTTACAGGCGTGCTCCACCACACACAGCTACAAATATTCTTTATTCTCATTTTTAAAAAATTATTTTGTTTTAACTGGTATCTAAGTAAATTCCATTGGTAGTAATTAACTTTTATATTTCTCTCTCAAGTCTCTCAATCTATTGGTTTTCTGTACTCCTTCTGCCATCTTCAAATTATTTGTGTAAAAAACTGGTCCATTTGTTCTCAGAGTTTCCCATTATCTATATTTTAATATCATTTTATATATTCTCCTATTACCTGCCATTCCTGTAAGTTAGAAAGTAGATCCAGAGGCTTGGTCTGTGTCAAGTTTGGTTTTTTTTTTTTGGCAAGACTAGTTCATAAGTGCTATTGCACAATTCTATCAGAAGGCATATCACGTCAAGTTGCTTCTTCTTCTGTGATTTTAACAGCCATTGAGAATTATTGCCTTGCAAAATAGAGATATCACTTAGCTGTTACTATACAAGATCAAAGTATCTCAGCATCATACAGAAGCAAGTACTTACTTTGCTCATTTCCCCCAACCACCACCACACACACATACCCCATGTGTCTGCATTCACAATAAGGTCCAGGCTCCAGGCCTGGGGCTGAGGTGTGTATGGGGTAGGTTTATTTTGCCTCCTCCTTCTATACAGACTGAGTAAGAACACAGCCTGTTAGAAGTACCAGGAGGCCATTAGTTCACTTATTTATCATCACTCTCACTTCATTTCTTCAACACAGCAAGTCATATGGCAAATCCAAAGTCAAGAGGTGGCAAAGTACTGCTGCCTCCAGTGGGTGGTGGGCAGTCAACCTCCAGGCTGAAATGCCTATGCATAGGCAATGACAAGGCTTTACCTAGCAGGTCTCATGGAGGGAAGCTGCCAATGCATCCCAATCTCTGCAGGGAGGTACACTAAAGGACTCATACTCCTCATGTTCCCATGTATTAGCCCAGGAGCCTCCCTTTAGAGGTCTCTTTACTAGGGGCCTCAGCTGAGGTCTTCCCAGGTGCATCTTCCAGAATTCGCTTTTTGTGGACCTCGGCTGAGGCATTCTTCTGCACTTTGATTGTTATACTTTTGTACTCTGAGCCCTTTCCTTTATCTCTCCTTCTTGCTCCTGGGTCTATAAAAAAGCAGGAGCCTTTCATCCAGAGCTCCCTAGCAGCAAGATTTCTTGTCTGTACTTGCATCTATCTGACCCTAATCTGGTGGTGTTCCATGGGAAATCTGAAACCCTAGGACAGGTGCCTTTCTCTTTTGCCTCTTGGTGGCATAAGAAAATGCCAGTGAATGCATAAGGCTAAATTGTTGCTTTCAGTTTAGGTTGAGTCCTAATTGACTACCACAAGCCTAGTGGCTCAGCAGGATGGTATTGCAAAGTTACATAGAAAGTGGATACGAGAAGGGGTGAAGAATTGAGTCAATACCAGTCTATCAGAGTGAGAACCCACTATTATTTTTCCTTTATTAATAAAGTAGAGTATTTCTATAAAAGGAAATTAGTCAATTTTTCTAGTCAGCTAATACTTAGAATTTTAGAAAGGTGACAAGTGAGTCTCATTGGATTTTTAAAATATTAATTTATGGATTTTAAATATATTTAATGTATTCAATCTGTTTTACTTACTGTCCTGATTATTGCCTAAGTTCTCCCATCTTTTACCAGTATAACTCATGAAGTTGCTCCTGAATCTTTTTAACATAGCCACAGTTGTCTTTCATAGCTTCCTTGTTTCTGGTAGTCAGGATATGCCTGACCTGAAATGAAGCATTCGGCACATTAATTTTTTAAGATATAGAAAGATCTGGCGATAGATGGTGAATTTGTTTTTTAATATGTCTGAAGAGAATTTACTTTTAGTTGTTGAAAGCTTAAGTAATTTTGTTACCAGGAAAAAATATGTATAAAAACATGTTTCAAACATTCAGATTAGTTAGTGTGGTGGTATTGTTTCCACAGAATTTAAGAAGAAAATCCAAGTCATTTTTGGAGGAAGCTGACTTCAGAGGGAGAAAATTCCATGTTAGCATACATTCCTCTTCAGTCTTGAAGTGGGGGCTACCAGTGTGACATCCTGCCGTCCATACCAAGGACTAGAATTCATCTTTGGCTTTAATAAAGCTTCATGACAATAACTACCTCCCATAGTTGTATGTATTTAATTCATTACTCAACTAAATTCAGCAAGTACTGGGTGAGTTCTTGGCATTGAGTAAAAGCAACCAGCTAAGCTATGTATGAAATGCAGAAGAAAAAGATGAGAAAAAATAAACTCCGTGCTTATGGGAAAACAAGTTAAATTTAGAAACAATTAGATTATGACCCGGGATAATACATAGCTACTGGTTTAAACAAGTGATGCTAATACTTAGTGCTGTAGGTTTTGAGAGAGAGAGACGAATTAGCTTAGCATGGTCAGAAGATGATTTATTGAGGAGTTAATCCTTGATTCAAACCCTGATGACCGCATGTTTCCATGGGCAAGAACTAGGAACACATGAGCAGTGACAAAGATAGTGGTAACAATGACATGAGGATGGTGGGGATGCCAGCCACCTTGGAGTAGAGGGTTCTGGCTGGGAGTACATGGGATGGAATCAGTTTCTTGGCACGTTTCACCATCATGCTGAGATTAGATTTCAGTAAAGCATCTGTCCTCTTCGTCTCACCTGCCAAGGTGTTTGCTGTTAACCTCCAGCTAGAATATTTATTTCTGGAAATGGCAGCATGATTAATGTTGGAAATGAACTAACAGAGTTTGGAGTGGGAAAAGCAAGACATGCAGAACAGGAATTGAAATGGATGGCAATAAAATGGAGATAGTAAACTCAGAGAGGGAGTCTATTCACTTATTGAATGAAATTTTTATCAGTGTATATTAATTGTGTATATGAAGTGTATATTAAGAGGTTGCACTATAGCGTTTCACGCATGTATACATTGTGGATTCATCAGATTAGCCCTCTCTATTGCTGTTTCTTTTCCCCATCCCCCTTTCTCCTATTTTTTGACAGCTTTTAGTAGGTTGCCTTGTGCCACGTTCATACATAGACACAATATGTTTTGGTATTGCTTCCTATCATTTATTAAACAAATATTTATTGAGTACCTCTATGTTCAATGCACATGCTAGGTACTGAGACAGTGAACACTGTATCTTAAGAACCTGTTAATAGTCTGAATAATTGAAGAAGAATCAATAGCTTGATGTAATGACTTAATAATTGAATCCTTAAGAGTGTAATTTCAGATGCGGTGATAGTCCGAGAGAAGATTTTTTTATCACAGCTTTTCCTATCATCTGAAATAATTTCAGACACCTACTCAGCCACCAATGCATAATGCCTAAACTAAAATGTAAATTGATTTCCTCTGAACTGTTCATTTCTCTCTGTGCCTTCTCATATTCCCAGACTGCAAAAGCTCCTAGGAGGATAAAGGAGAAATAATGACAAGAGTTCTGGTTGTAGATAATGGGTCCAGTGTACTAATGGTAGGCTAGCTTCTCTGGAGCAGGGCCTTCCTTAAGGAAAATTGTCAGAGAGCCTGGGCAATGCAGTCATCAATAAATGGCACATATAATTTCCTTCTCTGCTTTGCGCACTGATCTAGGCACTGGAAATGCATACAGAAGAAGTTTCTGTGCCCATGGAGTTGATGATATTCTTGTGGAAAAACACGCATACACTATGCTTTCAGTTAGTGGTAAGTACTATGAAAAAAAGTATATCATGAGGAAGACTGGTAGAAATGTGTGTGTGTGTGTGTGTGTCTAGGATGGGGGAGGTTATTTTAATTGAGTGGATTAGGGAAGACCTCTGTGAAGAAATAATGTTGAAATGCTGCAGAAATAGTGTAGGAAAATAGACCAGCAAATGGAAAGGCTTAAGACAGGAATGGCTAGGAACAGTGAAGGGGAAGCCTGAAGCTGTTAATGACCGGAATATTTCCAGCTTGGGTTAAGTGGTAAGAAAGGTGGCTCGGCCAAGACAGGTTCAATGGAAATATGTATTATTTGTTATGATGTGGATTGCTGGATGGTTTTGAGAATTGGATAGACATGCTCTGATTCCTATTTTGAGAACTTTCTAGATGCACTTTGGAAAATGATCTATAGAGAACAAGAGTGGAATCAGATCCATCAGGAGGTAGGTTAACAGTCATGTGAGAGGTGATAGCAGTTTGGATTACAGTGTGGTGGTAGAAGTGAAAAGTAGCCAGACTTGAGGTATTTTAAAGTTGAAGTGGTAGAACTTGTTGATGAACTTGAGTCTGAAGACAAGTTAAAGAAGGGTGATCTCCTCGATCTGATGGTGAATGGCAGGCCCATGTATTGAAATCATTAAAGAATGCTAAAAGAAGGGATTTGGCACACGCTTAATAGTTGTTGAATGAAGGAATGAATCAAATAAATAACGGCATTAAAAACCTGAGGTGATGAGCAAGATAAATTGTCTACTTTGTCAATATTATGAGACAGTATGTATATAACAGTCTGAAGTCAGTTTAAGTCGTGGAGTTTCTAGACTTTCAAAATTTGTGGAATAGACATCTTTGAATAAATACAGTGCTGAATAAACAGGAGTGATGTAGAAGAAAAAAAATTAAACTCATTCGAAGAGAATTAGCACCAGTCCTGAAATTCAAAATATTTTCAGGGCCTGAAGTAGGGGATAGAAAAAAGAAAACTAGGCATTTTCCTCTGAAACCCCTCTAGCAGCCCTGCTTTTACCTGGGTCATGTTCCTCCATTGACCGACTACTTTAGAGAATTCAAGGGAGAATGGGCAAGGGATGTTTCATTTTTTTCTTAACAGTGTAGAAATAATCAATTGGACACCATGCCTTTAGCTGGAGCAGGGAACTAAAAATCTCTCGGAGTTTTACAGGCTGCCAAAAACACCCAGCTCATTTATCACCCTGTCTCCCTAGGCTCTCACAAACTTGTCCTCCTGCTTCCTGAACTGAGAGCTACAGAACAAGATAGTAGTCAGCTACCAGGATCAAGGTAGCAGGCCTTGAGACCAGGAGCAGGTTTATTCTGCATATGTTCACTGTAAGAAAGGAAAAAAATATAGGGAAAAAAGCAAAAGGGGAAAATATAAACTACCTTCAACAACCCCACTAGAACTACCTACCATTCACATTTTGTGGGACATTTTTCTAGGCAATTCTAAAGCAAAATCATACTAGGATACAATGATATATCGTTTCTTTTCTGTGTGGTGAGAACGTGTAAAATCTACTCTTACCAGTTTTCAAGAATAAAATATGTTGTTCTTAACAACAGTTATCATGTTGTACCACAGATCTCTTGGCTTAGTCCTCCTGTCTAAAAGAAATTTTGTACCTTTAACCAATATTCCACCAAGAATTCCCCATTCCCTGGTAACCACCATTCTGCCTTTTAAAACATTTTTATTAGCATTTGATAATTATACAGGGAGTTTTGGTGTGACATTTCTCTCTCTCTGTCTCTCTCTGTCTCTCTCTGTCTCTCATTTGGTTCATCCCCTCCATTATTCTCCCTTCTACCACATTCTGTTCTTAACTTCAACAGGTTTCAGCGTTCCATATTCATACATGTATAGAGAGTACACCAACCATATTCATCCTCCTTTACCCTTTTCATTTACCCTTACCTTCCCAGTAGTGCCCTCCTCTGCTGTCCCCTGTTTTGTTCAGTGGGAATTTTGCCTTAGTATTTTACCTGTAAATATATTGTGATTAAATCAGTCTAACCCCCTCCCTCCACTGCTGTTTCTCCTCCCTTCCTCCTAGTATTATTTAACAGTTTTCAGTGTGTTTCATAGTGTCTTGTTCCTACACAGATGTGATACATTTCATTATTATTCACTCTCTATCATTCTTTTGCTCCTCCCTTAGTGTCCTCTAACAGTCCCACTTTTGGAAACATGTTCTGTTTATAGTTCTATGTATATGTGATCATGTTTGTATTTGTTTTGGATCTATCGTTTACATATGAGCAAAACATATGCACTTTGTCTTTCTGAACTTGGCTAACTTGATGATACTCTGCAGTTCCATCCATTTACTTGCAAACAACAAAATTTCATCCTTCTTTATGGCAAAATAAAATTCAATGGTATATAAATACCATATTGTCTTAATCCGTTTATCAGTTGTAGGGTATTTGGGCTGTTTCCATAGGTTGGCTATTGTGAATAGTGTTGCAATAAACATAGGTGTGCAGGTGCCTTTATTGGACACTGGCTTACATTCCTTTGGGAGTGGTATTCCTGGATCATATGGCAGTTCTATTTTTAATTTATCAAGGAGACTCCATGCTGTTTTCCATAGTGGTTTTACCAATTTACATTCCCAACAACAGCGTATAAGGGTTCCTTCCCCCCCATCCTTGATGATAGCCATTCTAACAGGAATGAGGTGGAATCTTAATGTGGATTTGATTTGCGTTTCCTTTAAGGCCAGGGATGTTGAGCATTTCTTCATGTGTTTTTTGCCATTTGGACTTCTTCTTTGAAAAAGCTCTGTTCAGTTCATTCGCCCATTTCTTCATTGGGTCATTGATTCCTTGAGAGTTTAGGTTTTTGAGCTCCCTGTAAATTCTGGATATTAGTCCCTTATTAGACATAGTTTCTCCCATTCTGTGGGCTGTCTTTTCAGTCTGGTGACTGTTTCCTTTGCTGTGCAGAAGCTTTTTAGTTTCATGCAGTGCCATTTGTCAATCCCTTCTCTTAGTGTTGAGGCACTGCATTTCTATTTGGGAAGTTATTGCCTATGCCTATAATGTTCCTGTGTATTCCCTACTATTTCCTGCACTAGTTTGAAGAACGTTTCAGTCCTTATGTTAAGGTTTTTGGTCCATTTTGAATTGGTGTTTGTACAGGGTGAAAGACGTAGGCCTAGTTTCAGTCTTTTACATTCAGCTATCCAATTTTCCCAGCAAAATTTGTTGAAGGGGCTGTCTTTTCTCCATCGTATGTTTTAGGCACCTTTGTCAAAAATCAGGTGGCTGTAGCTGTGTGGATTTTTGTCTGCATCTTTTATTCTGTTCCATTGGTCTTCTGTTTTTGTGCCAGAATCAGGCTGTTCTTATTGCTGTGGTGCCATTCCACTTCCTCCTTCTGAGTTCAACTTTTTTTAGTTGGGTTTGAAGCTTTTCATCTATGCTTTCTTCTATGAGATTTATAGTTCTGGGCCTTAATTTTAAGTTGCTAATCAATTTTAGTTGATTTTTGTGTATGGCATGGGAATGTCTGATTTATTCTTCATGTATCCAGTTATCTGAACATCATTTATTGACGAGATTGTCCTTTCCCTAGTATGAGTTTTTGGCATCTTTGTTGAAAATGAGTCTCTGTGAGTGGATTTACTCCTGGGTGTTCTATTATGTTCCATTGGTCTATAGATCTGTTTTCATGCCAGTTCTGTGCTGTTTTTTGGGGGTTTTTGTTTGTTTGTTTGTTTTATTTTTTTAATGATACTGGAGTTTAAATTCATTCTTGCAAGGCAGGCACTCTACCACTTGAGCAATGCCTCCAGCCCTCGATGCTGTTTCAATTATGTATCACTGAAGTATAAGTTTAAATTAAGTGGTGTGGTGCTTTGTTTGTTTTGCTTAAGACACTTTTGGTACTCAGACATTTGTGTTTCCATATGAATTTTAGGATTGCTTTTTCTATTCTGTGAAAAGTGACATTGGAATTTTGATACAGATTGCATTGAATCTGTATATCATTTTGGATATTATGGACATTTTAATAACATTAATTTTCCAATCCATAAACACGGACTGTCTTTTCAATGATTTGCATCTTCTTCAGTTTCATCAATGTTTTATAGTGTTTAGCATACAGGTCATTTTTTCTTTTTTGGAGGTACTGGGGTCTGAACTCAGAGCCTTGTGCTTGCAAGGCAAGCACTCTACCACTTAAGCCATGTCCTGAACCCTTTATTTCTTTAGTTATTTTTCAGATAGAGTGTTACATTTTTTGCCAAGGCTGGCTTCAGACTGTGATCCTCCTACTTAAGCCTCCTGCATAGCTGGGAATACAGATGCACACCACCACACCCAGCTTTTTGGTTGAGAAGGGGTGTCACTTTTTTCCTGGATGAACTGCAGTCATCCCAGTCTTTGTCTCCCAAGTAGCTCATAGTAAGGTATGAGCCACTGTGCTCAGCCTTCAACATACAGGTCTTTTACCCCCATGGTTAAATTTATTTGTAGTTTTTGTAGCTATTAAAAATAGAATTATTTTCTTGATATCTTTTTATGAAGTTTATTGTTAGTGTATGGAAACACTATAGATTCTCATATGTCTGTTTTGCAGTTTGCATTTTTGCCAAATCTATTTATTATTTCTAGCAGCTTCTTTGGTGGAGCCTATAACATTCTTGATCGCATTTTCTTCTGATCCATTCCATTGCGTTTAGTTGTCACTTATGACACATTTCATGCTTGCTCTTTCTTCCTAAATCTGTGCCTTTATGAGCTTTAGGTTAAGATGCAGTTCTTTCACTCCTGTATTTAGGTCAGTAAGCACCACTTATTTTAGCATGTGCTACATGGTGAGCATTACATTAAGCCAGAAGAAGACAAAAAGAAGTAGAGAGGAAATTTCCTATTGTGCCATCTCTTGGAGAGCAGTATTGCCATTCATGAAATAATGAGGTTCTAGCTCCAAGGTAAACACAGTCAACTGTAAAATAAGCTGTGAGTGGTCAAGGATTTAGAGAGAGAGGGACGGGATGGAAGGAGGGAGAAGTGAAGGAAGGAAGAGAGGGAGGGAGGGAGGAGGGAAGGATGGAAGGAAAGGGAGGAAAGAAGGGTGGGAGAAAGGAAGAAGGAAGGAAGGAGGAAGAAAAGGAAGTGAGGGAGGAAGGAAGGAAGACGAGGAAGGAAAGGAGGGAAGCTGAGCATGATGGCTCATGCCTGTAATCCTAGCTCAGGAGATGGAGATTAGGAGGGTCTCAGGTTTGAGGCCAGTTCAAGAAAAAAAAAAAAGTTAGCTAGATCCCATCTCAACCAATAAGCTGGGTATTGTGTTTCACATCTGTCATCCCAGCTATGTGGGAGGACACAGGTAGGAGGATCATTTTCTAAGGCCTGTTTTGGAAAAGTGAGTCTCTGTCTGAAAACCTAAATAGCAAGAAGAGTTGGAGGTGTGGCTTATGTGGTAGGGCACCTGCATAGCAAGTGCCAGGCCGTAATCACAAACCTCAACACTTCCAAAAGAAAGGAAAGGGGAAGGGTAAAAAAAAAGTGGGTGGGGAGAATGGAAAGAGAAGGGAAGTGGAAGGGAAAGGAAGGTGGAAGGGAAGGGAAAGGGATAGGGAAAGGAAAAATACTGCAGGGCCAATTTTAGCCCATAACTCTGTTGAGTATTGCTTTTCTAGATTAGATAATGAAGAGGGGTACAGCCTGTTCACCGAAACTTTTAAAAATTCCCACGAGTCTATGTTGGCCTATGGGTGAGAATCATTGTAATAGAATCTGAAGTCATTACAGTAAGCAAAAACAGCTGCTCATCCTTATGCATTTTTTCTGATATGGTTGACACGTTTCTGATTACAGCTTTGAGATATTAATATTGACCTCACTTTATATATTTATTTTTGCTTTTTTGTATGTGTTTTTGTTTTGTCTCTTTGTTTTGTTTTGAAATAGGCCTCACTATGTAGCCCATGTTGGCCTCAGTCTTCCTGCCTCAGCCTCCCAAGTGCTGGAATTAAATTGTGACCCACACCCCAACTCAAGTTCATTTCATTTATTATTTTTTAATTTTTTTTTGGAGGTACTGGGGTCTGAACTCAGCCCCTCATGCTTGCTAGGCAGGCACTCTACCACTTGATTTGCCCCTGAAGCTCCCAAAAAAATGGCAATAGCCAAGTTCATTCATGAACAAATAAATAATAAAATAACAAGACCCGGAGATATGAAAGGATCCTTTCAGGGGCAAATTAAGGATATTCTCAATAGGATTTATTCTCTCCTACTTTTTGCAAAGCAGTCTGCCGGCTGGTACACCCAATCATTAGTTGATTTTCCCTTTTTTTCCATCTATTTATTTAGGGACAGGGTCTCATTATATAGCCCAGTTGGCCTTAAACACTTGATCCTACTGCCTTATCCTCCCAAATGCGTGGAGTAGAGGCATATGCCACCGTTATTAAATCACCCCACTTCTGAGCTTGCTCTTATTCAGTTATTCTCCTGCCCTCAACCTAGACTAGTTGACTACTAGTTTGATCTCTGATATTCTCTAAATAGCACATAGAGTAGGATCTGATAGCAGTGTCCTGTATTTACTGTTTAGTTCCTACATTTCTAGATCCTTGACCAGTTTTATTCATTCAGTAAATTTGTGCATATTCTAGGTACTCTTCAACACTAAATACATGTAGATATTTTTAAATTAATACTCTTCATGCCAATCCCACATCCATTTCATTCCACATCCAGTTTGCTAGCTCCATTTCCAAGATCTATGTCAGTCTGTTTATTTCTCCACATTTCCCTGACCCCCTAACAAGTCCAAGGTGCCACCATCTACCTGGACTTCCCCAACAAACTTCCCCTTAAGTTTCTTTTTATAAAATCACTTAAGTAGAATATTATCACTCCTTTGTCCAAGATCTGTTAGTGGCACCCATTGCACAAACAATGACATGGAGACTTTTTACCAAGATCCTCAGGACTGTACATGTTGGCTGCTGCCTGCCTCTCCAGTCCCATTTCCTACCTCCTTTGCCCATAAGGCTTTAGACATAATTGGTCTTTTTTCTTAAACCCAACTATTGTTTCCTCCACTTGGATTATTCTCCCCACTGCTCTTTGCATGACTGGCTCAATGTCAGTATTCACAATAGTCATCACCATAGAGTCACCATGAAAGAAGAGATCCATGAAAACTGTCCTCTCCTAGCTACTTTCTCATCCCCAGGTTTATCTTTCTCAGAGCATTTGTCTCAATCTATCTTTATTTAGTTATGTAATGTTTGTTTATATAGTGTCTATTTTCCGCCTCTAGAAAGTAAGTTCTTGAATATTTGTTTTGTTTACTGCTGTATCTCAAGTGATTTGATGTTAAAGTCATCCTAGAGAGGTCAGTGCTTTGAATAGAGCATAGTCCATAGTAGACTCTCAGTGAATATTTATAGAGCCAGTGATTATGTCACCCACATTGTTTTGTACAATGTTTACCGATAATGGAAGGGAGCACCAATAATTTTTTTTTTCATCTACTGCTATATGAGGTCTATGATAGGAAACTACCTTCTTCAACATATATTTTGAGTTGTACTTCTTAAAAATAAGTAAAGTGCTAAAACTACAGTATGACATATTTAATGGAGTAACTAATATAGCCACATCCATTTGTACAACCTGTGTTGCAACAATTTCTAAAGAACGCTCTGTACATAGAGAGACACTTTTGAATACTTTAAATGATGACATCATGAATGAACTTGGCTATTACCATTTTTTTGTGAGCTTCAGGGGCAAATCAAGTTCTTTGATGGCTTACCTAAACAAAAAATCCTGAAGTCATCTTAGGATGATAGGACCACAGAAGCAAGGCTCCTTCAAAATTACTCTCATCGGTTGGGGTGAGGTAGAGAGGTAAAATGGTAGTTTCCTGTACTCACAAACACTCTGGAGAATAAACTAAGGCAAATCAGTGGTCAGAAGGCTACATGGAGAATTGGTGCTTATGAAGGAAAGGACTCAGTTATTTGTAAGGTCACCAAGTATAAAACTCTCCTTTTTTTCTTAAGAGTTCCTATTATTAGTAGGTTGAGTCTTTTTACAAACAAATTAATTTTACCAAAAGGAAGAGGGTCTCCAAATCCTAAACCTACCTCTACCTCACAAACATCGCTCTGAACAAATAGGATCTCTGACACGAGCTAGGAAGCAGGGCAGTAGACATATTCAAAGACCCTCTGTTTGTAACCTGGATTTACTCAGGCTTCAAGTGGGTGCAGTTCATAAGAGCAGCTACACTTACAGTCTCACTGCTTGTAGACCCACACATAATGCTGGATATTATTCCCTGGAAGACCTCCTATTCCTCTCGAATTATTTCTGCAGTCCCTAGATATTCACTTGTTTTCACACACAGCTTTCTCTCTTTTTCAAAAATAATTTATTAAATAATTTAAATTCACAAAACATAAAATCAACCATGTCACACTTGACTCTTCAATGACATTAAGTACATTCACAGTGGTGTGCAACCACCACCTTCCCTTAGTCCCAAAACATTTTCATCACCTCAAAAGGAAACCCACTCCACTAAGTAGATGCCATCCTATGCCCTGACCATGCTTCCCCACCCATACTACCTGACAATCGCTAATTTATGTTCTGTCTACATGGATTTATCTATTCTGGATATTTCATGTAAATAGAATCATATAACAATTATCTTTTATGTTAAGCTTCTTAGTGTAATGTTTTCAAGGTACATCCATGTTGTAGCATGTATCAGTACTTCATTTGCATAATATTCCTGTATAATATCATGTTGTATATATATACACAATTTGTTTATCCATTGATGGACATTTTCGTTAGAATTGTTTCCTCCTCAATTTCCTGCAAGATCGTCAAAGAGAGCACTGTTTCTTCTTACTAGTCTTTTTTTTTCTTTTATTCATATGTGCATACAATATTTGGGTCATTTCTCCCCCCTTCCCCTTGCCCCTGCCCTTCACCTCCCACACCCACCCTTTCCTCTCCTATCCCCACTCAATACCAGGCAGGAACTATTTTGCCCTTATCTCTAATTCTGTTCAAGAGAGAGTATAAGCAATAATAGGAAGGACCAAGGGTTTTTGCTAGTTGAGATAAGGATAGCTATACAGGGAGTTGACTCGCATTGCTTTCCTGTACATGTGTGTTACGTTCTAAATTAATTCTTCTCAAAATAGCCTTTTCTGTAGTTCCTGGCCCCTTCTCCCATTGGCCTGTGTCGCTTTAAAGTATCTGCATTAGTTTCTCTGCATTGAGTGCAACAAACGCTATCTAGTTTTTTGGGTGTCTTACCTATCCTCATACCTTCCTTGTCTGGTCTCACTTTATCATGTAATCAAAGTCCAATCCCCTTGTTGTGTTTGCCCTTGATCTAACGTCCGCCTATGAGGGAGAACATACCATTTTTGATCTTTTGGGCCTGGCTAACCTCACTCTGAATGACGTTCTCCAGTTCCATCCATTTACTTGCGAATGATAAGACTTCATTTTTCTTCACGGCTGCATAAAATTCCATTGTGTATAAATACATTTTCTTAATCCATTCGTCAGTAGGGGGCATCTTGGCTGTTTCCATAACTTGGCTACTGTGAATAGTGCTGGAATAAACATGGGTGTGCAAGTTCCTCTGGAGTAACCTGTGTCACATTCTTTTGTGTATATCCCCAAGAGTGGATCATATGGTAGATCTATGTTTAGATTTTTAAGAAGCCTCCAAATTTTTTTCCAAAGTGGTTGTACTAGTTTGCATTCCCACCAGCAGTGTTAAAGGGTTCCTTTTTCTGCCGCACCAACACCTGTTGTTAATGGTGTTGCTAATGATGGCTATTTTAACTGGTGAGGTGGAATGTTAGTGTGGTTTTAATTTGCATTCACTATGGCTAGGCTTGGTGAGCACTTTTTCATGTGTTTTTTGGCCATTTGAATTTCTTTTGGGAAAGATCTGTTAACTTCACTGGCCCATTTCTTTATTGGTTCATTAATTTTGGGAGAATTTAGTTTTTTAAGTTCCCTATATATTCTGGTTATCAGTCCTTTGTTGTGTAGCTGGCAAATATTTTCTCCCACTTTGAGGGTGTTCTCTTCAGTTTAGAGACCATTTCTTCTGTTGACCAGAAGCTTTTTAGTTTTATGAAGTCCCATTTATCTATGATATCTCTTAGTTGCTGTGCTGCTAGGATTCCATTGAAAAAGTTCTTCTCTATACCTATTAATTCCAGAGATTTCCTGCTCCTTCCTGTACCAACTTTAGAGTTTGTGGTCTGATATTAAGATCCTTGATCCATTTTGAGTTAATATTGGTATTGGGTTATATACATGGATGTAGTTTCAGTTTTTTGCAGACTGCTCACCTGTTTTCCCAGCAGTTTTGGTTGAAGAGGCTGTCTTTTCTCCATCATATATTTTTAGTGCCTTTGTCAAAGAAAAGTTGGTTATAATTCCAGCTGTTGGGAAGACAGACACAGGAGGGACATGGATGAAGGCCAACCAGGCAGTTAGTGAGAGACCTTATCTGCAAAACAAAACTCAAAGCAAAAAGGAGTCGAGTGTGGCTTAAAATATAGAGTCGTTGCCGAGTAAAGTCAAGGCCCTAGGGGCTCTGGGTTTAACCCTCAGTACTTGGAGACCAGGAGAGAGAGAGAGAGAGAGAGTGAGAGAAACATGAAGGAAATGAGGGAGGGACAGATGTAGAATTATGGGGAAGTGCATTATTTGAGGCAGAGAGAAAAGCAGGTGTAAAAACTCTGAGGAGGGGCCTCACCAGCCATGGAGGAATAGCAAGGTGGAGGGCCCAGTTGATGAGTGAGAAGGGAAGCGAATTGGAGTTGATGAGGCCAGAAAGGGCTTGTAGGATAAGAAAATCATTTTTAGGAATTTGACTTTTCCTCTGAGTAGAAGGAAAGTCTCAGCGGTGAGTTGAGCAGAGAAATGATTTAACTTAAGTTGTCAAAATTCTCAAAACTCTGGTTGTTGAAAATAGACTTTAGGGGCAAAGGTGGGGAATTAGTATAGTCATATTGGTGGAGATGATGGAGACAGGAAATGTGGTCAGATTGTGGATGTATTTTGAAGGTAGAGTTGCAGATAGAATTGGAGCAGGGTGTAAGAAAGAGCATCCGGAATGACTCCAGGACTTTGGGCTTGAGTGACTGGAAGAATGAAATTATGAGAAACTGAGATGAGAAGACTGCATGTGGAAGAGGTCTGAAGGAAAGAAGGAGTTCATTGTGGGGCTATGTTAAGTTTGCGAAGACTACTAGACAGCTTACAGTCAATTGGGGCCTCTGGATATCCGAGTCTGCAGGTCTGTAGAAAGATGGAGTTGGTCAGGCCCCAGCCATAGAAGGGAGGAAACACAGCTATGTCCAGTAATCTGCAGGCTGAGTTGGCACAGCCTCAGCTGCAGAAGGGGGCGAGGGCAAAATGCAGCATAGCTGCTTTTCCTAAGATGTTTACATTCAGAGAGTAGGGAGTTCCCACCTCCCCCATGAGAACTGTTGCTCCACCTCCTTGTCTGCCACTATATATAATAAAGTCACTGGAGGTGGATGTGGCTGTTGTATGTCTCTAACAGAGCACCCAGCCCACCTGACCCCAGCTTTCTTCATGTTTTTCTTCTGTCTTTTGTCCTTTCTTAATCTCTCATCACCCCCAGTTAGGTTTCTAGTATGAACTTGCACAGGTCTCGAGACATACTGCTGAAAGTAGATATCTATGTGAAAAAAGTAAACCTGGATTTATATCTCACAGCATACCTACATATTAATCTGAGATAGACCATGTCTCTAATTGCAAAATTAAAAACCTTCCAATGGAAACGTCCAAGATAGAACATTTCTGTCACCTCAAAGAATTCCTTCATACCAATTTCAATCAACTCTACCTCACTAGAGAGGAGATAATCACTCTTTCCCAACATCATAAATTAGTTTTCTCTATTTTAAAAAGTCATATAAATTGAATCATACCATGGTAGTGCTATACTGAAGGGGGCACTATTTCTCATGCTCCCTCCCTTGCTGGGGAGAGGTTTTCTCTCTTGCTCCTTGGTTATTATTGAACCTAACTGGGCTTAATTTGGGGCAACTGCAGATTTTAGAGAAGATATAGACAGAAAGAAATTTGGGGTCAGGTGTGTTGTATGCTCAGCTGGAGAAGCACAACCCTCATTGCTTCTTTTTCTCTATCTTGATTCTTTAAGGCCTTGCTCCTTACAGTTCTTTAAAACCTTGCTTCTAAAGCCTTCTTTAAAACTTCTTTCCTTAGACTGCACTGTTTGCTTTCAGCTTATCTTTAGCTTAACTGCTCTTAAAGTCTTTTGCCCCCCAAGCTTGCACTGTCTCATCTCTCTTTAACTCTCTTAAAGCCTCAGTGTTCCAAACTTGCAAACAGCCATGCCTATAGCCTGCATATGCATAACTCTTATTAAAATTTTTGTCCTTAGACTCGCACTGTGTACTGTCCCATGTTCTCTTTGGCTTTTCTTTGGCTTTAGCTTTCCTAAGGCCTATGTATGAAGTTCTTTCTCAGCTTTGCTTTCTGAAGCCTATGTTATAATTCTCGGTGCAGATTTTCTATCAACCCCTCTTTAGCATTTTTCCTTCAGCAATTGTTCCCTTTTCCCTTCAATGATTCTTTCCCCTTCAGCAGTTTTTCCCATTTCTCTTTAGCATTTTCCCTTCAACAATTCTTTTCTCTTCCAAAAGCTTCCCACACTAAAAAGCCCAAAGTAAATCCCCAAAAGGTGTTACTTTTGGGGTCTCTTATAGCAGCAAGCAGGGTGGAGCCACAGGCAGGGGCGTGACACTGCAACAGGAGAAACCTGCATTCCTGCTTCTCTGAACACAATTTAGGAGATGCAGCTGTTCTGTCTTTCCCTTGTTTCATTGCCAAGGGCTGTGCCTATCTGTGCCTGCAGGTAAAAGCAATTAACTGCATCTCACCTTGCTTGTGTCCAGTCTCATAGGCTTTAATCTGCTGCCCACACTATACATTTGTGGAGGGTGGGGTGGCAGTCAGACACGTGCTTTTGTGTGTCAAAAAAGCATTAACTGTAGGAGGAAAACTGATAACTTAAACTTTGAATATGATAATAAATTCAATGAATTTTAACACAAGCAGTCATGTAATCACAATCATGCACACTATATACAACATTTCCAGCACTACAAGAAGCCTTCTGATGTCTCTGGGCAATGAGTCTTCTTCCTTGTCTGAACACCTATACAGCCATTGATCTGCTATTACTTTAATTTTGCCTTTTCTAGAAGTTTATGTAAGTGAAATCATATACAGCACATAGTCTTTTGTTTCTGTCTTACCTCAAGTAGCATGACAGCTTTGAAATTTGCACATAATGTTGCATATGTTGGAGTTTGATCTTTTTTTATGCAAAATTGAATTTCATTGCAAGAATGTACTGTTCCACTTATCAGTTGCTGGATATTATTATTCAATGTAATTGTAATTTGCATTTGCCTAGTTACAGATAGGGTCTCGTTATCAGCCATATACGTGCCTGTTCAATATTCTTACCCATTGAATAGACTTTCTCATTCATTCATTTTGCTCAGTTTCTGCTGTTCTTTGTTCCTTTCCTGTCTTTTACTCTATATGCATTGAATTTGCTGTTCTCTTTCTATAGTCCTGCTCTAAATATTTGAGGGCATTATATATTGGAAAATGTATAAGTTATGAATAGCTACCTTTGTGTTGGTCAGTATGTAACATAGTTCCTTAGGATGTATCTTCTTCAATGATTATATTTAAAAACATTTGTGAATGCATGGTTTTATGTGACTGATATTGAGCAGAATGTAATATCTAAATTGAATTATGGTCACTTGTGTTTGGATATTCTGTCTTCATCTGACAGTATTTGGATAGAACAACATAAGTACTTTTCCAGGAAAATTGTTTTTTCCTTTTTTACCAAAATCATTAATGAAATTTGTATGATGAAAATTTTACATTGTTTATATTGACAAGTTTCAAATTTTTTTGAATTTTATTTATTCAAAATTAATTTGAAATAGGATGCTTATTTTAAATTAATTCAATTTGAAGAAAATTTTCTCTACTGAGACTATAGCAACTTTAATTATTGCTTTTCAATTTATTTATTCTTCTTAAGTTTCTGCTTTTAATCTTCTGGGGGCACATTGTGACATTTCTTATAATAATACATCATACTCACTTTTTCAATTTAACCAAGAGTTTTACATGTGTTCAAACTCTGCAGTAAAGTTGTATTTGACAGTTTATAGCTATTGCAAAACTACTACAGGATATTTTTCATAATGTAAATCAGAGCGTACATTGCAATTTTCCCTGTCTCTTTAACACTCTGGATCCAAATAGTAATTTAAAAAGATTAATATCTCCTTTCTTACATCACTCACAAAAATTAAAAATTCAGCATAAACTTCAGTGTAAGAAGTAAAACTATAAAACACTTAGAAGATTGCAATAAACTGTAACATTAGGTTAGGTAAAGCATTCAGAATTATGGCATCAAAAACAAACATTACAATGAATAATAGATAAATTGGGTTTCCTAGAAATAGAAAAATATGTCCTAAAGGACACTGTCAATAAACTGTAACAACCACCACAGAATGGGAGAAAATATTTTCAAATCATAGGTGTGCCAAGAATGAGTAAGTATGTAAATAAAATCATATATGAAAGCCAGGGATGTGGTTGAACGTACGTATACTCCCAGCTATGTGGGAGGCAGAGATAGGAGAATTGTGGTTCAAGCCAGTCCAGGCAAAAAGTAATGAGACCCTATCTCAACAAACATAACTATATTTCCAGCTACTTGGGAATCAGGAGTAAGAGGATCATATTCTAGGCTAGCCTGGGCAAAAGTGTGAGACCCCCCCCATGTTAAAATACACTAAAACAAAAAGAGAGTACTCAAGTGGTGGAAAACTTGCCTAGTGAGCTCAAGGCCCTGAGTTCAATAGTGGCAAAAAAAAAGAACCCCTATATTAATAACAAAAATACACCTGGGGGTGTGGCTTCAGTTGTAGAGCACCTGCCAAGCAAGTGCAATGCCCTGAGCATAAACCCCAGTACCACACACCAAAAATGTACAAATAACCCAGTTTTTTAAATGAGCAAAGGATCTGTATAAGCATTTCTCAAAAGAAAATATACAATTGAAAATTATCACAGATCCATTAGGAAAATGTAAATCAAAATTTCAGTGAGATACCACATTTTACCTAGTAATATGATGACAATCAGAAATGCTGAAAATAATTGCTTGCAAACATAAGGAAACATTGGAACCCCCATATAGTGCTAGGAAGAAATAATTCAGGCACTTTGAAAGCAGGCGGATAGTTCCTCACAAGCTTAGGCATAGAATTGGCAGATGACTTTGCAAATCTGCTTGTAGGTATCTAGCTAAGAGAATGAAAGCATATGTCCACACAAAAATTCATACATGAATGTTCATTGCAGCAATATTACTAACAGCCAAGACAATGAAAAAAACTCATGTGTCTGTCAACTTACGAAGTGATAACGAGTGGTATATCTATGCATGGGAATATTATTTAGCAATGAAAAATGGCAAGATGTAGCACAGCTGCTTTTCCTAAGTTGTTTATGTTCAGAGAAGTAGCAATGCAGGTTTCTGTTGTTACATTGTCATGCCCTCCCCAAGAACTGTTTCTCCACCTCCTTGTTTACCTTGTTTACCACTGGATATAAAAGACATGCTGAAGAAGGACAAAAAGGTTTTTTGATGGGGAATTTTGATTGGCTGGCTGCGACCTGCTTGTGAAGCTGCTGTGAGAATGCTGCTGCTGCTACTGTGGCTGAGTTATACTACAAATTAGAGGGAACATGGGACAGTGCAAGTGTGAGCACCAAGATTTTAAGAAAGCTAAAGAGAGAACATGGGACAGTGTAACTCTAAGGACTGAGACTTTAGAGAATAGAAAAAAAGAATTTAGAAGTGAGGCTTTAAAGAATAGAAAGAAGACTTTTGAAGCAAGGCTTTAAAGAATAAGAAAAAAGAAGCAAAGTAAGAGAAGAGTTATTAGGGAAAAGAAGCAACAAGGCTGTTGTGTGTCTGCATCCTAGTGCCCAGAACACACCACCCCAACATTCTGCATGTCTGTCTTCTATCGTTTGTCCTTTCTGCATCTCCAGTTGCCCCTAGGTCGGAGGAACAAGAGCTTGAGAAAGCTCGCTACACACATCATGCTAAGTTAAAGAATCAGTGTCAAGCTTTATGCGTGTTTCACCTACAGTGTGGGGAGGGGAGAAACTCCCTTGGGGCCTATGCGTCAAGGACTCTTGTGTTCCTCTTAGCCTAGTAAATTTGCTGAAAGCTTTGCTCAATATTTCAATCCCTTGCCACTCCTCCCTGCCACGAATCATCAGATGTCCATATGGTATTTTCCTCTTCTTCAATCTGTCCCTCTTTTATTTATTAGAGATCAGATTTTTCTACTTTTATTTAGCTTTTCTGAACCATGGGAGGATTTGCCTAAGTTGCTCTGACAGTTATTAATGTAGGCTTTCCCTCTAGTGTAATCTTTCCCAAAATATTTTTTAAAGAAATGATTGCATCATTTTAATCATGTCATTCCCCAGCTTCAATGACTTTTCTTGACCTTAGGTTACTTTAAGAGTCTCCAACTGTTTGGTTCCTTACTGCCAAACCAGGCATCACAAGATACTCCTCCTCTCATGCTGCCCTCAGATGACCTTTCTCAGGTTCTCCAATGTGACACTGCTTCTCTCACCTCATGACCTTCACCTAGAACATCTCCTCAACTTTCTCTCTAACCATTTGCCATAAACCAGGCCCCAAGGCCTCTCATTAATACCTGCCCAAGTGGAAATTAGGACATAAGCCAGAAATTGAATTTTCTGAATTTACAAAGCTCAGACTGGTCTCAGAAGCCACCAGATGCTCCATGACTCCTATGACCTAGAACACCTGTTCATCACTTCCCAGAATGGAAAGCATCTCCGCAGTCTGGGAGTTGGGCTGTTGGTATCCAATCAGAGCATCAGGAATATGCAATGAACACTTATCAGCTTTTGAGCATGGAGCATTCATCCCCTTCTTGGAGTGCTACAGATCTGATTTCCTTTCAAAGAACCATCACTCTCCCATTTAAATGTTATTAACAAACTGTTGCTCAAGTGCCATCACTATTCAAGGTATGGGGAATCACTCAGTCTCCACCTAAGAGATGCAAAGAGCAGATGGAAGAGAGGTAGTGAATGGAGTAGTGACTCAAACAACAGCCTTTGTAAATGACCTTATGGTGATCTGTTACTGCCACCTACTTCATCTCCTCCTAAAATTGTTTTTTGTTGCTGCAACTAAATTAATTTGCACAACAGGAATATTATTCAATTTTTGCTGACTACATCAAAGAGAATCACTTTTATGATGGTTTAACTTTAAAACTCCAGCTACACTTATTAACTTGCCTTTCTGGGAGCAATAAAATAATAAGCCTTCAAGTTTAGAACTTTGAGCAAACCAAATAGTAAATGCTAAAAATTATGAAATTGTTTGTATTATACTTCCTTTTGCTCTTATAATAACAATTGTTAATGCTTTTCTACTTATATGTCACATAAAACTATTTTTAAATGAACAGAATTTAAATTAAAATATTAAACTTGAACAGGTGTAGGTTGCTATGTGAAAATCCCAAAACATATTGTGAGAATGAAGTTTGGGAAACAGCTTGGGGGAAGGAATCTGGGCTGTGGTCATTTCAGTGTTGAGTGTAACTCATCCTTCATCACTTGCCACTGTTAGATTGCTCTTCTTTTCCAATTTCCTGTCCAAAAACTCCCAACTTTTTTATTCGCACTTGTTCTCTGGTTCTTAAATTGATTTCCTGATTATCTTCATTGGTGTTCTCAGATTGACTATCAAAGGCTCGTGTTATGTAGAAGCAGATTCTGCTGTGGAATGATTATAACAGCAGATTATAACACTCAAAAGTCATCAGAAAGCCAAGCGTCTATAAAAGTTTATTTGTGATGTCTAAAAATGTTTTTGTATAAAACCCTTGGTCCTTCCTATTGCTGCTTATACTCTCTCTTCAACAGAATTAGAGATAAGGGCAAAATAGTTTCTGCTGGGTAGTGAGGGGGTTGGGAGAGGAAAGGTGGAGGGGGGAAAGGGGGGAGAAATGACCCAAACATTGTATGCACATACAAATAAAATAAAAAAATTTTTTTAAATGTTTTTGTATTCCCATGGTCATACTAGATGGATCCCATCATCCGGAAAGAGCTCTGCTATGTCCCATCATTGTGAATCCTCAAGGTCACTTCAAGACCAACACTGGGCTTTGAATCCACGGAAGCTATTGAAATGGAAGTGACTGAAAGCTTTATCATTCCTGGTTATGAAAAGGTCTTGTGAAGGTGCCTGTGCTTTACACCTCTTGTACGTCATTTCTCTACATGGCTACCACCCACCATTTCTTTCTGTGTTTTCCTTGGCTCTTGTCTTCCTACAGTCTTTCTGTTTTTCATTTGTGGTGAAGAAATCAATAATTAGACTATGGATGTGAATCCAAATAATGCTGCCTTTTCTATTGAGAGGATTAAATCAACACTCTGTTTTCATTTATAGTCATCTTTAGTTGCCTTTCAGCAGTGAAATTACATCAGAAGATTCAATATTGATAATGCTACTAACCTTACTTTCAAAGTTGGGCTTTTCATGTAGGGTATTCTTGGCACTGAACCCATCCTGATGTGGATTCTCTTTAATCATGTTGGCTTCAGCTGACACAGGAAGGCAGAGAAACCCAGCAATCAGCCTGTGATAAGTTTGCCACGGGACCACATACTATTGCAAAAGCAACCATATGAACTTGCTGAGGAAAGAGAAATTCACAGCAGGCAGCGTGCAGTGGGCTGGCTCCCATGCACTCACAGGGTTCCAGGAAACTGAGACAAGAGTACCAAAATGAGGATGGTGCCAAAGAGAGACATGCACTTTTCCTAAGATGACCCTTTCCCCAGAGCAGGATGTACTGCACTGGCAACAATACAGGAAGGAAAGCAGCATGACAAGGTAACAATGGCACTGGGCCAAAAGTTAAGAAGGCTGAGTTTGGGACCAAGCTTTGCCATTGAATACTTGTGTGCTTTTAGTGAGGCATATAGCCACCCTGAACCTCAATTTCTTTTTCTAAATATAGGAATAATAATTATTTCCATTGAAAACTCAGAACAATTGTGAACACCAAATATAAAAAATTTTGCTTATCAGAATTGCATCATGGAATATAAAACTTTATATAAACATAAAATGGTCAGATGAATCATCATGTAAAAAAAGTATTAATAAAAGTAAACACCTTGCTCCTGAGTCAGATAGCTATTAGCATTCAATACTTGCCAGCATTGAATATTGTCACTATTGTTTAATTTTTTATTTCATTATGGTAAGAAAACTTAGCATGAGATCTACCCTTTCAACAAAATTTTAAGTGTACCCTACAGTACTAGGTTCCCTGGGCTCAGCACTATAGGGTAGGTTTTCAGAACTTACTCGTGGTGCCTCATGAACACTTCATGCCCACTAACTAGAAACTTTCCATTCCCCTCCTCCAGGGCCATGGACCACACAATCCTACTCTCTGATCCTGTGAATGTGACTATTTAGTGCTATTGAGAGGTGAATACAGTATTTGTCCTTCTGTGTGTGACTGGTTTATAGTGCTAAGCATAATGTCTTCAAGGTCCATGAATGTGGTCACATTGCAGGATTTTGTTATGTTTTTAGACTGAATTATATTCCATTGTATGTATATATAATATTAGTCCTTGTAGATTCATCCATCCATGGATATTTAGGTTGTTCCAATCTTGGCTTGAGTGCTGCTGCAGTGAACATTGACTGGTGTTCTAATACCCCTTGGATATCTTGATTTCAATTCTTTTGGCTAGATACCCAGAAGTAGGGTTGCTAGGTCATATGTAACACTTTATAATTTTTTAGGTACTTGCTTACTGTATTTCATAGCAGCTGAACTATTTTGCTCTCCCACCAAAGCTAGACAACTTCCCACATTCTCTCAGTATATTTTCTATTTAAGTGATGAGTGCTATCCTAACAGGTGTAAAGTGATATCTCATTTTGAAATTTTTTTTTTGGGTACTGTGGCTTCATACTTGCTAAGCAGGCACTCTACCACTTGAACCATATCTCCAGTCCATTTTGTTCTGGTTATTTTGGAGATAGGGTCTCTCTTTTTGCCCAGGTATGCCTGAACCATAATCTTCCAATTTTAAATGTCCTGCTGTGGCTAGGATGACAGGCAGATGCTACCACATCTAGCTCTTTTCCATTGAGATGATGTTGTATTAACTGTTTGCTTAGGCTGGCCTGGAATTATAATCCTCTCATATAGCTTGGGATGACAGGCTTGTTGCTATCACACCCAGCTATTGGTTGAAATGGGGATCTCACAAAGTCCCTGCCCAGGTTGGCCTCAAACCACAATTTGATCCACCTCAGCCTACCAAGTAGGTGTATCACGTAGATCATGTATAGCTTGATTTGCAGTTCTGATGATTAATGATGTTGATCATGTTTTCATACACCTGATAGTCATTTGTATGTCTTTCTGGAGACATGTCTATTCAAACTTTTGCCCATTTAACAAAATTGATTTATTAGGATATTTTGAATACTGTTTTTTATTTTAGCAGTTCTAATAGCTATATCATGATATGCCACATTGACTTTAATTGTGATTTCCCTAATGGCTAATCAAGCTAACCGCCTATTGATATGCTCACTGACATTCATATATTCTTTCTGGTAAAATATCTCTTTATATCTTCTGCCCATTTTCTAATTGGATTGTTTCTTGCTTTACTGTTGAGTTTTGACCATTCTATACATTAGATATGAGTCTCTGTTAAGATGTGGGTTTCAAGTATTTTCTCCCTGTCTTAGCTTGCTCTTCCATCCTTTTTAATGATCTTTAATAAAACAAAAGGTTTTGGGGGAGTCAGATGTGCCTGTAAATCCAGCTACAGGCAGAGATAAGGAGGGTCACAGTTTGAGGCCAGACCCAGGAAGAAAGCATGAGACCCTATCTGAAAAATAACTAAAGCAAAAAGGACTGGGGTATGGCTCAAGTGGTAGAGCACTTGCCTTGCAAGCACAAGGTCCTGAGTGCAAACTCCAGTAACACCTATACATAGAGGTTAGATATAGATATAAACATTTTTCTTTTATGTATCTTGCTTTGAGTCCTAATAAGAACTCTATGAAAACTGAGGGTTTTGTCCTATGTTATCTTCTGTCAGTTTTATAATTTTTCATTTAAATCCATTTTAATTTAATTTGGTTTGATGTTTACATTCTTTTTTGCCTTGTGGCAAGCGAGGGACAGCTATGGATTTCCAGTTGGTCAAATACTATCTGTTGATAAGATTGTCCTTTGCACCTTTCTCAAATATCAGTTGTCCACATTTGTATGGAGATGTTTCTTGATTGTCTGTTCTACTCTTTGCAAATACAATAGTCTTGTTCTCTTCAGTCATTTATTATGTCCTGAAATAAGGTAGAATTATACTCCTCCTTCCTTGTTTTCCAAATTGACTTGATTACTCAACATCATCTTTCTATGTAAAACTTTAATGTACCGTATCACTCGTTTCTTATCATTTTCCCTACATGTTTTATTTTTGGTTTGGTTTTTAGGGAGTTTTCTTCTTTCACTCTTTCTTTCTTTTGTATTATTTACATTTCTTTATTGCCTCCTCCCATTAGCTTGGAAGTACATGATATTTTACTCTTCTTTTAGCACTTTACTTAGAGCTTATAAAAATCTTAACTTCACTTTTGCCTCTACCCTCTTCCTAGACAATCTTAAAATAACTTATTTTATTCTCCTAACATATATGATGGTCTATTTTTATTTTATGCAGACAATATGTATTGTTGTTGCTGTTCCTTTTGTTTGTTCATTTTTTTATTATTGTACTGGGGATACTTTGTGACATTTACAAAACTTATCACAATATATCATAGTTGAATTCTCCCCATCCATCATTCTCTTTTATTCTCTCTTCACCCATTTCTGGAATAGCTTTAACAGGTCTCATTTTTCCATTTACATGACCCTCTTAGCTTCCACATGGTCTCATTTATTTTTTACTTAAACAATGCTCTTTGCTGGGTGTGGTGGCACTTTGTTGAGTGTGTGGTAATCCCAGCACTCAGGAAGCTGAGACAGGATGATCTAGAATATGAGGACAGCCTGAACTACAGAGTGAGACCTTGTCTCAAAAAAAAAAAAAATGTTCTTTCAACATTTCTTTCATTATTGGCCTGCTGGGTAAAGGAAAAAATTGTTTTGAATATTTTCGCCTGACCTATAATCTACTTTATCAATTCTTTCTTTAGCTATATCTGAACTGCTACTAAACCTATCCATTGAGTTATTAACTTTGGTTAGGGTATTTTTTTAATTCAGAACTTTAACTTTAGAACTTTATAATTGCAGTATAAAGTTTTTATTTTTTGCTTTCATACTGTCTCTTTTCTCCTTGAATAACACAAAGTACAGTTATTCTAAAGGTCTATGCCTGACAACAACAATATCTGTAACCTTCCCAATATTTCTACTCTAGTGTTTCCATTCATTTCATCCATGCAACCTTGCCTAATTGTGTGTAAGGATTTTTCCCTTATGTGCCAGATGGGTTTTGTAATATTTTTTATAGAAATGAAGTGAGGACTAGGATGGTATTATCACTCATTAGGAAGTAATTGTGTTCATTTCTACTAAACATCTATGGGTATCTGCAATCTGGGATCTCCTCAATTTAACTATGGAGATTAAGAAGATTCTAAAAGGAGCTTCCATTTCTTTGAGAATATTTTTACTTTTCATTTACACTTTCCCCTTGCTCTTTAGGAATCCCAAACCCTAGGAAAACAAGGCCCACCAGTATTTTCCCTTTTTCAAAACTTGAAGTGTAGTTTTTGTATTCTTAGCCCTCTAAACCTGTCAGATGGGCTGTTCAGCCTCTTACCTGTTCAGCTGAGCTAGAAAAATTGGCCTTAATCACTGATCTCTATTCATCATCTTGCTGTCCTCTATTTTCAATTCCCTTACTTCATGGGCTCATTGTCTACTTCACTCCTTGAACTCTTAAGGTGCTGACTGTTCTCTCCCTTCATCAACTACAAAGCCTTTGCCATACAGTGCCCCTGAAGCAAAAGAAGCAAAACTCCCATGGGAATAAGATACTCAAAGTGCTTCCTCCACTCTCCCCTGCCCTTCCTTCATGTGACCAAAGATATCAGAGTCAGAGTCACTACTGCACATTTTTGCAAGTATGGCACTCACAGTGAAACTAGTTCAGACTTTCTGTCTTTGTGCTGCTAATTGATGTTAAGAAAATTTTGCCTTCTCTTGTCTCACATTTCTATGGAGGACTTTCTTCTACCATCTGGCCTCTCTGGAGGACTTTCTACTACCATCTGGCCTCTCTCCTCATTCCTTTCCCATACTTCCTTATGGAAGGATGAGTTCAGTGTGATGTGAGCTTGAAGGAAGGTTCTGTGGGCTGTGACACCTTACAGAGATGGTTGTCTATACAGAGAAGCATTGCATTCTGCTCTCAACTAGGTGAGATGTTCCCTGCAAGAGGAATGAGTGTAAGATTTAATCCACTATAGATAGTAGAGAAGATATTATATGCCTACTTGACCACAAATTAAACTGTATTCCTTGATCCAGTTTGTATCACTAATGGTAGTAATATTTTTCTCTCCCTTTGTTTCACTTTTATCTCATATTTCAACAGGTTCCAAACTCAGAATGGGGGAAAGAGGATGTGATTTGATTTCCTAAAAGCCCCAAGCAGTGATTGACCAAAAACTTCCTCCTGACTGTAAGTTGTTCTATGGAGGAAGCTTTCATCCTTATCTTTATGTGTGTCATCACCCCAAGTCACACTTGCATCTTCAAGCAATAGTAGTGATACATTCATCCATATGGTTTTTCCTCCCTATTGCCACATGTTATTCATGGCCTGAGATTAATGACGAGGTCATAGTGAACTGAAAACAAAGGATGTGCAGGAATTTTCTCATGGACACAGAGACTGACTATCATGGAATGGAGCAAAAGCAGCTGAGTAACCTGTGCCTTCTGCCCACAGCTATCATATCCAAATTTACTTTCTCTAACCAAATTATGAATTGAGGTTACATTTTTGAGGAATGTCTTGTTATGCAGGCCTGGATGGCCTTGAACTCACCATTTAGTACAAGTTGGCTTGGAACCTGGCAATTCTCCTGCCTCAGTCTGCTGAGTTCTGAGATTATAGTATATGCCACTGTATCCAGCAGTAGTCAGTAGTTTACATTTTTATACTTGTGACTTTTTAGAATAATTTATACAGGGCTGGGGATGCAGCTCAGTAGTAGAGTGCTTACCTAGCATGAGCAAAGCCTTCAGTTCAATCCCAGCACCAAAAAAAACAAAAAAAAGAGAGAGAGAAAATTCATGTAAAAAACAATAATATACTTCAGATCCACCAGTTGAGACCTGATGTCATCTAAAGCAAGACAAAAATTTCCTAAATCCACCTAGAAGAAAAGAGCCTCAACAGTATTAATAATAGTGTGAACTTGGTCCCCAAATCCCAAACTGTGTTTATGTAGATATAGTCATAGATAAGTCTCCTTTATCTTAAATATTTCCATGACCTTTAATTTTCCTTTTTTCAGAGAATGTCTGCTCATTGCCACAGCAGTGCTCCAACAGAATGTTTTGGCAACAGTCCCGACTATGGTCAGCAACTCCTTAAGCAGCTGGGATTTCTTAAAACAAGTGAGTAGCATTTGCCTTGCAGTGCTCCAGCAACAAAACAAGCAAAGCTTCCATGGGAATCAGATATTTACAGAGCATTCTCTCTCTTGCCCCTGCTCTTCCTTCATGTAACCAAGGTCAGAGCCACTCATGCACATTTTGGCAATTACAGTGCTCACAGTGGAGCTTATATACAGATACAATCCTAAACACTAGGCCCTGCCACACATCACAGGGAACTTCTTGATTGCACTGATTGTTGGATGAATAACCTCAATGTGTCAAGTTGAAGGACTTGTGACAGATCAAAACTGTATCCCCTGTAGCAGACACTTGTCACCCAGTGAGCGTGTGTGTGTGTGCGTGCGTGTGTGCGTGCGTGCTTGGTGAGGAGTAGAAGGTTCAGCTAAAGAAATTCCCAAAGCCAACAAGATTGTGGAGTGAATAAACATAAACATAAGCACGTAGCTTTTTCTTAACTATAGCCGACAAAGTAAAGCAAAATCCAGCAACAATATCAATATACACATACACACAAGTCCCCAAATATTCAAATTTTCATGGTTCTGCAGTGATTGATGGTACTTACCTAGAGACAAAGGGAATCCAAGGTAAAAATCACAAGCAGCAACTTAAAATGCAGCAGTCTTGTCTGGCTAATCCAACTTGAACAAAGCCACTGCAAGGAGTCAGCCTCCAACTTAAAAAAATGGGACCATGCAAATATACCCTTGACTAAAATTCAGCCTTACACTCCAAGTTGTTGCCATAATCTAATAATCTTCAAGCAAAATAACTGAACAAGTTTTATTGGGCCACCCAATAAAATACCATATGAGAACCTAGAGGTGGAAACATCTGTGAGAAATATTCAAGTGCTACAGAAGACCCTTACAGAAGCCTTAAAGATAGGCTGTGAGCTTTCTATTTTAAAAAAATAACAATCTTTTATTAATAATATTTTAGGTGATCCTAAAACACTGTCTTGGTGTTGACTCATTTCTGCAAACATCTGCCTTCATTTTGAGGAACTGGTAATAGTCCTACTACCAGTGCAAGCCAATGAGTGGCACACACTTCCACCTTTTGATGAGAAAGTTTTAAAACCCACATTAGGCAAAAGAGTGTTTCTCAGAAGAAAAACAGGCAATTAGCTTTGACAAAGGGCTATTTGAATCACCCCAGAGCAATACAGATGCTGGAGAGAGAGAAGATTGAGAATTGTTTTTTTTTTTTTTTTTATTATTCATATGTGCATACAAGGTTGAGAATTGTTCTAAACCCGATCCACTTGGTTACTTCCTCTGCTTGCAACACTGCTGCAAAAAGAGGAAATGGGGACACCCAGGCTGAATAACTGTCTTCAGTCAAAGCTGTTAGGAAATCCTCTCAATAACCTATGATATCACCTATGATGACACAGATGTCATCTTCCTTATAGAACTTTGCTCCAAAAGCAA
Source organism: Castor canadensis (assembly GCF_047511655.1). Taxonomy (NCBI): domain Eukaryota; kingdom Metazoa; phylum Chordata; class Mammalia; order Rodentia; family Castoridae; genus Castor; species Castor canadensis. The sequence continues at coordinate 114,394,302 of NC_133392.1, forward strand.
GATTTACAGAGTTTTTTCATGCAGACTATTGATACTAAAATACAAGCCAATGACTTAGGCAAAAAAAAAAAAAAAAAAATGCAACATCTCAGGCAAAGTCCTTCCAGGAATTAAAATTTTGGCATTAACTCTACCCACTAATCAAATAAACAGTAAGACATGGTAAGCTTTAGCTCAGATGGAGACTCAAAGTTTGGACCAAAACTTAGGAGCTCCATGTTTCAATTTATCTCTGTCAGAGTTCTCCCTGAGTTTGTTTCATTCTTCTCAGTCTTAGAATCCTGACCTATTTAAAAAAGGGCACTGGGGTTGATAATACTTGCGAAGTTTCCAGATATCTATGTCTGATTCCCCATGAACACATGAAATTAATGTATTTACTCTGCTTGTTTTAAAATACAGAAATGTATCTTTATTTTTAAACAAATGGAAATATCTCTATAACAATGTATACATAATAATAATTCACAACTGAGGCAGTGCCTCTCAAACAAAGGAAAGCTTAGAAAACTTAGCCACCAGAGAGCTCGTGGATTTGCCCAGTTTCTGTTGACTCTGCTGCTTGTGTGCCTGGAGTGGCACAGAATCAGCCAATGACAGAGCAGTGAATGCTTGAATAAGGGCTGACATCTTGACCCTCTCCTCCTGCTTTGAGCCTCCATTGATGGGCTGGGATTTGGGTCCTATGTAGGGTGGGGGAACGGGATGGGTGTTGGAGGAAGAGTTGGTGGTGTCTCCGACTCTCAGTGTTCCCAGGCTGGTAGCAGTAGTGAGTGGGTGGTTAAGGCCACTGATGCCAGGGGTGCTGGGGTTAGTACTGGCTAGGGGGCTGACCAAAAGAGGTGGGTGGTGCAGATATGGACAAGGTAGAGGGCTGCGGGATCTGGAAGGAGCTTGGGGCCACTGGGTTGTGGTCACCAGAGGGAGGAGAAGCCCCCAAGGGGAAGCCTTGAGAGGTCAAGGTGGTGGTGGTGGTGGTGGTGGTGGTGGTGGTAATGGTGGTGGTAATTGTGGTGGTGGTGGTGGTAGTTGTGGTGGTGGTGGTGGTAGTTGTAGTTGTTGAGCTGGTGCTGGCCACTCTGTTTACCCCCAAACCACTCATAGGCTGTGAGGAAGATAGATTGGCTGGACCAGTGGTGGTGAGTGTGGCTGGACTAGTGATCATGGGGTTACCAGTAACTAAAGCAGTTGTCTGCATTAAACGGTGGGCTGGCATGTATAGGAAATTAGGGGGTCTAATGAGCCCACTTTGGGGCTTGATGGGCAGGGTGGTGGTTTTGGTCACGGAAGGGGTTTTGTGGTGAGCAGAGGCTGGAACAGTGGTGGTGAGAGTGGCTGGACTAGTGATCATGGGGGTACCAGTAACTAAAGCAGTTGTCTGCATTAAACAGTGGGCTGGCATGTATAGGAAATTAGGGGGTCTAATGAGCCCACTTTGGGGCTTGATGGGCAGGGTGTTGGTTTTGGTCACGGAGGGGGTTTTGTGGTGAGCAGAGGCTGGAACAGTGGTGGTGAGTGTGGCTGGACTAGTGATCATGGGGTTACCATTAACTAAAGCAGTTGTCTGCATTAAACGGTGGGCTGGCATGTATAGGAAATTAGGGGGTCTAATGAGCCCACTTTGGGGCTTGATGGGCAGGGTGGTGGTTTTGGTCACGGAAGGGGTTTTGTGGTGAGCAGAGGCTGGAACAGTGGTGGTGAGAGTGGCTGGACTAGTGATCATGGGGGTACCAGTAACTAAAACAGTTGTCTGCATTAAACGGTGGGCTGGCATGTATAGGAAATTAGGGGGTCTAATGAGCCCACTTTGGGGCTTGATGGGCAGGGTGGTGGTTTTGGTCACGGAGGGGGTTTTGTGGTGAGCAGAGGCTGGAACAGTGGTGGTGAGTGTGGCTGGACTAGTGATCATGGGGTTACCAGTAACTAAAGCAGTTGTCTGCATTAAACGGTGGGCTGGCATGTATAGGAAATTAGGGGGTCTAATGAGCCCACTTTGGGGCTTGATGGGCAGGGTGGTGGTTTTGGTCACGGAATGGGTTTTGTGGTGAGCAGAGGCTGGAACAGTGGTGGTGAGAGTGGCTGGACTAGTGATCATGGGGGTACCAGTAACTAAAGCAGTTGTCTGCATTAAACGGTGGGCTGGCATGTATAGGAAATTAGGGGGTCTAATGAGCCCACTTTGGGGCTTGATGGGCAGGGTGGTGGTTTTGGTCACGGAGGGGTTTTTGTGGTGAGCAGAGGCTGGAACAGTGGTGGTGAGTGTGGCTGGACTAGTGATCATGGGGTTACCAGTAACTAAAGCAGTTGTCTGCGTTAAACGGTGGGCTGGCATGTGTAGGAAATTAGGGGGTCTAATGAGCCCACTTTGGGGCTTGATGGACAGCGTGGTGGTTTTGGTCACGGAGGGGATTTTGTGGTGAGAAGAGGCTGGACCAGTGGTGGTGAGTGTGGCTGGACTAGTGATCATGGGGGTACCAGTAACTAAAGCAGTTGTCTGCATTAAACGGTGGGCTGGCATGTGTAGGAAAGTAGGGGGTCTAATGAGCCCACTTTGGGGCTTGATGGGCAGGGTGGTGGTTTTGGTCACAGAGGAGGTTTTGTGGTGAGCAGAGGCTGGAACAGTGGTGGTGAATGTGGCTGGACTAGCGATCATGGGGGTACCGGTAACTAAAGCAGTTGTCTGCATTAAATGGTGGGCTGGGATGTATAGGAAATTAGGGGGTCTAATGAGCCCACTTTGGGGCTTGATGGGCAGGGTGTTGGTTTTGGTCATGGAGGGGATTTTGTGTTGAGAAGAGGCTGGGAATGGGCCCACCTGTGTGGAAAGAAAGGGGTTTTTTCCCTGGCTTTTAGTTGAGGTCACCCAGAGGCTGTTTGTCATGGAAGTGGCAGAGGTCCGGCCAGGACCAGTAGGGGAGGAATGGTTGGTAGGCATGATGCCAAGGGCCTTTGGGTTTTGAGTGGGGGCAGGCCAGAGGAGACCTTGTAGTTTGGATGATACTGCAACTTGAGGGCATGGAGGGGATGACGTATCCATGGGTACAACTGGGGATAAAGTAGGTGCCCTCCCCACAGAAGTTGCTGAAAATATAGGGGGGCCTTGTAATTTGACTGAAACTGAAGCTTGAAGGGGTGGAGGGGATGATGTATCCATAGGTACAACTGGGGAGGAAGTAGGTGCCCTCCCCACAGAAGCTGCTGAAGATGTTCCTGCAAAGGTCACTGAATGTGACGGACTAAGAACAGCTGGAAGACCAGTTGCCTTTGGAGGTGCGGGAGCTACAGTAGTAACCACACCAACCGCCACTGGAAAGGATGGTGGGGCCTGTAGATTCTGCACCTTTTTCAAGTGTCCAACCAGTGGGATAGTGCTTAGGCCTGAGGTGGGGATGGAGGCTGGCAAGGAAACTGGCCTTTCTGCGGTCAGGGTCAATCTGTGGCCGGGTCGCTTGGCAGGTGCAGGAGTTCCAGTGCTAACTCCATCGGCAGGTCCTTGTAAGGATGGTGTGCAGTCAGGGTTCAGCATGGTCTTTGGGCTGGCCAGCACTGGAGTAGCACCTGGGCCTGGTGCAGGGGTTGTAGTGCTAACTACATCAGCCGGTCCTGGTAAGGATGGTGTGCAGTCAGGGATCTCCACGGTCTTCGGACTGGCCAGAAGTGGGCTAGCACCTGGGTCTGGGGCAGGAGTGGGGAGGGAGGCTGGCAAGGAAGCTGGGCCTGCTGCAGGCAGGGTCGATGTGTGGCTGGGTGGCTTGGCAGGTGCAGGGGTTGCAGTATTAACTACATCAGCCGGTCCTGGTAAGGATGGTGTGCAGTGAGGTATCTCCACGGTCTTCGGACTGGCCAGAAGTGGGCTAGCACTTGGGTCTGGGGCAGGGGTGGGGAGGGAGGCTGGCAAGGAAGCTGGCCCTGCTGCAGGCATTGTGAAAGTGAGGCAAGGCTCCTTAGTGACACAGTTAGAGGCCACAACAGTCTTGTCCTCCAGAGCCTTGCTAAACCACTCAAATCTGGCCTTCTTCTCTCTATGGACTTCAGGAGTGATAGGATAGGCAAGCAGGGGAGGTAAAGGGCAGGTCAGTGGGTCCCCACGCCGCTTGCGTTTCCTGCTCCCAGAGCTGCCAGGTGTGGGTAGTGACATGGAAGACTTGTGTTCCTTCCTTGTGGTGTCATCTGTAGCCCTTTCTCCATGGGACTCTGGCTGCTGGCAGTGAGAGGAAGCTGGTCCAGAGAAGAGGGGTGAGGTGTGTCCCCTTCTCTTCCACAGCTGGGAGATGCCTCCAGTGGAGCTGTAGGAACTTGTGATTGCATTGCGCTTGGGCACTGGGATGCCACACGTGACCTTGCTTGGCGGGGAGCACCTAGAACACGTGCGTGCCCGCTTACTTAAGGGGTCATCAGAGGTCTCAGATGCGAGACTTCTCTTCAGGGGTACAGGTTTCTGTACAAGACTAGCAGAAGACCCATCAGCCGGGAGGGGTTCAGATGTTGATGGGCTGCTCCCACTACTCTCATGGCCCTTTCTCTTGCTTTTCTGGCCATCTCTAAGTATTTGGGACTCTTCCTCCACCCTACTTTGCATTGTCTCTTTGAGAGTAGTGTCCTCTGCACCTGGTTGCTGGGCATTTCTTGCTGGGCAGGCCAGCGTGGAGTTGGTCATCTGCCCTGCTCCTCCTTTCTGCACTATCCCTTTATTCGAGCCTTTCAGGGGACTCGCTGTGGTCTCCTTTACGCTTGGCTCCTGGGCATTTGTTTGCCTGGAGGCCAGTGTCCAGCCGACCATCTGACATGGCACTCGAGGTGGCCTTTGGTTGTTACTGCTGGGGCAAATCTGCTTGGTTGCTGGGTTGCAGACCATCCTGCAGTTTCCCGCAGAGAACATGGCTCTGTGGGGGTGACTGATCCCGCAAGGGGTGAGCATACCCTGCTTGAGCCGGTACCGTCTTCCAGGTGCTTCCAGGAACCCTGGCATGAAATCCCCAGAATGACAGTAGCAAGGTCTCCTGTGGGCTAGAAGAGGGGCAGGGAGTGAGGGATGGTTGGGCTGGAGGAGCTGGACCAGGGAGGGGTGTGAGGGGCCAGCGGGTGGTGGCCGGGTCCGTCCTGGGTGGGGAGCATCAGGGCCCTGGCTTACCCTTGTATCTGTACATATCAGCAGTTCAGCAAGGTAGTTCTCCTGAAGCAGTGTCGCGGACAGTCGCTCTACCAGTTCTGGTTTTCAGGGAACTTGTCCTAGGAGACTAGTAACATTCCATGACATAACAATTGCGGGTTCCAAATCCACGCGCACGCCCAGACTTTGACAACATAATCCTTCTCTTACATTTGGCCTTTGTCCAACATAATTCATTCAAACCAATTGTGCAACTAAAACCTGTAAGTAATACCTTTCAGGAACTGAAGGTAAACCTTTGTTCTCAGATCCTTTTCTCTTGAAAGCCAAACAAAACCAAGAAAGGGGTGTGGGATGAGGGAACAAGGTAGAAAAAGAGAGCTGTAGTATCCCTTTGCTCACAGAAAGAGTCCAAAACTTGGAAATAAAGCAAAGGGGAAGGTAACATGCTCTTTCAGCAGCATAATTAGGCATTATTAAAAAAAAAAAAGGGGGCCTAGTCAATGATTGAGTCATTCTCTGGATGGAAGAGTGTTGTTCAATAAATAGTGCTTTCTATAATGATGGAAATATTCGTATCTCTACTGTGCAATAAAGAAGCCAAACCAAAAGCATCTAGTGAGCACTTAACAAATGGCTGACAGGGAAACTGAATCTTTAATTCCATCCCATTTTAGTTGATTTAAATTTAAATTCAAATAACACAAGTATCTTGTGGCTACTATGGATAATATACCTCCAGAAGAATGTACCTATGATTAATTTATGCATTTTGATCAGATTTGTGCACTGAAATTGCATGTTAATTTGTAAGCAATTGCCTGGTAGAAAGAATCTGAAAAGTTACATTTTTTATTTAACAATTATATTTAAACTGAAAAGATTAGCAAATAAAATTTAAACCAGAAATTATTCTTACTACAGTACTTGTCACCAAATGATTTTTTCTTCCTCTTTTCCAAATTCCTTATTTGTTTCATCAAAATAATGTATATCAAGTAAAAAACACCAGTTCCACAAAGGAAACACTGATTTCAAGTATATTTTATAATTTACTCATGTTGACAAGAGCATCATACTATCAAAGTTTCTGATTAGTAGGTAAAACAAACCTGCACAATATTATGATGTGCTATATGGCACAGTGTGGGAATGTCAAGAATTTCCCACTCAGGTTTGTAAAATCTAACAAAAGAAGCAGACAGGTGAATCTAGACAAAAAATTAAATAAACCTAACTTTGAAAACAGTGATGTAAACGTTTTCTACAGGATCAAGCGCAATTTGGATGGGAGTATATATGTGTCTACTACATATACAAAACATATTTTAACAAATGTATAGAAAAAATGAATACAAGTTCCCATTTTTGTCAAGTCTTTACAACTTGACAAAAATACAGCTGAGCTAACAATAAATACAAATTTATAGAACAACAGAGTGGTAAGAGATTTTCCTGTTTCCTTCCGTTTTTGTTTTCTTGTTTAGGCATTTGGGAATGTCTTTTATGGTGATGTACTGATTACAAATCCAAAGGAGTTATTTACTTCACTGTATAAATTCATTAAATATTATTGTAAAAATTAAGAAATAACTTAATGCTAATGTCTACCTACACCATTGCGAGTGAGTAAATTATTAAGAAAAGGATTCTGAAAATTCTCAGGAAATGTGTTTTTCAGACTATCAACTTTAGTAATATTATCTGTTTTAGACTTTCAATGGATTGTTTGGATTGTGTCCTCTCACTTAAAATTCCAGATGCCAGCCAAAAAATTGTATTTTATTAGTTTTTTTCACAGACCTCTTTCCCCCAAACACCAAGTCATGTCACAGAAAAAAACCCGCTTTTTAATGTTTCCACATAAATGAGCTAAATAGAAGTGGGGGAGCTTTTAAGAACTCTAGAGCTTAATAGAACACGTGTTTGCTTATAGAACAGCAGTTAAGAAAGGTACGTTTGGAAATAGAGTTGTAATATCCTCATACAGGATGCACTTTGGCAAGGAATAACATAAAAAGTTACTGCAGCCAAGATTCTTGTGCAAAATTTACTTCTCCACAAGATTTATTAATAAAAAATTCTGCATTCTAAACAGCTAACATATCAAACAAAAATAACCCACCTTTTTTTGGGTGGGGGCAGGGAAAGGTCAGAACGATCAATTAAAAAGAAAAAATCTCAGCTCAGGCTTCTTTTGGAGCCATCAGGAAATTGCCAGAATCTGTTTAACACATTAAATATATTCATAAGAAAAAATATTTTTTTTCTTTGTTTTTCCTATGTTTCAATGCAGCTGTAAAGAAGGTGATCCATAAAGCTGTGCAGGCAAAGCCTAAACTGACCTCAGATGTTGGAGATGTCAGGAGTGCAATGTCTGCCAAAGAGCACCGCAGGAAATGAGTGAAGCCAGCCCACATCAGAGGCCATATGGGCTGTGAACAGCAAGGCAATGGGACAGGACTGCTCAAGACTATCAGAACTCACATTATTACACAGCGTGTCTAAGATGCTAGGCATGGAGCTATAGGATTGAATGTTTTCCTTTCTGGGTTTTCAGCTGATCCATCATTGCTACACTCCTATTCCTCCCTTTTAGAGTGGGAAAGTTTAGTATGTGCTATTATATTTTGGAAGCATATAATTTTCCATTTTGATTTTACAGAGGTTGATAGCTAAGAGTTTGCCTTTAGTCTCAGAAGAGACTTTGGACTTAGATTCTTGAATAATGTTTGAATTTTTGGGACTCTGAGAAATCCTGGAGGTAGACTGAATACATTTTGCAATATAAGATAGCCATAAGATTTTGGAATTCAGGAGCAGAATATTATGATTTGAATGTAGAATATCCTCCAAAGGCTTGTTTGTTAAAGCCCAGGTCCCCAGCTAGTGGTGCTATTTTGGGAAGTGAACAGAAACTTCAGGAGGTGGAGCCCAGCTAGAAGAAGTAGGTTACTGAGGGTGGATCCTTGAGGTTTCTTGTCCCTAACCCCTTTCTTCCTCCCTATCTCTGCTTCCTCTCTGCCATATAGTGAACAGCCTCCTCTGTCACACAGATACCACTGCAATGATCCAAGGATCAACAGTAAAGGACATTAGACTGAAATCTCTAATTTGGAACCAAAATAGAATTAAACTAGAAATCAATAGCAGAACAATACTGAAAGGTTCCTCAAATATTTAAACAACCACTCATAAATAATACATAACTTTAAAAAAAGAAAGCACAAGGAAAATTAGAAGATATGTTTAAAACACTGCATCAAAATATGTGGTATGAAGCTGAAGTTGTACTTAGAGGAAAACGTAAAACACTGAATGGTTTTATTAGGAAAAAAGAAATCTCTCAAAGTTATTGTGTAATTTTTTACCTTAAAATACAAAAGCAAAGGTCAAGTTAAGTTAAAATTAAGTAGAAGCAGGAAATTATAAAGTTGAACAAAACAAATGAAAATGAAAACAGAAGATAAAAAGACAAATAAAACTCTGTTTCTATGATCGTTCAACAAACCTGATAAAACATTAATTGGTTAGACATGAAAGAGAGTATAAATAATGGCCAATATCGGAAATGAAAGAATATCTCTACAGGGCTTAGAGATGCTTAAAACAAGAGTGTATATTATGAACATTTTGGTAATAAATCAGACAATTTAGATGTAATGGAAAAATATAAGATACAGCTAACAAAGATCCTTCAAGGAGCAATAGATATCTTGAATAGCCATCTATTAAGGAAACTATAGTTGTAGTTAATAACCTCCACACAAAGGAAACTCCAGGCCTTCATGGCTTCACTCATGAATACAGTAAGCCATTTAAGAAAGAAATAGTATCAATTGATCAATTGCTCCGAAACTCTTCTAGAAAAATCAAAGAGATAAGACACTTCCCAATTCATGTTACAAAACAACATTATCAAGATGCATAAAACAGACATTATAAGAAAGTGAAACTAAAGACAAACAACCCTCATAAGCATTATCTTTAATAGAATTTTACTAAGTGTATTCTAGTAATATATAAAGAAGACATTATGACATAAATATGTAGAACTAATCACAGGGATGCAAATTGTGTTAACACTAAAATAACAATTGAATTTACCTTATTAATGGAGTAAAATGAAAATTGTTATGATCATCTCAGACTATACATTTAAAATATTTGTTAGAACTGGGTATGGAGCTCAGTGGTAGATCATTTGCCTTGCATGTGGAAGAACCTGGGTTTGAGCTCCAGCACCACAAAAAGAAGTATCTGTTAAGATGAAAAACCCATTTATTATGAAAACTCTCAGCAAACTAATAATAGAAGGGATTTTCTTCAATCTGATTAGGTATAACTATGAAAAATCTATTGCCAACATTACACTTTGTGGCAAAAGACTGAAACCTTTCTCCTTAAGTTTAGGAACAAGATAAGGATATGACTTATATCACTTCAACATCATATTGGAGTACAACTAATGCAAGAAGACCAGATAAGAGACTGAATAGAAATAAGTAAATCTCTCTACTTCCTACTAACAGTAGGAAGAGCCTAAGTAATCTACAAAAATGTCACCCAAATTGCTATGTATTTAACAAGCCTTCATGATTCAAATCAATATATTAAAACAATTGTATTTATATATAATAGCTGTTATAGTTTGCATTGTGTCTCCCCCAAAATTATATGTTGAAGCCCTAACCTTCTATGCAAATGCATTTGGAGATATGGAAGTTAGGGGGCAATACATTTTAAATGAGCTCATAAGGTTGGGCCCCAATCCAATAGGACTGGTGTACTTAGGAGAAAGATATACTGAAGAGATATCCCTTTCTTTCCCTGCCCCAACAAGTGCACAGAAGAAAGGCCATGTTAGGACACCATAAGAGGTGGATAACTTTAAAGGAAGAAGAAAAGACCTCACAAGATACTAACCCTGTACCCTTATCTTGGACTATCACCCTCCAGAACTGTGAGAAAATAAATTTCTATTTAAGCCACCCAATATTTGTTACGTTTTATGATAGTCTGAGCCAACTAATACACTAGCCATGAATAATGGAAACTGAAATAAAAATGAAATCATAAGAGTATCAACAATATAAAATACCTATAAATAAAAGTAACAGAACAACATGTACATCTATCTATCTATCTATCTATATGTGTGTGTGCGTATACATTTCATGTACATACACAAAGTCAATATGGAAATTGTGTATATTTATTGTCCCAATGACTATAGTATTAAAAGTGATTTCTACTCATATATCAGAGAGACATGAGCAGGTGCCTTCTGGTAGTAGACAGTCATCATAAAACACCCAGAGAACTAAGGAAGCCTGTGGATAAAGCTTAGCAGCTAAAGGACATTTGCAGACACTAAGTGCTTTGGTCATAGTATGAATTTAATTATACTAACTTCTAAGTGCTTTGGGAATGTATGTAGGAAGCCTTCCTATTTTTTTTATATTTCCTATAGCTGCTTGTAACATTCCAGGCAGCAATTAATGATGGAAAAAAGGCATCAGAAGTCATGCCAGAGAAACTGTTTACCAGAGCCCATTTATGAATCTGAACTAACAAATTTCAATTTGAGAGACAATTCTGATAGTTGATAGTGACTTTCTGGAACAAAAGTTAAAAAAGAGCATCTTGAGACTTTATCTCAGTAGGAGAAGGGACTACAGTCAGTGAGCTATGTCTGCTGTGGGATTGTTAATATGTACACCTGGATTTAGCACTCCTTGTGTGAAACACCACTGGAACCAAGAGTAAGAAGTAGGCACTAAATAATGCTGTGATGACCATTGATCTTTGGTGATCATTGAGTTCAGATAAATAATTGCTTTCCAGATTTTTCTTGTCCTTTCCATAATTGCAAAACTCAAAAATTACTATTGGCCTATCAAGTATAACTATTTGGTTAGTTATTTTACAAAGTTAACATAAGTGAAAAATTCTTTTGCTTAATACACACATACTGTATTTATAAAGATACCTATTTTGCAAGATGGAGAACTAAGTTTCACAGATGTGTTGAAGATGAACACAGACCTACATTTCAATTGTCATTCCCAAGTCTTGTGTGTATTTCAATACCATGCTCAAAATCTGAGTCCTGTACTAGAGCAAGGTGATTTGTCCAAAAGTGAAAAAAAAAAAAAAAAGTTGCCAAAGAAGGACTCCATTTAACCAATCTTGGTTAGATTTAGGATCATTTCTATCTTTTATGATTAGGGATTCTTTTTGCAGATTTCCTTTACCTTACATATTTCATGCTATTTTTTATTATCCATCATTTTCATGTCTCTATTTGATCATAGGCAACTTGAAAACAGTTCTTTAATCTCTGTATTCATAGAGGCCAATATGGCACCAGGCATATTATCTACATCCCTAAAAATATTTTTTAAAGAAATGACTACATGCATAAAATTATCTTTTGCTTTTTACAATGTCAAAAAAGTAAGGCGACAATTTAAAGAAAGTGTAATGATCTATCTCCATTGATTTGAATATAATCAATCTTTCTTATTCACAGCCAACAGACCTGGCACTGAAATAGGCTCTTTAACGTATATTATTGTTCATTAGTCACTCACAATAAGTTTGCAGAATAGATACTAATTTGATGTTTTGAATAGTTGAAGAAGTTGATACTGAGAGAGAACTAACATCAGACAGTCAGATTCACATCTTCACCTTCAGAGCCCAATGCTTTCCAGCACAATATTAGTTAAATTTAGAAAATATATAGATATTTTAAGACCTGCCTGTAATATTTCCTAGGGTAATGATGACCAGGATTCTCCATAATTCCTCAGAGATTAATCTTAAAAGTCTGAGCTCTAAGCACATATTTGTAAAAACTTTAACTTCCATTTTTAAATAAAAAGCTGCTTGATATCTAAGAATTTAAAGTAAAATTCATTTAACAATGTCCTGGCATATGATGTCTTTCCCTGCTAAGTCCTGAATAGGTCCAACAGGTTGTAATTCAAACTTACAACAATTTTCCACATGTAGCAAACTTTCTCTCCTCGTTCTGTCCCTTGGATAACCTTATAATGACTTTTACTGTATTTATGCAAGATCTTTCCAATTAGCCCATTGGAACTCTCAAATGGAGAAGAAACGGAAAATAACGAAAAGAGGAAAGAAGAAAAACAATGATCTGGGGTAGCATTTAACTAGCATGAGTTTTTCACACTGTCAGGTCATAGACACATGGAAAGTCAGAAGGGTCCTAGTGTTCTCGTAGTAGAGTCCCATAATATTTATAGATGTGTTTACTTTGGCATATGCAATAGAACACAGGATTTGTAGTTAGTCAATCTAAGGTCAAATACTTTGCTACTTTCAGTATTATAGGCATTATAATATGTTACTTAGCCTTGTTTTCCTTAATTATAACATGTGTTGATGTCTAACTCACAAGGTTATTTTTAGGATCAAATATGGTAATATGTTCAGCATTTAGCACATGCATGGAACTCAAAAAGGGTTAGTAAATGGTAGCTCCTGTTGTCATTATTCTTGTAATACCGTATACTGTATTGAGCAATTCTAAATTTACAGTCATATGGCTATTGCTTGGTGTGATTGCATATTGATGACATTGCTGCTACTCAACTACTTTCAGGCAATGGCCTGGATTTTAGCAGCGGTGTTATGAAGTAAATTTAGCCACAGCCCTCTGTTACGTTTCTTATTTTGGTGTATAAGACAGTATTCTAAGGGTGGTAACTTGTAAATCCAGAGTAACTTTTTGTACTTAAATATGTGTTTTTACATTGGTGGAAATTGTAACTTTTTTTACCTTTCACTCATTCATATTTATTGTATTAAATTTATTGATTGATCTCAGTCTCTGCCTCAATGTCTCTAATATTTCCAAAGTCTCTCCCTCTCTTTATACACTTCAGTCCAGGGAAAATGTAGTGACATATAAGCCTGTGTGACAGGCAAATTGGGAAGACTAAACTAAGCACATTCAATGAAGCTCCTCCCCTTCCCTCCTGGGGCATGTAACTTCCAGGGAGCCTACACTCCCCTTGTTTCCTTCCACATACTATGTTCTTATGGGAACTTACAGACCTCATCTGTGTAGGTCTGTGGCTGTATGACCATGACTGTAACTAGATGGGTAAATCTGTGTAGTCTGGGTCAATGTTAGATGTTTAATGCCTCACATACATATTGCACCTTCTAGCTGAGTCTTACCAGGGTAAAGATGGGAGCTAATAGATTTTGTTCTCCATCTTCTGACTCATTTTTTTAAAAAACTGAAGCTACATAGAGGGATTCTGTTCTTCCTGTTCCCAAAGACAGGAAGGAGACTCAAAGCTTGAGTCTGGGATCATAAAACTTGACTTTTACTATTACCATTTGTTTTTAAATTGCCCTCTATTAAATAGCTCTTGTGCACACTATAATTAAACATCTGAGGGGTGGTTAGTTTCATACCATCTAGCGTGTTTGTCAACTAGCTCTGTTTACCATTTTGACCTTTTTGGGAACCTCAGTGATAAATGATGACCTTCATTTGGATCCAAGCCAATGCTGGTCTGGAGGTGCATGGCTTGTCTAATTTTATATTACCTTTGAGGCTCCACATTGTAACACCTGCTGACTATGCTTATGAGATCCAGATTGTACCTTTACCCTTTGAAATAAAGTAGATTTTATTAATGGGCAAATAAAAATAAATGATGGTCACTATTGAATTAGAGAAACAAGTTCTGCTTATGAAAAGAAAGTAGGAAAAATAGCCACAAGATTCCACTCCCCTAAATCATGTAAGAAGCCATGTGTGGTGCCTTAATCTTGGGAAGTTGGCTGTCTTAGAAAGAGTAGAGCTGAAGCATTAGATGAGGTAATTTAAGAATGCTTTATGGGCAACAAAAAAATGGGGTTCAGCAAGCATAATGACAAATAATGAACCAAAACTGAGTCAAGATATAGTGTAAGCTAGAGAGATGCCTAAGATTGTCAGAGCAGAGGCAGTGTTGCAGGTAATTACTTAGAAATGGACTGGAATAGGGTATATTTTAAGGGAACAAGTGATCAGATCAGGTGAGGGAAGCAAGGTCTGGCCATGATTGGAGAGGCCAGAGAAATGGAATGGCACAGGAGATGGGATCTTTGTCTCCTCCTCGGCTTTTTTGGACTGAGATAAACTAAGTCTCTATGACCTGGCTTCTATTTGCCTCTATTCACCTCTACCCTCTCATCTCCATATGATTTTGTGGTAGTCAGCTTTGTGTGACTATGACAAAATACTTGAAACAATCAACTTAAAAACTAAAGTTTATTTTAGTTCACAGTTTTGGAGGCTGTAGTGCATGGTAAGTTAGCTCCAGTGCCTTTGAGCCAATGACAAGGTAGAGCACCACGGCAGTAGCACATGGATTTGGAAGTTGTTCACTCTGTGGACTCCAGGAGGAAAAAGAGAAAGATAAAGAGACTTAAGTCCCACCATCAACTTAAAAGGTACATCCCCAGTGATGCAAAATGTCCCTCTATGTCCACCTCTTAAAAAGCTCTACTACCTCCTAATAGTGCCAAGATGGGAGCTTACCCTTTAATAACTGGACCTTCAAAGGACATTCCAGACCCAAACTATAGCAGTTTATCTTTCATATAGCCTACTTTCCTACTATATCAATCTTCTTGCCATTCCTGGAACACAATTCTCTCCCTCACCTCAGTGCCTTTGCACCTGTTGCTCTTTGTGTGAAGGAAACGCTCTCCTCTTCTTCTGTCAAATACCTAAACATTTTTTGAGATTCCACTCTGCTATCACCTACTCCCTTACTCCCTGTCATAGGTATGAGTTCCTCCTCTACATTCTGGTAGCACCCTGACCTTTAAGATGTACTTTCAACGCTGTATTGAAGTTACTGGCTTATTGGTCTGATTTTTCCATTAGCCAGAACCTTAATTTTTGCATCCCTTGTGTCTACCTCATAATTTGAAGCAAAGCAGGAAAACAAATAAGCAATGTCTTAGAGGCATGCTCTTTAGTTTTCAGTCTGGGAGACCAGGAAGTTGAATTCTAATCATAACAGTACCACTGATTGCCCATATAAACTGGCACGAAATCACTCTTTGGGTGTCATTCTCCCTCCACAGATGAGGTTATTTAACCACATCATGATTCAATATTTTTGGCAAGGAATACTTTTTTTTTTTATTCAATGTAATCATATTGTTGAGCAGGCTTGGTGGTTCAAGCCTGTAATCCCAGCACTTGGTAGGCTAAGGCAGGAGGACTGAGAGTTCTAAAATAGTCTGGCTTACATAGAGAGATCCTCTCTCAAATTTTTTTGAAAAAAATTATACTGTAATACCCAAATTAAACTTTGAAGCTATCGTGCATGAAAAAAGAGCCCTGGCAATTTCACCTCTCTTTTCCCATTGCTCTACTCCTACCTTCTCTAATTAGAGCAGTTTGAAAACCATAGAATTAGGCAGTTTGTAATGTTTCATCCAGAACAAATGCTCCCAGATTATCTACATAGTGCTAAGCCTTTTCTTTCAGTGCTGTACCCTTTTCCCAGGCCTTGGGGTACACCTGTTCTCTCATTGTGGTATGGAAGTCAGGTTATTCAGAAAGTCAGTAAGTTTTGCTTTGACATTTAGAATATTTGTTAGCTGGTTTACTGGGACCTGTACTCTATGTTATTAATTAGAAAAAAGAATGGCATGTATGTTTTGGCTTTGAACTTGGAATAGCATTTTAGAATCCTGTATTGTATCAAGTCATGGAATAGTGGCCATGAGCCAGAGATGGAAGAAATTTAAATGATTCTGTATATGTAGTTTTTAATTGCTTGTGGTTTGTGAAAGGACTTAAGCAAATGCATTATTTAAATGAGTAGTTGGTTAAGTATTAGCAGGTGAATACCAAGAGTATTCTTTGGTGATATGGTAGAATGATTAAAGTACAGTATAATGACATAATTGTTTTTAACTTGCATCTAGTTGGTTGTGGGACTAATATGAGAAGATTATTTTATAATCAATAGTGGATAAATATAAGTAAGTATAGAATTCTGCCTCCTTTAAAACTACAATTTCTGTAAGATTGTTAATTCTATGTCAGAACCATTTATCTGTCTTCCTCTGAGGACCAAGCTTTTTAGATCTGATTACTTGTCGTTAGTAATATAAGTCTTATGAAATCAGTATTACTAAACTCTTTACTCATGTTATAAGTAAAGATCATGTTTAATAACTTACTGTCATTCACATAGCTTATAAGCATACATAATAGAACTATCAAAGGTACATGGAAAAACTGCCTACGTTTTTTTTTTTTAATTATGATCTTTATTGGTTAAACAGTCTCAAACAAATCCAGAACAGGTTTTCACATTTTGAGCCTTTAGTGCAAAGACAATAAGTCATGCAGGAAATAAAATATGTATCCAGTGAATCTCTCCCCTGATGCATTTAAATATTAGGACGACCTGGCAGGAGGTGACTTATGTGACAGAAATTTGCTCAAAAATTTGCTTGAACAAGGACATGATTTAAAACTTATATAAGGCTTTTCACAACATAAATTTGCTTTAACTTACAATTTCAAAACAGAACAACCCAAGAATCAACTATCCCCTTAAATAAAAAAAAATTTACTCTTCTTAAAGGAATTCCAACCATTTAAAATAAGTTTCAATTCATATGCATGTACATTTATAACTTAGGTGCTCTTTTGCGCTTTGTACTTTAATTCATGCAACAGTGACAAGGACTGGCCAGGAGCCCTATAGGGGCCTTTCTGAGAACGCAGTGTAGCTCCTCACTCTGGCGAAGAACAAGGGTGTGTACATCTTGTCGATCTCAAAAGCACTGACTGCAGTCTCACCAGTTGATTTGTAAGTGATGTGACAAGAATGATGGATCCAAACGAGTTTATTGAACCTCTGGTGGCCACTGGAACATAGCTGCAACCCCACATGAAAACTGTGATCTGCTTCTTGCACAGGGACACGACAAAAATACCTGTATTTGTAGTCAAGTGGTTTTTCCTCTTTCTTCTTAGTTATTACAGCAAATACTTTGGTCTGATTGTCTGTATCTTGTGATAAGCGATAATGACCCAGCAGAATTGCATCCGTTCTGGTGTTCCTAGTTCTTAAACGGGGAACAATGGACTGAGGCTCCTCAGGGGTTGTCAACATCATCACATGGCCATCGGGAAAGAATCTTATGTACCTGTAATATTCCACTTGGTGCCAGGCTCTGTAGAAGCCATCAAGAGACTGCTCCCCTTGACGAATATATGTGGTTTTACTGATATACACTCCATCAAACCGAACACGAGGCCGTTCTAAAAACATATGTCTCCAGGATGAGTATGGAACAAGTTTAACACAGCTTCTGCCCCATACTTTCAAACAAGCCAGGCGCCATATTTCAGGGTCTCTGGCACAGATATAGAATCCTCTGCACACCAGTGACAACTGCTCCAATGACCTGAGGTCCAGGTCACTAGACACCACCCATCGGAAGATGTACATCAGGACCTCCATTGGCAGCACTGATATGTGAGTCTGACTGCTCTCGAGCCCCGGCTGACACAGTTTGAGCACAGAATCCTGAAATGTGAGTTGCTGCTGGAAGTAGGACAAGAGATCTGCCATCTTGCTGTCATCGTCATTATCCTCAATGTAGCTCTTTCCAGCGCCGTCCCCATCTGGAGGCCGGGTGTAAGTGATCCTGAACTCTATGTCAGGCACAAGTTGCATAGCCCTGCGATAAAACTTGATGGCTTCATAGAGAGCGCCATTTCGTTCTTCTACTGCTTTTAGGAAGAGTTCTCGAGCCTTTTCTTTTGCCAGTTCTTGCTTTCCTTTGGTATCTGCGGCTGCTTTCAGTAGAGAGTCTGTTGCTGCTCTGCAAGGTCCAGTTTCTAAGTGGCTGGAGCCCACACCTGGGGCAAGTTCAAACATCCACTGAGCTCGAAACCCCTGGAGCTGGGCCTGCAGGTCTGTCTCAGCAGGCCTCTCATTTTCATCAACACCTCCTGCTCTGACAGTGTCAGAATGACAGTCTTCCTCAGCTTCTGCCATGCCGGCGGGCCGGCCGGCCGCGGTCCAAGGGCTGTGGCGCCCCCTCGGCACCGCCCCCCGGAGGAGCGGTGCGGGGTCTCCGGTGTCTACTCCTGCCCGCCTACTGCGACGGGCTTAGCAGAGTCCTCGGTGGAGAAGCGCACCAGGCAGCGGGAGTAACTGCGGGCCCGGCGTACGGCAGCCATCTTCGCGGGGCAGTGGGCCAGATCCGGGCGCGCTGGAGCTGCGGCCGGGAACGCGGGCTGCCGAAAGGCGCGAGGGGCCAGCGAGGCCGAGGACTGAGCGAGCACCGGAGCGTCGGCCCTGCTGGAGACCCGCGACGCCGCTGCGGAGCTGCCGCTCTGCTGCGGAAACCTGCCCTACGTTGTTTTAATAGTCTTTATTTTGCAGCACAATTTTAGGTTCCCAGGAAAATTGAGAGGTGAGTACAATGATTTCTCATATATCACCTGCCTCCACCTGTATAACCTCTCCATTGTCAACATCCTCTATAAAAATCATACACTGGTCACAAATGTGGCCTACATTGATTCATCATTATCACCTGTGGACAATATAATTGCTGTTCATTCTTGGTACTGTACATTCTATGAGTGCAGACAAGTATGTAATGATATGTAGCGATGATTATGATACCATACAGAGTAGTGCAATGCCCTAAAAGTTATATATGCTCTGCTTCACTGTGCCCTGTCCCTGACAATCACTTATCTTTTTACTGTCTCCATTGTTTTGTCTTTCCCGAATGTCACACAGTTGAAGTCAAACTTTATGCAGTATTTCCAAATTTGTTCCCTTCACTCAGCAATAACTAAGTTTTGTTCATGTCTTTTTTTTTTTTTCTTTTTTTGTGACTGGGGTTTGAACTCAGGGCTACTACATCTTGCTAGGCAAATGCTCTACCACTCGAGCCATACTCCCAGCCCTATTTGCTTTAGTTATTTTTTTAGGTAAGGTCTTGCTTTTTTTTTTTTGCCTGGGTTGGGATAAACCACAGTCCTCCTACTTACAACTCCTGAACAGCTGGGATGACAGGTATGTGCCACCACGCCTGACTTATTTGGTAAGATGGTGTCTCAGTTACTTTTCTCCCAGCCTGGCATAGAACTATGATCCTCCTGATCTCTGCCTCCTGAGTAGCTGGGATTACAGATATGAACCACAGTGCCTGATCCCTCCACATCTTTTTAGAACCTGATAGCTTATTTCTTATACTAGTGAATAATAATATTCCATTGTCTAGATATACCCAGGTTAGTCCATTCACTGACTGAAGGGCATCTCATTTGCTTTCAAGTTTTAATAATTACAAATAAAGCTGCTATAAAAAATAAACAATTTTTCACCATTAAATATGATGATGGCTATAGGTTTGTCATATATAGCCTTTACAATGTTGAGGTACTTTCCTTCTATTCCTAGTTTTCTTAGAGCTTTTATCATGAAGTGGTGTTGGATCTTATCAAAGGCTTTTTCTGCATCTATTGAGATGGTCAAGTGGTTTTTGTCTTTGCTTCTATTAATGTGCTGCATTACATTTATAGATTTGCATATGTTGAACCACCCCTGCATCCTTGGGATGAAACAGACTTGGTTGTGGTGAATGATCTTTCTTTTCTTTTTTTTTTCCTTTTATTATTCATATGTGCATACAAGGCTTGGTTCATTTCTCCCCCCTGCCCCCACCCCCTCCCTTACCACCCACTCCTCCCCTTCCCTCTCCCCACCCCCAATACCCAGCAGAAACTATTTTGCCCTTATTTCTAATTTTGTTGTAGAGAGAGCATAAGCAACAATAGGAAGGAACAAGGGTTTTTGCTGGTTGAGATAAGGATAGCTATACAGGGCATTGATTCACATTGATTTCCTGTGCTTGGGTGTTACCTTCTAGGTTGAGTCTTCTTGAACTAACCTTTTCTCTAGTACCTGTTCCCCTTTTCCTATTGGCCTCAGTTGCTTTTAAGGTATCTGCTTTAGTTTCTCTGCATTGAGGGCAACAAATGCTAGCTAATTTTTTAGGTGTCTTACCTATCCTCACCCCTCCCTTGTGTGCTCTCGCTTTTATCATGTGATCTTTCTGATGTGTTATTTTATTGAGGATTTTTGCATCGATGTTCATTAAGGAGATTGGCCTGTAGTTCTCCTTTTTGGATGTGTCTGTGCCTGGTTTTGTGATGAGAGTAATACTGGCTTCATAAAATGAGTTAGGCAGTGTTCCTTCCCTTTCTATTTCATGGAACAGTTTAAGGAGAGTTGGTATTAGTTCTTCTTTAAAGGTCTGATAGAATTCAGCAGAGAATCCATCAGGTCCTGGACTTTTCTTTTTTGGGAGACTCTTTATTGCTGCTTCAATTTCATTTTGTGTTACAGATCTATTCAGGTGATTAATTTCCTCTTGGTTCATGAAGAAGAATGAAATCTTACCATTCTCAAGTAAATGGATGAAACTGGAGAACATCATTCTGAGTGAGGTTAGCCAGGCTCAGAAGACAAAAAATCATGTTTTCTTCCTCATATGCAGACTTTAGATCTAAGGCAAATGCAGCAATGCTGTTGGACTTGGGTCACACGCTAAGGGGAGAGCACATACAGGAGGAATAGGGAAAGGCAGGAAACCCAAAACTTGAAAGTGTTTGGTCTCCCCACTGCAGAGGAGCCAATACAGAAACCTGAAAGTGACAGAGGTCAGTATGGGAAGGTGATCGGGAACTAGTGAAAAGGTCAGGCAGCAATGAATCAATTTGGGTTGTAATACACTTGTGCATGAAACCAATGCTAGGAATCTCTCTGTATAGCTATCCTTATCTCAACCAGCAAAAACGCTTTGTCTTTCTTGCTATTGTTTATGTTTTCTCTTCAACAAGAAAAGGGCAGAACAGATTCTGCTTGGAAGCGGGATGAAGGGGGGAGGAAGAGGGAGGGAGGAGGAGGCAGCGGGGAGAAATGGCCCAAACAATGTATGCACATATGGATAAATGAATTTAAAAAAATACAAGTTTTTGAGTGACATAATCTTCCTTTTCTTTTTTTTTTGGTAAATACCAAGAAATGCAACCATTGGATTTTATAGTAAGAGTATGTTTTGTTGGGTAAAAAACAAAAAAACCAAAAAGAACACTAAGCTGTCTTCCATAGCCATGATGTCATTGGTATTTTCACCAGCAATGAATCCTTATCAGCATTTGACGTTGACAGTGTTCTGGATTTTGGCCATTCTTATAGATGTGCAGTAATAAGTAACTCAATATTAATTAAATTTGCATTTCCTGATGACAACTGATGTGGACCATTTTTAATGTGTTTATATTCCATCTGTATATCTTCTGTGTTGAGGTGTCTGCTATGGTCTTTGACCCATTTTCTAATTGGGTTGCTCATGTGTATATTGAGTTTCAACAGATCTTTGTATATTTTGGATAACAGCCCCTTATTTAATATGTCTTTTTCAAATGTTTCTCCCCAGCTTATAGCTTGTCTTTTCATTCTCTTGACAATAGCATTTGTGGAGCACAAATTTTTTATTTTAATGAAGTGTTTCCAAACCATGCTTTTGGAAGGACTCACTCAAACCATAGTAGTGTTGCATGTAAAAAGATATAACCAAACCTAAGATTGTCTTTGTTATCTTCTAATAGTTTTATGGGTTCTTGTTTTTTCAGTTTTACTTTAGGTCTGTGATCTTTTGAGGGTAAGTTTAGTGAAGATTTTAAGGTCTGGGTCTAGAATCATTTTGTTGCATGTGGCTGTCCAGTTATTCCAATATCATTTGTTGGAAAAAATAGCTGTTCTAGTTTGTATTACTTTTGCTCCCTGCCAAAAGTCAGTATAATATATTTATATTCGTCCATTTTGGATCTCTCTTTTCTGTTCTATTGAACAATTTGCCTATTCTTTCACCAATTCCACAACACTCTCTTGGTTAATATAATTTATTGTAAGTGTCAAAGTTGAGTACTTTTAGTTCTTCAGTCTTTTTCTTCTCTTTCAATATTGTTTTGGCTGTTCTGAGTCTGTTTCCTCTCCCAAACAAACTTTATAGTCAATTTGTTATTATCTACAAAATAACTTGCTGGAAACTTGATCAAGATTGCATTGAATATATAAATCAAATTAGGAAAAACTGACAAATTGACAATATTTAATGTATAAATAAATATGGAATGTCTCTCTCCCCTTATTTAATTCTTAGTTGGTTTCTTCCATCAGTTTTTTTACTGCTTTTTATGTACATCTGGTACATATGTGGTTAAATCCATACATAAGTATTATATTTTTTAGGTACTAATGTATATGGTATTTTCTGTTTAATTTCACATTCCAGTTGTTCATTGCTAATATATAGGAAAGTGGATTGGCTTGTTTATATGAACCTTATATCCTGAAACTCTGCTAATACCTCTTATTAGTTCAAGTTCTTTTATCAATTCTCTTGGATTTCTGGCATAAATGATCATGTCATCTCTGTTTTTACTTTTCCTTCCTTAAACTATATGCCTATTATTTCCTTTCTTGTCTTACCTGCATTAGCCAGCACCTCTGGTATGATGTTGAAAAGCAGTGGTGAGTAGACACATGCACTTTGTCTCTGATCTTACAGAAAAGCCTTGAGTTTCTCACCATTAAGTATGATTTAAAATGTAGAGTTTTGTAGATATTATTTATCAAGTTGAGAAAGTTTCTATCTATTCCTAGTTTATTGAGAGTTTTTACTATAAATGGATGTTGAATATTGTGAAATGCATTTTCTGCATCTATCAATCTGATCATGTGTTTTTTCTTCTTCATGCTGCTGATGTAATAGGTTACATTAATTAATGTTTGATTGTTAAACCAAACAGCCTTACATGCCTGGGATAAATATGACTTGGTTGTGCTGTGCAGTTCTATTTCATTGAATTAATGGATTCAATTTGCTAGTATTTTGTGGACAATTTTTGCATCTCTACTCATAAGCTATATGTGTCTGTAGTTTTCTTATAATATCTTTTTCTGGGATTGATATTAGAGTAATGCTGACCTCATAGAATGAGTTAGGAAGTATTCTTTCTGCTTCTATCTTCTGAAAAATATAGTGATGAATTACTATACTTTCTTAAATTTTTGGTAGAATTCACCAGTGAGCCTGTCTAGGTCTAGTGCTTTCTATTCTGAATGTTATCATATTGATTCTAATTCTTTAATAGGTGTAGACCTTTTCAGGTTATTTATTCTTCTGAGAATTTTGGCAGATTGTGTTTTTCAAGGAATTTTCCTATTTCACTTTTATCAAGTTTATGGGCAAGCTAGTGCAACCACTCTGGAAAAAAATTGGAGGCTTCTTAAAAATCTGAACATAGATCTGCTATATGATCCAGCAATCCCACTCCTGGGGATATATACCTAAAGGAATGTGACACAGGTTACTCCAGAGGCACCTGCACACCCATGTTTATTGCAGCACTATTCACAATATCCAAGTTATGGAAACAGCCAAGATGCCCCACTACTGACAAATGGATTAAGAAAATGTGGTATTTATACACAATGGAATTTTACTCAGCCACGAAAAAGAATGAAATCTTATCATTCTCAAGTAAATGGATGGAACTGGAGAACATCATTCTGAGAGAGGTTAGCCTGGCCCAAAAGACCAAAAATCATATGTTCTCCTTCATATGTGGACTTTAGATCTAGGGCAAATATAGCAATGTGGCTGGACTTGGATCACATGATAAGGGAAGAGCACACCTTGGAGGTAGTGGGATAGCTAAGAAACCCAAAACATGAAAGTATTTGATGGCCCCACTACCGAGGAACTAATACAGAAACCTTAAAGTGACAGAGGTCAATATGAGAAGGGGATCAGGAACTAGTTAAAAAGACAGTTAGAGATGAATCAACTTGGGATGTAACACATTTGTACATGGAAGCAATGCTAGGAATCTCTCTGTATAGCTATCCTTATCTCAACTAGCAAAAACACTTTGTCTTCCTTATTATTGCTTATGTTTTCTCTTCAGCAAAATTAGAGATAAGGGCAGAACAGATTCTGCCTGGAAGAGAGCGGGGGATGGAGGGAGAGGGAGGAGGCAGGGCAGGGGATAAGGGGAAGAAATGACCCAAACAATGTATGTGCATGTGAATAAGCAAATAAAAAAATTCAATGCTATGAATTTCTTTCTAAGTATTGCTTTTATGCATCTCACAAATTTGATAAGTTGTGCTAGTATATTTTCATTTAGTTCAAAGTATTTTTAGACTTCTGTTGACATTTCTTCTTTGTCCACTATGTTATTAAGAACTGTTTTACTTAATCTCCAAGTATTTGGGGTTTTCCAGATACCTTTCTGTTGTTGATGCCTATGTAATTCCACTGTGCTTTGAATGCATGCCATGTATAATTTCTATTTCTTTCAAGTTGTTAAGATATGTTTTACAGACAAGAATATGGAATGTCTTGGTGAATGTTCCATGTAAGATTGAGAACAACTGCTGTTGTTGGGTGAAGTGGTGCTGTTTGATTCCACTGTCCTTACTAATTTTTCTGCCTGATTCATCTGTCAATTTCTGATAGAGGGCTGTTGAAGTCTTCATCTATAGTAGTGAATTCATTTACTTTTTCTTGCACTTCCATCAGTTTTTGCCTTATATTTTGAGGCTGTATCGTTAGGTGCATAAAGATTAAGGATGAGTATGCATTCTTATATAATGGAATACTTTATTATTAATCCTTTGTCATTCTTTATCCCTGATAACTGCCCTTGGTTTGAAGTCTGCACTACTTGAAATTATTATAACTATTTTTACTATCTTCTAATTAGAATTAGCGTTATTTAACATTGTATAGCATTCATTTTCTTTTAATCTATAGGTGTTTTATATTTAAAATAGATTTCATGAAGACAACATATTGTCATATCTTGTTTCTTGATCAAATCTAACATTTTCTGTCTTTTAAATAGGTGCATTTAGACCATTAACACACAATTTAATTATTGATATAGTTGAATTAATATGTACCATTTATATTACTGTTTTGCTTTTGTTGCCCTTGTTCTTTATTCTTATTTTTGTCTTTTACTTCTTTTTCTTTTTTAGTGGTACTGGGATTTCAACTTAGGGCTTCATACTTGTTAAGCAGTAGCTCTACTGCTCTAGCCACATCTCCAGTCCATTTTGCTCTAGTTATTTTGGAGATAGAGTCTCACTTTCTTCCCAGGCTGGTCTGAACCACATCCTCTATTTTACAGTTCTTGCAGTCTTTAGTATGATAGGCACATGCCACTACCACCACAGCCAGCTTTTTTCCATTGAGATGGGGTCTTGCAAACTTTTTTGCCTAGGCTGGTTTGGAACCATGATCCCCCTGACATCAGCCTCCCATGTAGCTTGGGATGACAGTCTCATACCACTGTGCCCAACTATTGGTTGAGATGGAGTGAGTGATAACAAAATAATCCCAATTCCTCTAATTTATCCCTTGTACCATTGCTGTAGTTCAGTTTGTTTATACACAGTGCATACGAACACACACAGACACACACATACACAATCCTAATGCATTGTTACTATTATTATTTTGAACAGTTTACTATTACACAATTAAGAATAGGAAGTGCATACATTTATTTTTACCTTTCCTTATTCCTTCCTTCTCAGATGTTCTTCCAATCTTTATATAGACCTGAATTTCTGTCATTTACCGTTTTCATTCTGTAAAGAATTTCTTTTAAACTTTCTTGTGAGTCATTTCTATTGGCAACAAATTCCCTCAGCGTTTCTCTGGAAAAGTTTGTTATTTATCCTTGACTTTTAAAGGAGTAATAAATAAATTCAAATTCACATTGTACACAATTCTAGGTTGGTGGGATTTTTCTCTCAACATTATAAATATTCCATTCCACTCTTTTCCATTTGTATAGTTTAAGGAAGAGTTGGAAGTAATTTTTTCTTTTCTTCTTCTATAGGTTCAGTGTTCCCCCAAACCCTGGACTCTTTTGGTGTTTTTTATCTGTGGTTTTCTGTAGCTTGATAATGATTTGCTTAAGCTCAACTGTTTTGCATTTATCTTGCTTGGTATCTCCAGAGGTCACACTGAGCTGGATATCACCTTGATACTGGATAACTAGCCAAGGCACTCAGTGGTATTCTCAGCATGGTCAGGCATCTGCAGTTATTTGATAGGCTTACGATGAAAGCTACTTTAGATCACCTCTTAAAATTCCTATAAATAAGCATTAAAGGAATTAAACTGATTTACAAGGAACATAGGGACTCACCTAAATCAAATTTAACAACCTTTAAGCTTTAACAACATCGACACATTCAATATTGCAATGTACACAAATTCAGCATCCAATAAAACATTGTAGTATGTGTGAAAAAGTAGGAGATGTTGGCCCATAACAAGGAGTAAAAGCATTTAAGCAAACAAAAAAGTCAATAGAAATAAACTCATTAGTATAAGAACTGATGAAATTAACAAGAATTTTAAAATAGTTATTATGATTCTGACCAAAAATATAAAAGAAAACTTCCATGTGATATGGGGAGAACTGGAACATATATTTTAAAATATCCAGAGTTATAAATTGCAAATATGAAAATTTTAAAAGTCACTGGATAGAATTAATAATAGATACTGCCAAGGAAAGATCTGTGAGCTAAAGGTATAATGATAGAACTTATTCAAACTGAAGCACAAATAAAAAAGGTTAGAGAAGTAATGAAAGAAACAATATTATGCTTGCTAATGTTCATTTAACTTAAGTTTCAGAAAAGGAATGATGAGGGTCAGGAAAAAAAAATCTGGAAAAGATACTGATTAAAATTTTAAATCAATTTTATAAAACCATATATCCAAGAAGCTTTAAAAAGCAGAATAATCATCAACAAAGATCATACCAAGGCATATCCTTATCAAATTATTGACAATAAGTGACTAAAAGCAGACAGGAAGAGGGACATACATACATAAGAACAAATATGAGAAAGTCTTGGAACATTTCTTTAGAAAACAGGAAAAGTAATAAGAACAGAACAAATAAGAGACAAATAACAGTATGGTAGCCATAAATCAAACCATACTGATACTTACTAAAAGAAAAGACTCTAAAACCTTCAATTAAAAGCAGAGATAGACTGGATAAAAAAACAAGACTCTATTCTAAGTGACCTATAAGAAATTCATGTTAGATATCAAGACAAAGAGCAAGAGTAAAAGGAGAGTAAAGGTATTTCATGCAAGCATTATAAGAAAACTGAAATACCTATATTATGGTGAAACAAGTAGACTTTAGGACAGGAATATTACCAGAAATAAGAAGCATTTCATAATTATAAATGGACAACCAAGTCAAAAAGCTATAACAGTCGTAGTGTATATGCACCTAATAACAGAGCTTCAAAATACATAAAACAAAAATTGAAATCACAAAAGATGAATAACCATATCCACAATGATATTGGAGATTTCAACTCTTTATCTCTAGATAGCTGATGGAGCAATTAGACATAAAATCAGCATTAAACGGAAGCTTTCAACAACACTGTAACCAGTTTGACCTAATAGACATTTATAGAACACTATATGAAATCATGCAGAATACACATTCCTTTCAAGTATACATGAAATGTTTACCATAATAGATCATATTCTTGGCCACAAAACAATGCTAAATATATTTCAACACATTGAAATTATACAGAGTATCTTCTCTGATCATACCAATTAAATTATAAAACCATAGCAGGATGATATGTGTAAAATCTGCAAATATTGGGAAATTTGTCTAAGGCAAATGTCATGAAATAAACCCAACATATATGAGATAGTTGATGGTGATTTCACATTCAAAGCCCAGTAATTCCCATCTAAAAGTTATCTCTCCTTGTTTTTGCTGCTCATCATGAAACAGCTGATATCCACATAGAGATAATTTTAAAATTTGATCCATCCTATTATTTTTCCCAGAAATACTAGTCTCACAAGAAAGAATTTGAAAGGCAACTTGGTATAATTTATTTTATGTAAGAAATAAAGTCAGTTTAACATATAAGAATATAACAAAACTGTAAGTGCAACTTACATTGGTCTATTCTCCTTGATCATAACATCTGATTTTCACTATATATAAAATATGTATATATATACATATGAATACATATGTATGTATGTACATACCTTTCCCTTGTACCTCATTCATCATGCTACAGTGAGAACAGTGGTCCAGCCTATGAGAATGTTTTGTATTGTTTCATTGGCAAATTGGCTATCATTTTCTGCTTGAGCCATCTCCCCACTTGATAAGCATCTTTTAGATATTCTGCATACATTGATTCTGGTCTTTTGTCATTAAAACAGATTTGTACAACATGGCTCTCTTTCCTTTGAGTAAGCCCTTTTCCATGAGTCTCCTTCATCCATTGTAGAAATAGGACAATAGAAGCTATTTTAACTTAAGAAACTAGTACTAACATTTTAGAATCATCAAGGCCTATTTCTCCATGTTATCTATAAGACATTGAAATACCAGCCAATGCTTAACTAAAGTTCAGATACCCCAGTGCATAGGATTTCCTTCATTTAATAATGCTATCATAAGTAGAAAAATTTATATGGCTGACCTTCCATTACTGTTCTCCTTAGAGCAGAGTAGGGGCTAAGAGAGAGTGAGGAGATGGTTTCAGTACATCACGTTCTTGGTGAGCTGATCAACACTACATTTTGTCAAGAACATTACCCAAGTTTACTTGATATTGATCACACCATCATGCAGCCTGTTACCATCTATAAAAGTGTCCCCAGTGCTGTCTCTGCACACTAATGTCTGTGCCCACATTGTTGAATGTTGTGGACACTGAGTTGTGCATCAAAGCTTCTGTCTACCCAAATTACTAAAACCATTAATATATCTCTCACTGAAAGAGTTTCTATACACCTTTTACCCTATGACTCTTTATTTGTCTTTGTTAACTTATTTATTACTCATTGACTAACTGGAGTTCTGGAAAGCTAATATACACTCATAAGTTGAGAAGTGTGAAAGTATACTTTATCACTCTTCTTCTCTAACACTAAGTTTGAATTCAACTGGAGGGCCAATGGCTAATTTTATGTGTCATCTTGAGTAGTCCACAGGATACCCAACTGTCTGGTTAAACATTATTTCTAGGTGTGTCTCTGAGGGTGCTCCTAGAATGGATTTGCATTTGAATTGGTGAACTGAGTAAAGCAGAAGGCCTTTCCTAGTATGGGTGGGCATCCAATCCATTAGGGTCTGAATAGAACAAAAAAGGGAAAAGAAAGTTGAATTTACTCTCAAACCATGACTAGAACAAGGTCCTGGCTTTTCTGTTCTTTTAGAATGTGTTTCTTCCAGGTTTATGGGGCCCTCAAATAACACACTTTTGTTGCACTCTCCTTACTTTTATAAACATATCTGAGTCCTATGGCAGTCCCATGTGGGCTCAAACCAGAAGCAACTGCTGTACACAGCATTCCCACTGAGGCCCTGTGAAGCCCCCTCTCAGACTGTAGCCACACAAAGATGAATGAGACAGAGTCCCTGACCTCAAGAGCTTCAAGTTATTTACCTAGATCTCCTAAATTAAAAGAATCTGCTCACCCAAGAAAGGCCACGTATACATTTGTAGAACATTAATTCTCCCTATTGCTCTGCTATGCAGGGTAAAACAAAACAACAAAACAAAGGAAAATCAGTAGAAGGCAAGAGTTACCCTGCAACTTCTTCCCTTTTAATAGGCATTAATTCAACGATCCAAAATTCTGAATTTCTAGGAGATTGGCAAACTGCTGAGTTTAAAATAAGTTAAAGACATGTCAGTGGTCTGTCAGATATTTTCCCCTTGGGGTAAGGAAGGTGGACAATAGGTAGAGTGTGATGGTTTCACATTTTTTATATATGCCACATGTTTCATGATTGTTATCTGTCTTAAAAGATAAAAACGTTCAGAAAATGGTAACCTAACATTTTTCAAACACTCATCAGGAAAGAATGATGTCTGCTAAGGAAATATTGGCAGTTATTCAACAATACTGTGTATTAGGTAAATATTGGCATTTAAATCAATAATAAAGAAAATTCCATCCAGTGGGATTGTTTTCCCACTTGAGAATGGCTAAGAGCTTACCTCATGGTCCTGTGACTCTTAAAGGAGTTTATTTCTCTCCCTTAAAAAATGTGTCTCCAATTCAGAATAAAGAACTGTCTATTCTTTTCCCCTGCTAATCTAAGAAGTCAGGAACAATGTGCATTTTGACATCAACTGAATTTTTAGAAAGATAAATATAAAGCCAAAAGAATAAAGGCCCCCTTTTACTTTCTTTTGGAACAATAAATAGCTTTAAAATTATTGAACTATATTTTTTTCTTTCAAGCTTCTCTGTACTGTATTTATACCAATGAGTCATTGTTTATATAATTTAATTAACATTGGCTAGTGCTGGCAAACTAAAACACTGTCTTAAAGCATTTGCTTGAAAAGCCTCCTTGTCCCTGAGCTGTCGTTTCTTACCATGATGGATAATGGATAGAAATAATTACCCTGAACAAGGCTAGACAGTTTAAATGATTAGAGTTTCAAAGAATTAGCAGCCTTGGCTAAACATCTTATTTTTCAAGATGTATTATTAAAGAAAAATGCCATAGAGACTGCATGAATATGGAACCCACTTCAAACAGTTCCATTGTCTATGGCAGTTAAGTTTACACCAAGAATACTTGCAGAAGCTCATTTAAATCAACCATCCGCTACCTCACAAATCCCTCCAAGTGACATGGCATACCATTGAATGGCTAGCATCAATGTAAGACACACATAAGTGGAAGTATTGTGGTTTATTTGATATAAGCCAGGGCCTTGAATCATCCATCCCAGGCAGCATTTTGTGTCTCTTTTGCAGACCTAATATGCAAGGTTTTCCTATTTGTTTTGTTTGCTAAAAATAAGATGCAATATTCTCCCATAGTTAAGATTATATTTCCTGACTCAGGCCCAGTCTTTTGGGTTGCATGGAGTGCCTCTGTGCTGCTGCTTGGGAGGATTTACCACCTTTATTTTATTAGAGCACTTTTATTGTTCAATAAAAAATTTTTACTATTATGTTCTGTATTGGAAATGGTGAGGAGATGATGGAAAACTTTGAGGGCCCTCAAATATCTAAAGAAGTAAGCAAATCAATTTAATAAAAACTATGTTCTTTTCTGAACTATTTCTTTCTCAGACTTACAGTGAACAGAGATACCAAAGGATCTTTGTGCTGATGCTTCTTAACCTCTTCCTGGGAACAGAGGAGAGACTCCATTTCCTGCGTGTGGTCAAGAATAGGTCCTTTTATCTCTTCTACTAATGTTCAATTTTAGTCCCATCTCACTGGGAAACATTTTGCAAATATTTAAGAGAGATGTTGGGAATACAAATCGAGACCATTTTAAAGAACTTGTGACAGTGGAATTGCACATGTGGGGCCTGGTTAAAAACATGCGTCTTACTCTGGGGTGCTGCAGGCAAGTTACCATCCTGTTGGAGCTCATGTTCCATCTGCAAAGAAAGGAAGATAATATATATCTTATACTAATTATTTTTAATTTTTGAATTAGATTACATATGAAAATATTTAGCCCAATAGTCTCCCCTGTCCACATTTTCTGCAATTTTGTTTACTTCCAATCAAACCCAGTCAGTATGGTACAATAAGCTACGTTGAGAGAGGGAGAGAGAGTATTCACATAACTTTTAGTATGCTGTATTTTTATAATTGCTCTATTTATAATTAATTATTAGTATTAATCTCTTTGTGTGCCCAAATTATAAGTTAAATTTTTTATTATAAATATATATACTATTAAATGTAATATATATGTATATATGAAAAAATAGTATATATAGGTTTTTCAGTACTATCCTCCACTGTAGGTCTTAGAACGTATACCCCATTGACAAGGGGAGACTACTGTATCTGTCCCATTACAGGTAAAACAAAACAAAAGTTTGCTCATATTTTTTAATGCAGGAAGTGTGATTAACAGGCAGGAAGCAATGTCTCATTTGAAATATAGAGACAGCAAAGGCTGGACCAATAAGAATTCAAACAAACTTAATTTAGTTATTCTTCTTCCTATGTCCTTCTCCCACCTTTAAAGGCTTAATGCACTTACAAGAACTACATAATGTCTTTATATTCCTCTCTGATGACCACTGCCACCAAGATTGAGTTGCCTTGATACAATAGTGCTCATTATTGTAAAATAATTTTTTTCATTTCACATACATGAAATGAAAAGTTCTCCTTCCCTTTGAACAATGATTCTGAAACTTGGCTACACATAATAACTAACTAGAGAGCTTCTAAACACAAAATACCCGATGCCAGAATCCAACCCACAGAGATTCTGACATAGCTGGTCTGGGGTGTAGCTTAGCCAATAAGACATTTGAAAACTCCCCAGATGATTCTATTGTTCAACTAAAGTTGAGAGCACTGCTTTAGAAGCTGAATGTCAAGAAAGCAATCTTATGGTCAACAACCATGTTTTTTATGTATGAAAATACATCAGAATATCCTGGGGAGTGTTTTTAGAAATACAAATACAAGATGGCATGTCTTTGACCTACTGAATCTGAATTTTTGTGAATATACATGTAGGTATATATTATAGCTATTTGTATTTAAGGTGCTTCAGATGATTCTTATATAGCTTGCTCAATATCAAAGTGTAGTGAAGTCTGATTTTACTCACTGTGACCTTAATATAAATCATATTTGTCATTGAACCTTGGTTCTTTCTAGTTTTGTCCTTCCTCTCCAGCTGTTATTTGCTTAAAATATCTTACAGACATTGGTTTGCAAAGAAAGATAACTAAATACTGTAAAGAATTCACTAAATTTTACAAAATGTTTACCAAATACCAATCACAATGATAGGAAAGTTTCATGCATTTATTGAATCTATACATAAATGCTTTCAGTTGGACCATTCTATAGCAAAGGAGACTGAGGTTAGCAGAGGTAAAGTAATTTTCTTAAGTTGTGCAAATGAAAGATCTGGGATAGGACATCAGTCTGATCTAACATTAGAGCCTCTTATCCTCATTAGCCTCTACATGGGTGATTTTCAAAGAAAGATCCCCAGATTATTAGTATTAGTACCATGTGGGAACTTATTAGAAATTAAACCTTGAACCCGATCCCAGACTTCCTGAATCAGAAATTCTGAAGTTTGGACACATTAGTTTGTTTCAACAAGCCTTCCAGGTAATTCTGATGCGTGATAGTACTGTGGGCCACCAATCTTCATTACACCTTCTACCTATTGAAACAGGAGTCTTCTTCTACAGGAATTATAGTTATATGAGGGTTCTACAGGATTCTTCCTGGGAAATTAGACAGGACATGTGCTGAAGTCTTGGATGGAGCAGCCCTCATATGTTAAGGGACAGGTGAGGGCAACAGGGATTGACTTTACCCAACAGGAAGAAAAGTAACAGGAAGACAAAAACTACTTCCTTCTCTCTATTGCCTTCGCCTTTTTCCTAGGATTTCTTCCTTCCTCAGCTGCCTCCAGGAATGCTGGGATTGACAGAATGCACATAGTAGTAATTATTTGGTTGCTGTAAATGATTTACTGTGTGTCTTTCATTACTATAAGATACAATAATAATAATAAACATGATATAAAAGCTTTTAATTATTTAATTTCAACTTAAATCTTTCTTATGTGTGTATACTGAATACTTATTATTTAAGACAATTGTAGTAAGCATTACTTCTGGGTTCAATTTTGTGTTGTTGTTTTATTCCTCTTTTCTATATTTAAAGTAGTCTACCTAATTTGGTCTTTTAAAATGACATAGTCATTTTAAATGTTTATATATAAAAATGTGTATAACTTCCACATGTGTAATTTTTTCTCTGACTTCTAATTAAAACCCATCTTCCTTTTGGCCTCATATTTAAAGTCCTTTACCCTAGTAAAGAATGATAGATTTTTCCATGTATCTTGCAGAGAGCTGCTTTATTGATACTATGATAGCATAAAACTGAATGGGCAGTGATATTTCAAGAGAACGATATGGGAGAAGGCAGTTTGCACATGGTAATGGATCTTAGAAACACTACTCTTGACTCCTTCCCCAGTGTCCTTTTAATGATGAAGTCACCAAATAAGTCAAACATTCTAGGAGCATTTTAAATCTGAATTTGTTAGTGGAGAAGCTGTTCAATGTGACATGTAAGGCAAAAATGAAACCAAAGATCTAAGAACAAGTAAAATACAACACTACAGAAGATTTGTTTTCTTTTCTCTTCCTTCCTTTCCTCCTCCCCTTACTCCTTCCTTTCCTTCCTTCCTCCCTTCCTTCTTTCCTTCCTTCTTAACCAAATATTTATTGAATGTGGTCTAATAAAAAAAGGTTGGACTTGAATTGACTCAGATATAGGTTTAATACTCAACTCTACTTCTTACAAGATGAATATCAGCTTGTTTGGAAAAGTCTACTTACCTTCTGTGTGCTTGTTTTCTCATCTGCAAAATGGGGATATAATAGATACTGAAAAATAAAGTGAATAAATAGACATGCAAAATCCCATCATAATGCTTAGCCCGTGACTCCATAAATAGATAATTTATTTATCTGTGTTCCTTCTACATAGTAGAACTGCAGTGCTCTTCAGAACAAAGATTCTCTTTTGCTCTCTCAGACTTTCAAAGGTGAACGATCAATGTAACCCTTTCCCTGACACAGTCTTCCATACTCCCAGACATTCTTCTAGAAACAGGCTCTGAACATTAGAAGAGAATGGCTTCCTCAAGAGGACATTACTGATGAATAATAATTGCTGAGGATTCTATTCAAATCTATTTCCTATTATTTGCTAATTTGAAGCTGGTTGGAAAAATGAAGGGATTTTAGAAAACCAAAATGATCTTGTATTCACTTCCCAATTTCTTTGTGAAGTGTGATGTACTCTGGTATCCTAATCCTCCTCTTTTCTCCTTTTTCCTTCCTTTTTTCTTTTTCCCTTTATTCCAAATTGTCAAACATGTGTTTCACATGAGGGAAAAAGGAAAGTAATGTGCCCAAGGAAAGAAAGCAATGGATGTGTATTTAAGTAAACACAGTATTCATCAGCCAGAAATTGAGAAGCTGATTTTGGAGCTTTGAGATCTATAAGGTTGTACACTTTGAGACTAAGATTTGGGCCCAGTTTGGTCCCAAGCAGAATGATCTTGCTGTGTTAGAAAGAGCATGGATGCAATTATCAAGCAGATGGTGCTTGCTCCACTTTCTGGCCATTTGATGTTGAAACAAGTTGCTCAAAGTACCTCTAAGATTTAGTTTGCAATAATACACGCTGTGAGGATTGAATAAAATGGGGATTAAGTGCTTAGTATGTAGAAGTCAGGCAATAGTTGCAAACCTGATTTATTTTTATCTGAGGCAAATTTCCCACCATTTTATCTGTTGCTTAACTGCACAGTTGAATCAGAAGAACAAACTTTATTCTGTAAGGCACAATACATTGCCATCAATCTATTTCCTTCAACATAGAGTTCAATGTTAAAAATTCATGCTTCAACCTTTGCCCACTCTTCATTCTCTGGCCCTGTAAAGTGAGAGAATTGTACCTAATGAATCTAGTAGTCACTCATTTTGCTTTTGTAGGATTGGAGAACACATTCCAATAATAATGTGTTGCTTGATTATTTTACTAATGTCTAATTCTCACATCAGACTTCAAATCTCCACGACAGACCACTGTGTTCATCTTAGTACCCCCTAAGATCTAATATAGCACTTGACACCTAGAAGACTTTGCCATTAGGCCTGTTTTATAGATAGAGAAAGTAGATCCTACAGACATTAAGGAATTTCTCTATGGTCACACAAATGTCAGAGAAAAAGTGAACTATAAGCCATTTTAAAATTTAAAGATATTTTACATAGTAAGCACTTTACATATATTAATTCTACTTAATCCTTATCAAAAAGGTTTTGTAAATTGTTGCTGTTATTTTCTTTACCTTTCAGATGGGGAAAAGGTAGGTGACTTTCCCAAGGATATAGAAATAAGCAAAGGTTAAGCAATCTGCCTCTGAACTCAAATGATTAATAGTAGAGAGGGAATTTGAACTTAGGACATCAACTCCAGATTCCACACTCTTAGCTATCATACTCTGTTATTTTACAGACTTCTATTCATTGTTCCAAAGGAAATAACAAATACTACAAGACTTCTTTGGTTAGGGTCAGTTGACTTAGTCAGGTAGTGACTAAAAATAGAAGCATAGTAGAATTGATCTGCTGTATAACTGATTCATACATCAAATATGATTTATGAAATTGTGGTTTATGGATTGTTTTTATGTCTAGCTTAGCACAAAGAAGTGCTGGCTACATTAGGTAAACGTTCAATAGATTTTGTTGATATTATGATTGAAGTATACATTGTCAAAACCTAACATAAGTCATATCAAGCAATTCATAATAAAACATAAATCAAAGAAAATGCTAATTATTCATCTGGAAAAATGTACCCTTCATTAGCATAATATTCATTGTTTCAAAATAAGAATTTCAACAAGAGTTGGTTGGAATGTATTCTCAACACCTTCAGTTCGGTACATTTTGATTTCAGTACAAGTAAAGGTGTTAATCCCTTCACCTAACAAAAACAACGAATATTACTTGAAATAGGAGTTTCTAAAGGGGAATTCATGTTGCAATATTGTTATTGATAAAGAGCAAAAGTGCATTCTTAAAATTTTAGAAAATTTTAAGAATTCCAAAGTAAGAGCCTCTATGTTAAAAAACTGTTTCCGTAGGAAAACACATGCATCTTTCAATTTAAAATGTTGATTTTAGTTTGTGAATCCTCAGAAATCAGAATAATCTAAAATGTGGTTTTGGGATCTCATGACTTAATGTTAAACTCCCTATGCCCTTTTAAAAATGCACTGCAACTTTCTATCTGTTTTCAATTCTCAGCAATTGTGACAGCAGATTATCCCAAGGAAAAGTCTCAGAAGTAAGGGTGAAGGCATAGAAAATAGTTTGCTATAATGGTCCTTAGTTTCTCAGGGCTACCTTGGATTCAGCCAAATATATTTAAATAACACTAACAATAGCCTATTTAATTGAATTTCAAAATGAACAAGCTCTTCTCTTTGTTAAGGTAACTTTGAGACTACCTTAAACAACTTCTGGGATATAAGTCTGATTTTGTGTTGCTGTTTTTCCCACATCTTTGCTATATTGTGATTTTCCACTGTATAACTGATTCATACATCTTATCTTCAATGTATTCATTCATTTCACAAATATCTATTCAATGCCTACTGTGGATAAGACATGAAAACTTACATTCACCATTTTAGTGCTATATAGAAGATGCTCAGTAATATGGTTTGAATAATTCAATTTTTTACCTGTCGTCCTACCTGGTTCATCATATATAAAATATCTTAACTTTATTTATCATTTAACAAATATTTATTGATGGCTCTTGGGCTATTGTGCCAAGCACTACAGACACAATAATAAGTCAAACATGCATGGTCCTTGATTTATATGGATTATGGCAAATGATTCTTGTGAACATACACAAAATTTTTAATTGGTACATGATAAGAAGTATAGGAAGAGAACTTGAAATAACCAGGAAATACTAAGAAATGATATTTGACCTGCAACATAAACAATGAATACAGGGTATCTAGGTTTCTTACACAAGTTTCCCTAAAGGCAGGTCCTGAAACACAAGTTCTTGGACTAGTGATTTATTATAGAGTTATAGGAAAGGGCTGGCAGAGTGGGACAGAGAAGAGAGGAAGCTGAGCAACAGTGTAATCGCAGGCAAAGTGGTGCCAACAGTAACTTCGGGCAGAACCTTCAGGGGAATTCTGGATTGCATGCCTTGCTTCAGAGTTGTTCTGACCTATGGCAAGGTTTCTGATCTTTCAAACTCTTTCTCTTAAGGTTGTTGGCAAAAGGTTCCCTTGCAGGGATGGGAGCTTTAAACTCACAGACAATTCCTGTCAGCAAAGTGGCTGCAGTAAGCAAAAAGTAGTCCTCCCAAGGGAGCTGAAGGTCCTAAGGAGATTGAGGCCACAGAAGGTGCAAAAAAGTTGATAGCAAAGGTTCCCAGGGGATCAAGAAGAGTACAGCATTGTCCTTTGCACTAGAGGAGGGAGAAGTATTCCCATATACTTCAAATTCCTATGGTGGACTAGAGCTCTGCTAGCATGAGAAACTAGAAGGAAACAAACGGTTAGAGCAATGGTCTGATGAGGTAGAGGACACAGGTTGGGTGAAAGCCATGACTTTTATTCAAGAGCAATTATGGCCACTGAATGGTTTTGAGCAGGGGAGCAATACACTTGAACTTGTGACTAAAAGCTTTTTCTACAATATGGAGAATGAAGAATGCTTTGGTGGAGGTAAGTGGACAAATCAGAGGTAATCTAGAAGAGAAATGAGTGGGGAAAAGAGGTAAAGGTAAAGAAAGGTTGACAGATGGGAAATTTTTCAGGAGGAAAATCACTGGAAATTATTGATGGATTGAATGGGTAAGTTTTCTGACTTGCCTGATAGATGGATGGTAGTTCCACTAATGAAATACTGGGAACATTGAAATGCTAGATCCTCAGGTTTCACAAGTAAAAGAATGTACATGTATCCACACATAACTGGAGACCTATGGGTTTGTCTTAATTCTAGCAACCAATGACCTGCTGATTGGGTAATATTTTGGGAACACAAAAAGAAATCAGCTGGACTCACTGGCTCGGTCTGTAATCTTAGCTACTCAGGAGATGGAGATTGGGAGGATCATGGTTCAAGGCCAGTCCAAACATTAAGTTAGGGAGTAATTCATCTCATACATAAAAAAGCTGGGTGTGGTGTCACACATGTTATTTCAACCACCCAGGGCAGCATAAAACAAGACCTTACCACAAAAAGAGCCAAAAAGCAAAAAGAGCTGGGGATGTGGCTCAAGTAGTAGTACATCTGCCTCACAAGTATGAAGCCCTGAGATCAAGTCCTGGTACTGCCACAAAGAAGAAGAGAAGAGAAGACAAGAGAGGAGAGGGGAGGAGAGGAGAGAGAAGAGCAGAAATCATAGATCAGTTTTCAAGTAAGGGTTTCACAGGCTCAGTGGTCAGCTTGCTCTAGGAAATTTACCACCACATGAATGCAATGGAACTTATGAGGAAACAAACTTACTATAGGTGCGGGAATCATAGAATGGTAAGAGAGTATAATTAGTGTTCACGTGTGATTCAACTAGAAGTCTAGACTGTAGTCCAGGGTTGGACACCAAAGTTGCTTCCAATTTTTCTTCATTGAATGGACATCAAAAAGAGTGGAATTATTAGGTCACTGGGAATATAATTCAAAGACCTCGATACATAAAGGCAACCTGCTTACCCTTAGTACTGCTTGTGCATTCCCTGTACTCTGACCCAACACCCTTAGATTTGCTAAAGGAAAATATGATATGATGTTGGACTTGGGCTTGTTTTTATTTAATTACTTGTGTGATCAACATTGTTAATGTCATTTTTTTATTCTTTTTTTAAAAATGGGGTTCATTTACTTTGCATAAATATCTTCTGGAATATTAGTATTTTTCTTATCCATTTATATGAATGGATCCTTTCTATTTAGGCACCTTTAATTGCAGACTATGGAATTTTTGTAGGATTTTTCCTTTAAAATGTTTTCAATGCTTTTTTAAGCTTAGAAAGTTTTTCCTTAACTAGAGATAAATTTGTATGTCTAGTTTTTTTTTTCTTTTGGTTTTGGGAACCAGACCAAGGGTCTTACACGTATGAGGCAAACACTGGGCCACATCTCCAGACTTAGAATTTGTTTTTAAAAATTTGAGGGGTGTAGAAATGAACCAAAATCAGGTATATGTTGTTCATGGTAAAGCTGATTGTGGTATTTATAATACTTCCTTTACTTCTCTATAAAATTTTACTGAGATTTTTATAATGGAAGATATTTTAAAGTCATTTTAATATAAAGGCCAGAAAGATAGTCCTGCATTATTGCTACAGAGTTCTAACTGGACTCTTTATGTCCTATAATCTATTCTGAAATTAATAACCAGGTGATCTGTTAAAATGTAAACATTTCAGTTCCCTTTTGAACTCAAAGACCTTCAGTGGCCTTTAGAGTTCTAGGCCACCCTGTCCATCTACCACCACCCCCATTTACTGCTCTGATCTTACTTACTACTCTCCCTCCTTGATGACTTACCTTCAGATATACAAGCCAAGCACACCCTCACCACAGGGCCTTTGCACTTGTTTTCCCCTTTGATGCCTTAAATTCCTATATGATTAACTCCACCTTCTACATACCTTATCAGTGCATGTTCCCTGATTACTCAATCAAAAATAACACCTCTTTCCATATTCTACACTCTCACCCTTTTCTCTCATATCATCTGACAAAAAGTTTACTATTACTTTTTTATCTATTACCTGTGTTTCAGAATGTGAACTCCTATGTATCCTTCTTCCTTCTAACTTTTTCTATATTTCCAGTAGCCAAAATATACTGAGAAAAATGAAGTCACTCTCTCTATATTAAATGAGTGATATATTCAGGCATTAAGGAAATGTTTGAGAAGTATGTTATACCTATAATGGAATTGATTATAGTCATTAAAATTGAGATGATTTTTAATAATATAGGAAATACTTGTGTCCTACTGCTAAGTGTAAAAAGGGAGAACACAAAATTTTTACCTTTAAAAAATTATGGGTAAGCTGGGTGTGATGGTGCATACCTGTAATCTCAGCACTTGGGAGGCAGAGGCAGATGGATTGCAAATTCAAGTCCAGCCTGGACTATATAAGTAAGAAACAAAACCTCAAAAAAAAGGGCTGAAGATGTAGCACAGATGTAGAGCACTTAACTAGCATGTGAAAAGTGTTAGATTCAACTCCAGCACCACAAAAATAAAAAAATAAAAATTATAAGTGGAAAAATTCACAGAAAAAAAAGTGATAAGAATCTCCTTTGCATGGGAGAATGTTGTGACCTTATTTTAATTTTTAGTTTTTTTTATGTTTTCTAAATATTCTTCCAAAACTTTTATAAATAATTAGTAGGAAAAATTTAAGAACTGTATTGCCAAATTGCAAATCTTTCATATCTGGGAAATATCTTATGTGACAAGTAATATAACTATACTTTATGAGCTCTATGGTAATATACATCACTAGATTCTTCTGGGTAAAATAAATAAAAGCATCTTCATATATATATGAGGGTTGTTAGCTGTTATCATTGGCAAGAATAAGTAGGCACTGAGTACTTAATGAGGGTCAGATCCTGGAGAGTTTATAACAAGTAGAGACAGTCTTTTTGTTTACTCTAAAATCCCTAGCACACCACACCACATAGCAAATGGCACAAAGTATGTGCTAAATAAATAATTATAATAAATGAGAACATAAGACTTTGAGCTACCACCCTGTAGTAACTTTGACTAGTAAGAGAACCAACACCCACAGCACTACACTTTACTTTTAAAAAGTTTACCACACTTGTCATTGTTGTACAAACTTGCCTTTCCTTCAGTATTGTAAAGTTGGTGCTCATATCTACTTTGTTGATGACTGCTTCTGTTGCCTAGCAGAGGGCCTGACACAAAGTAGAGACTCAAAACATATTTGTGGCATGACTGATAGATAGATACTCCCCACACATTACACCATAATGTGTTCAAAGTCAGCGGTGGTATAAAGAGGTTTAGGGAGCAGGTTGCACAACTGGTTTAAAGGAATCTGCAAAATAGAAGGAAAAGAGCAGGCACTTAAGTTTGACCATAGGGAATATTCAAACAGGATATGATAGAGTAATAGGAAGATGTCATTTCAGGCCAAGGGTAGAATTATCAACGGTATCAGATATGCTTCTATGGGTTTTTGTGACTCGGTGTCTTTCAGAAAGTTAGTCCTATTTAAAAAAAAAAAATGTTTAATTGTAGGGACCCACAGCTGGCACCTTAAGTACCAGATGCTGGTTTTGTTTCATAGTTAACAGTGGCAACACTACTTAATTGTATATTTACAAGCAAACACATGTTGTTTCATGAAAACTATTTGATAATTACACAGCCACTAGTGGAACCCCTGATAATCACACAGTTACACATGTTACCGCTACCAAGTTATCTCCTGATAGCTGAGTAATTAACTTGTCAACTCTGCAAATAGGGCTGGAGGGGAGGTGTCTGAAATGTTTATTTGTTTTCTTACAGATGTCTATGCATTCAGTCAACATTTGTTGAACTTGGTAGCACCCTCCTTCAGTCTCTTGGTACTAAACTTGGAGGATGAAGCTATCTGACCAGCTTACTAAACTTCCTAATCCTCTTTCCACCTCTTCTGACTTTTAAACATAGTTTGCCTTTGCTATTCTGTGTCCATTCATCACACCATAAATATCAATTGAGCCCCTACTGTGTGTTAGATCCTCTCTGGAAATCATTGCTACCATTTCACTAAGTAGTGTGATACATGAGAAAAGCAGGTCTTTAGTTTTGAATTCTAACCGCTCTTCCTTGGGTCTGTGATGTCTGGGCCAGTTTCTTATTCTGTAAGTGGACCTAATGATGCTAACAGGATAGCTGTTAAGATAACAGATAATAAGAAGGCTAGGCATAAAATTAACAATAAACCTTACCTTGCCCTATGCACCCCCAAACCTTGGCCACAACTAGTCCTGACTGATTCATCTCTTTGTAAAAACAGATCCCAGAGGGACCTCTACTTGGGACTGTTAACACCTCGGAATATGATTGAAATTAAAATAAATAGGTTTTTTTTAATCTGAAAATTAAAACTCACATATTAGCTAGATCAACTGGCCTTTTTTCAAAGTATATTAAAATTAATGGACTTTACTAAATGGTGCCCCAAACACCTAAAATAGTAGAGATAGGATATGTAAGTCCCATCTGTTTATGATTTAATAAAACAAATGTCCAAATCAAAACCCAGGTCACAATTAAGCACGATATATCTACATAAAAGACAGAACTCAGGAGCCCCAAGAGCTCCTGGTCAGTGGAGACGTCTCAGGGCTCTTGCTTCTGTCACAAAGCTTCCATCAACAAGGAAGCAGCTCTCTGTGTAGAGACCAGTGCACCATACAATGTACAGAGACAAATAAAATAGATGGTGAAGATGATACACACCTCCAAGATTAGTTAATATACTCTGATGCTGAGACAGATTAAATGATGTCCATGTTAATGTAAAAGTAAGAGGGACAGAGCTATAGTTCAAATTCAGCATCCTGGCCATGCTTCTTATGCCACACCACCTGCCCCAAACCAAGTTTCACAGTGCTTTGAAAACTTGTCATTCAGGGCTTATTAGCTGCCTGGAATATTATGATAAAATAGTATGCCTGGGGAGAATAAAAATAGCTAAAACTAGCAGTTATTCGATCCCTGCTATCTGACCTGTACATATTTTCTGTGCTAATTTGTCAACTGGATCATTTTCATAATGTTGAAAGGTACTACTATCATCCTCACTGTGTGCATGAGGAAACTGAGGCACAGACAGTTCATATACCTTGCCTGAGGTCACACTCCTTTAAGTGGAAGAAATGATACTCAAACCTAAGCTGACTACCTCCAAAGTCCCTACTATTACTCACCAAGCTTATGTTGCTCTGTTTTGCTGCTATAGCTACTAGCCCTAGTAAAAAATGGAACAAAAGCAAATGTGTTCCTTGCACCCCGATCACAAAGAACACACAGTCTAACAGGGACATAAGCAAACCATTCAATACGCTGAGGTTTGCAGTGTGTGAGTGCAACACAGCAGGATCCCAAATCCCTACTCTGTCTCTTATAGCTCCTAAGAAATTACAACGTAAAAGATGTCAATCATACATGCCCTGGTTATTCCTTACCAGGGTTTTTGTCTGAATCCCTGCCTACTCTGGGGACCTAGAATAGACTCCAGTGGAATAAGTAGATCAGAATCAAACTCCAGGACAGAACTTTTAAGCTGAACTCAAAATCAGTTCTGAGTAATTTATTTATTCATTTTCTCATGGAACCCTATTCTCTCATGGCATCCACCTGGTCCCATTTGGTCTCATTCAATCTTGGAGACTCCCTAAAACCAAGTTACCGAGCCTAAGCCTTATATCCCAATGACAGGAGAAAAGAGAAAGTACCCTAGGGCAAATAGTCATTTTGACCCCTTCATAACTCCAGCAAATGTTCATTTGTACATCTCCAGAACTCTCTAGTTTAAAAAAAAAAGAGAAGAACTGAGGACCAACATAGCAGGACAAGGACAAAGTAAATGAATGTTGTCTCCAGCCAGATAGTGGGCTGGCCATAGGTAGTGAAAGTGGAGAGGAACAGATACACACAAGCCTTGGAGGAGGAAGAAAGACTTCCCAGAGGTCGGGATGTTTGAGCAGAGTCTTGAAAGATGAATAGGAATTGCCAAACATATGGGAAAGAGAAAAATTCCTGAAAGCAGGAATATGTAGAGGTACAGAGTAGGGGACAGCAAGAAATTCAATGTTTATTAGTAGAAGACTCAGGGCTAACTCTGC
This sequence comes from Castor canadensis, assembly GCF_047511655.1. NCBI lineage: Eukaryota > Metazoa > Chordata > Mammalia > Rodentia > Castoridae > Castor > Castor canadensis. Next base: position 114,439,095 of record NC_133392.1, read on the forward strand.
ATTTAGAAGCTCCCCATGAGTCCTTTCTCTTGGCTTATCAGTGCTGCATAAAGAGGCTGTGTGCTGAAATAAAATTGAAAAAAGAAAGAAAGAAATTTAATGTGCACATCAATACCTGGACAGGGAGAGACTAATGATAGGAGGCGTGGTTATGGAAGTGATTGGAATAGATTGTAAAGAATTTTGCTTGCCAAGTTGAAAAGTACTAATTTTTCCTGGAATTCACAGGAGATCTTGAAGTGTGGAACAAGCATGATTTATTTTAACCAAATCAGGGACAGGATGATAAGTCAACAATCCATTTCAATGTTTCAAAGCATATGAGATTGTGAATAAGCTAGAGATAGATCATGGCTCTATTTATAAATATTAACCTTCCTGGGTTAGTGTCAGATATGGAAAGAAAGAAGGTGGGGAGGAAAGAACATGCCTTTCAGTGGGATTGAAAGTAACATATAGAAACATAGTAAAGTGTTATAAATCTATTCTTGAAGAATTATAATTGTTGCAAAGTTGAAAAAAAGAAATATGGAGCTTCAGAGTCCTGTTTTGATGTGCAGGTGGCAGGGTAGAGGGGAGGGAGATTTAACTTGACTTCCAGTCAGACCTCTTCTGCCTAAGTTCTAATGCCACTCAAATTACAGACAGCAGTAGTCCACTCAGAGAAGAACAAGCCTGTCTGTGCCAGAGTGCCAGGCCAGTGCCTTCTGACTGGCTTCTGTTCCATGCCCCAGAATCTTAACTTTAGGCTGGATCTATCTAGCAAAAGAATTTATCAACAAAAATGCTGGGATCTGATCTTTGACTCAAGGCATCATGAAAACAAAAGTATTATTGACAATGACTGAACTCATTCTCTGAAATTGTGGAAGCTTAAATAATAGCTAATGTTTACTGAAAGCTTTCTTTGTTCCTGACCCTGTAGTAAGGGATTTATATTTAGATTGCTAATCCAATCTTTGCTGTAACATAAATTTGAGTTTAGTGTGCCTATTCTCCTCCCAAATTCACTCACTATAATTCTCCACAGAATTACTAACTACCATGGGAGCAGAAATAGGTCCATTGGTTATTTGGGCCAAGATGTAATAGAACTTTTATGGCCAGAATGGGATGTAGTGTGATATAATGGGAAACATTTGGGGCTTTGAAGTTAGAGAAAACTGGCTTGAGTTCAGTTGTTCAGTTCATCTCAACAGAGAGATGTTGAGCCTCAACTAGAAGAGTTTCACAAATGTGAACTTACCATGAGATAACCATTGTGCATAGAAGCAGGAACTCAATGATGAATGAAGGAACAGCAACTGCTCTTATAGATCATGTAAGTGACTGACAAAGAGGAGATATGTGAATACACAATTTAAAGATAAAGTGGATAGTATGAAGATGGGGACAAAGAATACTTCACAGAGGAACAGCCTAGCTGAGATGATTCCTGATTGGATCTTAAGAGGTAAGTAGGATGTCCAGCCAGAAATGGTGATAGAAACAATATTATGAATAAAGACAGAAAGAACACAAATAGGAGGTATGAACAATTATAAACAGCATACAGTGAAAAACAAACTGAGTTGACTGTGTCAGTCTTGGGAAAATTCCTGAACCTTGCTGAGCCCATTCCCTTCAAACAGCCTGTGGATTATTGCAAACATGAAATCCAATAAAATACTCCAGATAGTGTTTATGAATCAGAAAGTTTAAAGTGTGTAAGATATTTCCCAAAATATTTATTCTTTTTAAATTTATTATACCTGGATGTGTGCAGTTGAACTAAGTATAAACTTGGAATCAGAGATTTTAATACGCTGATTCTCATTGTGAAATTAAGGATAGGAGTGAGAAAGAGTATATTCCAGTATATTTCCAAAGCATTTTTGTTTGTCCCAAACTGAGCACTGCAAGGGATTCATGTTCAGATAGGATGCCAATAGGATGCCTTGTATAACTTTAGTCCATATTTTTCTTACCTGCAGGGCAACTGTGCTTTATTAGTTCATCACTGTATCTCTAGAACAGGACTTTTTAGCCCATGAAAGTCCAAGTCTGTGTCACAATGACCCATATTAATTAAGAGTTCTATGGGTTAAGGTCATTTAACAGTTTTTTTATTGCCTTTAAAACAGCTGGTATGTGGAACAGGCTGGAGTGTTACCTTTGTCTCTTGACTATTTGGACTACACTCTGCATCATAACCTATTGCCATGTAGATAAGAAGGCAGCCTGATCTGGTGGCTGTGAACTTCATAAGGATGGGGAATATCTCTTAGATTCTCTTCTATGCCACAATTTCCACCTTTAAAAAACAGGAAGTATTTGCTGTCCATAATCTGTCAGTATCCCTCTATGGTTCTACTATTATATCATATCATAGGTCAACCTAGATCCTACTGAGTCTCAAACCCCCCAATTTGTTAAGGCAGGAAGCCATGAATAAGGGAACAGAATGCCACAGTTTCTAGAAGATTTCATAGTCAGTGATACCTGGGCAGCAGGAATTCCAGAAAGAGTGGATAAGCCATTAGGAAGAACAGTGTTCCAACTTAGTCTAAGACTCTTTGAAGGAAAATGGGGACTAACATTTAGGACATGTTAAATTGAGTCAACAGAGAGAGGGAAGTGAGACAAGGATAGCCAGAAGGAAGGTATTTGCTTGAGTGCAACTCAACCAGCTCAGGTGATTTCCAAATTTCTACTCAGAGTTCTTGCAAAGTTGTACACCTATATATCCAAATGTCCAGAAACCATCTCTACAACGTATTCAGCAGACACCTCTGACATAATGTATTTAAAACAGAACTTGAGTCTTCACTCCTCCACTGTTCTATCAGATGCCTTAGGGCTGGGAAGGCAATGACCCGTATCATATTGGCAGTCCTGATAGCATTTCTCTGAGCAGACAAGAGACAGCTGCCAGGGACTTCATGCTTCCTTTTTCTTCAGTGCTTTCCTGTGTGCTATCTTATTTAATACCTAAGAGGAAACATTAATAATTAAGTGTCATTATCACTTTTTTTCACAAATGATGCAAATAAAACTCCAAAGGGGTAAATGACTACTCAAGTTGACAGAACCGAGATGTCCAGTAGTTGATTCTCACCTGCCCTTGATTCCAAACCCTGTTTTCCTGTGACTTAGTCCATAGCCCTGGGGACATAATAGATTGGTGTGAATGATGCTCCAGCATTGGGTTGGTGAGCTCTGGCCCTGGGGAGAGCTGCACCTTACTCCATGTTGTACTTTCTATCATGAGTGAGCATCTCACAGTGCTGGCTGCCACCCAAAGAAAGTCATGGAATTGTCAGGCAGGAAAGAGACATATGAATCCAGGTTTGGTAGCTGTCTCATGTGATATATTAGGAGCACTTTACTTCCTACACACAATACCTGAGCACCACATTCACACACTAGCTCTATATCTCCTGCCTGCTTTCTCTCCGAGTCTCTTCTATCGGTCACTCAGATACAACTCTGCCTAGTTTTATTGGAGACCGGAAAAAGTTGCAAAATATTTTTTAGACTTAAAATATGCAGTAGTTATGCCTAGCTCCCATTTTTTCAAGAATAGCCCTCATTTATCAAGCACCTATTATGAGCTTAAGCTCTACAAGCCCAAATCAATTTAACTCTCACAGCATTCCTCTGAAATAGCCATTATAAATTCTGATTTGGGGATGAGAAAACTGAAGCACAAAATTTTTAAAGTTCTTTGAGATCACACAGCTAGTAAGGGTGCAGGGGTAAGGACTAAGTACTTGATGAAACCTAGGTGATCAGCTCTGAAGCCCAGGATTTTACTGAGACCCTTGGCTGTCTCAGAGGCCCTCTCAGTGTGGTGCCAGATCTCATTCAGAGTGACTTGGGAAAGAAAAGAATTTTTCAAAAATCATTCATTGTTCCTCCCATTGCCTTAAACATACCCACACAGCACAGCTGGGAAAGTACATATCAAAGAGAGTTCTAATCCCTTCTTTCTGGAACAGGAAAAATCTTTAATGCATAGTCTTCCATTCCAGTTCACCTGAGAGGTGCATGAGGGGAAAAGGGAGCATTTCCTGCTGCCAGAGAAGGTGTCAGAATCCTCCTACCAGTGCTGCAAGACTGACACCGTGTGGCCATGTCAGCTTCCCAAGGCCTTCTCTGAATCACCTCTCACAGCCTCCAGATGGAGGCTCTTAACCTTCTCAGACTTTCTTCTGAGTCACAAAACAACAAATGAAGAGCCAATCACTAGGTTAGGTAGCTGCTAACAGAGTCCATAAGTAAGTAGTCAATTGCAAAATTAGTTGGCATAAGAGAACAGAAATGTAGACCTTTTTAATTCTAATCTCTGTGAGTTTACTTACTAATTTATATATTTTTTACTTTGGTCCAAATGTCCTTAAAGGTAACTTAAAAAGATGTATTGAGAGTCTAGTAGATAATCAGTTTTATAATTCTATGGGCAAGATGAAGCAAAGGTAAATAATGTAGAAACAAAAAATAGGCCCAGAAATGAAATAATAATAACAATGCATAAAACTACAATTCAAGGATTTGGTTAGGACATAGACTTTCCTCTGCACCTTCTATAAGCCAATGAAAGGATGGAGGCCTCATTGATGTTAATCTTTGGGGAAAAAACAAACCGTGAGCCAAAGAACACAACTACTCCTGATACAAATAGCAACAATAAAAAAGAAATCCTGATGTCTGCCTAGACAGGACAAGATGTCAAGGTCATGAATAATGACAGTAAACACTTGAGTACACCTCCCCAGATGATTCTTCAAGATCAGCAAGTCAGAAAACACTCACACTGTAACTCATCCCTCTATTTTTGTATTCTTAAAAGACTACAGTTTGCTTTTCATCATTACTGCTTTGGAGTGTGTGTGTGTGTGCGTGTGTGTGTGTGTGTGTGTTTTGTGTGTTTAGAATGCTTTGTGCTTACCCTTTAAATGATTGCTGCCAATTAGTTTCATTTGGCTGAAATGCAGTAAGATTCCATTTTAAGAAGTCAATGCTGGGCTTTTACTGAGGAACACAATAAATTAATCATTAAATCGATTGTATTGATTGAACTTCGTAAGACATGAAAAATTGCAATGCAAAGAATATCTCCACCACAAGGGTAGGAAAGGTCCTCAGCATCCTAGGGGAAGGTAACTCGCTATTCTCATAATACTGTCTGATTTCTTCCCTGGGATGTTAACTTCATTTATCAGCTCTAAAATAAGTATAGTGACCATTTAATTTCAAACACATACTCTAAACAATAGCTTCAACGTAGTAAGTGCTCACTAGGCACTCTACCCTGTGCTTAGTGCTTTCATACATTATCTCACATAAACCTAACAACAAATCTGGGAGGAACATACCCTATACTTACTCTGTAGAAAGAATACTGAGTCTGATGGACATAAGAAGTCTGTTCAAGGTGATTCACTTAAGGAGAAGGGATGCCCCAATTTGAAACCAGTTTGGAATGAACCCATCTTAGCCCTGAGTTGTATTTTAATTTAATAAAAGAATAGAGGGATAGGTATGAAGTCTACACTTCTCTGCTTAATGCCAGGGCAGCTCACACTTTTGGGACTCAGGGTCCCAAAGCAGTTTCAGGGATATAGAATGGGGCCAAGGTTAAGTTTTACTTGGGAGAAAAGGAATATTGGTTAACAAGGCCTAAGATAATGAGAAGAGCCCCATGTTAACTGAGACACCAAGCAAATGCCAAAGGAAAGCAGAGATGGGAGCTGGTGTAGGTGAACAAAGGAATCAGAAGAGGCACTGGGGGCAGACATGCTTTTATTCAGTGAAGTAGCACAAAATACCAGGACTCTGGGGATAAACAGATACAGTTTTCAATCTTTAAGTCCACACCTTGCCCCTGGAGCATGTCATTAAGATTTCTAAGCCTCACTCTCCTTATGTATAAAATGGAGACAGTCACACCTCCCTCAAAGTGCTACTGTAAGGTTTAAATGTGACAATGTATGTGAAGTTCTACAGACAGCATCTTGTACAGAGTAGCTCCCAGTACAGGGTGGCCCTCTCCCCACTCCTTCGGCTCCTTTGGCAATCTTCTGTAAGGCACATGTGTACTGAACAAGGCAGAATGTTCCATCCCTAGATTTTCCTAATAGACTTCATGGGCTTTTTTCCCTGCACTCTAAACAACATGGCATCCAGCCTTCAAAGAGTCTCCCCTGGCCTACTACTCACAACCTAGAATGAAAGCATAACCTGCTAGATGAGGATAAGGAGGAATGGGACGGTGGTGATGCCATGACAGGGTCCCAGCTTCTTTGTCTAGCTCTGCTTACCTCCATGAGATAAAGCAGTCTGGTCTCAAAAGACTGTCTTGATTCTAAAGGAAGCCAAGACAGAAAGAAACCTGTGTTGACCTTTCCTGTATATTTTCCTCCCAGAAACAGGACTGCTTCCACCCTTAGTGCAAAAGTAGCTTTTTCAGGATGATTACAGGAAAGATTTGCTTGAAAGGAAGAGGAGGCATATTATTACGTAACAAAGCACTGGACACAAAAGTGGGGAATCAACGGAAATTTCATTTTGCTAAGCAAATTCTTTTGACAGATGCATACCCATTGTCTTATTTAAAATAGAGGAGGTTATTTATTCATGCCTCCACCTCCCGAACAGGCCAGAGCCAAAAGGAGCACAAGGCCCTGAGTTCAAACCCCAGTACTGCCAAACTAAGAAAAAGAAAAGTCTGAATTACTGTGTTAGCAGCATTTAAAGGCTAGCTGAGCGTTCAGCTGAGATTTGAAATTCTCGTACCACACAGTGTGCGATTCTAGGGAGGAACAGGAAATGACCTAGCTCAGAGTATTCCTTTTCACTTCATGAGTCCATTTATTTTATGGTCCTGAGTGTGTGCCAAAGCCATTTGGAGTCTTCAAGAGTTTAAATAGCAATGTCCAATTAATAAGGCATAAAACCCTGCAGCTTCCTCACCCCCATGCATTTAGACAGCCCTTCTCTGTTCTGAATGTCTAATTGATAGGAGACACTTGAGGGCCTGTGTCTCTGCATAGAGGCTGAGGTTGGGAGTGGCAGAGGGGTATCTAATGTTGGTTCATGTATTTGGATCCATTTCCCAGTCCTATATCGAGCAATCATGTCAAGAAGAATTGTAGTTTCTTGTGGACATCCTGTCTATGGCTGGAAGAGGATGAAAGTTTAGGTAGTTTTATTTCTTTCTGAGACATTCTGGAATATTCCAACACTGAATTTGCATCCTGGCCTTTTTGGACTGCAAACTCCACACATATTACCATAATTATGGGGCATTCTGATGAGGGATTAATGAGATGGTATTGCAGTATGACAATTAAAGCTATTGCTTTTTTTTTTCCCGGAGATGCATTCATCTCTTTAGAAATCATTATTTTTTTTTAAATAATCATGTTTAGAGTTTAGATTTCACCTTTACTTGAACAAAGACAAACTGGAAAGTATGTATGAAACAGTTTGGCTCCAGGAATGTTCAATTATATTTAATGAGAGAGTCCAGTAAGTCTTTCCTCTCCTGTTGTTTTAGTTTAAAAAAAAAAAAAAGCAAAACTAGTGTTGGTGGTAACAGACTTTCCCTATGCAATTTGGAAAGGATAATAACATTTTTTTGGCAAGGAGTGGGTGGGCTAAGGATTTTAGTTTTGGGGGAGAGGAGGGAGAGAACCTACAATCTCTTTCCTCCATAATTTGTGAATTGCACAAAATCTTGGTCTTTTAATGGGTGGCTCCTCATTAGATAGCACAACAGAATAAATTAATTGTCCTCTATTATCCTGAAGAGGCAGGGCCAAGTTTCCCCCAAAGACATTATCACTTCAAGCAACTGCTTTAAATACAACATGAAACACTGGCTTTCTGGGAAATCTTCAGATTCCTCCTTCTGCCAAAGGCAATCTAAAAGATGAACACTTTGTTGGGATGGCTCTGGGCTTACTTTAACAAGCAGACCAGGTGAAAGATGGCTGGCAACATCTCAGATGGGAACATAGGCTAGCAAAGCACCATGAATATCTGATGGATATACAAGCCTCTCTTTGTGAAATATAGTCTTTGCTCTGATTTATACCTTTAGTGCATGTTTAAAAGAATGCCACATTCTCAGTGGACATACATTAATTTTAAAAATACCTTAGATTCTTAAGGATGGAAAGAAAGTTTCTGTTTCCTGGCATAAACATTACTGTGTTTCCCTCACAAAGCCTCACCTTTCTCTCCAGAGCCTTGGAAAGAGGACATTCACTTTTCTGAATGGGGTTTTGGTTTGTTTCTCTTTTTGTTTTTGTTTTCCCAGAGCAAAGTCCATTTGTGAGAGATTTTGCTACATGAAAAAGCTGTGGTGTTGGAGCAACAGTGTTGTAGTCCTGACCTGTGAGTTCAGAGATGGAACTCTGTATATCAATAAAACCATGGATACTGCTGTCCTGGTACTTAGTAGGCTCTAAGTAAGTACTTGTTAATCTGAGCCTTGGTTTTCTCATCTGCAGAATGGAAACGAGTGATATCTAAACCATAAAGATTCAACTCCCCTATCCTTTGTTTTTTGGTAGTACTGGGGTTTGAACTTTAGGGTCTCACACTTGCTAGGTAGATTTTCTACCACTTGAGTCACGACCCCAATATCAAACCCCTCTTTTTTGTTTGAGACAGGATCTCATTATTTAGCCCAGGTTGGCCTTAAACTCATGATCCTTCTGCCTTAGCCTTCCAAGTACTGCCACTGCAGGCCTGCACATCCATACCCAGTTTCAATCCCCATTCAGCAAGAGCCTTTGCATCCCATATTCCATGTTCAGCTCTTGGTTCAAAAAACCCTGCCTGCACAAGTACAGGATGGGAGGGAAATAAGTCAATTGTAACGTACGTGAGAGTGTCATAATGTAACACCTAAAAGCTTGAACTGTGAAGTTAAGTAAACCTGAGTTCAAATCCCAGCTCAGTCACTGCTATCTCAGTGACCTTGGGGAAATTACTTAATCCATGTTGGCTTCCATTTGTTAATCTGTGAAACAGAATATTAATAATTTCTACCTTATGAGGTTATAATAAAGATTAAATAAGGTGATGTATTTAAAACTCTTAAGAAATTGCCTGCATATAATAAGTACTCAGTAAATGTCAATCAGAAACTTGGATGGACTTAATGAAACCTCATGCCTGGAATGAACTCTTCAATATACCTCTCCCTCATCAAACCATATGCAGGATATTTTCGTTTTATTTACCTGGAACATCATAATTAAGTAGACATTGGTATATGCAATAAAGAATCCCCAAGAAAATGAAAAGTTTTTAAATCACATTTTAATGATTTAATTAAGGAAAAACATACATCACTCTACACTTATCTGAAGAGGGATTCAAGTACTGTGGATTTTTAAAGGACAAAACTGGCACCATATGGCAGAAGAGAGTTTTCTGCCCCAGGATTCAGGAGGCCAGCCTTGGATACATAATAAGACCCTATTATCGAGAGAGAGAGAGAGAGAGAGAGAGAGAGAGAGAGAGAGAGAACATTTCCTGATACTTCCAGGCTTTCTGAAAATGGCATTTTCTCTTCTATGTGAAATTAGTATCTCACCACTAAAGAAAGTAGACATCCTCTATATGACATGGATCCAAACATAAAGGTAAAGGACTGGGATTTCTTCAATCTTAAGTATTTTGTGATTCCACATAAGTATTCATATTCTGACTCTCCTAATATTATATATTGAATGGCAGAAATCTAGGGAGATCCCGACTCTCCAGCTACTTGGTGGAAAATGTGTGCTACAAACTCACCTACAAATTTCGTTCTACTCACACTTCGCTGCAGGCTTCTTCTAATGTCTTTCCTTGTGAACAGGGTCAATCCCTTCACTTTTCTTCTTGATTCTGTTCCTCCTATGTTCTCTAGGTTTGGATCTTTCTTTCTAACTTTTTGCCTCTTGCTACCTAAAAATATGCTCAGAGCTGTCTTGTGTTTCCCTCTATCTAACTTCATTTTGCATCTCTTATCTCAGTCAATGATGTGTCTTTGTTATCTCTGGTTACTTTACTCCCATTTACTCCTCAATCCACCCACATATGCAATACTCAACTTATACATTCTAGCAAAGGTTTCTTAGAATTTTCATGTTATGAAGTTCAACAGATATCTTCTAGACCAACAAAAATCTGCACACTGGATTCCTTTTACTCTTAGATTTTCAGTCTGATGTCACTCTGCTCACCATATTATGTATTGAGATACAGTGTGGGGGTGGGGGAGAGATTCTCTAAACATAGGGAACAGAGTATCAATAGAGTAGAGGCAGGATAGTTTGAGAACATATAAGAGAAATAATGAGTAGTTTATTTTGATTATCTTTGACCTACATGTAATGTGAGTGGTGGAGTAAAACAACATTTCCAAGACCTTAAATTCCAGGCTGAGAAATGGGGAATTAATTCTATCTACAATAAGCCATTTCATATTTTTAGTACAAACTGTCATGATCTTCAGTTATGACACATCAGATGGAAAACTTGAGGTATGAAGACCATACAAGAGGTTATTGCAACAATCCAAGTCCACTGATTTCCTGCATCCATTTTTTGACTTCCACCTAACAAACTGTGTTACCTCACTTGAGGAGATGGGTACCAAGATGAGCACTTGCTGAATTTCAGAACAAGATCTCACAGTACTACCAATAACCATGAGAAGAGCTTTCCTACATGTGGGTATGTGGATGGGTGGTCCGTTGTGCAGTGCATCATATAAATTTCAATTGTCTTTCAATCCTTTTGATTACATCAAAGGGAAAACATCATTTTGAGCTCTATATATTTAGGACCTCTCTAACACTTCATCTTTTAACAGAGAAATAATCCATAGGCACAGAGCCTTCCGAACATTAGATCTATAGCAAGAATTTAATACCACTATTTTACTTTCATTTTTTTACCTTTGTTATTGCTATCTATTTATGATAAGCAAAACTGCTTTTCCATTTATGGTGCATTATACATTTTCTTTTAAAAATACATTTGGGTAAGTAACATTTAAGAATGAGAGAAGTTGACTTTACAGAAACATATTAAATAAAAGTTCAAGCCCTAAGCAAATGTAGAGAAAGCACAAAAATGGAACACTAGTGAATAATCTTTGAAAATTAGCTTAGTAGAAAATGTGGAATCTGGAATCAGACAAAATTGGTTCCAATATCCAGGTCACTGAATAATGTAAGACAATTTAAACGGCTTTGGCCTTAGCTTCTTCATTGACAGAAATGAAGAAAATAATATTTTATAGGACTGTCGAGAGTAATGAAAAGAAAAAACATTTTAGAAGTACTTAGCACAACACAGTGCCTATCACAAATTTGACACCATGCATTTCAGTTCCCCTTTTCTTTTCCTTTCCCTCCTACTGACTGCTGAGATTGGCCATAGCTTCCTTTTCCCAAAGCTTGCATTTCTCCTGTGGGCAGCCTCTGGTGTCTTAACAGCCTCTAAATTAATTCTCTCCTTGCCAGTTTCTGCCACTGTCAGCCTGGCCTGGGACCTGCAGCTCAATTGCCAGGGAAGGTAAAACAACTGTAGCAGGTGACAGGGTCTCCCAACAAGCTTTTCCAGCTGACGCCCTTCTTTCCTCCCTGTCATGGAGTGGCTGTGGGTCCCTCTTTCTCTCCCCTTTTATGTGAAAATCAATAGCAATCTCCCCTGGTATTTTGGGAGAAATTCAGGTGCTCAAAAAGTAAGTTCCAAATAGTGAGAATGAGCTGATTTCTGGTATCCTAGGATTTCTTCCCCAGATATAAAGTGAAATACTGTTACATATTACAAACTGGGAAAAACTCTTAAGTTTCCCACCTGAGGCACAATTTTATTATCTGCAAAATGGAACAGTTAAGGCCCCCTGTTTAGGATCCTTGTGAGAATGTAAAAGCTACTGGCTCAGTGCCTGGTACCTGATATCCTAATTGCTCTGCAGATAGTAGTCTTCACTAAGCATTGCTACATTCACAGGCATTGTCAGAGGTTGGAGTGAAAAAGAATTTGGAGAAGATTAAATCCTTTATCCCACCAGAAGCAAGAATCTTTTCCATCAATTACCTTAGAACTTTTTCTGATCTTCTAGATTGATAAGATTTTGAATTTTGTTGGGGTTTCATTTTGTTGTTCTTTTATACAATTTAATAAATTTAACTGACACTTCCTAAATCCGCTCCATGTGCAAGGTATTGGGCATACAGAAGTGGCAATGCCCCTACCATCATCTATAACCTGGTCATAATGACACTCAATTAAATAAGCCAGTCACACTCAATTGAACACTGTGGTGGGTGAAACAATGAGAAATATGGATAAAGGAAGCTCAAAGAACAAAGTAACATATTCTTCTCTGGCCTACTACACATGCAAATTTAAATTTCATTGTTCTTTTTTCTTAATATTGTAATACATTTATCATCCATGTTATAGAACTATTTTTGTAAGATCTTCATAATGTTCCACCAAATGAATAAACTATCCTTTATTCAAACAAAAACTTCAGCTGTTTTACAATATTCACTATTGTATGTAATTCTTAAATGGACAACTTTGAAGATTAAGCTATTTTTTCCTTTTCTTTTGGCCTTAAAATGCAATTAATAGTTCAATGTATGTCAATTTCTTTCCCAAAATCACTTATACCATTTTACCTACAAGTAAGCTAATGTCCAAGGCCCTAAGTTGCTACGATAATGAATAATTAGTCAATCTGAGTCTGGATTATAGATTATACAGTTTCCAAGGTGATGCCTAAAGATTGTAGGAGAAAAAATATTCCTCTAGGCCAGGGTGTCTCAACCTGAGTGCTACTGATAGTTAGGCCAGATAATTCTTTCATGAGAGAGTGTCCTGTAGTTATACGATGATTAGCACCAACCTTTCCCTCTATCCAATAGTTTCCAATAGCAGCCCTTCCCCTCCCTGCCCTACCAGTAATGACAATCAAAACCACCTTCATATCTCATATCTCACTGAACACCTATCTGGGGGGTGACATAATTGCCCCTGCTGAGAATCACTGCTATAGGAGGGTCCCAGGGCAATGCCCATCACTGACAACAATACCAGTTAGACGTCATCTTTTTCTATATTGATAGATTTAAATTCTATCAATATAGAATCGTATGTGGATAAATGAATCAAGTATAATGTACATGTTAAACCTCAGCAAGTTCAGGCTAAAATACCAATTAAAAGCCTTGAAGGTAGGCTATCCTAAAGAATAAAAGGAAATACATTATCTGCAGTGCTTTTAGGATTCTTCCTGGTGTTCAGAGAATATATGATCCACACAGACAATAAAAGGAAGGAACAGAACACAGAAACAGACATCAAATCTCAGTTTATATGGTCTTCCAAGCATCAAATCTCTCAGGATTTCTGAGAAGACAAACCATATGGAGAGCTCATCTACCTGGCACTAGTGTTTATGAGTCCTTAAGTAGGGATGCAAGGCTGTGGGAAGATTCTGGCTGGCTGTGGGGAGGAATCTAAAGCTTGCAGAATCACTTTCAGCTAATGCACAGTTTAGTTTCTTAGAATACAGAAGTTAAAGGTACCAAAATCTTGTAATGGATTTTCATATGTGGTTCCTAAATATGTTTCCCTTTTTGATTTTAGTGGACTATGGAAAAGGGAATTACCAGGTCTTTCCAGCCTTATTGAGCATAAAGTAACCAGGCTTGAGCACATTTTAAGCTTTGCTTGAACATCTCTTATATGTGTATGAGGAAAAAAAAGTCAGAAGTGAGCAGAAATTGGCCTGGAGATTTGACTTAAAATAAATGACCATTCAATGCACAGAGTCAATGTTTTGTCAAAAGAGGACTGGGCTACTCTCTTTTCTCATTCATCTCTGTGTCCCATGTCAGTTACATTCTGTTAACTGAATTCCTGACCAATAGCACAAAGGTGTAATAGAAGGGAAAGAGGCTCTAGAAATTACTAGCTGAGTGCTAATAGGAAGATTCTTCACTTTCTGAGCCCCAGTTTTCTTAATTGAACAACTGCTTCTCTAGGTTGCTTTAGGACAGTGAGATAACATAGTGCTTGCTATTTGGAAAATAGTAAATATGTTATGTCTTTTTTTTCCCTTATTGCTCTTCAGTAGTCAGATATGGACTTGGGAGAATTTTTTTTTTTTATCTTTAAGGTCTTTTGGCATTTTGCTAGGTAAATACTGTCATTGTAATCCAGGATATAGTTGAATGGTAGCCTCCATAAGAGAAGAGATTATATCTGCATTAGTAATATCTTAGCTCTTGGCATGTATTAGACATTCAAGAAATCTTTGCTAGAAGAATGAAAATATAAATGAATATATTGGTTAAACAAGAAAGTCTTGAAATTTGAAAAGTAAAAATTTATATTGATTTAGTGCCTATACTGTGCTATTCATCTTGATATAAACTTTCTTGTCATTGATTTATTCACATTTTTCAAATTTTAGAGCCATGTTTTAGAAGATAATACTATGGTTTAAGTAATATTAGCTAAGATCATTAGGCCAGTAGGTAGGTCTGGATGAGATTGAAAGCTAACTTCCAAGCCTGGTATGAGAAGTCATGGATTAGGAACTATCCAAGGCAGGAACCAATTCTTATATTCTGTTATAAGTTTAATTTTGTTCCTCCCAAAAGAAAAATTGAAATCCTAATCCTCTGTACCTCAGAGTTCTTTGTGTGTTACTAAGTTTAATGTTATTAGGCTGGCAGAGTGACTCAAGTGGTAGAGCGCCTAGCAAGCATGAAACCCTGAGTTCAAACCCCAGTATTGCTAGAAAGAAAAGCTAAACTTAATGTCATTAACATAATAAAGCATAATCACCATCTGTATTGATAAAAGACAAAATAGAGGCCTAGAATGGTGACAAAATTTTCCCAAGGCTGATGAAGAAACAGATCCAGGGTTCACACCTAACTTTGTATACTTCTAATGTTGAACCTCTTTCCAGTGGCTGTATTACCTTTCTAAAGTGGAATAGAAATAGGTAAGAGTGAATGGGTAGCATTTATTAACATCAGTCTATACCTTGTGCTCTTTGAAGCTCTGATACTTTTGCTCCATGGAGCCATTAAGAAAAGCCACTGATCCAAGGGCTATAAATTAACACTTTCCTCATGCACAGCTTAAAGAAGCTCTTTAAAACCTAGGTAATATCTTCTTTTAAAAAGATATCCATTTTCTCGGCATTTATGCTCTATCACTCTTGGTTTTTCCATCATTGACTCCATTAATAGAATTCTTCTTAATTCCTTTTCTCTTTTTATGGCTTTGTAAGGGGCTAATTTGCAGGCAAAATTGCTAATTTTACAGTTGCTTTCTTCTTTGTCAGCATGAGACTGACTGAGGAGTTATTAATAGAAGAATAGGATTCCCTTTTCATCCCCTTGCTCTTGACTACACAGGAGGTAGGACAAAAATCCATTATTTAATAGCATTTGTTCTTCTTGAAAGGTCATCATTCCAGTCTTTCAGTTTCCACTAAACTAGAGCAGTATCAGCAGCAGTAGCAGCCACTTTCTCTTCCTGAAAGGCTTCTAGGATTCTCCAGTAACCCAGGTGGTATAAGAATGTCTTTGAGATCCATGTTGGAAATGTGGTCCAAGCTGGGAAATTCTCTCAGCATTTCTGTGTATTTCTGAAGAGTAATTTCAAGCCATAAATATTTGTAAGTGCTCCCAGTCACCTGCCTGCAGATTCCTCAGTGTATACTACATGTGGATACAAGCAGCAGAAAATAGAAATATGAATAGTTTAAACAAGACAGAAATTTATTTTTCACATACAATAAATCCTAAAATAGACATTTGGGATTGGTATGGTGACCTCATACAGTCACTGGGGACTCAGATGCCTTCTGTCACTCAGTTTGACTGTCACTGTCATGTGGTTTCCACACTTGTGTGTCCAAGACATACATGATTCTAAGCAGGATCAGAACATGAGAATAAAGAAAAAAAAGCTGTCTGTTCATCTCTGGCAGGGCTTTCCCAGAAGCCTCCCTCCAATAATTTATGCTTATAACCCCAAGCTGTAAGGGAGGCTGGTAAACATAGTCTCTCTACTACCTCCAATGAAACTATGGGGAAAGGGAAGGACAGTATCAGAAACACAAAGTATATGACCACCATATGGAGCAAAGAATGACTAGATAAGTAAGGCCAATTCTCACTGTAAAACAGCTAGTAGTAATAAATAAAATAAAAAGAGTATTTGTAAACTTTGAACTGAATGTATAAGACTGTAAGTAAATTTCTCAATTTTGTTTTGTTTTTGTTTTTAGAGATGTTTTTGGTGGGATTAAGATTTGAACTCAGGGCTTCATGCTTGCAAAGCAGGTGCTCTTACCACTTGAGTCATACCCCTAGTCCTAGTAAATTTCTTAATAGTGAAATATTAAGCATAAGTACAAATTTAAGCAGGTAAGCAAACACTGTAAAATGCAGCTGGCTTTTGTACTTCATAGAAACAAATATTTATTATATCCTACATTCTGCCTAGGGTGAGATTACAAGATCTAGGGCCAGTACAAGGTGAAGTAGAAATACAGACCTCACAAATAGCTGAGATCCCCAAATCACTATATCATTCATAAAAATTTGAACAAAGAAGAAGCAGGAGGAAGAGAAGGAGAAAGAGGAGGCAGGGAAGGCAGGAAGGAGGTAGGGAGAGAAAGGAGGAGGGAAGAAACCCTACAAGAAAAGTTAACTCTGTTAGCCATAGACAAAAATGGAGGGGAAAAAAAGTCTCCCATGTGAATTGTTGACTATACCAAGAGCATGTTGCTACTAATAATTCAACCTAAGAACTGAATTTAGTGCTGTCCTGAGTTAAAAAGTAGTTTTAGGAATTTAAAATAAGCAAACACAATTCCACTATTGAGAAACACAATTAATCCAAGCTCCATAGGAGTCCCAAAGACAAAATCTTAGGAAGTACAAGTTCACAAAACAAATTCACAAGTCATAAAGCAAAATCGCTATGAGTGAGGGTAAGTAGAAAACATTCACAGCAAAAATTGACCCCAAAGACCTTAAACGAAGTATTTTCAATATGCTTATATGACCTCACATTATTTTCAATATATTTAAAGAAACAAAAGACTTCAATAAAGTCCAAGTATTCTTTAAATTAACAAAGAAATTTGAGAAAGAATAAAAAGAAACCCTAAATGTTGACTATGTGATAACTGAACTTCAAGGTTCAAACAATGAAGTAAGTATCAGACAATACGGCCAAATAGTGACTGAACAACTTGAAAGAGCATCTGTGGAATCACTGACAATGTAATGCAAACTAAGACAAAGACAACCTAAAAGATAGAGTTTATAAACCTGGAGATACAAGGAGCTCTAAAACATTCCTAATTATACTCTCATCCAATGATGACTTTAAACAAGGGGGAAGATGATATTCGAGTAGGCTGTCATGAAGAATTTTCCAACTTTGATGACAGAAATCCAATGAATCTCCATCTAGATAAAGAAAATAAACCTACACTTGAACATATGGTAATACAAAAGAATATCAAGGAAAAAGACCAGTCTTAGCATCAGGTACAGAGAAAGGTTAATTCATGTTTGAGGGAACAACAATTAGAATGACACTTGATCTCTCAACATCCATTATAGATAATTAAAAAACTGGGAATGCTAAGATAAAATAACTACAGTTGTATACCCAATAAGACTTTAAAGATCAAGAAACAAATAGGTTTTAGATAAAGCTCAGTAATTTTACTACCAAGATGACATCAGTGAAAATATCTGTAAAAGATATATTTCAGGAAAAAGGACACCAGTCTTACAAAAGAAAAAGGAAGCTATGAGAAAAAATAATGAACACAGAATCAAAGAAGTTGGCTAACATCTGTAAAATAAAAAAACACTGACTCTTAAAACACCAATAAAAGCATTCAACTTATAGATTTAAGATAAAATAAGTTGAAACTTAAATATTATAAAAGATATGAGTGTAATCTAGGAGGCAAGCTATGAAAATTAGAGTATTTTAAGGTGAGTGTAAAGATACTCATTATAATTTGTACCTTATTAAGTGTAAATATTAAAATTTCAAGGTTGACTAACAAAAATAATAGAAATAGGGCGAATCACTTAACATCAATAGTAAGAGGAAAACAAGATGAGAAAGAAATAATTCATACAAAAGAAAACAAGAAATGAAGGCAAGTAATGCAAAAGTAAAATGAATAAAAGACATTAAAACGCTAAAAATAAACCCAACTATATCATTAACTATAAGAAATACAAATAGACTTAACTTTCAAACTAAAGACAAACTTTGTCATTTTGGATTTTTTATAATGTCAATGCTCATTATATAAAAGTGATATAAGTGAAGCCTAAAAACAATGAAAGGTTGAAATCAAATGCAAAGAATAAAATTTCTCAGGCAGATACTACTCAAAAGAGATTTACATCAGTTATACAGAAACTCTTAAATGTTGCAAAAGCTAAAAGCATTTTTAAAATAGAAAAGGTCACTACTTAATAATTAATTACAGTTTTAATTCATCAGGAACTTTAATGATTCTAAATATGTACACAGTTGAGAAGATAACCAGAAAGTATATATGGCAAAAAAGAAAAGTGAAGCATCAGGTAGAAATGGATAAATCCAGTCCATTAGAACCACTAGGATATTTTATCACAGTTTTTTGTGCAAAAACTAAGCACAAAAACCAGTAAGGATATAAAAACTTGAACAACACAAGTAAAAACTTTAACCTACACAATGTTACCCCAATATTAGAAAACACACATCCTGTTTAAGCACAGTTAGAACCTTTATGAAAAATAATTTCCTTGTTCATAATGCAGTCTTAACCAATTTTGAAGAATTATCATTATCTAGACCACATTCTCTGACCACAATGTAAGCAATGAAGTAAGAAGTTATTGCCAAAAACTTTAAAGAATAAACAATTGGAAATTTAAATTTTTACTTTTAATAATAACCTATCACATATAATTTTCTACCTACGGTGCCACATTCTTACAGCAGCACGGGCATTAAAACTAAAATCCTGCCAATTAGTTTCATTTCAAATTCATGATCATTAAACTCAAGCAGAGCCTTAAAGCTTCTTGGTACTCATGCCAATTTCACTTCCTCTCTTACTCTTATACCATGTTCTTTCTACTCAAATCACTACATGTACCGCTGTTTTTCTCTCAGCTTAAGGCTTCGCTTATTTCCTTGAGAAAAAGAAGGAATCTGGAGATAACTTCGGCAAGCTCATATCACCAAACACATTCACTTGTTTCTTCTCTATCTTCTGCTTTGATGCATGAATGTTCATACCCTCCAGTTTTGTATCAGATCCCATTTCCTATCATCTACTCAAGAACACAGCTCCTGCAATTCCCCCCTTTATTTTCTACATATTAGATTTCATAGTCATATAAACATGATGCAAATTATCTTGTCTTGTAAAAAGAATGTATTTTATTCCACTTACCATATTTCCCTCTCCTTTTTTTAAAAAATAAAAGTCACTATGGTAGTCATGAACATGGATCTGGAATACCTAAAACTTCCTGCAATGACCAAAACCCAGTTCTATTCTCTGAACTACATCAGGACATGTTTCCCACAGGTTACTCCTAACCAATGACTGTAGCAGTGATTAGAAAGCAGCTATATTTCTGGAAAATGTGGGACCCCTCTGATGGCTGACTTTGACTTAACGACTTTGATAGCCTACAGAAATGTCCTTTATCTGCATAGAAGTCTATGATATGTACATAGAATATTCCATCCCTTTCTCGTTTGTGGAGAATCAGGCTTTTATGGATGTCAATCTTTTTAAGCTCTCTTCTCATTTTCTCCAACATATGTATGTTCCCTCATGAAATCTGTGTACATTTAATCTCATCTTGGAGTCTATTTCTTTAGGACTCAGACTAACATATTCCTTTGAATAGTCCACTTTTGTCAGTGTCCAATTCCTTTCTTCTCATTTTGTCTTCAGTCCATTCTAATCAAGTTGAAGTTGAACACAGCTCAACTGAATCTGTTCTTATCAAGAACACCCATAATTATAAAACTGCTAATTGAAAGATTAAATTTTATCTCCTTAATTTCTCTACCAGCATCATTTATTATAGCTTCATGTTCTCTTTGTCTTCTCTAATTGGCATTTAGGATATACTGAACTGTAACTTGTTTATCCAACTTGACTTCTCCATTTAGATGTTTCTTTAAAGTGTCAATGGATTTTATTTATTCACTTATTTAAATTTTTATTGGTATATATTAAATTGTAATAGTAAGGAGTTTTATCATGACATGTCCATACATGCATATAATGTACTTTGATCATATTCCATTTAGATGTTTTAAAGGGCTTCAAATCTAACCAACCCAAAACTCAGAATTACGTCTTCCCCCCAATTGGCTTTCCTCTTAATCTTCCCCATACTTGTAAATGAAAAGTTTATTTTTCTACTTGCTCATGGCCAAGAAATATTAAATTCATCTTTGTTTTATCATTCTCATGTCACAATCCTATCCATAGTATGTATTTTCCACTCTACCTTCAAAACATTCAGAATCTGATGATTCTCATCATCTCATTGTTATCACAATGATCCAACCAATCTCTCTTTTGTCCTGAATTAAGTAGTCTCCTTGCTCCCCGGCCCTTGCCTCTCTGTAGAATATTCTCAACAATACAATCTAAGTGAACCATTTAAAGAGTAAGTTCGATAATATGATTTCTGTGCTCAAAAATCTCCACATGGCTTCCAGTTTCAGTTGCCTAAAGGACTCTAAATATTTAATTCCCCCACATACCACTTTACCTTTCTGTGTTCGTCTTCTTTTTGCCAATGTCTTCTTTATTCTTCAAGTATGCAGGATTCATGATTTGCAATTTCTAGTTCAACCTACCTGAAACATTCATCTATCGGGTATCCCAAATGTAATATCAGGTATCCCTTCACCTGGTCTTTGCACAAAAACACCTCCTCAGTGAAATTTCTCTAACCAATTTATTTAAAATCATAATCCACATATATCCAGAACTTGCTGTCACCATTCCCTCTTTTATTTTCTCCAGAGTACTTTTTACAAACTGTCATAAGTTTTACCCTTTTTTCCTCTTTTCTTTTTGGCTTAAACAGCAAAAGTTTATTTGCTTATAGTTCTGGAGGGTAAAAATTGAAAATCAAGGTGCCAATAATGTTAGTTCTTTCTGAGGCCCCCCCTCTCTTCTTGGCTTGTCCATGGCTGCTGCCTTCTCCCTATGTTTTCTAAAGTTCTTCCAATTTAAATTAATTGGTTGTTTTTTTTACACTTTTTTAAAAACCCAAAGTGGTAAGGGTTCTTGCACTAGAGTCATGTTCCCAGACCTCTCTGTGTCTTCATATAGTCCTTCCTCTGGAAGATATTACAATGTGTATTCTAATATCTTCTTATGGAAGCCACCAATCAAAATGGATTAAGACCCTACCTAATGACCTCATTTTAACTTAATTTCCTCTTTAGAAACTTTATCTTCAAATATAGTCATGTTCTTAGGTAATGGAGGCTAGGACTTCAATATATCAATGTCTGTTTCCTCATCAGACTATAAGCTCCACAAGGGAAGAAATTTTTTCCAGCTGTGTTCACTGCTGTATTCCTATCACCTAGCACAGTAACGGATATACAGTACATTCTCAATATTTGTTAAGTGAACATTGAATGAATGAGTATTATAAATATGCATTCATGTCAATTCATATCAATTATAAATAATCACATGAATAAATTGCAATAGAGGTTAAAAGTATATCTTTTCAAGCCCATAAAATATTATAACACAAATTATTCTAAGTAAAATTATGAAGTCATGGTAGACCAACCCTTCTGTAACAATCAAAAAATGTTAAAAAATTTTTTTGAAATTATATTGTTAAATAATTTGGAGTGCTTGGGAGATTCACAAAGAGTAAAGGATCTGAGGTACCAGGGATATAGCACCTTTCTAAAGTGAGCTGAATATTACTAATATTTTCTTTCCTCAAGGAGTGGTCCATGCAAAGGATTTCTACGGTAAAGAGAAAGCAGTAAAGTTTTTGGTGATCATACATGGAAGGCTGACAAATTTGAAGTATATAGAATTGTAATATTCTCCATGTTTTGCCCACAGAATAATTGCTGCATGTGAGTAGATGAGATTGATAAATCTTAAAGCTTAGCATAAAATCTCCTGTAACTTTTAGTCTTAGGGGATAGAATCTTGCTGGAGAATAAAGACATGTCTAAAATCCACAGCCAATCATCCCTCAATATAATTATGAACTATTGAAACCTAAGATCAAAAGTTCTACAGAACAGAGCTAAGTCTGCGGCCTTTTATTATTTCTTTAAAATGTTTTATTATTCATATGTGCATACAAGGCTTGGGTCATTTCTCCCCCCTGGCCCACCCCCTCCCTTACCACCCACTCTACCCCCTCCCTCTCCCCCCACCCCCTCAATACCCAGCAGAAACTATTTTGCCCTTATTTCCAATTTTGTTGTAGAGAGAGTATAAGCAACAATAGGAAGGAACAAGGGTTTTTGCTGGTTGAGATAAGGATAGCTATACAGGGAGTTGACTCACATTGATTTCCTGTGTGTGGGTGTTACCTTCTAGGTTAATTCTTCTTGATCTAACCTTTTCTCTAGTTCCTGGTCCCCTTCTCCTATTGGCCTCAGTTGCTTTTAAGGTATCTGCTTTAGCTTCTCTGCATTAAGGGTAACAAATGCTAGCTAATTTTTTAGGTGTCTTACCTATCCTCACCCCTCCCTTGTGTGCTCTTGCTTTTATCATGTGCTCAAAGTCCAATCACCTTGTTGTTTTTGCCCTTGATCTAATGTCCACATATGAGGGAGAACATACGATTTTTGGTCTTTTGGGCCAAGCTAACCTCACTCAGAATGATGTTCTCCAATTCCATCCATTTACCAGCAAATGATAACATTTCGTTCTTCTTCATGGCTGCATAAAATTCCATTGTGTATAGACACCACATTTTCTTAATCCATTCGTCATTGGTGGGGCATCTTGGCTGTTTCCATAACTTGGCTATTGTGAATAGTGCCACAATAAACATGGGTGTGCAGGTGCCTCTGGAGTAACCTGTGTCACAATCTTTTGGGTATATCCCCAAGAGTGGTATTGCTGGGTCAAATGGTAGATCAATATTTAGCTTTTTAAGTAGCCTCCAAATTTTTTCCCAGAGTGGTTGTACTAGTTTACATTCCCACCAACAGTGTAAGAGGTTTCCTTTTTCCCGCATCCTCGCCAACACCTGTTGTTGGTGGTGTTGCTAATGATGGCTATTCTAACAGGGGTGAGGTGGAATCTTAGTGTGATTTCAGTTTGCATTTCCTTTATTGCTAGAGCTGGTGAGCATTTTTTCATGTGTTTTCTGGCCATTTGAATTTCTTCTTTTGAGAAAGTTCTGTTTAGTTCACTTGCCCATTTCTTTATTGGTTCATTAGATTTGGGAGAATTTAGTTTTTTAAGTTCCCTGTATATTCTGGTTATCAGTCTTTGTCTGATGTGTAGCTGGCAAATATTTTCTCCCACTCTGTAGGTATTCTCTTCAATTTAGAGACCATTTCTTTTGATGAACAGAAGCTTTTTAGTTTTATGAGGTCTCATTTATCTATGCTATCTCTTAGTTGCTGTGTTGCTGGGGTTTCGTTGAGAAAGTTCTTACCTATACCTACTGACTCCAGAGTATTTCCTGCTCTTTCCTGTATCAACTTTAGAGTTTGGGGTCTAATATTAAGATCCTTGATCTATTTTGAGTTAATATTGGTATAGGGTGATATACATGGATCTAGTTTCAATTTTTTGCAGACTGCTAACCTATTTTCCCAGCAGTTTTTGTTGAAGAGGCTGCTATTTCGCCATCGTATATTTTTAGCTCCTTTGTCAAAGACATGTTGGTTATAGTTGTGTGGCTTCATATCTGGGTCTTCTATTCTGTTCCACTGGTCTTCATGTCTGTTTTTGTGCCAGTACCATGCTGTTTTTATTGTTACTGGTTTGTAATATAGTTTGAAGTCAGGTATCGTGATACCTCCTGCATTGTTCTTTTGACTGAGTATTGCCTTGGCTGTTCGTGGCCTCTTGTCTTTCCATATAAATTTAATGGTAGATTTTTCAATCTCTTTAATGAATGTCATTGAAATTTTGATGGGAATTGCATTAAACATGTAGATTACTTTGGAGAGTATAGACATTTTTACTATGTTGATTCTACCAATCCATGAGCATGGGAGATCTCTCCACTTTCTATAGTCTTCCTCAATCTCTTTCTTCAGAAGTTTATAGTTTTCCTTGTAGAGGTCTTTCACATCTTTTGTTAGGTTTACACCTAGGTATTTGATTTTTTTTGAGGCTATTGTAAATGGAATTGTTTTCATACATTCTTTTTCAGTCTGCTCATTGTTAGTGTATAGAAATGCTAATGATTTTTCTATGTTGATTTTATATCCTGTTACCTTGCTATAGCTATCGATGATGACTAGAAGCTTCTGAGTCGAATTTTTTGGGTCTTTAAGGTATAAGAACATGTCTCTGCAAATAGGGAATTTTGATATTGTATTCCTTTTATTTCTTCTTCTTGCCTAATTACTCTGGCTAGGAATTCCAGTACTATGTTGAATAGGAGTGGAGATAGTGGGCATCCTTGTCTGGTTCCTGATTTTAGAAGGAATGGTTTCAGTTTTTCTCCGTTAAGTATAATGCTGGCTGTAGGTTTGTCATATATAGCTTTTATAATGTTGAGGTACTTTCCTTCTATTCCTAGTTTTCTTAAAGCTTTTATCATGAAATGGTGTTGGATCTTATCAAAGACTTTTTCTGCATCTATTGAGATGATCAAGTGGTTTTTATCTTTGCTTCTGTTAATGTGGTTTATTACGTTTATTGATTTTTGTATGTTGAACCACCCCTGCATCCTTGGGATGAAGCCTACTTGGTCGTGGTGAATAATCTTTTTGATGTGTTGTTGAATTCAGTTTGCCATTATTTTATTGAGGATTTTTGCATCAATGTTCATTAAGGAGATTGGCCTATAGTTCTCCTTTTTGGAGCTGTTTTTGCCTGGTTTTGGGATAAGCTTAATACTGGCTTTATAAAATGTGTTTGGCAGTTTTCCTTCCCTTTCTATTTCGTGGAACAGTTTAAGGAGGGTTGGTATCAGTTCTCCTTTAACGAGAACTTTATTCTATTCTGATAGAATTCAGCAGAGAATCCATCAGGTCCTGGACTTTTCTTTTTGGGGAGACTCTTGATTGCTGCTTCAATTTCATTTTGTGTTATAGATCTATTCAGGTGATTAATTTCCTCTTGGTTCAGTTTTGAATGATCATATGTATCTAGAAATCTGTCCATTTCTTTAAGATTTTCAAATTTATTTGAATATAAGTTCTCAAAGTAGTCTCTGATGATTTCCTGGACTTCCATGGTGTTTGTTGTTATCTCCCCTTTTGCATTCCTGATTCTACTAATTTGGGTTTTTTCTCTCCTCATTTTAGTTAGGTTTGCCAGGGGTCTATCGATCTTGTTTATTTTTTCAAAGAACCAACTTTTTGTTTCATTAATTCTTTGTATGGTGTTTTTGGTTTCTATTTCATTGATTTCAGCTCTTATTTTTATTATTTCTCTCCTTCTATTTGTTTTGAGATTTGCTTGTTCTTGTTTTTCTAGGAGTTTGAGATGTATCATTAGGTCATTAATTTGGGATCTTTCAGTCTTTTTAATATATGCACTCATGGCTGTAAACTTTCCTCTCAGGACTGCCTTAACTGTATCCCATAGGTTCCGGTAGGTTGTGTTTTCATTTTCATTGACTTCCAGGAACTTTTTAATTTCCTCTTTTATTTCATTGATGATCCATTGTTCATTAAGTAATGAGTTATTCAGTTTCCAGCTGTTTGCATGTTTTTTGTCTTTACTTTTGTTGTTGAGTTCTACTTTTACTGCATTGTGATCTATAGTATGCATGGTATAATTTCCATTTTCTTATATTTGCTGAGCCTGCAGTCTTTTAA
The DNA here is from genome assembly GCF_047511655.1 of Castor canadensis. Taxonomy (NCBI): domain Eukaryota; kingdom Metazoa; phylum Chordata; class Mammalia; order Rodentia; family Castoridae; genus Castor; species Castor canadensis. Next base: position 114,465,192 of record NC_133392.1, read on the forward strand.
ATCTGAGCAGACAGATACCCACTGGCTTCTCCATCAAAATCCAGGAGGACAGCACCTGAGGAAATGGGACAGAATCAATGTAGAAGGTCATTTTGCTAATCAGCAGCACAGCCTTCAGGCCTTTCAATGCATGGTTGGATTAAGGTGATTATCCTATGTGGCCAACTGAAGCACAGGGCTAAAATGAAAGAAAGAAAGTTAGACAAAGCATAAGGAATCTATGGAACATGATCAATACATCCCTTACTTGTGCCTTTGGAGGGCCAAAAAAGAAGAAATAAAAGATACAACAGAAAATTTGAAGATGTACTTGAAGCAAACTTTCAAAAACATTAGAGATAAATTATACTTCACCAATTCAACAACCTTGGTGAACTCCAAGTTTGTTAAAAAGTTATCTGATCAAATTCCTGAAAACAAAGGTAGGCCTCTGTGTGTGTGTGTCTGTGTGTGTGTGTGTGTGTGTGTGTGTGTGTGTGAGAGAGAGAGAGAGAGAGAGAGAGAGAGAGAGAGAGAGAGAGAGAGAGAAACAACCAGGAAAAGAGCACATTGCCTTAAAAGGAGGAATAAAAAGTTGATAGCAGCCTCTTTAATAGAACTTGTGGCATCTAGGCCATAGTGGATGATGTTTTTTGAAGTGGCAAAAGCATCTGTTGATTTCTAATTTGTTTCTAATAAATATATTCTCCAAAAATGAAGCTTATATGCCAGTATTTCAGAAACCTCCTCCCAATAAAAAGAAAGAAAACTGGAGATACTTATCTTAACAGACTTGCAAAAGCTCTGCAACTGTTCAATCTGAAATAGAAACATGAAAGACCAAATGGCAATAAGAGAGTGGAGCACTGGATGAAGTTTGTAGTTAAATTGAAAACAATGTGAACTTTTGAAATAATTATATTTTATTTTTATATAATTTATAAAATATAATTTATAACATACATTTCATGAAAATAGTAGCTAAGTGAATTGAAAGTTGCACTGCTTTAAGATACTAGCATTGCGTTCACAGTTGAAAAATTTCTAATTTAATGTTATTATAACTTAAGAATTACATTGAATACTATGGTCTATTTAAATAAAAATGAATAGAAGAGAAAATATTGAATAATTCAAGAAGAGTATTTTAAAAGAAAGAAAAAAATAAAAGAAGGTAGCATGGAACAGATGGACCAAAATAGAAAGAAATGGAAAGCTAGTAAGTGCAAATCCAACTATGTAGTATTACATTGAATGTAAATGGACAGACAAATCACTTAAGTTAAAAGGTGGATATTGTCAAATTAATTTTTTTAAAATTCCCCATCTCTACAATATCTCTAAGAGATACTGAATACACTGAATAGGCTATATAAAAAGAATTGAAAGTAAAAGATGAGACGCACATAGATTCTTTAAACAACTAGCAAAAAGTAGGTATATGAAGAAATAAGAAAATAAGCTTTTAGATAAGAACAAGCTCTAGAGCTAAAGAGAGACTTTTATAATGACAATAGTTCACAGAAAGGTATAAAAATCCTAAATTTCTAAGCTTGTAAGAGCACAGAATATATATATAAATACATATTCTATATATATACATATATATAGAAAGAGACATATACATACATATGCATGTATGTATATATATATATAACAGAACAAAAAAGAAAGACAAATTCACAATTGTAAACACTAACACACCTCTCACTTGGTATAGAACAAAGACAAACAAATGATGAAGACTATAGAAAATATGAATAATATAATTAATAGAATTGAGTCAGTTTATATGGATAACACACTAAAATTGACAACTGAAGAAGATACAATCTTCTCAACTGCACACGGATTTTTTTAAAAACAGATCATATGCTGGTATATTTAATAGAAGATCTTTTAATAAAATACACACTTGAGAATCTCAAAACCGTGTGGGAGAAGCCAACTGGCATGTTAAGTCCAGCTACCCTGAGACTATCATGAATGCGGAGGGCTACGTAAACAGATTAGAAAGGCAATGTGGAACTTTGCGTTCAGAAACTTTAAGAAGTATCTGAAAAGCAGAGGCTTCAGATGGTTTCAGCTCCAATGACCATTTGACTAATATCAAGTCAGAGAAACAAGTGAGAATTGACTACCTGAGCCCAATCAATTCTTCCCAAGCATGAGAGTTAATAAACTGTAGTCTCAAAACACTGGGTTTCATATTGCTCAGTTATGCAGCATAATTAAATGAACAAGAATAGCCCTAAGAATCCCCCCTAACTCTTTTACTACTTAACTGGAAGGGGGTAAACTTTCCCTTCACTTCCTGTAAAGAAAAAGTGTTTTCTTTCAATGTGTCTAATTCCAGGACTTACTAGACCAACGTCTTTCTTCCCTGGATGTCAAAAGGATGAAAAATTATTGCTGCATGAAAACTGGCATGCATTCTCTGAATTATTCTGACAAAAAAGTGTTTTTATGGCTATAGAAGTATGAGGTGATTTTAATAGGTAGGTTAGGAATCAGCAATCAAATAGAAAAAAATGAAGTAACAGTACATATGACCTCATATCAAACAAAACAAGAATGTGCAGTGTTTTCAAACACCCATGAAAAATGCCAAATATTCACATTCAGCCTGGTGATAGATGCTGTACCATACAGAAAATCTTAACATATCCCATGTAGAAACCATGTTGTTCACAGTCTCCATGCTTAATGAAAAGTTTTAAAAGCAAACAACAAAAAGTATGGTCTTTTCTTAAAGATATATTCCTTAGAAGTTTTTTACTTATCATATTATTGTTGTACTGGGAGTATATTGTGACATTTACAAAAGTTCTTACAATATATCATAGTTGAGTTCACCCCCTTCATCATTCTTCTTTATCTCCCCTCCCCCCATTCCTAGAATAGTTTCAACAGGTCTCATTTTTCCTTTTTCACACATGAATACATAATATTTCCACCACATTCATCAGACAAAAATTTTTGACTATTTCCTATGGAACATGTTGAGACATAAATGTGACAAAAAGACCATATGAAGATAATGTTAGCTTCTAAGCTATAGAGTTCTCTGAAGGGGCAATGGTATTGCAGCATTCGGAAGTCAGGGGCTGATCAAGAGATCCCCAGCAACTCAGAAACAGGCACTCTCTATATACACCCAAGTTCTCCCAACATAGCAAACAAGCTCAAAGCTAGGACACAAAGAAGATTAACTTAAATCTTAAATCTTGGTTGCTTTTGATCAGGAAGTCTTGAGACTTGTGAAAATTTTCTGTTATTTAGATGGATTTTCCTTTACATGTGACTTGGCAGTTCTCTCTTGTAGCATTCAATGTAATTTTCTTGATCTGTATATTTAGTGTTTTAACTATAATATGCCTTGGAATGGTTCTTTTCTGGTCTTGTCTATTGGGTGTCCTAAAAGCCTTCTGTACATGGATGACAGTTCCTTTCTCAAGATTTGGGGAAATATCTCCTGTTATTTTGTTGAATATGTTTTCTATGCCTTTAGCTTGCACCTCTTCTTCTATCTATGCCTATGCTTTATAGGTTTAGTCTTTTAATGGTGTCTCAGAGGGAGGTCTTGCATGTTGTACTTCTTTATTTGAACATTCTAATATGACTACCTTGTTGTCAAGGTCTGATATTTTGTCTTTAACTTGATCCAATCTACTGAAAAGGCTTTCAACTGAGTTTTTTATTTGACTTATTGAACTTTTGATTTCCAGCATTTCAATTCAAGTTTGTCAAGGTTGCCATATCTTTATTGAATTCCCTTTTCATATCTCTCATTGTCTGCCTTATTCCATTCAACTGTTTATTTATATCCTCTTTGAATTCATTAGCTGTTTATTTGTATTCTCTTTAAATTTGTTGAAATGTTTACACATCATCTTTGATTTCATTGATCATTCTTATCATCATTGTATTGAGTTCATTGTTTGAGATTTCATCCACTTCACTATCCCTTAAGCCCTTTATTGTGGAATTGTTGACTTTGGAGATGTCATGGCACCTTGTGGCTCATTCACAGTAAGCATTGTCCTTTTCTACCAACCCTCCATGTTGATGTTCCCTTTGCAGAATGGTGGGTGGTAGCTCTTGTCACATTAATACACCGGGCTGTGGATCTAGATATATAACCAGCAGGGCAGACTACACTAAGTTTGTTCACCCTTGCACCCATCCTTTACCCTGGGTAGAGGACTCAGGTACCAGTTGGCTTCTGTCCAACCTGAGCAAGGCTTGGTAGCTTCTCTTGGGCCACCGTACAGAGTTACTCACAGGTAGTTCTTTTCAGATGTGTACATGCTGGGCAGCAAGTCTAGAGATGTTGCCAGTTAGTAGGGACTTTGTCAGTCTTGCCCACATCCATGGCCTGGGCAGGGGACACAGGTGTTGGTTGCTTTACATCCAACTATAGTAAGGTTTGCTGACTTTCACTTAGCCCTCTAAGCCATGCTTTTGCTTAAATGGTGACACATGTGGGTGGCTCTTGCCACAGATATGTTGAGCATTGGGTATAAGGATGGAAGATCAAGTCCTGCTTCCATAGGCTCACTCCAAGTTCCACCTGAGCAAAGTTTTCTCTTTGTTTCTTTTATAGACCCAAAGTTTCATATTTCTTTTAAGTTTCTCTAGCCCTTAGCTGTCTATTCTTTACTGGTGCCCTCCCCAGACTTAATAACTTGACCTCTTTTCCTTATAGCCACATACCTGAGGTTTTATTTCTAGTTTGTGGAGATGAAGGAAAGTTGTGGGTTTATAAATTCTGTCATCTTGGAGATCAGTCCTCTCCATTTGCAAGATGAGAAAATTATAGTTCAGTAAATTTAGGATTTTCCCTTTGTCCAGATGAACTGGAATTTAAAAACACCTAGGTCTAGAGATAAAACTTGGTGGTGGAGTATGTTCTTATCATGCATGAAACTCTGGATTCAATCCCCAGCATGAAAAAACAGTAAGAACAACAACAAAAATGTGACTCCAAAGTCTGTGCTTTTGCCACATCCCAGGATTGGTGCACCAAAAGGTAGAGTTGCGGCTCTACAATGTGTGAATCAATGAGACATTGCTGTCCAGTCTCTGAAGGATAAATCTGCATTTCTATTCCTGTTCCAGCTTCTTGGAAAAAGGTGCTCGGTCTTTGCTGCTATGACATTTACTTCAAAGCATTCAACCTGGGTATTTGATCTCCTGCCTGCTTCTTTTTCTGACACATGCTGGAAAATAAAAGGTGGAAAGCAGGAATAGTTTAGTCATACTTGTTAAACATTTACGATGCCAGTCAGGAAAGATGTTGACCTTAAAATTAAGAATTGGAACCACATATTCCATAAAAGAAATCAGTTCAATGAGAAGAAAACCAGTGAGGCTTGGGAGAGGCTTCTGAGTGCCCACAGAAGACATGAAGCATAAGCAACCGCTAAATGATATATTTCCTCTGGCTTTCACTATTTATGGTGCTGCTCCAGGGTGGTGTGGTTTTGTCTGTACATATGTTTTACATAAAAGAAGTGGGTAAACCAGGCAATTTTTATACTTTCAAAAACATAAGATGTAGGAAGTGGTTTGTGAGGGGTCAAAAAAGAGGGTAGCCCACTATTGCTATGAGTTCTGTCTGCCTCAGTGGGTGACTGGAAGTTTAAGAAGTCAGGAAAACTGTAGAACCAACCAGTTGCTATAGTTGCGCCTGCCTTTGAGATCATTTAATATTTTTATTGTATTAGAACATGTATAATATAAAATTTATCAATTTAACCATTTTGCAGTGTACACTCCAGTGGCAGGAAGTACATTCCCATTGCTGTACAACTCATATGACTGAGTTCCAGAACTTTTTCTTTATTCCAAATAAAAAGACCATATCCATCTTCCCTCCTTTGCCCAGCCTCAGTCAACCAGTAATCTTCCTTCTGTCTCAATAGATTTGCCTATTCTGGATATTATATATAACTGCAATAATGTAATATGTGGTGTTTCATGACTGGCATCTTCTTTCACTTAACATCTTGTTTTCAAAATTCATCCATGTCATGAATCAGTGTTTTATTCCTTTTTATGATTGGATGACATTTCATTGTACAGATAGGCCACATTTAATTTGTATATTTTTCAGCAGGCATACATTTGGGTTGTTTCCACCTATTGGCTTTGTAAGTAGTGCTGCTTATTGTGCCCAAATCTATTTGTCAGATCTTGAGAAAGTTGTAAGGAACACACACTTTCCCCCAGGTACCCAAAGGCTCTATGCCTTCATACAGGCTGCTAGCTCCACCCCCATATGACTAAATTGGTTTCAAGTTCATCTTCTCAAAGTATGTCTTCTTTCATCCAGTGTAAAACCTCACCCTGCAAGGCTCCATATTAGGCTCTTCCTGCATCACCTTCAACACAATTTGTAATGAGGTTGTTTATTTTGTTTAATTGACTAAATCCTGAACTGGAGTGTCAGCTCCTTAAGGGTGGGAGACCCTATCAACTTTATTCACTTAACTGTTCTCAGCACTAATGACACTGCTTACTATATAGTAAGTATTTAATAAATACTCATTAATGGTAATAGCTAGCTAAATGGAATTTTGAGATATTATCAGACCCAATCCTTTTCTGGGCTTTATTTAAACTCTGAGGATTATAAAGGGTCTATCTTAAATATCTATTTTAGTTGATTGATAAAGTTGTCCTTGGTATTGTGATAAATGTAAGTTCTCATGCTGCTAATTGGTTCAGCAGGAGCCAGGTCATACAGAACCATTTAAGCCAGGTCATCTGTTCTGGGGAATGTCCTTTCCCCAGACACACCTGGCTTACTCCCTCATCTCCCTCAGGTCTTTACCTGCCTGGTCCCTCCTTCGTGAGACATACATTAACTGTCCTGCTTAAAACCGTGGAACCAAGTAGATGAGAATCTTTATGTTTCTTATCACTCTCTATGGACTCCTTTTCCTCCTTAGCATTTGTCATCTACAATCTGACAAAGTAGAACACCTACTGTCTGCCTCTACTCATTGAAATTTAACTCCAGGGGCATAGAAGATTTTATCTGTTCTGTTCACTGCCACCATCCAATAGGGTGATCAATCACTGTGAATGTTGAGTGCTTGATGAATATTTGGTGAGTGAATGAATAAATAAATGAAAAGTCTTTTTCCAAGGGACAATGAAGGGATGTTAAAGTCATTGAAAGGTTTTAGGAGAGGAGTGGTTATATTTATAATGTATTATTCCTTAATGATTAATATTTTCTAACCTCCCCATGTTTTAGCCAATCATTCCTCTCCCACTCATTTCTTTGTCTATAGTGCACAATAAGTGTACCTGAGGCAGGTACTCACCCAATCCAACTGTTTATAAAGCAAATACATAGACATCTTGCAAGTTTTTTTTTTATTTTTGGTGCTGGGATACATTGTGGCATTTACAAAAGTTCTTACAATATATCAGATATACTTGAATTCACGCCCTCCATCATTTTCCTTCAAGTTTGTTTTTAAGGGCTTACTTCATAATATAGGAATCCTGACAACTTAACAGATGAAAAGTGGCTACCAATTTAAATGTTTACTTTCAGCTAGGCACCTGTATTACTATTTATTGTTTATGGTAGGCTATGATGTATGTTAAGTACACTGTATTCTTCATTCTCACAAAAAGAAAATGAGTTAGGATCTATTATTATATCTACATACAGATGAGGAAATTGAGGCACAAGTGACTTGGGCTGTGGTCATGCAACTCACCAACTCTAAGCTATGATTGTACATACCTTACTTTCTTCCTTCATGACAGATAGCCATCTCTTAACAGATGAGGAAGATGTGCTGAAGGTCAGTAATCAACCATAAAGCTACAGTTGAAGTCAGGTATTTTCTTTCCTTGGAGTGGGGGGAGATGAGACAGGGTCTCACTATATAGCCCAAACTTGCTGATGTAGCCCAGATTGGCTGTGAACTCATGATCTTCCAGCCTCAGTCTCCTGAGTACTGGAAATGGTCCACCATGCCTGGCTTGAATCAGATATTTCTAATTTTAAAAGTCTTTCTCTATCCACTATGCTACATTTTTTCCTCCAATAATCAGAGACAAAATACAGAAAAAAAATTTTTTTTAAAACTTATTTTGTTAGTATTTAAGAGTTGTGCAGGGGGATACATTGTGATAGCTACATAAAAAATTATTACAAATAGTATTCTTAACTGTCTTTGGTCTACACTGAATTGCAAATTGTCTCTGATTCACTAGGAATCTCCTTAGGCCCTTGGAATCTAACCTACAAGCTCCACCATGGAATACATACTAACCTTTAATCATATTTAAGGCATATTGGCACCACTGCCAATCTATAGATTTCTCAAGCACATCTAGACCAGGATGTGTGGAACTATATGACTACTGACTTTGAGTCACTATGTTTGACCAGAACCCTAGACCTCTTGGGTTCTTTTCTGGTTCCAAACTATTAGAAGCATGATGTATAGCCCTAATGTGTACCCAAATGGTTCTCTCTGACCGCCATCATGCGCTCCTTCCAGAGATGTCTACAGTTCCAAGTCCTGCAAACCACAGTTCTATCATGGGTCATTTCTATCTTTTCTTAGGTGATTGCCATAATTGGTCTTCCTGGAGAAGAGGAAATAATATTTATTGTGGACGGAATATTGTATAAGTTGTATCTTATTTAACTATGGCAACAATTGTAGAAGTCACGTAGATATTATTCTACTCCTTTTATAGCTGTTGAAAAAAAATTTGAAGAAGTTAGGCTCCAAATCACCCAGCCAGTAAATAATTGACCTCAAGGAATCCATGGTTGACTGCAAATCTGAAGTTTATTTCCACCCTTGGACACTGCACAACTTTTCCCTTTTTGAAATATATATATATATATATACCTCAAATTTAGCAGCTTAACACACCCCCACTTATTATATTACAGAGCTGTATGGTAGAAGTCTGGTAGTGCATGGCCGGGTTCTCCACTTGGGCTGAAATTAAGGTGTCGCTTGGCATGTTTTCTTCTGGAGCTTTGGGGCTTCTTCCAAGATCATTCTCATTATTAGCAACATTCTATTCCTTGCAGTTTTGGAACTGAGTTCTCTGTCACTTGGAGCTGCTCAGCTTCTACATACTACTCACATTCTTATCACATGATCCCCTCCAGTTTTAAGCCAGCAATAATATCACATCAAATCTTCCTCATATTTTACTCCTCTGATTTCTCTTTCTGAAACCGTCCAGAGAAAACTCTTTACTTTTAAGTATTAATGTGATTAGACTCCTTCAGGTATTCCTTTGTCATATACTATAACATAATCATGGTAGTGATATGTCATCTTATATCCATTTGTCCCATTCAAACTCAAAGTAGAGGGCATCATACAAGGACAAGAGTCATTGGGGTCATACTTTGAATTGTACCTACCACACATTTCATAAAACAAAACTAAGGCCTAGTGTCTCACCAGCATCTATATGGCCTCAAAGCAGACACCAATGTCCTAGTACCTTCCCTACAATCCACAAACAGCTAGGAACAGTGTCACAACTTTTCTTATTTCTATCTTCTCCATTTATGAGACTCCTTCATTTTCTCTAGGAATTGACAGAGCTAGAAAGGGACTGGTATAAGTAGCAAGTAATTATCAAAAGTATATGATGATGAAGGAGGTGGAGGAGAAATAAAGGTCAACTTTTAAATAGGTTTATAAGTCTTACTAGAAACTGGAAGGATTTACCAGGAAATAATATTAAGATTATTTGTCTTATCTTTTTTAAATGTATACTTGACAGTATAATTCCTCCTAGAATTTTTTGGGTTCTTTTTGAGTGCCACATAAACTCTAAGCTTTAATAATGAAAACTCTATGCTGTTCCCACACAATGAAACTTGAAATAGTTTGAAATGGCTACCATCAAGTAGTGCTAATTTTGATTCAAACCTGAGGTTATAAAGTCTTCTTCAGATGGAGCAAAGGACACTATAATGCAAGAGCTGTTGGGCTCATTTCTCCCTTACCTGCCCCAACATGAGACAACACATCTGCCTTAGACTTTAATAAATGTCCTTGTGGGAACATACAGAAGGCTAGAATTCCTACTTGAAAGAACAGAAACATTCTATAACACTCCAAAGTGTACTACCATGTTCTAAGAAAATGCATTAGTAGGAATTTTCTATACCAGGATTTCCTGGTCATCTCTCAAATCAACAACTAAATTAAAATTTACAGATGCTAGTTTTCAAATGGTTCTCCTCTGTAGCCTTTCCTGAGACCCTGAAAATTTCCCAAGTACTTTGTTCTCTACTCTAAGAATTTGTGGATCTTTTTAGCTTTTACTGCTTATGACTTTGTCTCTGTAAGACTTCTAGAGTGGGGAAACTGTGCCTTATTGTACATGTATTGTACACGTATATTTACATGACTCAATATCTGATATGCAATAATTAACAAATAAAATATATAGTGACTCTCTACTAGTCAAATCATGTGCTTTGTGATATTTTTCCTATTGTGCTATTTTATTTCTTAGTAACCTTTAAAGCCAATATTTGTGAACTAATGAGTTGCATTAAAGTACTGACTAGCAGTGTGAGCTAACCAGTGACTTAGTTTCTGTCTCTGCTTATAGTCATCTTAAAAGCTTGCTAAAAACATCTTGGGTGAATTTACAAGGATCCAGTGAGAGCAACAAAACCACAAGGATAAATTTTAATGTACAAACAGAGATAGTTTATACAGTTTGCCCAGTAGGGTGATTCAGACCTTGATCACTAAGATGTTTAAATGCCTAGTTCTTCTACCCTTGTTCAATAAGTTTGTTGTACTGGTTCATAAATTGTCATTACCATATATGGAAGTAGGAAGAGAAACTCAGAAATTATATGCTTTCTGTATATTCCAGACTTCCCCCATGATATAATCATCACCTTTTCTCCTTGAAATGACAGGATAAGTTACCATAGCTAGTGCAGTAATGTTCTTCCTACCCTATTGCTCTACTGATCTAGGATGAGCCCAAAGTGATTACGTGGTGATCACAGCAAGGAGTTTCATAAAATTCCTACTGTATGCCCTGTAAGAGTTTGTTCCCATCACAGAACTAGGTTCTGTAACTTGGCCAAGCCTGACATGAAGGGAATGAAAACATAGATTCCACAAGTGGATCATAGGGTATAAGAGTCAGGGTGGTCATTCTCACTTTCATCTTTGTTTCCCAGAGCCATGCATTTTAATTAAATAAGACAAGGTACCATGAGTTTAAGGTACATGCCACCTTGAAGGACATTACCCCGTCACTGTGAGAATTGGTTTGCAGCTCTTCCTGGGCTGAGAATTCCACAGCCACCTACTCTTGTATCAGGCTGACTATTCCTAAGTGATAGAGTGGAAAGTGAGAACACTAGCCCTATATTCATGACTTCATTGTCATACTTCCTTTTTTGTAAAAAGAGTCTTTTGATTAGAAGCAATTTTGTATGGGAATCACACCAGTAGGTTTTGGGGTGGCAGCAATAAGTCTCACTTGGAAAGGAGTTGAATTCCAGTAAAGACAAATGACTTCAATGAATTTCTATTCCAAGGGGAAAGGATGTTGATGCCATGTAATCTGCCACCAGGTGACTGCCTGGTAGCTGAGTAATTGTGTCATACACTTTGCTGCTAAGGGATTTGCATTTCACAGTGACAATGGCTAGTCACTGTGGGAGAAAGCTTCTGTGGATGAGTCACAGAGACAGTACAAACCTGCCTCCATGCCTGCTCAACTAAGTACACAAACACTGGTTCCCAGAGAATATAACCAGCATCCTAAGCGAAAGTGAGACTGTCTTCCTGTACTAGAAACTCACTGGTAGCTTTAAAAATGAGACATAGAGTTCTACACATTCTGTCCACTCTCCCCCTGTTCTTGCTGATACACATTAGACAAATCCTGCAGTTCCTTTGACACTAGGATTTTTCTTCTCAGAGCCAGTCTTATAAAATCAGTCAGGGCTTCCCTAAGTCCTGACTCTGATTATCACCTACAAAATGATAAAGGGTTGTAAGGGTAAATGTTGAGATTCTTTAAAAAGTGATCTTATGAGGCACCTGCTCCAGGTGAAATTTTTACATGGTCTCCAAGGAAAATGAAGCTGTTCTCTGGAAAAAATTAAGGTGCAGATTTTACTGGTCAGAAAAATCCAAGAGAATTTGAGAATTCAAAGTTTTCATACTTGTTTGCTCAACTGTTACCATTCTAGGTCACCATTCTACCTTTTATGAAGAGGGCCTGACTTTGGTATAGGAGACTTACAGAACCAATGTAGGTGTCTCCTCTTTAGCCCTGGGCATAATTTTTATCATAGTTGTGCTTTACAACAGACTGCCCTTTAATGCTGCCACAGAATCTGCATTAGTCAGGGTTCTGCAGGGAGGTAGAACTAGATAGATAGATAGATAGATAGATAGATAGATAGATAGATAGATAGATATAGAGAATTTATTAAGAACTCACAAAATTATGAAGCCTAAGAAGTCTTGCAATAGGCTGCCAGCAAGTTGGGAAGTCAATAATACAGCACAACTCAATTCTGAAGGCCTAAGGAACAGACAATGGTATAAATCTCAGTCAGAGGCCCAAAAGTCTAAGAACCTGAGATGTGTGTAGGGGAGGGATGGGGGTGGTTCCTGGAGCTCTGATGTCCAAGAACAAGAGCAGAAGGGTAGAAGGGTACACTAGATCCAGAAGAGAGAGGGAGAGAGAGAGAATCCACCTTTCCTCTGCCTCTTTGTTCTTTTTAGGCCCTCATAGAATTGGACAATAGCAGCCTACAGTGAGGACAGATCTTCCCCTCTCCTTCACGGAATCACGTGATAGTGTCCTGCAGAAACGCCCCTGCAGACACACCCAGAAATAATGCTTCACCAGCTGTGGCATTCCTTAGCTAAATCAAATGGACACCTAAAGTTAATCAATATCAAGAATCTTTCTGGTTTTCAGATGATCTCTTAAGTTTAAATTGACCCTGAGGAGTCATTTTTTAAAAGTAGGTTTTGAGTGTTAGCAAAAACAACCACCTAACCTTATAACATTTGTAAATAACTTTGTTCCCTTAACAATTGAGGGCTACAACTTCTTGTTCTCTCAATTCCTTGCCCTCCAACTGTCCACATGTAAAAGCATAACTGATTGCAATGCATACACTTTAGTGATAATTATGGATTCTTACTACATGTATTTTATCTATTTTTTATTTTTAATTTACATATAATAGTTGTACAGGGGAGATACATTGTAACATTTACCTAAGTGCTTACAATATATCTTAGATTCACCCCTCCACAATTATCCCTTCTTACCTCCTTTTTAGATAAGTTTCAACAACTCCCATTGTTCTATTTTCATATATGAATGCAAAATGCATCTACCATAGTCACACTCCTTCACCCTCTTACTGCTTTAAATGAGCATAGGTACAATTTTATAGTCTTGTTTCCTAGAATTACAGTTTAGCTAAGCCTCCTCAATGCAGAGGCAGAGACAGGACTGGAGTGATGATACTTCATTAAAGTATTAAAGGAAGCAATTCTAAAGACATGAAGTTGAGGAGAAAAGGTGAAAAGAGCAAGGAAATGAGAGAAGCTATTCAATGCCTGAGATGACCCTGGCTACCTTTTCTCAGCTAGCTAGGAAGACACACAGTCATTTGTTGTCAGATGTGTCTGCTGGGTGTCAAGGATTTCTTTGAAAGGTTTACAAAGAATGTTTTCACTCCAGTGAAATCCACAAAAAGAAAAATTAGATGGCATTATCTCACTAGCTCACTTCTATCTCTCCTTTGTTGTTGTTCTTGGATGGCCACATTGCAATAAAGGAACCCCTATAGAGATACAAGCCACAGCATTCTTTTTACAGAAATACCTACCCTTAAAATTGACAAAATGTTTGGACACCATGTAAAACAGTAGAAGAGCATGATAGAAAATAGACAGACTGGCTCATAATTAAGGTATGGTAGGTGCAAAACTAGGACTCTCCCTATATAGCTATCCTTACCTCAACTAGCAAAAACCCGTGGTCCTCCTTATTAACGTTTATACTCTCTTCAACAAAATTGAGATAAGGGCAAAACAGTATCTGCTTGTAAGCAAAGGGGTGGGGGCGAGAGGGAGGGGGTGGGAGGAAAGAGAGGGGACAGGGAGAAGGGGGAAGTAATGACCCAATCATTGTATGCACATATGAATAAAGGAAAATTTTAAAATCTAGATTCTACATATAAGAGAAAATATCATACTTGTTTTGTAGGATAATGCTTGTTTTGCTTAACAAGATGATCTCAAGTTTCATCCAATTTTTTGCAAATGACATAATTTCATTCTTCTTTATAGCCAAATAAAACTCCATTGTGTACATATATTAAAAAAAAGAAAATAGACAGACTGGCTCTTAATTAAGGTATGGTAGGTGCTTTACATTCTATGGAGGAGATAGCGGGAAAAAGCAAGTGAGAATGGAAATCCACAGAAATGTTTAAATATGTTCAAATATCCATGATTATTTTAGAAATTAAGAAATAAAAAACAATGTTTTAATAATTCTATCTTTAAAACAATTTTGTTCTTCTATTACCATTGAATAGCAATGGCATGAAAATTCATATGCAAAGTTTGCAAATTATTTATTTATATATTTTTGTTTGCTTTATGTTTTGATTTTTAAAAAATTAGTGTACATTAACACTAGAGGGTTTCATTGTGATAATTCCATAGATGGATACAGTGTACTTTGGATGTTTACCTCTCCATTATATTCCCACACTTCCTCTCCCTTCTTCCCCCTTTTCCAACCATGTTTGGTGGGTTTCATTTTGCTGTCCTCATATGTATATGTATTGAACTTCATGAGCGCCCCCAGACATCACACTTTAACAGTCATGTTTCATTATTATTACCATCATCATCATTAGTTTAGGTCTAGTTTCCACAAACAAATAAAAACACGATATTTGGCTTTTTGAACTTGGCTTACCTCACTTAGCATTATGATCACAAGTTCCATCCATTTTCTTACCAATGACATAATTTCATTTTTATTAATGGCTGAGTAATATTCTATTACATACACACACACGCACACACATATATTTCCTTTACCCTTTCATTGGTTTTGGGCACCTGAGCTATCTTCACAGTCTGACTAATGTGAAGAGAACTGCAATACCCATGGATATGCAAGTGTCTCCTTTTGTACATTGACTGATTTACACTCCTACACTCCTTCAGATATAGTCCCAAGAATGCTATGTCCAGGTCATCAGGTAGGTCTATTTTCATTTTTTTGAGGAACAGCCATACTGATTTCCATAGTGGTTGCAGTGTCCCCCGCCCCACCTGTCTTCTTGATTATTGCCCTGGGGTAAGGATGAAATTTCATTGTAGTTTTGATTTACATTTCTTTTAAGGCTAAAGATGTGAATTTTTTCCAGCAGAATAGAACAAACAGAAGACAGAATCTCAGAATTTGAACATGAAATGGGAATTAAAGGAAAAACTGAAGAACTATTAGTTAAACAACTCAAGACCTGTGAAAAGAAAATGCAGGAACTAACTGACTCCATCAAAAAACCAAGCCTGAGAATCATGGGCATTGAAGAAGGAGGAGGTTCAAGCAAAAGGAATGCATAATATATTCAACAAAGGGATCTTCATGTATTTATTAGCCATTTGTATTTCTACTTCTGATGACTTTGCCCATTAATTATTTGGATTATTTATTTTTTTGCTGTTTAGTTTTCTGAGCCTTTTGTATATTCTGGATATTAAATCTTTGTCTGTTGAATAGCTGTGCAAATTTTCTCCCATTATGTGGGTGTCTCTCAACTTTGGTAATTGTTTCTTTGATGTGCAGAAATTTTTTAATTTGATGTAATCCCATTTGTCAATTCTTGCTCTTCTTTCCTGGGCTATTGGAGTCCTAGTCAGGAAAAAACAATACCAATGTCTCTATCTTTCAGAGTTTTCTCTATGCTTTCCTACAATAATCTCAAAGTATCAGATCTTACATTAAAATCTTTGATCCATTTGGAGTTCATTTTTGTACAGGGTGATAGATAGGGGTCTAGTGTCTGTCTTCTGTGTGTAGATAACCAGTTTTCCTAGCATAATTTGTTAAAGGAACTGTCTTCTCCAGTGAATGTTCTTTAAACCATTGTCAAAACGCAGACGAGTGTAGCTGTGTGGCTTTATCGCTGGGTCTTCTATTCTGTTCCATTGATCTTTGTATCTGCTTGTGTGCCAGCACCATGCTGTTTTTGTTAATATGGCTATGTAGCATAATTTGAAGTCATTATTGTGGTATCTCCAGAGTTGCTCCTTTTACTCAAGATTACTTTTGCTACTTGAGGTCTTTTGTGCTTCCATATGAATTTTTAGAGGTGATTTTTCTATTTTTGAGAAGAATGACATTGGGATTTCAAAGGGCATTGCAATGAATATGTAGATTTCTTTTGGTAATATAGCCATTTTCACAATATTAACTCTGCCAATCCATGAACATGGGAAGTTCTAATTTCTGGCATCATCTTCAATTCTTTCTTCAGTATTTTATAGTTTTCATTATAGAGGGCTTTCACCTTCCTTGGTTAAGTTTTACCTAGGGATGTTTTTAAGGCTATTGTGAATGAAATTATTTTCCTGGCCTCTTTCTCATCCTTTTTATTTTTGGTATGTAAAAAAGCTACTGATTTTTGTATGTTGATTTTATGTCTTGTTAGGTTGCCAAATGTATTATCATGTCTAAGAGGTTTTTTTTTGGTGGAATCTTTGAGGTCCTTTAAATGTAAGATCATATAATCTGCAAATATGTATAATTTTATTTCTTCCTTCCCTAGTTGAATCTATTTCTTTCTCTTTGCTTATTGCTCTGGCTGGAAATTCCAAAACTATATTGAATAAGGATGGGGAATGTGGACATCCTTGTCTGCTCCTGCCTTTAAAGGAAATGATTTCAGTTTTTCTGTATTTCATATGATATTGGGTATAGGTTTGTCATATATAGCCTTTATGTTGAAGTACACTGCTTCTATTGCTAGTTTCTTCAGGCCCTCTATCACAAAATTATGTTGAATTTTGTCAAAGGATTTTTCCCATTGAAAAATAGTGAAAAGATAGTGTGATTTCTGTCTTTGACTCTGTTCATGTGCTATATTACATTTATTAATTTATATATATATTGAACCATCATTGTATCCCTGAAATGAAACTGACTTGATTATGATACATGATCTTTTGTATTGTGTTGTTGAATTTTGTCTGCAGGTATTCTGAGAACTTTTGAACATATGTTCATCAAAAAGACTGTTCTATAATTCTCTTTGTGTTGTGTCCTTGTCTATTTTTTCAATATTGGCTTTATAGAATGGGTTTGGTAGCATTCCTTCACTTCCTAATTCATGGAAAAGTTTGAGGATGTTGGTATTAGTTCTTTAAAGGTCTTGTAGAATTCAGTCATGAATCCATCACTTCTTGGACTTTTCTTTGTTGGGAGATTCTTACTGCTTCAATCACATTGCTTATATAGATCTGCTTAAGTGGTTTATATCTTCTTGGTTCAATTTTATTCAAAAGAATTTAGAAATTTGTCCATTTCTTCTATATTTTTCAGTTTATTTGAATATATGTTTTGAAAGTATTTCCTCATGATTCTCTGGATTTCACTGGTATTTTTGTGATGTCCACTTTTTTACCTCTAATGTTATTAATTTGGGTCTTTTCCCTCCTCCTTCTACACAGACTGGTTTAGGGTTTACCAATCTTATTTATCTTTTCAAAGAACCAACTGTTTGTTTCATTGATTCTTTGTATAGCTTTTTTAGTCCCCATTTTATTAACTTCTACCATAATCTTTATTATTTCTTTCCAGCTGCTAGTTTGGGGTTTGAGTTGGTTTTGCTTTTCTAGGAGTTGGAGATGTCTCTGATTTTTTTTTTGATACAGGCTGTCTGTTTTGTTGAGGTATAAACTTTCCTATTAGCACTGCCTAGTAGGTTGTGTTTTCATTTTCTTTAGATTCTAGGAACTTTTTGATTTTCCCCTTATTTCTTCAACACCCCACTGTCATTCAAGAATGTGTTATTCAGTTTCCGTGTTTTGAATATTTTCTGTAGTTTCTTTTGCTGTTGAGTTCTACTTTTACTCCATTATGGTCTGACAGAATATAGAGGTTTATTTAAATTTTCTTATATTTGTTTGCTGAGACTTGCTTTATGACCTAAAAAGTGATTTGTTTTGGAGAAAGTTCCATGGGCTGCTAAAAAGAATGTGTATTGTTTTGCTGCTAAATGAAATACTTTGAAGATGTCCATTTGGTCTATAGTATAATATAATTCTGAGGGTTTTTTGTTGATTTTTTTGTCTAGATGGGCTTTCATTGGTGAGAGTAGGATATTAAAGTCTCCCAGTTTGAGGAATTCCAAGATAGCGGCTAGAGGGAGGAAGCAGAAAGTGTGCCTCCTAAAGTAAAATCTTGGAGAGATGCTGGAGATACACCTTACAGGAAAAACCACTGAGAAGAGGAAAAACTTTGACCCCTCCACACCTCCAGCCTGTGCAGAGCATCTCCACTTCACATTAAACGGAGAAACCAAGAGGGCTCCCATGCTGCTGCCAGACGCCAGCACCCAGACAGCTTGGGAAGACGTGGACCACAAGGTGAGCTAAGCAGTACGTGGTACCCCCACAGACAACCCTGGGCCAGGTCAGCATAGCCCCCTGGACAGACTGACCCCCACCCAAGGAAAAAAGAAAAACTGAATAATAAGCAATAATAACAACAAAAAAAGACACATAGCAAAGAGGGTGGGGTGCCCTGAGCACGAAAGGGAGGGGAGGGGATTCACTCATGGAACTGTAAATAAATAAGCCAGCTGGGGAAGGCAGGAGCAGCAGCACACACCCAGCAACCAGGAGTGGGAAAGCTTGTAAAAGTGGTGGTGGGAGGAAAACTCCATAGGAGAGGAGGGAAGGCCCACTTCCCACGTGAGCTGTAAATAAACACACAGGCCTGAGAAAGCCGGTGCAGTGTCACCTCCCCCAGTGTGCTTGGAAAGGGGAAAGCTTGTAGCAGTGGTGGTGGCCACCCAGGAGAACTCTAAGTAAACAAAGCTTGCAGGGCCATGTGAGTGTTAACCTCACCCCTGAGATCTGCATAAATAAAGTCTCCAGCAACAGCAGGCTGACAGCAGTGGGCAGGTGAGCCACAGCTGCAGATAGCCATTCACAGACCTGTCTCCAGACTCTTTTTTTTTCTCTCTCCCTACCTTTGATGAGACAACAACCAAACTACACCTGCATGCTGAAAAACTTACTGAAACTATTGCATTTGAACTTGGGACACTTTGTGGGGTTTTTTTATTTTGTGTGGTTTTTGTTTTATTTTGGTTTTTCCAGTCAACCACAGAACTACTTCCAATCCATCTCCAGGATTGGAGGCTGAGGGACAAACACCAAAATTATTAAGACTGAAGCTTTAATGCATTTGAACTTGGAGATTTTTTTTATTAATATATATATATATTTTTTAATGTATATATATATGTTTTTCATTTATTTGTTATTTATTTATTTTTTTCTTCATTTATTTTTTCATTATTCATATGTGCATACAATGCTTGGATCATTTCTCCCCCCTGCCCACACGCCCTCCTTACCACCCACCCCACCCCCTCCATCTCCCCCAACCCCCTCAATACCCGACAGAAACTATTTTGCCCTTACCTCTAATTTTGTTAAAGAGAGAGTATATGCAATAATAGGAAGGAACAAGGGTTTTTGCTAGTTGAGATAATGATAGCTATACAGGGAGTTGACTCACATTAATTTCCTGTGCATGTGTGTTACCTTCTAGGTTAATTCTTTTTAATCTAACCTTTTCTCTAGTTCCAGGTCCCCTTCTCCTATTGGCCTCAGTTGCTTTTAAGTTATCTGCTTTAGTTTCTCTGCATGAGGGCAACAAATGCTAGCTAATTTTTTAGGTGTCTTATCCATCCTCATATCTCTCTTGTGGGCTCTTGCTTTTATCTTGTGATAAAAGGTCAATCCCCTCGTTGTGTTTGCCCTTCATCTAATATCCACATATGAGGGAGAACATACAATTTCTGGTCTTTTGGCCAGGCTAACCTCACTCAGAATGATGTTCTCCAAGTCCATCCATTTACCAGAAAATGATAACATTTCATTCTTCTTCATGGCTGCATAAAATTCCATTGTGTATAGATACCACATTTTCTTAATCCATTCATCAGTGGTGGGGCGTCTTCGCTGTTTCCATAACTTGGCTATTGTGAATAGTGCCGCAATAAACATGGGTGTGCAGGTGCCTCTGGAGTAACCTGTGTCACAGTCTTTTGGGTATATCCCCAAGAGTGGTATTGCTGGATCAAAAGGTAGATCAATGTTTAGCTTTTTAAGTAGCCTCCAAATTTTTTCCAGAGTGATTGTACTAGTCTACATTCCCGCCAACAGTGTAAGAGGGTTCCTTTTTCCCCACATCCTTGCCAACACCTGTTGGTGGTGGTGTTGCTAATGATGACTATTCTAACAGGGGTGAGGTGGAATCTTAGTGTGGTTTTTATTTGCACTTCCTTTATGGCTAGGGATGGTGAGCATTTTTTCATGTGTTTTTTGGCTATTTGAATTTCTTCTTTTGAGAAAGTTCTGCTTAGTTCACTTGCCCATTTCTTTATTGGTTCATTAGTTTTGGGAGAATTTAGTTTTTTAAGTTCCCTGTATATTCTGGTTATCAGTCCTTTGTCTGATGTGTAGCTGGCATAGATAAATGGGACTTCATTAAGCTAAAAAGTTTCTGCACAACAAAAGTAATGGTCTGTAAACTGTAGAGAACACCCACAGAGTGGGAGAAAATATTTGCCAGCTACACATCAGACAAAGGACTGATAACCAGAATATATAGGGAACGTAGAAAACTAAATTCTCCCAAAACTAATGAACCAATAAAGAAATGGGCAAGTGAACCAAACAGAACTTTCTCAAAAGAAGAAATTCAAATGTCCAAAAAACACATGAAAAAATGCTTACCATCTCTAGCAAGAAAGGAAATGCATATTAAAACCACACTAATATTGCACCTCACCCCTGTTAGAATAGCCATCATTAGCAACACCACCAACAACAGGTGTTGGCGAGGATGCGGGGAGAAAGGAACCCTCTTACACTGTTGGCGAGAATGTAAACTAGTACAACCACTCTGGAAAAAGATTTGGAGGCTACTTAAAAAGCTAAACATTGATCTACCATATGATCCAGCAATACCACTCTTGGGGATATACCCAAAAGACTGTGACACAGGTTACTCCAGAGGCACCTGCACACCCATGTTTATTGCGGCACTATTCACAATAGCCAAGTTATGGAAACAGCGAAGACGCCCCACCACTGATGAATGGATTAAGAAAATGTGGTATCTATACACAATGGAATTTTATGCAGCCATGAAGAAGAACGAAATGTTATCATTTTCTGGTAAATGGATGGACTTGGAGAACATCATTCTGAGTGAGGTTAGCCTGGCCAAAAGACCAGAAATTGTATGTTCTCCCTCATATGTGGATATTAGATGAAGGGCAAACACAACGAGGGGATTGACCTTTTATCACAAGATAAAAGCAAGAGCCCACAAGAGAGATATGAGGATGGATAAGACACCTAAAAAATTAGCTAGCATTTGTTGCCCTCATGCAGAGAAACTAAAGCAGATAACTTAAAAGCAACTGAGGCCAATAGGAGAAGGGGACCTGGAACTAGAGAAAAGGTTAGATCAAAAAGAATTAACCTAGAAGGTAACACACATGCACAGGAAATTAATGTGAGTCAACTCCCTGTATAGCTATCATTATCTCAACTAGCAAAAACCCTTGTTCCTTCCTATTATTGCATATACTCTTTCTTTAACAAAATTAGAGATAAGGGCAAAATAGTTTCTGCCGGGTATTGAGGTAGTAGGGGGGATAGGAAGGGGGCAGAGTGGGTGGTAAGGGAGGGGGTGGGGGTAAGGGGGAGAAATGACTCAAACATTGTATGCACATATGAATAAAAAAAAGTTAAAGTCTCCCAGTTTTATTGTCTTGGGGGGGGTCTACTTGTGCTTTTAAGTCTAGTGCTGTTTGTTTAATGAAGTTGGGTGCACCAACATTTGTCACATATGTGTTAACCATTCTTATTTCCTCATGATAGGTTACTCATTTTACTAATATGAAGTGACTTTGTTTTCTCTGACTAATTTAGTTTAATGTCTGTTTTATCACATATGTTTATAGCTACTCCTGCTTGCTTTCAGTGTTAATTTGCTTAGAAGATCTTTTTCTGCCCTTTTACCCTAAGCCAATTTGTCAGTGAGATGTTTATTGTAGGCAATCAATGATCACGTTTTACTTTTTAATCTAATTCACAATTCTGTCTTTTGATTAGAGAATTGAGAAAATTCACATCCTGTGTTAATATTGAAAGGAATGTAGTATTTTCTGTCAAGTTATGGTTTTGTGGTGGTTAATATTTTCCTATTCCTCATTTGCTAATCTACTTACTTAGTAAGGTTTATTATTTCCTATCTTTTTCTGGTTGCATTTATCTACACCTTCTGTGTGTAGGGTTCCTTTAGGTATCTTCTGCAGTGCCTACAGTTTGGATTTTAAATGTCTTGCAAGGCCCATGTGTTGAAAGTTGTTCTCTGAAGTGGTGCTGTTAGGAGGTTGTGAAATCACTAAAAGGTGAAGCCTAATGAGAAGTCTTCAGGTCATTGGGGTCATGCTTTTGAAGGGGATTGTGAGACCCCGGTCTCTTCCTCTTTCTCTTTTTCACTTTTCCATAAAGTGAGCAATTTTGCTCCACTTTGTACTCCTCACCTTTGTCATCTAACATGCTTACCATAAGCCTAATGGCAATGGATACACCTGGTAATGGACCAAAACCTCTGAAACCATGAGAAACATAACCTTTTTCTCTTTATAAGTTGGTTGTCTTAAATATATATTATGGTCATGTATAGCTGATCAACGTACCTTTAGATACAAAGCAAGCACCTGATGTGAGGCAGAAGCAAAGGAACAATTGAGGAAGTGCTCACTCTTGTGTGGCCTCTAAGACCCTACTAAAATTGTTACATTTTTTACCTAAAAGAAAGCATAGAGTTCTGTCATAGACATATACTTCTGTCTTGTTGCTGTAATATTATGTAAAAGCCACAGGATTATATAGTCTGTACAAGCAGGGACAGTACATATTAGTGACCAAAGAATACAGTACATCAGACTTGGGAAGCACTCAATTACTATTTATTGAATGATACAATTAGAGAATCAATCAATTCAAAAGTACTGAAATAGTTTTTCATATACCATTTCTTTTTGATGTGCAAATTATAGTTTATTTTATATACATTTTTATTAGCACATATTAACTATACAATGTGAGAAGTCTCATTGTGATATTTCCATACATGCATATAATATACTTTGATTATATTCATTCCCTCTTTTATGCTTTCTTATCCTCCCTCGCCCTTCCTCCCATTTTTTATCTTTCTTGCAGTATTTTTTTCTATTGTTGTGCTGTGTATAAGTACATTGTAGCATAATTTCTTTTGGCTCATCCTATTTGAAATCTTGATACGATATCAAGTAAAAGTTACATTTATTAAGTGGTGTTTGAATATGTCTTCCCAATCTTTCTCATAGCTCTTTCTCAAGGAAGTACAATTAAACACTGAGAATTGTGTAAATCCCTTGTTAAATGATGAGACATCTACAAGCAATTAGTTTAGTGCATGAGTTGGGCATAGCCAAATTTCATTCAGAAGGGTCCATAATATCGTATCATGTCAATACTCATAAGGGAGGTTTGTTTTCCCTATACCTACATGAAAAACAAACCAAAATTGTCTTTTTGTAGGCTTGCTTGACAAATTACTCATGATGGATTCATTTATTCCTTATGGGGGCCAAATTTTCCTATTATATCTTTCATGCCTCTATTATTGGAGAAATGATCAATATTCATTCTCCCATGAAATGAATAACTTTTGGGGACCCTTGGATTACTGATATCCTTAGCTGTGTCTTTAAGAACTAGTGTAATGTAGTTACAAGGAGAAGAGTACTGGAGAGAGGACACAAACGGTGTTAATTATGGCTCTGCTGCTGACTCATGAGAGTGACCTTTGAAAAGGACTTTCTTTTTTTTATGTCAAAGTTTTCTCATCTGTCAGAAGAGAGGATTCAATGAAGAATTTGCAAGCTCAATTTGTAGCTTAAATGTCCTGTAAGTCAAAGAGTAATTTCAGGTTTAGATTTTCTTGATATTTTTAGGCATATCATTTACTCAAACAAAAACTAGACTTTTTGGATATTAAATATGGTTAATACCTGAGTGTCAAGAGATTTTTAACTTTGTTGAAATTTTTGAACTTTTTAAAGTTTGCTTTGGAAATCTTTAAGTAACTCTGAAAGAAATCATTTGCATAGCTAATCTCAGTGGACAGAGATTGGAAACATGTCTCTCAGGTGGACAAATCACTTCATTCTCATAAATGGGTTATTCCCTGTTCCTCCTCTTTGGGAATACCCTTTCTGCTTAAGAACAGTTTAACACAGAAATGAGAATTATTCAATACCTCTGTCTTTCATACTCTGCCTCCCAGGTCCAATGAACCTTTAGCAAGTGTCCAATTTAAGAGAAAATCAAGGGATTTTGTCAAAAACTACACATTTCAAGTCAGTAACAGTGCTTCTCAAGTTTTTATTATCCTCACTATGGTTGGTTGAATGTGAATTCTTTATATATATGGTTATCAAATGGTTTTTCTTTTTTCTTTTTTTATGTACCCTAATAAGATAAAGCATAGAAAGGTAAGAAAGTTTCCCTCAGGCAGTTTAACTCTGTAAGTTGAGTACAAGTGCTTTAAAGTTGACAGAAGGCCAACTTCTACAGCCCTTTAGAATACTAAAGAAGAGAAATTTAGTGGTGGAGAGGACGTCTATGATTTCAGATGTTCCTAGCTCTTAGCTCAAGTCTATAACATGTACTTGAATAAATGTTTTCTCTTGCTGCTGCTGTAGTTGTTGTTTGGAAGCAGCATTCTGCAGAACCAGATTTCTACTTTATGTAACAATTTTCCCCTGACCATATCCTAACTAGAGTTCTAAGGATTGAACGTAGCACGTTCATGTGTTGGATGCTGTCTGCTTCTCCTCCAGGTGCACCCTCCGCCATTCTTCATTGTGTGCTCCAAGAGGCTGATCTGGAGGAACTCTGGTAATGGGTTAACCTGCTCTCTTACTTCCAACTGTATTTGTCCAATAAGGAATATCAGCAGTAAGCCACACAGCAAGAGCAAAGTAAAGCTGAATATTGATTTCCCTACTTTGTCTCCAAGTTTTGGTGCCCACCGCCTCCTCTGGCTTATCAAGCTAGTGCTTTCTTGCTACTAACCACCAG
Organism: Castor canadensis; assembly: GCF_047511655.1. Lineage (NCBI taxonomy): Eukaryota > Metazoa > Chordata > Mammalia > Rodentia > Castoridae > Castor > Castor canadensis. The sequence continues at coordinate 114,490,661 of NC_133392.1, forward strand.
TGTTGCACTATTCTCTGTGGCTTACCTACATACAATCACACCTTTGTAAATAATCCCTCTATTAAACTTTCTCCAAATTATTCCATTTAAGTGTGACATGCCTTTGCTGCCAGACTCTATCAGTACACATTGTCTCTAGGTAATTGCCTCCCCGAGAACATGACTCTCTCTTCTGCATGGTTCATTGTGTAAAATAAGCACTTAGAAAAATGTCTAGCATATATTAGAAACTTAAGAAATATTTGTTGAGTGAACTACTGTTTTCTAAATATGACTTTAGCAGAAGTTTCATGGGATAAAAGGACTTTATACTTTTAAAAATCTCTAATTAAATACTTTGTTGTTACAAGGTATACTGAAATACATGATCCTATTGCTAAGGCCCTTCCCATGATCTTGAATGGGTCCCTTGCAAACGAAAGGCCTGAAACAAGCTCCTCTAGCTTCAACCTGCCTACTCTTTCACCTCAACTTAGAGTTTCATGGAATCTGTTAGGAGCTTTTATAGAAATCTGAAAAAACAGCATGGTATAGTTCAAAAAATGTATGCAAATGGGAGTCATATACATAGGCGGGAATTCGGTTCCTCTCAGTATTGGCTATTAACTGAACTTTGATAGAAAACTTAACCTCCAAAACCCTTGGTCAACTTTACCTATAGTAAAGGAATAATACAGAAATAATAAGTCTTCTTTTGGGGCACCTTTGAGGGAATTATTTGACATAATCAGGGAAAGGACATGGCATGCAGTAGTTGTTTGGTCATTGTTCAATCTTATTATAGTGAAGGCTTATCCCAGAAACTTCCCTTCCTAGGCCTGCTTCCTATCTGTTAGGATTAATGATGTCCCTGGTGAGACTTCTAACAACCAGTTTCAAAAGCTGCTACTTCAAAGGATTAGATCACAGGCTTCTTCAAGTCAATCCAGAAGTCAGTATTTGTACAATGGAAGGTCCCACCTCTAGCACTGTTTGCCTGCTGTAAAACACTCAATCCATTTTGCAGGGGATTCTTTTATGGCATTAGTCACAACTCTGCCAGAACTCAGAGGAGCCACTTAGATGTTGCGAGCAGAGTTTTTCAGTACTTTCATAGCACTTTTATTTCATTTTCTTTGTGGCCCTCAAAGGCATGTCTGTGGCATTGTACATAAATATGTAATTATAGGGTTGAGCAAACCATATTTGAGAACCTGAACTATCTTTTTAAAAATTACATATTTTGTGTTATCAGTCTTCCCAATTCCAGTTACTTAAAAATGACTTTCACCCAAATATTTGCTTAAACACTGCAAACTCTATGAAGACAACAATGATATTTGCTTAATCACTATATTCTCAGAAGAGTATAATGCCTGACATTTAGTAGACACTCAATAAATTTTTGAATTAGTAAATTAATGATTGAGTATGGCATGCAGAATGGAAGGATCTAGTAGATAGGAATTATAAGAAAAAGCTAATCAAATATGGGAAGTATTTTAGGAGAATTTTTAAATTTAATGCAATATCTCTAATGTATTTTCGTGTATAATCAATATAAAGTTATTAATGAAAATGTTTTACAATATTTTTTCTTCCCATATTCTCAATACCTGATGTGCATTTTGCATTCAGAGAACATCTCAGACGAACTAGCCACATTTCAAGGGCTCAAGAGTCACAGCAGCTACTGACTGTTGTACTGGACAGCAAAATTCTGACAGAACCAGTTCTAAATAGTCCAGATGCATGCATGAAATCAATAACAGATTCCCAGATAAGTCACAGAAATTTTAAGTATCTGAGGAAAGCAGGCTATTATATATATATATATATATATATATATATATATATATATGCATAAATTAATTATACAAAGAAATTTCATTGTGATATTTATATATATGCATATAATGTACTTTGATCAAATTCACCCAGTCTATATTCCTCATTCCCAATCCTCCTCTCTCCTCTTCCCTTTTTGGCAGTTTTTAGTGAGTTTAATTATGCTATGTATATATAGTATATACTACTTCAATCATATTCATCCCCCATCACCCTCTCTTTTTCTTCTCCACCTTCCTGCTACTTCTACCCAAATAATACTTCTTTTATAATTATTTCATATCATTATTATTCATCAAATATTTTCTACCACATATGTACAAGGGTTGAATATCTTATGAGGGAGTGAATTCTTCATGACCAGAGGTATTCAAGTAGATATTAGTGAGCATCAGTCAGAAATTCTGTTTTAAAAATCTTGCATTAAATCAAAAATAAAAGTTGGTTGCTTTTAATTTCCATTCCAATACATGAGAACATATGATTTCATAAATTCATACTGCCTAGGTGTTAACTAGTAACCTGTGGCAATTGGGGACCAATTGACCTTGTAGCTAATTCCAGTTTCACTGTAATAGCTTTGGTGCCTTAACCACGTTAACTTCTCTTAGCCTCAGTTTCTGTACCTGTAGATACTGAGTTTATAAGACTATTGTAGATGAAATGAGATAATAAATTGAAGAACCTTCAAGCACCACTTTAATTATCCATTAAATGCATTCAAATGCTAGATTTTTCTCTATCCTTATTCCTCAAATTCATGCTCTTATAATAACACTAGTCTGTTAAGAAATTCCTCAAGGATGCAATGTAAGAAAGAAGTTGCTACTTCAGTTTTGAAGTCTGGTCTCTCAGACTATGATCCTAATCACCCTCACGACTTTGAGCAACTAATACAAAAATTTAACTTCAAATTCTTCAGGCATAACATGCAGCTTTAGATTAAATAGTTCCTTTGGTTTCTTTTTGCCCTGAAGATATGGTGTCTTTTTAGAAAGCTCAATTCACCTACACTTTGGCACTCCTAAATGTATTCAGAGTAATATTAATTACTCTGCATATGCTTGTTGGGTTTTTCTGACCATTTTAATGCAGGATTGTAGGATGTAGCTGAATCTGACTTGGTCTTATTGAGTATATTATTATGTACTTTGGGCTTTTTGAAATGAAATAAGCTACACATAATTCATTTGTCATAATCAACCTATCTTGGCAGGTATCCTGTCTGAGGCAGACCTCTTCCACAATAACTTCATTTCTTCCTAGAATAAGACTAAAGAATGAATATGCTGTAGCTATTAGGATGATATTTCAATTTTTCAAAAGGAAATGCTCTTAGCATGGGATTGGTATCCCTCCTGCTGCTACACAATGGGGTCCTCAGCCTCCTTCTTTGAACCTCCCCTGTAAAGCCCAAAAAACTCACTCTCTCTTATGCATGAACTTCCTTATCCACAGGGGAGAATAGATCATTTTAGCCTCCTACCCAGAAACTACAGTGTATTAGCATGTCTTCCTAAAATCTGATTATTTCTTCAAACAAAAAGCCTAATGACTTATCATTATATTGTTCACGCCCTACCCCACCCCCTGAAGAACTTTCAATACTAGTACCATGAATAATAGAGAACAACATGAAAATGAGGTGAGCTGTTCAATGGAGATGAAGAACAAGAGGGCAAGAAAAAGACTCTTTTGCCTCTAACTGAAAAATTTAACTGCTTTCTCAGTTTTGACTAAAGGGAAGAAAAAAATTTTTCACTCTACTGTGAAGGAAAAAGATTTGATTGATAGAGCTGTTATCCTTGGTTAGCTTTATAATGACTTCATTTGGGTGGGTTGATTTTAAGAAAAATTGATTTAAAAAATCTGCCTTTGCCTCCATGTCTTCAATGAAGTTAGAACCTCCCCTCACATCCCCACAACACTTTCCCAGAGCACTTTCATCATTGTTGACTAGTGTTCAGGTTCTGGATGATTTCAGGCCTTGATCCACAGATGCACTGGCAGATCCTGGTTGTATTAAGCTTTGAAATGTTCTTACCCGGAGTTTTAAATGAGAAACACATGTCCCTGCCTCTTGCTCTAACTCCAGTAACCACAAGTCTATATTCTGAGACTTTTCAGAAACTTTCTACAGATCATGGGACCCCAGCTCAAAGGATGCTCTGAGCTACCACTAGAATATAGGGCCAAAAGGTAGAGGGATACTGAAGACCAAAAGAAAGGACAGAGAGGCAGCCATATATGCCATAACCACTCAAAAAAGGGCTTCTGGAAAAGCATTCCAAGCTATAAAGGAGAATGCTTGACTTTCAGAATAAAACTTTAGTCCCCCACCCAAGAGCCCTTTGTAAACTAGAGCTGTTTTACCACCTTTTCAACCTCATCTGCATTTAAAGCAGTCATTTATAACTATATATTCTAACGAGGAGACTGAAGTTCAGAAAGTTTATATGACTTCCTTAAGGTGAAAGAATTGTTTCAGAGTTGAAATTTGTACTCACATCTCCTAACTAGGTTTCTGTCCTTTGTACCACATTAGAGTGTTTCTGCAAAGAGATCAGAAGGTTGGATCTGCTACTCAGGAGTATGTGTCCTTGGTCACATTATTTACCCTTTCTGAAACTTTTCTCTACAGTGGCTGCTCTAATCCCATGGTGCAAAAAGGAGAGAAAATTCCTTGCCCATTCTGCATGAAAAGAACTGCCAATTCATAATGGATGGAACAATATTAAAGCTTCTTTTCAACCAAGATTAAAACCACTAGTCATTAAATTAAAAATTCCTTGTAATCCCTAATACCCCATTTTCCAATCCCCATGGCTGTTCATAGTTGTCAGGATAAAGTTCAAGCTTCTTATCTTCAAATTTTTTAAGGGTTCTTCGTTACTTACCTTCTTGCTACCAGTCTTCCTTCCTTTCTCCTCAATCTCCAGGAGTACTGCTTACTCCTCCCTTACCACTCCCCAAGGCAGTAATTGCTATTTGCTGGTATGCATGCAATTCTTCCCCCTGGAGCACCTCTCCCCTTTGCTCCTTCAGTTAACTCAAAGGTACCTTTAAAAGTCAACTCCATGTTCTCTTCTGGGAGGCCCACTTTTACTCACGCTTAAATTACTTATCTTTTCTCTGTCTTTCCCACACACACATCATGGGGACCCTGGTTATACCAATGCTTCATAATGAGCTGATTGGCTTGCTTTGCCTCGTCATCAGGTGTAATGCTCCCTAAGGACAAGGCTGCATCAAATTTATTTGTATCCTCAGCAGTTATCATAGTAACAAAGGTAAAAAGTGGTTAATAAAAGATTATTGATACTGGAGTGTTGTTCCCCTAGTTTGTGTCCTGGCATAGTTGATGACTAGAGATGCCAGACCAGTAGTTAAGAGTTAAAGCAAGCACAAAGTTTATCACAAGAATAGCAAAGCACCATGACGGGTGGAACTTAGTGAAAGAGCTAAGCCAAAGTGTAGCTGAAGTCCATCAGATATTATAGGGCCTGACTTTAGCCCCTCTACTTTACTTTGAAGTTGAATCTATAATTTGGCTGTCTAATTAACCTCATCTTTATTGGACTGGACATTCCATGAGGGTCTTGTTAGTCCATCTTGTCCCTGAAACCTGCCTTACAGAGTTTATATTTTATCTCTTTAGATGTTTGTCTTTAAGAATGCCCCTTTATCTAAGACAAAGTTACTTTTGCCATTTGTTTCCTTTACATTCCTAGAGAGCTATTCAGCTATTTATTCCCCGTCACTGTTTGTTCCCCTCATAACCAAGTGAATGATCAAGACAATACTATAAAACCATAAAGGAAACAATGTCTGTTTTTGAGAAGCCATTTTTTTCAACCACAGTAGGATTTTGCTTAATTGCACAATTGTACACATTGCTGTCTGCTTGCTACTTGCCATCTTAAAATAGAGGAAATATTATGTAAATTCATTCCATGATTATCTTTGCTATGTTAAAGTTTAGCATTATACTTTCAATTTTTACTGACAAATACTATGAAAAACAATCTAAAAACTTACTACTGTACTGTTTCTTACAAATTTCGACACTAAGAATTTCTTGTGTAATGTAGTCCTAAGGAAGCTAAATTTCCTATAATGAATTGGTAATCTTTGTCCTCTTCAACAAAATAAGCTATTTAACCAAGCATAATTTCACTTTCAATTTAGCTTCTAGGAACATCACAGCCAAATTGCTTGCCCAACCATAACAATTATATAACCCCTCTTGTTTGCATACTTTTATCCTTATTTTATGTTCTGGTCTATTTCAATTCAATCAATATTTATCAAGGCTTTATTTTTTTACATCAAAATCCTTTAGAGATTTGGTATACACCAATTAACAAAACAGAAATAAAATCCAATCCCCATGGAATCCACCCAGTTGGAGGTATAATTTTATGTACATCACACAAATCAATTCCAGAATTAATACAGTACATATGATCTAAAGTTGATACCTATATTCATTAAATACTTGGTTTCTTCTTTCATAATGCATTCACCATAAATATGTCACTCATCTAAATTTCATAAATACTGACTTTCACAGATTTGAAACCTATAAGAAAAACATAAAATGCTCGTGCAATTAGAATCAGCTCACTTCTGACTTTCTTAAATAATGGTAATATAAAGTTTATAGGCAGCTTCAGTAATCTCTAATCAGCGTTTTCTAACACATTAGCAGTTGGTGTCTGGAGTCTGACATTTGCTGTGAATGAGTGCCTGACAGCTTTTGTTGTAAATTCAGGCTGGTTTTGCCTAGTAATTTGCTCCCTGCTGTCTGGGTGGAGGGAACATTACTTTCCAAGATGCCCTCCCAACATTGACTTTGCTGAGGGCTTCCTAGCTATGGGTCAGATATGACTTGTTCTGTGATTGTGACTGGCCTTTTCTGAGATGCACCTATCTTCAAATCACACCCAGAGAACTTTTTCTTTTATTCAGGGCCTTATCAAGACAACCAAATCAAAAGCTGTAGTCTGAACCTACCTTCTGAGCTAGTAACATCCAGGTCACGACATGCATTATAAAGCATAATGTATATTCATTTGTACACACTATATAGTGGAAACTTGATAGTTATGTCCTATTTAACTTCCCCAAAGGATTTGTGAAAATCTTGAGTTTGAAAATGGCTAAGCCAATGAGATTTGTTATATCTTTCCTCTTTCCTGTTATTGTCAAAGCTTTTCTCATCTTCTGGGTCTGTTCTGTAAGACTTTCTGACCAGTGGAGACCTGAACTGAAAATTATCACTCATGGAGAAAAATGGAAATTTATTCATTAAATCTGATTCTACCTAATCCATCTTTGTTTAACTATTTCATTGTCATTACAATATAAGCTATACATACAATGCTAGCTAATCTAGCCATTGTTCATGGAGCAAGAGTTTAACGTATTACTCTTGGGCATACAAAATAGGCAGAAAGTGACAACAGGATATGGATAGAAACAACAGCAAGGACTTGGACCTGGTGCAGATCTGGAGTGATTGTGTGATTGAAAGATGCTATCACCTGTTGGACCAAAGAGTTCAGTTTCTCTTTTTCACATATCAATGAAAAAAAATGTGACTTTAGAGCTATAGCAAAATAAATACTAGCTTCTCTACTTTACCACTTACATATCTGGGTTTATTTAATTTTTTTGATAAATATATTGCATTCCCAACAGCTTATTTTCTTTTCTTTTCAGGCAGTTGGTGGAAAAATATATGCTCCCAAAGTGTTCGTACAAAATGTATCCATGAATCACAAATGCATTTTCCTGGATTAAAAAAAGGTTCTCTTCAAAGTCTGTATTTTATGTGAATCCATATATAAAACAATCAGTAAAATACAAAATTTTGGTAATGAAGAAATATAGCTTTTATTTCTACTAGAGGAACAGAGAACAAGTCAATGGTTGCCAGAGTTAAGGGAATTAAAACAAACTTGCCTAGAAAGAAACAAAGTAAAGGAATTTTGGCAGATAAAGGGGGATGAAACTGTTCCAATGTCATTTTAGGAGTGCTTGCACTGATTTGTTCAAACCCTACTGAATTGCTCATCCAGGAATAAATGTTATGTAAAATAAAAGTTAAAGGCCATGTGATTTATTTGTATTATGTGATGGAAAGAATATTGGTTAGGTACCTAATAGTTATGGATTTGTTATACTACCTGTGGTACCATATATTTATATGGTCTTTAGTTATTAGCCTTTGGATCTACAACATAAAAGGCAATAACTAGAATTTTACTAAGACAGACTCAAGTATTTAAATAACATGATCATATAAGCTAAAAGTTAGAGCGGTCTTGGGAGTAATTCACCATATTAGCACAGTAATAGGAAAAATAATATAATCATCTCAGTAATTTCAGAAAAATGCTTTATCTGAGATATCCAATATTTAACCCTGATTTCATTTAAAAAGAAAATTAGGCACATAAATGGAATATTATCAGCTGGATGAAAGGCGTCCACAAAAAAACTAAACTAACATCACACTTAATGGTAAAAGATTGAATACCTTCCTGAAGTCAAGGATATCTTATCTCACCACTTTCATTCAACTCTTTACTTGAGATTCTAGCCAAGGACATGAGGAAAATCTTGGGATGAAAGATATTTTATTCACTGTCTTGATAGTGATGACTTTTTTCCACAGGTGTGATGCATATATCAAAATTTATGAGGTTATAAATTATAATCAATAGGTATGTTTGATTTTATGTCCATCATATGTCAATAAATCTTAATAGTATGATCAAAGTATATATTATTTGCATAGATAGACATGCCATGATGAAATCCCTAACTATGTACAATTTAATATACACCAAAGAAATACATACAATTCAAATATGGTCTCTCCACCTGGTAGTGAACAAAGTGTAATGCACAAACTGATAATTCTTTATGCTAGAAGTGATCCAGAAGTCATTGGTGAGAGACAAGTCTGGTGTTCCAGAGGTGGATGAACATTCCTTCCCGCCAAATAGAACAACAACAATACAGAGAAGACTTCTGGAAATTGTGTTCATTGGGAAAAGAAACAAACTATGGATTCCAATCTCACTGAGGAGTAGGAAAATAAGAATAATAGACAAAATGCTTAGAATCCCACAGGTTTTAAAGCAATTTCTGAATTCATTAAATATTTTTGTTTAGCTTAGATATATCTTTATACTTTCTGAGTCTCAGTTCTTGTTCTGTCAAATAAATAAAATAGTACATTTTTTCCTAAAGAAAGCTATAAGGATTAAATACAGTATTCTACCTCAAGTGCCATATTATACATATGACAATAAATTTTGGGGTAAGTTCTCTTTTCTCTTCTCTTAAGTCATCTAAGCCCTCTTTGCTTTTATGGGTTTTTTTCCTAAAAGAATTGCAAATAATTATTTATCAAACTACCATGTCCTCTATATCAAAGCCAGTGTCAGGTAGTGAATATCACAGAAGAATAAACCTGGGTCTTATCTAGAAAGAGCTCATAGCTTCGAAAAGAAGAATAATAAACAAATCCTGTACGTTCATCATACAAAGTCTGTGCTAAAAAGAATAGAATTATGGAGGTAGAGTGACTAATTTTTCTTAGATGACTCAAAGAATACTTTTTAGAGATGGAGGGAGCAAAAGGGGGATTTATGTGGATTTTATTGTGTAGGTATTAATATACCTATTATAAAGATAAAGAAATTCAAGTTATTAATGCTATTAATAAGAGACACAGTAGAGACTGGAATTAAAATAAATCTGACTCTAAAGCAAGTGTTCTTAACCATGCTTCTATCTAGAAAAATAGCTGGAGACCAATTTGTCAATACAACATACTTTGGAGTATATAATATGCACTATACAGAAACAGAGAACAACCAGTGCATAGCCAAGAACAAACTCCTGACCACAGACCACCTTCCCTCTGAAGTCATAAAGTCACTCAAACCTGCTTCTCCAAACACCTGAACAGCATCCTAAGTGTGGAGTGGAAGAGGTGTTTGCAATGGCTGGGCAGTTCAAACACAAGTGGCTGTGTAATGCTTCACTGGCAGCAACTGATCCACTTTGATTAGCCAGATTTAAATGGAGTTTTCCTGTTCAGCCTTTGAGGAAGCCACTTCTTGGAAGGATCAGATCCATTACTGGAAATGTAGTAGCTACATTTTACATCTCAATATAGTATGAAGATGTAACTCACTAAATGTGAATGACCCTGTGCTGATTATAGTAAAGTAAGCACACAGGGAAACATGAAATTTATCACAAAGAAAACTCAACTAGTTCAAAGTTCAGGAGCTAATGTGTGAGATGAAATTACAAGCAAGAAGAAATATGTAGGGAATGGAGTTGATGGAGACCAGACAGAATGGCAAACTATGTAGTACCTACTAAAGGTAGGAAGAAACAAGGAGAAAGGCCAGAATAAAAACCTTGTCACCATTTTAGCCACCAGCATAAAAAAAGAGCTCTAAAGGAATGTGCTGAAAATAAGATAAAATAAAATAAAATTTGGTCTGTGGGCCTTCAGTCAGCCAATTGGTTAAAAGCTTCTGCCCAATATTCTCTATAATCATTTCTACAGAGTGACCTGATTTATTTTCCTAACACTAATTCATTGTCCAGCATGTCTTTCCATAAAAATCCTCATTCTGTTTGCTTTAATATTCCAATGTAGCCAGGAGGTGAAAAGCTTGGTTTGAGTCCTGTCCATAAGTCAGCCCTCTGTTGCCGCTGAAATATGAGGGTCTTTTGCCTTACAAGGGTCTTTTGGTGAGGATTCCACATACTGAAGCACCATATTAGTAAGATATGGGGCTAATTAAAACTCTTAACTAAGCATTTAATAAAGAATTTAACCTGTTTACTCTCCCCTTTTGAGTTGCAGTCTTGTATTCACTTTGAATAATGGTATAAAGATTACCACAAAGCCATCAGCCTTCCACAAGCCATAATTATTGTATCTGGATAACAATTATATGAGATGTGGATAAATTCATTCTTTCCTTTGCTCCTCCCACTTTCATCAGTGTAAGGAGATCAAGACATAAACTACTGTTAATTGGTGGCAAAGACCTTTGAGCCCTCTGTCCAATTACTTGCCAAAAAATCTACATCAAAACCTAGTAATTTAAAATAGAAGACATCTATGGCATCTCGTAACTTGGCAGTCTAACATTGGAACAGGGTTCAGCGATGTGATCCTTCTGTTCCAGGTCTCATGGAGATTGCTCCGTGGTATTCACCTGTCAGCTGGACTGGTTCACAGTATTAAGGATGACTTTACTCATGCTTGGTGCCTTGGTTGGGATAGCTGGAAAGCTTCGTTCTGCTGGAACTTTTGACTAAAGTACCTCCATATGGCCTCTCCAGAATCATGGTTTCAAGTTAGTTCCAGAGATCAACGTGCTCCAGAGATCAAGGCAGAAGCTGTTTGACATTTATAATTGAAAATCATATAGTCATCTCTCGTAATCATGTGGTCAAATCAATTGCAAGCTCACGTAAATTCAAAGGGAGAAAGCATAAACTTTAAGACTACTGCAACCTCACAGAAAATGTTGCAACTTTGATGTAAGTCAAGTATTCTGATCCCAAATTCCATTGTCTTGATCCACTGCCCTGTCTGAGAAGTCAACAAATCCTTTCATTTCTGCAAGGCACTCAGGGCCATGAAGGAAAAGGTTGAAAAAGAACTGTGGCAAACCAGAAGGCACATACCAAGGGACTACTAAGTATCCAGGAAGTGGCCAGTTGTGTTGGTCACAAAAAGATAGTCATACAGAATTTTATGCTAAATCTCTCAATTTTTAATTATTGGTAAATACTTCAAAATTTTAATATACAGCTTTCTCCATCTATTGTACATCATGCAATTTGAATTCTTCTGTTTTGTTTTTTTGTCTAGAGGGGAAATGGGGTAATAATTTGTTCTTGTCAAAGCAAAGAGTATAGATTACATGTTCAGGTTAGGGGTCAGACAGCCTGAGATTTCAGGCCTAGTTTTGCCACTGGAAAACTGTGCCTAATGCTAGGTTACTTATACTCTCTGAGTCTATGTCCTCATCTAAATAATGGGGATAATAATAACAAATAACCTGATAGAACTGCTGGGGAGAATGAAATGAGACAGTGCATGTGAAAAGTTAGCTTAGTTCATGAAATGCAGTAGGTTCTCAATTGATTGTACTTATCATTATGAAAAGGGAAATATCCCACTATACCACAATGTGAAATAGTATGCAGAACTTTCACTGGGAATCAAAAGACCTGAGTTTTATTCTGCACTCTTATCTTTGGTTGATTTTCTGATTTTATTATTTTAGAGTATCAATTATCTCATCTACAAAATTGGATTGACACTATCAGTCTTACTTTCCATGCTGGGGGATCAACCAACTACAAAAGCTTCATAAACTGCCACCAATATTTAAGACAAGTCATGGGCCATTGGATTTTCTCACCCCAGGTCAGATGTCAGAATCAAAAAGTCAGAGCAGGTTGGTCAAGAATAAAGCTAGCCTGTAGACCAGGAAGCAGAGAGGCTAGAAGCAGGAGGCCCCTATATGGCTAAGTACATGAATTGAACACAGCAAAGTACATGAAAACAGAGCACATGGTCACTATATAGTGACTGAAGGATTATCAGCGTAAGCACTGGACTCAGAGTCAGGTCATTAATTACATGACCTTGGGATTATCACTTAATGTCTTTAAAGTTTGCTTAATTCCTATTGGATATGAGTTATATAATCTCTTCTTTAAAAAACTGATGTGAAGATCAACTAAACAAGCTCATGTGAATTATCTGACAATGCATAACACACAACTTTTATGAATATTTATTGAATCTGACTGAAATCAAGCAGAAATCTGAAGATTTTTATCCTTTAAAATTTGGGGAAACACATACATATACATACACATTGATCAAACCTGTATGAGCTCCATGAATTGTACAAATATCAATGTCTTGCTTTGAATGTTGCAGTATAGTAATGCAAGATGTAGCCACTGGAGAAAACTAGAAACAGGAAAATACACATGGGACCTTTCCACATGTGTATGAGTGTGCATGTATGTGTGTGTTTGCATATGTGTATTACTTCCTGGGAATCTACAATTGTTTCAAAACAAAAAGTTTAGTTTTTTTAATTCAGAGTAAACAGTGGAATATAAACCAAATAGAGAAATCACAAAACAATGCAAAGAGGATAGAAAAAAGACCAGAAAGATGGTGGAACAAGAGAAAAGCCACAGTATCCTAAATAAAATCAAGATGAAGCTCATGAGGAAAGCAAACAGCTGGTAAGTACTAATCCTAGGGCCTCAAACATGAGGCTGTCTTCTTTGACTTCTTACAAAGTTCTTGCCTGGTCACTGCTCTGTTTAGAAAAACATTTCAGAACCTATCCAGACCAATGGCTGCAGACAGAAATAGGTAAATGGGAATGTGTAACTAGAAAGAAAAGGTGCCCTGTGGAATGGTGGCATGGTGGAGAAGACATAGCTTGTTTCCACCAGGAAACATAGCAAAAGTGGATCATTCATCACATTGTGTGTGGTTTTGCATTTGTCCCGCAGTTTGCTCTGAGGCAATGTCTCAAATAGCACATTTGGCTTTCCTGCAGATTGGTGATCGTTTCCTTGTTTATTCAATCTGCAGAAAGGTTAATTATGTTAGTGGCTGTGATTGGAAAACAATTCTTAGAAAACACTTTGGTAACAACAGGTTGGCAGTGTATGGAAACCATCTGCTTCCTACAAATGTTAAGGTAAACTTTCAAACTTGTGAGGTTGGTAATTACAGACTGTATAGTAGTTCAGTGGAGTGAAAATACATGCTGTGTTGATGTAGACTTTCTGGATCTTCTTGACACCCGGCCTCAAAGGAACACCATGTTTTAAGAAGAATGGTCTTCAAGCATATCAAAACTTTGAGTAAGTTGGCTTTGTTTGCACTTATTAAGGCTAACAGAACAAGAACATCACACAAGGGAATACAGTATTTATACTGAATGTCTTCTAAGTAAATTAAGCCTCTCTGGTTTGCTCTTGCCTTGACCTACTAATGGGAACAGGATCATAGAGGGAAGATTTGTTTCTTATAAAAATATTCAGTTTATTCTACAAAGGAACATAAAATGTTGCTCCTCTGACCCTGTGGCGTGAGCTGCTCTCAGGGACTACAGTTGTGTTGGTTCCAGCTGCTTTGTCATAGACCTGTCCATCCCCTCCTTTTCTAGCTGCAAGACCCTAGGCTCCCCACCTCCACTCTGGAGGAGAGAGATTGAAATGGCTAATGTGCTACCAACTTAACAAACGCCGTCAGGGCAGCTAATTAATCAAGTGAGGGCACTTCTCAAAGAGGCAGATTCTTATGAAAATCATTCAGCTGAAGCTCAGAGGGAGCATTCTAAGCACAGTGAAATTCAAAGAATGAACGGCAGTGGGGAGTGAACACAAATCATATTTGCCAATGGAAGTGAAAAATCTAACTGGTCCCTTATGTTTTCAGCTTGCATAGCATCACCTTATTAGGGTGGCTTGTCTCCATTACCTATTGAGGAATGGCCACATAGACACATGAATTAAAGTTTTAGGTAATCCTAGATCTTTAATTGATTAACCCTCTGCACACACCATCCTCACCATGGCTGGCCATTCACGATGCTTCCATTAAGCCCTGAAGAGGCAAGGAAAAGACTGTGCTGCCTACCTCACTTTGTATATGTGACCATTGTGGAGGGATGATTATAAAGAAGGGTTAAAAGATGAACTTACATACCAATCAGAATACTATCAGACATAAAGGAGAGCTCAGAATTTGGGATCAGATGATATTTATTTGAAAAGAGACTCTGCCACTACCTACTTGATCTTGTGGTGGGTGCTAATACTCTCTGAATCAGAGAGTTTATAATGGCAACTTAGAGAAATGACTTCAATATGTCTCTCATAGGATTGCTTTTTGTGATAGACAGCGATCTCTGTATGTGGTATATACCTGTTATTCCCTTCTTGTTCATTAATCAAGCCCCAATTTTGCATAGATGTTCAGTCTACTCTGGCTAGGTGTTCAGAGAGGAGAACTGTTTCTAAGTCTAAGTGGATAATCTTGAGCAGAATAAGCCAAATATGTCCATTCTATTTCCCCTGACATAAGGGGAAGGTAAGGGTATCCGACAAAGTTCTAGATAAAGAGACATGAGGCAAACGTTTTATACGGGTGAAAAGAGATCTCTTGAAAAATGATTTATTCATTCTTATATGGAGCCCAAAAAGATAAACTTTACTCTCCTGCTTCAAAATGGTGTCAACTACATATGGTACCTGCAGCAATCATATAAGAATCATAAAACAAAGCCAAGAGAATTTCAGAAAATCATGCTAGAACAATGATACAATGGCAGGATAACTCAGTGAATTAGCCAAAGGACTGCTTTCTCTCTCTGATGATATAATTATTGTGCTGAAGCCATTTTGTTTTCTCTTTGCAGTAGTCAAAGGAATCCTGTCTGGTATAAGGTAAAAATCAAATAAACAATAGCTCTGGAGCATTCTAGATGTGGGATGAATCAGAAGCAAATGGAACCATATTAAATGTGCAACACTTGAATCATCTCAGCTGCAGACTATACTAAAGTGATCTGTCCTCTCTTTAGCATTTTAGAATAAGATGAACTCATTCTGGAGGAAAGCAACATCACTAAAGGATTCCATAAATTTTCATATGCAGTATCTGGCACTCAGGTAAACATACCAGACATAGCAGGACTAAGAAAGAAAACATATATATAGACAAAGAATCAGGGATGACTTGGTTTTTGGAGTCACTAGAAATGAACTTTGAAAATATCTGTGGTTAATATAGTTTAAGCAAGTAGACAATAAGATAGAGAATGTAATCAGAGGACTGGAACCTATACAAATCAAATAAAAATTTAAAACTAAGAGATATAATAATTCAAATTAAGAATTCAATATAGAATAACAGTGAACCAGGATTTAGATCAATAGAACATATTTAAGCTTTGAGCACATGATAAAAGCGAGAGCACACAAGGGAGGGGTGAGGATAGGTAAGACACCTAAAAAATTAGCTAGCATTTGTTGCCCTTAACGCAGAGAAACTAAAGCTTTTAAGATACCTTAAAAGCAACTGAGGCCAATAAGAAAAGGGGACCAGGAACTAGAGAAAAGATTGGATCAAAAAGAATTAACCTAGAAGGTAACACACACGCACAGGAAATCAATGTGAGAAAATGCCCTGTATAGCTATCCTTATCTCAACCGGCAAAAACCCTTGTTCCTTCCTATTATTGCTTATACTCTCTCTACAACAAAATTAGAAATAAGGGCATAATAGTTTCTGCTGGGTATTGAGGGGGTGGGGGTGAGAGAGAGGGGACGGAGTGGGTGGTAAGGGAGGGGGTGGGGGCAGGGGGGAGAAATGACCCAAGCCTTGTATGCACATATGAATAATAAAAGAAAAAAAATAGAATTAGCACAACCTAAGTTTCATATAGTGTCACTTGTCTGTGTTGTTTCACATGTGGAAATTTTTTGAAAAGGAACAATTGTCAATTTAGGATGAAATAGAAATGGGCAGAGGCACATAAAAAAACTGGATTACGTACCTCAGGTGTATAGATAAAACTCACCACAAGTTTACATTTTCCCCAAAAATCTATCTAAATGTAAATATATTTAATTTTTAATAAAAACTACAATTAAACTCTAAAAAAAAGAAAGAAATGCCAAAAAGATGAAAAATTTAGAAAATATAACAGAAATATGAGAGATGACTAAAAGGTAGAATATATGTTGTATTGTAATGTTACATATATTAAATGTAATATTATATTGATAATTATATATAATATATGCTACATATAATACATATTTCTCCTTTTACTTATGTCAATTTTATTTCATATATTATAGATATGTGTAATAGTATAATATATGTAATAGTGATGTGTAATATGACATAAGATACTAATACACTATATCTTCTACATAATATATAATATCTTATATGAAGTAGAATGATATAAAATCAAATATTGGGTCAAAGTCAATATTTGAACGTTAATAGCTAAAAATCATAAAAAACTGAGAAAAGCCCGGAAGCTACAGACTAAGGCAGGATATATACAAAGGAAAACATAGCTAGGCAACTCACAGCAATACTATGGAAATATAAAAACAAAACAAGTTTAAAAGCATCCAGAGGTAGTAACATATTTACCTTCAAAGGATCAGTAAGATTGATGGTGAACTTTTCAATAAAAACTATAGAAGCTATGGAACTGTAGAAATACCATCTTTAATGTACTCAATAGAAACAACTATCACCCCCCAATCTTAAGTTAGCAAAAAATTCATGAAAAATAAAAGCTATCCTGTGTACCCAAAAGAAATAGCCATGTATATCCTGCCATAAACAGATACAAGAATGTTCATCACAGCTTAATTGCCAAAATTGAAAAGTAACTGTGTCTGTCAATAATAGCATGGGTGAATTACGTTACATTCATATAATGTTACCACATGCCAATTTAAAAAAGTAAACTGAACAGCACAGACCAAAAGTAAAAGACAGAAACAAAAGTATGAGCACTATTCCATTTATATGAAGCTCAAGAATAAACAAACTTGACTTATAGTGGAAGAACACAGAATAATAGCTACTTCTTTGGGAAGAGTTTTGTCTTGAGGGCATATAGGGGAGCTTTCTGGAGTACTGCATATATTCAAGATGACTTAGGTAGTTAGTACACATGTAAAATTTCACTAAGTTTAAGATTTGTGCTCCTGAATGCATATGAATTATTCATTGACATTTTTATTTGAAGATGAAAAAAGTAAAATGGAACAAAATTTAAAAGGACAAAAAATATTTCCATATAAGCAAACAAACCCTTAGAAAATTTGTTATCAGCAGAACCACATTCAGAGAAATTCTAAAGATAATTCTGCAGGAAAATCATCTTAGATGATACAATGAAAATGTATGGAAAACTAAGGATCATGGAAAAGTCCTTTACATAAGCAGGGAAACCTAAATGAATACTGTCTGTAAAGTTAAAGATAATCTTTATGAAATCTAAAGTGTATGTATTATAGTTCTTGACATAAATAACAAAACATGAGTAAGAGAGAAAATAGTATATAAATGTTTTAAATGCCAGCAATATCTGGGAAGTTGTAATAGATCTAATTTATATTGGCTATGATAGTTAAGGATGCTTGTTATAATTTCTAGGATATCCACTGAAAGTATGGCAAAAAAAGAATATATAACTTACTATTCAATGAAGTTCACATAAAATGATAGATATGGTAAAGAAAATAGAAATCACAAATATACTAGTAAATATATTAAGTGGAAGTGGACTAAAACCTTCAATTAAAAATAAAGCTTATCAGATTAGATAAAACAACACACAACAATGTACTCCTTTTAAGACATTCTCTTTAAATATAAAGACATACACAGGCTATAACTAAAAAGATGCTTTCTTAGGCTGGATTTTCAGAGAAGCAGATACAAGACTGTGAGTGAAAAAGTTAAGAATAAGGTGCTGCCAGGATCACATGCAGGAGACTGGGGGAAAATTAGGGAAAGGAAGGAAACACTGATGAACAGTTTAATTCCTGAGACAACTGAAATTGAATCCTGCTATGAACTACTGAGAGGTGATCTAAAATATTTTACATGATTACCTCCACTGAGGGGTGAGGGAGCTGTTATTGAGGTATTTATTTCTAAACTTCCCTATCTCATGATGGAAGGGGGTATCTGGAGGATTAGGAACCCGCCCATACTCCCTTCCTGCCCCACAAGTCAATTAATATTAAATTAAATTATTTCAATTAAAGTTAATTTATTTATGTTATAAAATTATAAATACAATGAATTAATTAAATCACGATTGAATTAAATTAAAAGATAAGACTACATCAAGATTGGGTGACTTGACAAGGACTTGGTGGGATGCTTAGCACATTCTGGAAGAGTGCTGTGTATCTTCTGCCGCAATCAAAAGTACAAGCCAAGAAAAACAAAACCAAAACCCAACGGAGCCATGCTAGTATGGGCAATGTGGGCTTTCAGATGAGAAATATTAATAGAAAAAATATTCCATAGAATAGAAGAAATAGCTCACATTTATTAATTAATGTAATCTCAATTACACAGTGTTTCAAAAAAAAAAAAAACCCTGTATACAAGAACCAGCCACCAAAGGAGGAAGATGTCAAAAGACTAAAGAAAGAGGATCACACAGAGTAAAATTTAGGGACTAATAGCGAGAAACATGTCTTGGATGGCAGTAAGACAGGAGGATTCCTATACTCAGGTTCTCTGTTCCCCAAGGCAGGTACAACTGTGCTTTCCCAAATACTATTAACTTATCAAAAGTCAGCTCAGAAACTTTGGGGTGTGCCATGACTACTAGGCAATCTTATAAACTTTACCCTATAGGGCTTGGAATGCGTGCCAAGGTCACCTGGAAGGCAAAATGCAGTTAAAGCCAAGATAGCTCTAGTTAGGTCAAGCTTGCTCCTTACACATAGCTTTGCAATATAGGAAGCATAAAGTGACATAAGTAAAAAGAAGAAGCAAGTGTACAATCAGTTGGAAATATTAGTATGCCTCTCTGAATAATTGATATATTTGCTGATAAAAATAGCAGTAAGAGCTGAGTGCTGATGGCTCACACCTGTAATCCTAGCTACTCAGGAGGCAGAGATCAGGAGGATCACAGTTCAAAGCCAGTCCAGACAAACAGTTTGCCAGACTTTATCTCAAAAAAACACTTCGCAAAATGGGGCTGTTGGAGTGGCTCAAGGTAAAGGCTCTGAGTTCAACCCCAGTACCACAGGGGGGAAAAATATATATATATATATATATAATATATATTTAATATATATTATATATATCTTATATATATGAATAAGGAGGATTTAGAAATAATTAATATATAACTCTGCAAGTGAAAGCAACAGAAACAGAACACACAGTGTTTTCAAGTGTAAGACAGTTTTATGGCCACATGCTAGACCATAAAACAAGTCTCCACAACTTGTGAGTGATTGAAGTCACACAGAATATGACCTCTGTCTATACTTATTTATGACTAGAAAAACAATAACAAAATCTAAATAGAAAATCCCTAAGACTAGGGATCATGCAACATATTTCTAAGTGGCCCAAAGAATAAATCACAATGGAAATTAGAAAATATTTTGTACTGAAGTATAAAAAAATAACATACAAAACTTGAGGCCAATTCTGAAGTGGGCATTAAAGAAAAATTTGAAGACTTGAATGTCAAATCAGAAAAGAAAATTTAAAAGGCCAAAAAGATTCAATACTCTAAATAATTAACTCAAAAAGTGGAAGAGAAAAAAACAGAAGAAAATAATGAAATTCAAAATTGAAAAAATTAACAAAATGAAAGTGATTATTAGATAATAAAGTGAATAAAATTCTAATGGAAAAATCTGAGAGGTGGAGAAAGGAGAAAGAGAATAACCAGCTAGGAAAATGAGCATATCATAGCACGTACTACAGAGCAAAAAAAGGATGAGAGAGCCAGGCACAGTTCACAACTGTAATCCCAGCTACTTAGAAGGCAGATATTAGGAGGATCACACAGTTGGAGACCAGCCCTGCAAAAGATGACAACTTAGCAAGACCTCGTCTCAGTCAAACCAGATGTGGTGGCATGTGCCTGTCATCCCAGCTATAGGAGACATAAATAGGAAGATCAAGGTCCAGGCCAGGCAAAAATGCAAGACCCTATTTGAAACATAACTAAAGCTAAAAGGCTAGGGACATGGCTCATGTAGTACAGCACCTGCCCAATCTACCAAGCACAGGGCCTTGGGTTCTAACCCCAGTACTGACAGAGAGAGAGAGAGAGAGAAAGAGAGTGAGAGAATTGTAAATAACCTTATGCCAATAAACTAAAAAATTTAAACAAGACTGCCAAATTTTTAAAAAACAAAACTCCCCTAAATTGGCAATAGAATAAACAGAATATCTGAATGATCTATGTCTTTTTAAAAAACTAAAGTATATACTACATTTTTTTTGATAGCAAATTGAATACATTTTATTCAAATTGGCATAATCCATGTTGGTCTGTGAGATGGGCCAGTACCCACAAGATTTATTCTACTTGTGTTTACTTTATGTTTAGGCTCTATGTAATTCTGGGTGAAACAATGAACCATAAGTTGCACAATTTTTTTAAGCAATTTAATATCAGTGACTTTTTAAAATTAATTAATTTTAAATTTTTATTATTTTTTTTTATTATGTGCATACATTGTTTGGGTCATTTTTCCACCCTCTCCCCTCCTCAGTTTCAGGCAGGTCCTGTTCTGTCCTTGTGACTGATTTTGTTGAAGAAAAGACATAAGCATAATAAGAAAGACAAGGCATTTTTGCTAGTTGAGTTAAGGATAGCTATACAGAAAGATTCTTACTATTGCTCTCATGTACCCATGTGTTACAACCCATGTTGATTCAACTCTAACTGATCTTTACATTGGTTCCTGATCCCCTGTTAGTGATAACCTGTCATTTTAAGGATTCTGGGGAATTCCAAGATGGCGGCTAGAGGTAGGAAGCAGAAAGTGACCCTCCTATAGTGAAATCTTGGAGAGACGCTGGAGACACACTTTGCAGGCATAATCACCGAGAAAAGGCATAACTTTGACTCCTCCACATCTCCAGCCGGTGCAGAGAATCTCCACTTCACGTTAAACGGAGAACCGAGGAGGGCCCCCAGGGCCGCCAGTGGCCGGCGCCCATATGGCTTGGGAAGACGCGGACCAGGTGAGCTTTGCGGTACTGCGGTAGCCCCACAGACAAGCCTGGGCCAGAGCAGCATAGCCCCCTGGACAGACTGACCTCCACCCGGGAAAAAAAGAGAAACTGAGTAATAAGCAATAAGAACAGTTAAGACACGCTGGAAAGAGGGTGGGGCGCCCTGAGCGCTGAAGATTGGGGTAAGGGACTCCTTCCCGGGACTGTAAATAAATGAGCCGGGTGGGCCGGAGAGGCTCTGGTGGGAGCGGGGCGCGCCCAGCAACCAGGAGCAGGGAAGCTTGTGAGAGGAGGGAAGACCCACTTCCCACGTGAACTGTAAATAAACACGCAGGCCTGACAATGCAGGGCAGTGTCACCTTTCCCAGTGCTTGGAAAGGGGAAAGCCTGTAGCAGAGGCCCCCCGCACAGGAGAACTCTGAGCAAACAAAGCCTGTGGGACCAGGTGAGTGATAGCTCACCCCAGAGATCTGCATAAATAACGCCGCCAGCTACAGGCTGAGAGCAGCAGGCAGGCAAGCCACAATTGCAGATACCACTCTCAGAACTGCCTCCAGACGCTTTTTTTTCTTTTTCTCCCTACCTTTGATGAGAGAACAACCGAATTACACCTGCAAGCCGAAAAACTTACTGAAACTGTATTGCATTTGAACTGGGGACACTTGGTGGGGCTTTTTTTTTTTTTTTATTCTGTGTGTGTGTGTGAGTGTAGTTTTGTTCTACTTTATGCATCCCCTTTGATGAGACAACTACAGAACAACATCTGAGGCACCAACTCCAAGACTGGAGATTGAGACGGACATCCAAATTATTAAGACTGAAATTGCATTGCATATAAACTTGGAAGTTTTTTGTTTTTTTTTTTTTATAATTTTCTATTTTCCATTTTATTCTAATTCACTTTTATAAATAGATATTACTTTCATATACTTATTTTTTATTTTTTTATCTTTGATTTTCAATCCCCTCTCTGTCTCTCTATTGTCTGTTCAGCTTACTGTCAATTAGTACACTAACACTCCCTGTTTATACCTTTGAAACTCTCTTGTCTGCTACCTTGTTCTGCTTTCTCCCTCTTGTCTGTATATTTGTTTTCCCCTTTTCTTTAACTTCTTGCTTTCCATCTCAGCTCACTCTTCCATTCTCAATATTACCATTGTTATTATTACAAGCTAGAAAATACTTAATTACACACAGTACAGGGACAGTAACAACACCAAGGACAATGACAGGAAGACAGAAAAAACAAGGAAACCAGTTTCCCCACAGCAAAAAATTAGTACAGGAACAAGAGGGGAATGAAGAGAACAGAAACTCAGATCCAGACTCCAACAAAATGAAGATAAACTATGTCAAAGGACCCAATGAAGCCCACAGGAATAATTTAAAAGAAGACATACTACAAGTACTCAATGAGAATTTTATAGAGATGATACTGGATAGGGTCAACCAAAATGTACAGGAGACACTCAAGAAATTCCAAGACAATAAAAATAGAGAATTTGAAAAAGCAAAAGAAGAAATAAAGGAAACCATAGAAGCACTGTATAAACACCAAAGTGAAACAGAGAACATGATGAATAAACAGATAAATGACCTCAGGACAAAAATAAAGAAGAAAACAGCCAGGATATGGAAAACTTCAGAAAAAAGAACAAAACAGAACAGCAAAACAAAACGGAAGGCCAATCCAGCAGAATAGAACAAACAGAAGACAGAATCTCAGAACTTGAAGATGAAATGGTAATTAAAGGAAAAACTGAAGAACTATTAATTAAACAACTCAAGACCTGTGAAAAGAAAATGCAAGAACTCACCGACTCCATCAAAAGACCAAACTTGAGAATCATGGGCATCAAAGAAGGAGAAGAGGTGCAAGCGAAGGGAATGCGTAATATGCTCAACAAAATAATAACGGAAAATTTCCCAAATCTAGAGAAAGATATTCCCATACAAATGCAAGAGGCCTCCAGGACACCAAACAGACCAGATCAAAATAAAACTACTCCACGACATATCATCATTAAAACAACAAGTACAGAAACTAAGGAAAGAATATTGAAGGCTGTAAGAGAGAAAAAAAAAATAACATACAAAGGTAAACCCATCAAAATCACAGCAGACTTCTCAACAGAAACATTAAAAGCAAGAAGAGCGTGGGGTGAGATCTTCCAGGCACTGAATGAAAATAACTTCAACCCCAGGATACTCTACCCAGCAAAGCTATCATTCAAAATAGATGGTGCAATAAAAGTCTTCCATGATAAGCAGAAACTAAAACAATATGTGACCACAAAGCCACCATTACAAAAGATTCTGCAAGGGATCCTGCACACAGAAAGTGACACCCAACTTAACCATGAAAAGGCAGGCAGCACCAAACCACAGGATAAGAAAAAGCAAGACAGTAGAAAGTAACATCAAGTTAGGTACACACAATCAAACCTTCAAACAACTAAGATAACTAAATGGCAGGAATCACCACATACCTATCAGTACTAACACTTAATGTTAATGGACTTAATTCACCCATCAAAAGACACCGTTTGACAAAATGGATTAAAAAAGAAGATCCAACAATTTGTTGCTTACAGGAGACTCATCTCACCGACAGAAATAAGCATATGCTTAGGATGAAAGGCTGGAAGAAGATGTACCAAGCCAATGGCCCCCGAAAACAGGCAGGAGTAGCAATACTTATCTCTGACAAAGTAGACTTCAAACCTACATTGATCAAATGAGATAAAGAAGGACATTCCATACTAATAAAAGGGGAAATAGACGAAAAGGAAATAATAATCATCAATCTGTACGCACCCAATGTCAACGCACCCAATTTCATCAAACATACCCTGAAAGACCTAAAAGCATATATAAACGCCAACACAGTGGTTGTGGGAGACTTTAACACTCCATTATCATCAATAGATAGGTCATCCAAACAAAAAATCAATAAAGAAATCCAAGATCTAAAATATGCAATAGATCAAGTGGACCTAGTAGATGTCTACAGAACATGTCATCCAACCTCTACACAATATACATTCTTCTCAGCAGTCCATGGAACCTTCTCCAAAATACATCATATCCTAGGGCACAAAGCAAGCCTCAGCAAATATAAGAAAATAGAAATAATACCATGCATACTATCTGACCACAATGCAGTAAAAGTAGAACTCAACAACAAAAGTAAAGACAAAAAACATGCAAACAGCTGGAAACTAAATAACTCATTACTTAATGAAGAATGGATCCTCGATGCAATAAAAGAGGAAATTAAAAAGTTCCTAGAAGTCAATGAAAATGAAAACACAACCTACCGGAACCTATGGGACACAGCTAAGGCAGTCTTGAGAGGAAAGTTTATAGCCATGAGTGCATATATTAAAAAGATTGAAAGATCCCAAATCAATGACCTAATGATACATCTCAAACTTCTGGAAAAACAAGAACAAGCAAATCCCAAAACAAATAGAAGGAGAGAAATAATAAAAATAAGAGCTGAAATCAACGAAATAGAAACCAAAAAAACCATACAAAGAATTAATGAAACAAAAAGTTGGTTCTTTGAAAAAATAAACAAGATCGATAGACCCCTGGCAAACTTGACTAAAATGAGGAGAGAAAAAACCCAAATTAGTAGAATCAGGAATGCAAAAGGGGAGATAACAACAAACACCATGGAAGTCCAGGAAATCATCAGAGACTACTTTGAGAACCTGTATTCAAATAAATTTGAAAATCTAAAAGAAATGGACAGATTTCTAGATACATATGATCATCCAAAACTGAACCAAGAGGAAATTAATCACCTGAATAGATCTATAACACAAAATGAAATTGAAGCAGCAATCAAGAGTCTCCCCAAAAAGAAAAGTCCAGGACCTGATGGATTCTCTGCTGAATTCTATCAGACCTTTAAAGAAGAACTGATACCAACCCTCCTTAAACTGTTCCATGAAATAGAAAGGGAAGGAAAACTGCCTAACACATTTTATGAAGCCAGTATTACACTTATCCCAAAACCAGGCAAAGACACCTCCAAAAAGGAGAACTATAGGCCAATCTCCTTAATGAACATTGATGCAAAAATCCTCAACAAAATAATGGCAAATCGAATTCAGCAACACATCAAAAAGATGATTCACCACGACCAGGTAGGCTTCATCCCAGGGATGCAGGGGTGGTTCAACATACGAAAATCAATAAACGTAATAAACCACATTAACAGAAGCAAAGACAAAAACCACTTGATCATCTCAATAGATGCAGAAAAAGCCTTTGATAAGATCCAACATCATTTCATGATAAAAGCTCTAAGAAAACTAGGAATAGAAGGAAAGTACCTCAACATTATAAAAGCTATATATGACAAACCTACAGCCAGCATTATACTTAACGGAGAAAAACTGAAACCATTCCTTCTAAAATCAGGAACCAGACAAGGATGCCCACTATCTCCACTCCTATTCAACATAGTACTGGAATTCCTAGCCAGAGCAATTAGGCAAGAAGAAGGAATAAAAGGAATACAAATAGGTAAAGAAACTGTCAAAATATCCCTATTTGCAGACGACATGATCCTATACCTTAAAGACCCAAAAAACTCTACTCAGAAGCTTCTAGACATCATCAATAGCTATAGCAAGGTAGCAGGATATAAAATCAACATAGAAAAATCATGAGCATTTCTATACACTACCAATGAGCAAACTGAAAAAGAATGTATGAAAACAATTCCATTTACAATAGCCTCAAAAAAAATCAAATACCTAGGTGTAAACCTAACAAAAGATGTGAAAGACCTCTACAAGGAAAACTATACACTTCTGAAGAAAGAGATTGAGGAAGACTATAGAAAGTGGAGAGATCTCCCATGCTCATGGATTGGTAGAATCAACATAGTAAAAATGTCGATACTCCCAAAAGTAATCTACATGTTTAATGCAATTCCCATCAAAATTCCAATGACATTCATTAAAGAGATTGAAAAATCTACTGTGAAATTTATATGGAAACACAAGAGGCCACGAATAGCCAAGGCAATACTCAGTCAAAAGAACAATGCAGGAGGTATCACAATACCTGACTTCAAACTATATTACAAAGCAATAACAATAAAAACAGCATGGTACTGGCACAAAAACAGACATGAAGACCAGTGGAACAGAATAGAGGATCCAGATATGAAGCCACACAACTATGAGCAACTTATCTTTGACAAAGGAGCTAAAAATATACGATGGAGAAGTAGCAGCCTCTTCAACAAAAACTGCTGGGAAAACTGGTTAGCAGTCTGCAAAAAACTGAAACTAGATCCATGTATATCACCCTATACCAAGATTAACTCAAAATGGATCAAGGATCTTAATATCAGACCCCAAACTCTTAAGTTGATACAAGAAAGAGTAGGAAATACTCTGGAGTTAGTAGGTATAGGTAAGAACTTTCTCAACGAAACCCCAGCAGCACAGCAACTAAGAGATAGCATAGATAAATGGGACCTCATAAAACTAAAAAGCTTCTGTTCATCAAAAGAAATGGTCTCTAAACTGAAGAGAACACCCACAGAGTGGGAGAAAATATTTGCCAGCTATACATCAGACAAAGGACTGATAACCAGAATATACAGGGAACTTAAAAAACTAAATTCTCCCAAAACTAATGAACCAATAAAGAAATGGGCATGTGAACTAAACAGAACTTTCTCAAAAGAAGAAATTCAAATGGCCAGAACACAAATGAAAAAATGCTCACCATCTCTAGCAATAAAGGAAATGCAAATTAAAACCACACTAAGATTCCACCTCACCCCTGTTAGAATAGCCATCATCAGCAACACCACCACCAACAGGTGTTGGCGAGGATGCAGGGAAAAAGGAACCCTCTTATACTGTTGGTGGGAATGTAGACTAGTACAACCACTCTGGAAAAAAATTTGGAGGCTACTTAAAAAGCTGGACATTGATCTACCATTTGATCCAGCAATACCACTCTTGGGGATATACCCAAAAGACTGTTACTCCAGAGGCACCTGCACACCCATGTTTATTGCGGCACTATTCACAATAGCCAAGTTATGGAAACAGCCAAGATGCCCCAGCACTGACGAATGGATTAAGAAAATGTGGTATCTATACACAATGGAATTTTATGCAGCCATGAAGAAGAATGAAATGTTATCATTCGCTGGTAAATGGATGGAATTGGAGAACATCATTCTGAGTGAGGTTAGCCTGGCCCAAAAGACCAAAAATCGTATGTTCTCCCTCATATGTGGACATTAGATCAAGGGCAAACACAACAAGGGGATTGGACTATGAGCACATGATAAAAGCGAGAGCACACAAGGGAGGGGTGAGGATAGGTAAGACACCTAAAAAACTAGCTAGCATTTGTTGCCCTTAATGCAGAGAAACTAAAGCAGATACCTTAAAGCAACTGAGGCCAATAGGAAAAGGGAACCAGGAACTAGAGAAAAGGTTAGATCAAAAAGAATTAACCTAGAAGGTAACACCCACGCACAGGAAATCAATGTGAGTCAATGCCCTGTATAGCTATCCTTATCTCAACCAGCAAAACCCCTTGTTCCTTCCTATTATTGCTTATACTCTCTCTACAACAAAATTAGAGATAAGGGCAAAATAGTTTCTGCTGGGTATTGAGGAGGGGGGAGCAGGAGGGGGTGGAGTGGGTGGTAAGGGAGGGGGTGGGGGCAGGGGGGAGAAATGAACCAATCCTTGTATGCACATATGAATAATAAAAGAAAAATGAAAAAAAAAAGGATTCTGTATTAGTTCCTCTCGAGTGGGGACATAAAACACTTTCATGTTTTGGGCTTTCTATCTATTCCTATATATCCCATATGAGCTCTCCCCTTTTCTTGTGATCCAAGTCCAACAAGATTGCTGCATTTGCCCTAGTCCACATATGAGGGAGAACATACGATTTTTGGTCTTCTGAGCCTGGCTGACCTCGCTCAGAATGATGTTCTCCAGTTCCATCCATTTACTTGCAAATGATAAGATTTCATTTTTCTTCATGGCTAAGTAAAAGTCCACTGTGTACAAGTACCACATTTTCTTGATCCATTTGTCAGTAGTTGGGCATCTTGGTTGTTTCCATAACTTAGCTATTGTGAATAGTGCCACAATAAACATGGGTATGCAGGTGCCTCTAGAGTAACCTGTGTTGCATTCCTTTGGGTATATCCCCAGGAGTGGGATTGCTGGATCATATGACAGGTCTAGATTTTTAAGAAGCCTCCAAATTTTTATCCAGAGTGGTTGCACCAGCTTGCATTCCCACCAGCAGTGGATTAGGGTTCCTTTTTTCCCACATCCTTACCACCACTTGTTGTTGATGGTGTTTTTGATGATGGCTATTCTAACAGGGGTGAGGTGGAATCTTAGTGTGGTTTTGATTTCCATTTCCTTTATGGCCAGAGATGGTGAGCATTTTTTCATGTGTTTTTTGCCATTTGAATTTCTTCTTATGAAAAAGTTCTGTTTAGTTCAGTTGCCCATTTCATTGATTTTAGGAGAGTTTAGTTTCTTAAGTTCCCTGTATATTCTGGTTATCAGTCCCTTGTCTGATGTATAGCTGGCAAATATTTTCTCCCATTCTGTGGGTGGTCTTTTCAGTTTAGAGACCATTTCTTTTGTTGTGCAGAAGCTTTTTAATTTTATGAAGTCCCATTTATTCATCCTTTCTCTTAGTTTCTGGGCTGCTGGGGTTCTATAGAGGAAGTCTTTGCCTATACTTATTTGTTCCAGAGTGTTTCCTGCTCCTTCCTGAAATAACTTCAAAGTTTCAGGTCTGATATTTAGGTCCTTGATCCATTTTTGAGTTGATACTAGTACAGGGTGATAGACATGGATCTTGTTTCATTTTCTTGCAGATGGATAACCACTTTTCCCAACAACATTTGTGGAAGAGGCTGTCTTTCTCCATCGTATATTTTTGGCACCTTTGTAAAAAATGAGGTAGGTGTAGTTGTGTGGGTTCATATCTGGGTCCTCTATTCTGTTCCACTGGTCTTCATGTCTGTTCTTGTGCCAGTACCATGCTGTTTTTACTGCTATTACTTTGTAATACAGTTTGAAGTCAGGTATTGTGATACCTCTAGCATTGCTCTTTTTGCTGAGTATTGCCTTGGCTATTCACAGTCTCTTGTGTTTCCAAATGAACTTCAGGGTAGATTTTTCAATCTCTTGATGAAAGTCATTGGGATTTTGATGGGAATTGCATTAAACGTGTAGATTGCTTTCGGTAGTATAGCCATTTTTACTATGTTGATTCTACCGATCCATGAGCATGGGATGTCTTTCCATCTTCTTTTTTTTTTTACTCCAAATATCCCTTGTTTCTGTATTTTTTTATATGTTTTTTATTATTCATATGTGCATACGATGCTTGGGTCATTTCTTCCCCCTGTCCCCAACCCCCTCCCTTACCACCCACCCCCATTCTCCACTACCCCCTCGATACCTAGCAGAAACTATTTTGCCCTTATATCTAATTTTGTTGAAGAGAGAGTATAAGCAGTAATAGGAAGGAATAAGGATTTTTGCTAGTTGAGATAAAGATAGCTATACAGAGAGTTGACTCACATTAATTTCCTGTGCATGTGTGTTACCTTCTAGGTTAATTCTACTTGATCTAACCTTTTCTCTAGTTCCTGGTCCCCTTAAAAGCAGTTGCTTTTAAGGTATCTGCTTTACTTTCTTTGCATTGAGGGCAACAAATATTAACTAATTTTTTAGGTGTCTTACCTATCCTCATATATCCCTTGTGTGCTTTCGCTTTATTATGTGATCAAAGTCCAATCACCTAGTGTGTGTTTGCCCTTGATCTAATGTCCACATATGAGGGAGAACATACGATTTTTGGTCTTTTGGGCCAGGCTAACCACACTCAGAATGATGTTCTCCAGTTCCATCCATTTACTTGCAAGTGATAAGATTTCATTCTTCATGGCTGCATAAAATTCCATTGTATATAAATACCACATTTTCTTATTCCATTCATCAGTGCTGGAGCATCTTGGCTGTTTCCATAACTTGGCTATTGTGAATAGTGCTGCAGTAAACATGGGTGTGCAGGTGCCTCTGGAGTAACCTGTGTCACAGTCTTTTGGGTATATCCCCAAGAGTGGTATTGCTGGATCATAAGTAGATCTATGTTTAGATTTTTAAGAAGCCTCCAGATTTTTTTCCAGAGGGATTGTACTAGTTTACATTCCCACCAGCAGTGTAAAAGGGTTCCTTTTTCCCCACATCCTCACCAACACCTGTTATTGGTGGTGTTGCTAATGATGGCTATTCTAACAGGGGTGAGGTGGAATCTTAGTGTGGTTTTAATTTGCATTTCCTTTATGGCTAGAGATGGTGAG
The DNA here is from genome assembly GCF_047511655.1 of Castor canadensis. Lineage (NCBI taxonomy): Eukaryota > Metazoa > Chordata > Mammalia > Rodentia > Castoridae > Castor > Castor canadensis. The sequence goes on from NC_133392.1 coordinate 114,521,743, forward strand.
CACTTTTTTCATGTGTTTTTTGGCCATTTGAATTTCTTCTTTTGAGAAAGTTCTATTTAGTTCACTTGCCCAATTCTTTATTGGTTCATTAGTTTTGGGAGAATTTAGTTTTTTAAGTTCCCTGTATATTCTGGTTATCAGTCCTTTGTCTGATGTATAGCTGGCAAATATTTTCTCCCACTCTGTGGGTGTTCTCTTCAGTTTAGAGACCATTTCTTTTGTTGAGCAGAAGCTTTTTAGTTTTATGAAGTCCCATTTATCTATGCTATCTCTTAGTTGCTGTGCTGCTGGAGTTCCATTGAGAAAGTTCTTACCTATACCTAAGAATTCCAGAGTATTCCTACCTTTTCCTGTATTAACTTTAGAGTTTGTGGTCTGATATTAAGATCCTTGATCCATTTTGAGTTAATATTGGTATAGGGTGATAAACATGTTTTTTGCAGACTGCTAACCAGTTTTCCCAGCAGATTTTGTTGACGAGGCTGTCTTTCCTCCATCGTATATTTTTAGTGCCATTGTCAAAGACAAGTTGGTTATAGTTGTGTGGCTTCATGTCTGGGTCCTCTATTCTGTTCCACTGGTCTTCATGTCTGTTTTTGTGCCAGTACCATGCTGTTTTTATTGTTATTGCTTTGTAATATAGTTTGAAGTCGGGTATCGTGATACCTCCAGCATTTTAATTGAGTATTGCCTTGGCTATTCGTGCCCTCTTGGGTTTCCATATAAATTTAACGGTAGTTTTTTCAATCTCTTTAATGAATGTCATTGGAATTTTGATAGGAATGCATTAAACATGTAGATACTTTTGGAAGTATAGACATTTTTACTATGTTGATTCTACCAATCCATGAGCATGGGAGATCTCTCCACTCTCTATAGTCTTCCTCAATCACTTTCTTCAGAAGTTTATAGTTTTCCTTATAGAGGTCGTTCACATCCTTTGTTAGGTTTACACCTTGGTATTTGATTTCTTTTTTGAGGCTATTGTAAATGGAATTGTTTTCATATATTCTTTTTTAGTTTGTTCATTATTAGTGTATAGAAATGCTAATGATTTTCCTATGTTGATTTTATATCCTGCTACCTTGCTATAGCTATTGATGTGTCTAGGAGCTTCTGAGTAGTGTTTTTTGGGTCTTTAAGGTATAGGGTCATGTTGTCTGCAAATAGGGATATTTTGACAGTTTCTTTACCTATTTGTATTCCTTTTATTCCTTCTTGCCTAATTCCTCTGGCTAGGAATTCCAGTACTATGTTGAATAGGATTGGGGATAGTGGGCATCCTTGTCTCATTCTTGATTTTAGGGGAAATGATTTTAGTTTTTCACCATTAGACATGATGTTGGCTGTAGGTTTGTCATATATAAGCTTTACAATGTTGAGGTATATTCCTTCTATTCCTAATTTTCTTAGAGCTTTTATCATGAAGTGGTGTTGGATCTTGTTGAAGGCTTTTTCTACATCTATTGAGATGATCAACTCGTTTTTGTCTTTGCTTCTATTGATGTGCTGTATTACATTTATAGATTTGCGTATGTTGAACCACCCCTGCACTCCTGGGATGAACCCAACTTGGTCGTGGTGAATGATCTTTCTGATGTGTTGTTGGATTGGTTTGCCATTATTTTTATTGAGGATTTTTGCATCGATGTTTATTAGGGAAATTGGCCTGCAGTTCTCCTTTTTGGAGGTGTCTCATTTAAAAAATGTATATTTAATATATACTATATTTTAATATATTATAAAACTTCTGCCAAAGATGCCTCCAGGAGGCTCACATAGCTTCACTGGTTAATTCTTACATATATTTAAGGAGGAACAATCATCAATCATTCACAAATTTTTACAGAAACAGAAAAGAGGTACTAACTTTATGAGACCAGCATAACTTGATAAAGTAAACTGGCAAGGATATTACAAAAGAGGAAAATGTCAGTGCAATCTCCCTCAAAAGTATATAAAAACAATATATAAAGTATCAATAAGTCATGTCTGGTATTATATAGAAATGGTAACATTAGACTTTATTCCAGAAATAAAAAATTTCTGGTTGGGGTTCTGGGGGCATAGCTTAAGTGGTAGAGCCCTTGCCTAGCATGAGCAAAGCCCTGGGTACAATCCCCAGTATCAAAAATAATCCTGATTTGTTTAACACTCAAAGTTCATGAAAATTTATCACATTAGCACAATAAAGAATAAAATTAGATGAAAATCTCAGTGTATAGAAGCATGTTGTAAAAATTTAACACCCTCAATGCTGGAAATTCTTATCAAAGTTATAATAGAGCAAACTTACTTAATTGGCTAAATCCTATTTTTAAAACTTATCAAATATTATACTTAAGAATGAAATATTAGAAACTTCTTCCCTGACTTTGGGAATGAGACAGGAATGTCCTCTACTACCATTTCTACTCAACATTGTACTGAGGACTTTGCTGGTGTAAGGAGGCAAGAGAAAAGCCCAAATGTATTAGAATTATTATGGAAGAATTTTAAATGCTCTCATTCACAGAGAACATAAATGAATGTGATAGACAATCGGAAACAATATACAATTAGAACCAGTAAGTGAAATTTGTAAGATCAATATAAAATCTATTCTTTTATGTAGCAATAACAAATAGAAAATGCTTAGAAAAAGCTAGTGAAAACTGTGTGAGACCTCTATGCTCACAATTATGAAACACTGAGAAGAATTAACAAAAACCAAAATGAATGGATGGGAAGTCATGTTCATATTCAAATCAGAAAAGTGTCACTGACGAATGGATTAAGAAAATGTGATATTTATACACAATGGAATTTTATGCAGCCATGAAGAAGAATGAAATCTTATCATTCGCAAGTAAATGGATGGAACTGGAGAACATCATTCTGAGTGAGGTTAGCCTGGCCCAAAAGACCAAAAATCGTATGTTCTCCTTCATATGCAGACATTAGATCAAGGGCAAACACAGCAAGGGGATTGGACTTTGATCACATGATAAAGCGAGAGCACACAAGGAAGGTATGAGGATAGGTAAGACACCCAAAAAACTAGATAGCATTTGTTGCACTCAATGCAGAGAAACTAATGCAGATACTTTAAAGTGACAGAGGACAACAGGAGAAGGGAACCAGGAACTAGAGAAAAGGTTAGTAAGGGAGGGGATGGGGGTAAGGGTGGAGAAATGACCCAAACATTGTATGAACATACGAATAAAAGAAAAAATTAAAAACAGCGTCAATTTCCCCAAAGTGGTTCCATTGATTTGGTACTATCTCATTCAACAACCCTGCAGCATTACTTGTTTTTGTAGAAACAACAGTTCTTTGTAAAATTTGTGTGGAAATGCAAAAACCAAGGAAAATTGAGACAATTATGAAAAAGACAACACTGGGAGACTCACCTGTAGGATAGTAAGACTTGTTTAAATCTACATTAACTAAACCACTGTAGGGATGATGCATGATAGACAAGTATATCACTAGAAGAGAAGAGAGAATTCAAAGACAAATGTGGTCACTTGGTTTTGGCAGTTCTTTTTTCATATTAGAACTATGAAATAATGACCTTTGCATGAATGCTACTGTGTCTGTAACAGGCACTTAGAAACTGCTTTTGCTGGAAAGCACTGACTCCTCACTGCACCCACAAGGGAAGCAAAGCAGGATAAAAGCCTGGCACCTCGCCTTCCTTTAGCATCTGTCTCCTTTAATTTGGGTCAGATTCCTGTTCGACTCTGCACATAGGCATGTTAATCACTCAAGGACTGTCTAAAAATTGGTAATACCTAACACATCTCATCCCTCTTGAAGGCTGAGGTACTAAGATAAGAGTAATTAAGGTAGCTAGGTACAGGTGGCTCTTGCCTATAAACCTAGTTTCTTGGGAGGCTGAGATCAGGAGGATTGAAGTTCAATGCCAACCCTGGCAAATAATTCACAAGAACCTATCTCCAAAATAACCACAATAAAATGGACTGGAGGTATGGCTTATGTGGTAGAGTGCCTGCTTTGCAAGCATGAAGACCTGAGTTCAAACCTCAGTCTCACCCAAAGAAATAAAACAAAAGAAACAGCAGTTACCCTGAATTCCAAGCTCAAGCAATCAGGAACTGGGTGACAAGGAAGGGACTTTTTTATTAGGAACCATCTTACAGAATCAGAACTGAGATAATGATCAACCAGAACACAATTTGACCAAGACTGCTTAGTTATGCAGACCTCTCACCACTACCACCATCACCACCACCATCATTTTTTCCTCTGTTTAGAACAGTACTCTGAAGATGGGTTGAAATACTTTAATTCCATCTCTCCAAAATGGCAAGTTTTGTTTTTATTGTTATTGCTTTGTAATACAGTTTAAAGTCAGGTATATTGATACCTCCAGCATTGTTCTTTTGACTGAGTATTGCCTTAGCTATTCGTGCCTCTTGTGTTTCCATATAAATTTCACGGTAGATTTTTCAATCTCTTTAATGAATGTCATTGGAATTTTGATGGCAATTGCATTAAACATGTAGATTACTTTTGGGAGTATCGACATTTTTACTATGTTGATTCTACCAATCCATGAGCATGGGAGATCTCTCCACTTTCTATAGTCTTCCTCAATCTCTTTCTTCAGAAGTTTATAGTTTTCCTTGTAGAGGTCTTTCACATCTTTTGTTAGGTTTACACCTAGGTATTTGATTTTTTTTGAGGCTATTGTAAATGGAATTGTTTTCATACATTCTTTTTCAGTTTGCTCATTGTTAGTGTATAGAATGCTAATGATTTTTCTATGTTGATTTTATATCCTGCTACCTTGCTGTAGCTATTGATGATGTCTAGAAGCTTCCGAGTAGAGTTTTTTGGGTCTTTAAGGTATAGGATCATTCGTCTGCAAATAGGGATATTTTGACAGTTTCTTTACCTATTTGTATTCCTTTTATTCTTTCTTCTTGCCTAATTGCTCTGGCTAGGAATTCCAGTACTATGTTGAATAAGAGTGGGGATAGTGGTCATCCTTGTCTGGTTCCTGATTTTAGAGGGAATGGTTTCAGTTTTTCTCCGTTAAGTATAATGCTGGCTGTAGGTTTGTCATATATAGCTTTTATAATGTTGAGGTACTTTCCTTCTATTCCTAGTTTTCTTAGAGCTTTATCATGAAATGGTGTTGGATCTTATCAAAGGCTTTTTCTGCATCTATTGAGATGATCAAGTGGTTTTTGTCTTTGCTGCTGTTAATGTGGTTTGTTACATTTATTGATTTTCGTATGTTGAACCACCCCTGCATCCCTGGGATGAAGCCTACTTGGTCGTGGTGAATAATCTTTTTGATGTGTTGTTGAATTCAGTTTGCCATTATTTTGTTGAGGATTTTTGTGTCAATGTTCATTAAGGAGATTGACCTATAGTTCTCCTTTTTGGAGGTGTCATTGCCTGGTTTTGGTATAAGTGTAATACTGGCTTCATAAAATGTGTTAGGCAGTTTTCCTTCCCTTTCTATTTCGTGGAACAGTTTAAGGAGGGTTGGTATCAGTTCTTCTTTAAAGATCTGATAGAATTCAGCAGACAATCCATCAGGTCCTGAACTTTTCTTTTTGGGGAGACTCTTGATTGCTGCTTCAATTTCATTTTGTGTTATAGGTCTATTCAGGTGATTAATTTCCTCTTGGTTCCGTTTTGGATGATCATATGTATCTAGAAATCTGTCCATTTCTTTAAAATTTTCAAATATATTTGAATGTAAGTTCTCAAAGTAGTCTCTGATGTTTTCCTGGGCTTCCATGGTGTTTGTTGTTATCTCCCCTTTTGCATTCCTGATTCTACTAATTTGGGTTTTTTCTCTCCTCATTTTGTCAAGTTTGCCAGGGGTCTATCGATCTTGTTTATTTTTTCAAAGATCCAACTTTTTGTTTCATTAATTCTTTGTATGGTTTTTTTTGGTTTCTATTTCATTGATTTCAGCTCTCATTTTTATTATTTCTCTACTTCTATTTGTTTTGGGATTTGCTTGTTCTTGTTTTTCTAGGAGTTTGAGGTGTATCATTAGGTCATTGATTTGGGATCTTTCAGTCTTTTTAATATATGCACTCATGGCTATAAACTTTCCTCTCAGGACTGCCTTTGCTGTGTTCCATAGGTTCTGGTAGGTTGGGTTTTCATTTTCATTGACTTCTAGGAATTTTTAAATTCCCTCTTTTATTTCATCAATGACCCATTCTTCATTAAGTAATGAGTTATTTAGTTTCCAGCTGTTTGCATGTTTTTTGTCTTTACTTTTGTTGTTGAGTTCTACTTTTACTGTATTGTTATCAGATAGTATGCATGGTATAATTTCTATTTTCTTATATTTGCTGAGACTTGCTTTGTGCCCTAGGATATGATCTATTTTGGTGAAGGTTCCGGGCTGAAGAGAAGAATGTATATTGTGTAGAGGTTGGATGAAATGTTCTGTAGACATCTACTAGGTCCACTTGATCTATTGCATATTTTAGATCTTGGATTTCTTTATTGATTTTTTGTTTGGATGACCTATCTATTGATGATAATGAGGTGTTAAAGTCTCCCACAACTGCTGTGTTGGCGTTCATATATGCTTTTAGGTCTTTCAGGGTATGTTTGATGAAATTGGGTGCGTTGATATTGGGTGCATACAGATTGATGATTATTATTTCCTTTTGATCTGTTTCCCCTTTTATTAGTATGGAATGTCCTTCTTTATCTCATTTGATCAATGTATGTTTGAAGTCTACTTTGTCAGAGGTAAATATTGCTACTCCTGCCTGTTTTCGGGGGCCATTGGCTTGGTAAATCTTCTTCCAGCCATTCATCCTAAGCCTATGCTTATTTCTGTCAGTGAGATGGGTCTCCTGTAAGCAACAAATTGTTAGATCTTCCTTTTTAATCCATTTCATCAAGCGGTGCCTTTTGGTGGGTGAATTAAGTCCGTTAACATTAAGCATCAGTACTGATAGTTATGTGGTGATTCCTGTCATTTATTTGTCTTAGTTGTTTCTAGGTTTGATTGTGTGTACCTAAGTTGTTACTCTCTACTGTCTTGCTTTTTCTTTTCCTGTGGTTTTGTGCTGCCTGTCTTTTCATGGTTAAGTTGGGTTTCACTTTCTATGTGCAGAATCCCTTCAAGAATCTTTTGTAGTGGTTGCTTTGTGGTCACATATTGTTTTAGTTTCTGCTTATCATGGAAGACTTTTATTGCACCATCTATTTTGAATGATAGTTTTGGTGGGTAGAGTATCCTGGGGTTGAAGTTATTTTCATTTAGTGCCTGGAAGATCTCACCCCATGCTCTTCTTGCTTTTAATGTTTCTGTTGAGAAGTGTGCTATGATTTTGATGGGTTTACCTTTGTACGTTACTTGTTTTTTCTCTCTTACAGCCTTCAATATTCTTTCCTTAGTTTCTGAACTTGTTATTTTAATGATGATATGTTGTGGATTAGGTCTATTTTGATCTGGTCTGTTTGGTGTCCTGGAGGCCTCTTGCATCTGTATGGGAATATCTTTCTCTAGATTTGGGAAATTTTCCATTATTATTTTGTTGAATAGATTACGCATTCCCTTCGCTTGCACTTCATGCATGTCTTATTTGGTCTTATTGCTTATTACTCAGTTTCTCTTTTTTCCCCGGGTGGAGGTCAGTCTGTCCAGGGGGCTATGCTGCTTGGCCCAGGCTTGTCTGTGGGAGTACCGCGGTACTGCAAAGCTCACCTGGTCCGCGTCTTCCCAAGCCGTCTGGGTGCCAGTGGCTGGCAGCCTGGGGGCCCTCCTGGTTTCTCCGTTTAACGTGAAGTGGAGATTCTCTGTGCCGGCTGGAGGTGTGGAGGTGTCAAAGTTATGCCTTTTCTCAGTGATTATGCCTGCAAAGTGTGTCTCCGGTGTCTCTCCAAGATTTCACTATAGGAGGCTCGCTTTCTGCTTCCTCCCTCTAGCCGCCATCTTGGACTCCCTAAAAAGCTCCTTATTCCTTGTTTCTTTTGGAAGCTCCAGTACCCTTACCCCTTCCTTTCTACCTGGCACCTAGTATGCAAGTGTTAGGGAAGAGGAATGATGATTTCTTGGTCTCATCCCAGAAAGAATTCAGAGACAGGCACACAGAGTAGTCTTCAATAGAGCAGATCTATTTAAGTAAAAGCTAGATTGTATTAAAACACAACTGGCCGTAAAGTGATGGTACACCCCCACAGAAACTGAGGGCAGGCAGCTTGACCAAATAGTCAGATGCCCTGAGCCTCCAGTCTTAGGCACTTTTATGGATAAGGTTTAATGATTGTGCTAAAGATATGTACATAACTGGAGTTTCCCAAGAAGTGGAAAGCATTTCCAAGAACTTGGGAACTAGGAGTGGTTTACTGAATAAGGTATCCTTACAGCCAAGATGGTAATTTGAGGGGCAGTGCATGCTTGAAACCACAACTATAATGAGACCTCTGGCTAACCTATAGAGATGGGAAGGTCTCTGTTGGGGGTCTTTGCTGGGGACCATTGGCTGCTATGCCAAAAAGTAGACTCAACCTTAGTCACATTACCCCAGGACAATGGTGGAGCTTGATGTTTGACAAAATGTACTTGCACCTATTCTCTGGTGGCTTTGTGTTGTTATTCCCTTCCCACCTGCCTACCCCGTACTACACACAATATGACATGCTCTGTGGCAATGTGGATGAAGCGAGATGGTACCAAAGGAAAGCAAGATGTGAAACTTCTCTCCATCATTCTACAAAGAGACAAGATCTCACTGTGTACCCGACACTCTGTGTGCATCCCAGGGTTGCCTCAAATTCACTATGTAGTAAATGCTGACCTTAAACTTGCCATCTTCTAACTTTACACTCTGAGGCATGAACCTCCATACTAAATTTATGCTCTATTTTCTCAACTCAAGATGAAACTAACAAGATCATCTCCTGTATAACCCTGTAAAAGCAAAGTTATTCAAGTAATGAGCTGAGAGCACTAGCTGTTACAGTAAGAGCCCCGACAATGTTCAGTGCTTCAGTTATCATATTTACAAGGAAGGCTTCAATGGCTGGGTGAGAGGAGATTGGAAACCAGAAGATGAGATGTCTGTGACACTCTCTGAGATGCATGGAAGTCATGTACATAAGAGCTGCAAAGGTGCCCATGCTTGACAAGCAGGTGGTTTACTGCTTGAGCCACATCCCCAACTCTTTTTTGCTCTGGTTATTTTAGAGATAGGGTCTTGCTTTTTTCACAGGCCTGCCTGGACCCAGATCCTGCTATTTTAAGCTTCCTACCATTTCTGGGATGAAAGGCATGCACCATCACCTTTTTTCCCCTTGAGTTTGGTTTCACAAACTTTTCTGCAGGGACTGGCCTGAGACCACAATGTTCTGTTAGCTGGGCATTTTCTAAGTGCATGTGACTATTACCAGGAATTCCCCTCATGTAGAACCTTCAGTTGTGTAGCTAAGGCTGAGCACTGCTGGGAACCAGGCTCAGTAGGACAGGGAAGGGGGAGACGAAAGTCCTAGAGTAGCTGGGTAAAGGGGACAGGAGAGGACCAGAAGAATGGACCGAGTGTGGCTATGGAGGGGCATGGCAGAGGAAATATGGGGTTGGGGAGCAGTGGAGAGGGGGTCATTGAAGGGTTGGGGTGGAGTGTGGCAAGGGGGAGCAGTATAGGAAAGAGCGTCAAAGGAACTTGCAGAGATGTTCAAGTGCACTTCCAGAAAGTGCAAGACAGATGGCCCTGGAGGGACAGAGAGGGCCAAAGCTAGGCCAGGTCAGGCAAGGCCTTGGGGAAGAGCACAGAGAGACAACAAGGGGCAAGGAGAGGAAGCAGAGCATGAAGAAGGAAAAGAGGTGTCTCAAAGAGGCAGGTGATGCTGGGAGCACTGTTTGGTGACAAGCAGTGACTCAGACCACAGGAGAGCCAATGGACTTCAGAGCAATGTTGGCGGCAGTGGGCTCCCTGATGGCCGCCTTCTGGATGACACTCCATCTCCAATGCTCCTGCTGGCTGCTGTTGTATTTCTGTTCAGGGCTGACTTCCTCAAAACTGGTTCCCCAAAATTACCCACCAGGCCTCTGGCACCTGCCCTTCCTGGGCCACTTATTTTAGGTGAACTTTGAGCAGGCACAGCTACGGCTCCAGTGGGAAGGAGGGGCTGAGAGACCCGGCTGAGTAATGACCCTAATCCTGATCTGCAGGAAAAGGGACTTTAGAAAATGAAGACAGGAGGATGGGTGGCTCTAAGGCTGATGCCAGCAACTGTCAAACCCACTCTGAGCTTCCTCTTCCTTACTGTCCACTGGTGTCATTCTACTTGTTCACTGTCTTTCCTAGTCCTGGAAATGAATCCAATCTTTATTATTTAAGGTTGCTTGATATGATGTGTTCCTTAACTCATTTGTGTGTTATGTTATTAAACAGTTCTGAAATATCTATTTATGGTATGATTCTTATTTTTATATTATTTCCTTAAAAATTCTATACTTTTTTTCTGGGCCACTCCATCCCCTATATAAATGGTATAAGAGCCACCTAAATCCTTATCTTTCCTCAGCTGGATAACTATGGACTCCATCTTTATTGAGCCTCTAGCCTTTAGCTTCCTGCCCTGAGGTGAATGCTCACTAATGATTTTAAAATGTCAGACCTCTCCTGAAAGTTTTCTCAGTGTATTTATTGTCTACAAAGCAGAATTCGCATTCCTTACCCAGCCACCTGGGACCTTCCTTACCCCAGCTTCTGTCCACCTCTATAAGCATCTCCAGCCAGTGCTTCCTAACTCTGCATCCTCCAAGTTCCCTCAACATTCAAACATTCTCAAGAATCGTCACGTGGATTCCATACCAGCACAGGCATCTTGTGGAGACCACACTATGGCAAGTGATCATGAAAATTAAATAAAACAGTGAATGGTCCACAGGAGCACAGCTTAGAGTTGGTACAAAACCAATAGTAGTTCACTTCCCCCTATGGATGCCTAAGATGTGTTAAAGACTTGCCTATGTACTAGCCTTCCAACAGACAATATTCTATACTATAGAAATACCCACTGGTCACATTAATGGCAGGATTAGTCACAGAATTTTAAAGCTTGAGCTCTAAGCCTGTGTGCCCTTGTTTTAAAAAAATGTACAGTTCAATTTCCAAATACTTGGAGATTTTCCCGTTATCCTTGAGTTAATGATTTCCAATATCATTTCCTATGGGCAGAAGGCAAACTCCATGCAATTTTTCAAAAACATCAGGGTGGATTTGATGACATAAAACCTAGTTTATCTGCGTAAATGTGCTATGCTGCTTTAATGAATTTCATTCTTTTTTGAGTGGAGTTTTCTATAGGTAATACATTGTTTAATTCTTCAATATATTTGCTCACTACTTGGCTACTGATTCTGTGAATTACTGAGAAAGATACGTTGAAATTCTCAACTCTAGTGTTGAGAATTTATCCATTCAGTTATTTCTCCATTCCTTTCTGGAGGCTTTTCCTTCACATATGTGGAGGCTCTTGTTGCCACTAGTGCACATTTAAAATAGACATGGCTTTTAGGTGAATTGACCCTATACCAGCATGTCATGCCCCTCTTTTCCCTAGTAATTTTCTTATCTAAATGTTGCTTTATGTTATAAAGAAACCATGCCAGCTCTTTTTTGGTTACTATGTAAAAATATGTTTCTTCATTCTTTAACCTACTTATATCATCATATTGCAAATGAATGCTTCCAGACAACATACTTCGGTCATGCTTTTATTATTTCAATCTTTATTCTTTAATTGGTAAAGGTAAACAATTTGTGTTTACCAAACTTATTGATGTAGAAGGATTTAAGTTCACATTTTAGTCTTTTTTAATTTTCGTACTGTTCTGTTTGGCCTTGTCTGGAATAAGAAGTTTGTACCCGGAGATCAAACATGGCGGATAGAAGAGGGAAACTGAAATTCTGAGCTCCATGATTTCAGAAAGCTTTAGAGTCATGGTAGCTACATTTGGGTAATTAGGATCCTTTTTAGCCAAATAAATTACTGCCAACACACAGGATGCACATAAAACTCAACGACCAACCCTTAAAACAGCTTTAAATTGCACATAACAGCCAGGGAAGACACAGCGGGGGACTGGCACAGCCACTAGTCTGCCTCAGGGAAAGCCACCAACTATTTCTCCATTTTTTTTTCTTTTTTATTTTTTTCTTGGAAAAAGCACAAGACTTAGATCAAACTGAACTGGATTCTGTGATGTAGAGCCCCATATCTTCTTATAATTTCTTCACTTCCCTTTCTGCCAGCAATATAACATATGCCATCTTCTGCCATATATTGTATATTTTTAAACACAGTCATTCTCTCTCAAGAGATGACCTGGGAGACCATTACTCTGAGCAGCAATTCTTGGCCCCCCAGAGCATACATAGTTGCATAACTATGTTCATGTGTATAGATTTACTGGAGAGGAAATCCAAGATGAGCACTAGATTTTCAAAAGATTCCATGATGCATAAAGAATTAAGAAACAGTGTTATAAAGATTCATTCTTCTTTATGTTCTTAGAAATTGTTTTTTCTATATTGGATAAAAATGTTTGTTGTATAAAAGCAATAAAACAAATCAAAATAACACTTAAAAAAATTTAGCATCAGAGGCAGAATCTGACCCCTTCTTATGTCACCCTGTCACCAACAACTACGCTCATTAACACACACATACACACCCACACGAACACTCAACAATATGTTTACAGAACATTTTCATATAACTTTTAGATTTTCAGGTAATGATAACAAAATTGTATTTGTAACTTTTAATAGAGATTATTATATCATTAAAAAAATGTTGAACACCCTAGACAAAAATGTTTGACAAATGCAAACATGTGATTTAGATAATACAATGTGGCCAGTGTAGTGGCATATGCCTTATTCTGGAAATGCTGTGGAGGTAGAAATGGGAGGATCAGAGATCCAGGCCAGCATGGGCAAAAACATTCATGAGACCCTATCTTAATAATCACAGTGACACAGCAGACAGAAGTAGGAGGATTGTGTCTCAAGGACAGACCAGCACAAATGCATGAGAACTTATCTGAAAGCTAATCTAAAGCAAAAAGAGCTGGGAGTATGGTCAGTGATTCATTACTTACCTAATACGTGAGTGTTCCTTAGTTCCAACCCCAGTAATGCCAAAATGAAATAAAAATAAAATAATTCCAAAATGCAACATAAAGGTTGAAGGAAAAGTGTTAAGTCTAAGACAAATATAGAAACAGCATGCATTTCTTGTACCCATTAGTACAATAAACACACAGCTCAGTGCTAGAGAGAATTCAGAGTGACAGAGTCTATAATCTATAACAATTACAAGGGTGAAGTGGTCTTTTCCTGAATTTGTATCTTTGCTCTGATGTTTCTTAGATTTAAGAACTTAGATTACATGAAACGTCTCTCAAATTTCCACTGTTGGTCTTTATTGCTCAATTTTTAGTCTCACTAATCCTTCACTTCTTACTTTTCTTTATTCTAAACATTCACTTTACTGGAACTTATTTTCTAAACACTTGATTTGGAATTTTCATTCATAATATGAAATTTCCATACCCTGTTGCTTTCATTTAGCTTGTCTTTCTTCTAATTCAATATTATTAACTTTCTCTATCATCATTTATGATTTTTGTTTTCTGAAACTTTAACCTCTTTTGTTTCCTTAGTCTTTGCTCTGTAATGAGTTATTTTATGATGTGTGTTCTTCCTTATGAAATCTTTTTTGGTGTACTCTGGGTTATTTAATCCATGTAAAGCAATTGGCAGATAGGCCCAGAGCATTTCAGAATTGTTAGGCTAGGGCTAACAATTGTCATTTGACCCATCCACGTATACTCGGTTGAAAACAACATAAAGGTTTTTGATCAAGTTCTGTTGAACTAGAAATATTCTGGAGCAGAGAACTGATACAGATGGAAGGCTGAAGTTCATTTCAGTCAGTAATATTGCACTGCTGAATCCATCTCAAGGACAAGCTGAGATCCTAGTTTGCATATACTGCCAGCGAGAAATCATTTATTTAACCTGAGATTTCAAGCTATTTCCAAATTATCTATTGAATATTCTTAGTCAAGAAATTCTTCTTGAAAAGCCTAAAGAGGACTTCTAGGAATTCACCAAGATTAAATTAAATTTTCTTTGATTTTCATGGACCCATTATTGCCAATTATTAGAAGAAAATACATGTACTTTTGTGGTCTTTCCTTACAAGCAAGACTAGACAACCTGTTCCAGAGATGAATGAATAAGCTCTATCTTTAGCATGAATGCAGGGCTGTGGGAGAAGACAAAATCCATTTCAACTGCTCTAATGGACCCCATTAGCCCAGGGCTCTGAGAGTGACATGGAGATTGTGTGTACATGGAGATGGAGGTGGGGAGGAGGACCACAGACACGTAGAAGGATTGAGCCCTTCTGCTTGATACCATGGCTACAGCTAGATGTGATCCAAGTGCATAAAAGACAGAGGTTGAGTCTATTCAAGGTTATCTCTTGAACACACAGATTGGAAAGAACTTGGATTACTGACCAGATACTATCATTAGTTCCATATTTGCACAAACTTGCATGCATGCACATCTTCATGGACATACTTCTATTCTCTCTCCCTCTCTTCTTACCCCACTCCCCAATGCTCTCATCCTCCTCTCATTCCCACTTCTGCTTTCTTACTTCCACTAAACTCCAAGGTCCCAGAGCCTCTCAAGCTCACATGTTTTCCTCAACTCTTACATAATATCTGACAAATTTCCTCTCCCAAATAGCATTTTTGTCTCTATGGCTACATTACTACAACCCATTTCCCCTTTATGAAAAATGAGGACAATTTTTACTATTGTGGAGTAGTTATGGGCTAAAACATGAAAAAGGTTTAACCTGACACCCACTGAATGTGACTGTCTGGGATGTGGCATGTCTTCCTCCTGCACCTTAGTGTGCACTTGTCCTCGTTAACACTGTGATGTGTGGCTGTGTACCTGGAACCAGAAAAGTAAGTGCTGTTCGTGTTGCTGTTCTTGTTCTTCTTCACAGAACCCCATGAGGGAGGAATAACTTTTTGTCTTTTATAGCTGGGGAAATGACGCTCAAAAAATAACATAATTTCCCTTAGAGCCCACAGCTAGTAAACCATAGAGTCACATGCACACATAACTCCAGAGATGCAGTGATTTCTCCACACTAGGCTTCCAAATTTACTGCACTTTCCACACCCAGCAGGTGTTGGGGAGGAGGAATTCTCTGGGAATACAGATGCTTTCATTTACTAAGAAGTCTGTGCTTGCTGAACCAGATTTACAAAGCACACCTCCCCCTTCCTTGGCCTGTTGAGGTGCAGTGTTATCTGCCTTCATACACTCTTGGAGGCCCGAGATCAGACACATTGATTATTTTATGTACTTATATCCTTATGTGTTGTTCTAGGGACACATAGTAGGATGCTCACTCCATTCATATTGATTAAATATATGAATGAATGTCTTTTAAGGAAATTTCCAATCCTGAAATGAAATGAACTTGAGTTTAGTGGAGAGGAGAAAAAAATTCAGAAACATTCCCTCCATACTAAGGTACACTCCTCTACACACATGAATATACATTCCCCTCAATATGATCTGCTTTAGCTACATACAAACCTGCCATCCTTGGACAGACTGACACGTGGTCATTCAACTATGACTATTTAAATATTTTTTGGTGTGTGAAGAAATATAGGAACATTTTAACATTGATTTGGGCCCACTGCCTTCAGTGCCTTTAATCAAGACCTAGACCAAAATTTTCTGAACTACCCCACCATTCTGTTCTGAGACCATATACTCAACAGGAATGGCAAGTTTTTTGATCATTGTAAGGTGTATGTTTTAAAATTTTATGGTCTGTAAATGCAGCCTGTGTGCCTATAGTTTTCAAAGTCTTCCAGAAACCAAGCTCATTATGAAATGTCTGCCACATTTCCTCATCGAGTTTGTCCCTCAGAAGATTTAGTGGAGTCAACCCTAAAAAGTTTTGGAAAAATCATATGTCCTGCACAAACTCACTTTGGATGTTTTGATAAGGAAGTAACCACTTCTCTCTTTCTGTTTTCTGGTTCTAAATCTCTTCCCTGAGGAAAATGGATGTGGGTCAGTTTCCTTCTGCTTGGCATGAATAGTAAATGTTATCACTATGTAAACTTACAAATTTAAAATTTGAAATTAAATCCTCCTATCTATTAAACTAACCAAGCACCACTTTAGATGCTTCCCAATTCCTCTTTGAAATATTTCACCAATTAATTTGTCATCCATGAAAGTTTTATCTACAGAAAAGAACAGTGCTAGACATTAGTGACATAACAGTGAGTAGAATAGATAGAATCCATGTCCTTGTGGAGCACCTACTCAATTCAGAGTATGAGAAAGTATAATACCTATAATAATTACAACCATATAGTGTTGTGAAGATAAGTGCAAGAGACACTTTTCAGAGGTACAAGGTTGTCCTGAGACCTAGGAAAGTGAGTGTAAGTAAATGACAATATGTTTCATACAGAAGGAATCAGACAAATGAGGAGTAGAATATGAGGAGTCCCTGAAGTGAGTAGAAACATAGGGACTTTGAAGAACTGAAAGTTTTCTGGGCATGGTAGCTCACACCTGTAATGCTAGCTACTCAGTGGGGAGAGATTACTCCCAATCGTGATTTGAGGCCAGCACAAGCACAAAGTCTATGAGACCCCCATCTCAATCAATAGCTGAGTGTGGTGGCACATGCCTGTCTTCTCTGCTACATGGTAGTATAAATAGAAGAATCATGCTCCAACAGGTCCAGGCAAGTAGTGATACCCTACACTCCCCCAAAGAAAAAAGAAATGAGGACATGGTTCAAGTTGCAGAGCACCAACCTAGAAAAGTCAAGGCCCAGAGTTCAAACCCAAAAAAGGAAAACAAAATAACTGAAAGGTGTCCAAGCACAAGACTTAAAGGAGAGAATGAGATGCAGGTGAAACTTCAGAGCTTGGCCCAGAAGAACCCATGCAAGCTCTTCCTAAGGATGTTACTTTTTATGCTAATGACAATGTAAGCCCTTGAATGGTTTTAAGTAGAGAAGGAAATCAAGCACCATACATATTTAAGAATTCTTTAAGATTCCATGTAGAGAATGAAATAAACACAGCAGGAAGACTTTGTATCATTTTCAATTAGAAAAGATGGTACCTTATATGAGGCAGGTAGCAAGAAATGATAGTAGATTAAACTGGAATGGTGGCAAGTAAGCTACAGGAAATGAAGGTATTCAGAACATATGCCTAACAAGACAAGATCACCTAGATGCAGGGAGAGTAGGTGTTGCTGTGACTCTCACAGGGGTAGGTGATTTAAAGACAAATAGTGAGAGGAGGATAAAGGGTTTTGTTAGGTTTGCATGTGCATGGAGTTGTTTGAATAAAATCATGAGTTCAAACATGGATATGCAGAGTCCTCATATTACAAAGTCAAGCAATTGTTGTATATATGGGTTTGGAGTTTGGAGGGAGAATCTGATGGTAACTATCAAGAGATGTCACTTAAGATTGCAGTAGTTGAGATTTTCTAGAAATTGACTATAGGGTGATAGGAAAGGAAGTCTTAGACATAAAACTTGAAAACCATCAATATTTCAAGATTTGTTACAAAAAATTAATCTGCAAAAGATATAGAAAGTTGACATGATTATTCATGTCCAATGGCCAGATATGGAAGGAGCAAAGAAGGTTCACTGTGACTACATTAAGGAACTTTGGTTTAGGAAAGAAAAGCTTAGAGCAGCACATTCAGGAGTTGCTCAGCACCTTGTTGAAGCCATAGAAGAAGAGAATGGTGAGCATTTTCACAGGAGGTTATGGCCCATTCATTCACTGAAAAGATACTTTAAAAATCCCTCAGTCCTTAACCAGAGTATACAGGGAGCTCAAAAAACTAAACTCTCTCCACATCAATGAGCCAATAAAGAGATGGATAACTGAACTAAACAACTTTTTCAAAAGAAGAAATTCAAACGGTCAAAAAAACACATGAAAAAATGCTCACCATCTCCAGCCATAAAGGAAATGCAAATCAAAACCACACTAAGATTCCACCTCACCCCTGTTAGAATAGCTATTATCAAAAACACCACCACCAACAGGTGTTGGCGAGGATGTGAGGGAAAAGGAACCCTCATACACTGCTGGTGGGAATGCAAGCAAGTGCAATCACTCTGGAAAACAATATGGAGGTTTCTTAAAAAACTAAACATAGATGTGCCATATGATCCAGTAATCCCACTCCTGGGGATATACCCAAAGGAATGCAACTCAGGTTACTCCAGAGGCACCTGCACACCCATGTTTATTGCAGCGCTAGTTACAATAGCCAAGCTATGGAAACAGCCAAGATGCCCCACTACTGATGAATGGATTAAGAAAATGTGGTGTTTATACACAATGGAATTTTACTCAACCATGAAGAAGAATGAAATCTTATCATTCTCAAGTAAATGGATGGAACTGGATAACACGATTCTGAGCGAGGTTAGCCAGGCTCAGAAGACCAAAAATTATATCTTCTCCCTCATATGTGGACATTAGAACTAAGGGAAATACAGCAATGTAGTTGGACTTGGGTCACATGATGTGGGGTGAGCACTCACCAGAAGTATGGGGATAGGTAAGAAACCCAAAATATGATAGTATTTGATGTCCCTACTATAGAGGGACTAATACAGGAACCTTAAAGTGACAGAGCTCAACATGAGTAGGGGATCAGGAACTAGTGAAAAGATCAGTTAGAGATGAATCAACTTGGGATGTAACACATTGGTACATGGAAACAATGCTAGGAATCTCTATGTATAGCTATCCTTATTTCAATTAGCAAAAATGCTATGTCTTTCTTATTATTGCTTATGTCTTCTCTTCAACAAAATTGGAGAAAAGGACAGAACAGGTTCTGCTTGGAAGCAAGGTGGGTGGAGGGGCAAGGGGGGAGAAATGACCCAAACAATGTATGCATGTATAAATAAATGAATAAATTTTTTAAAATCCCTCAGTCCTTGTCCTGTGCCCAGCATTATGCTACACACTGAGGATAGAACAAGATACGTCTAATCATGATCCTACCCTAGGGATGCTAGAATTGAACATATAAGATGCTGGTACTTAATTTACCCTAGTTATCAATTTGACTCACCTACTATTGACTGAGCCCTTGGCTATTTGTTAGACACTGTTAGGGCTCTGTGGCCAGAGCCTGTTATATGGTTATCTTCCAGTTATATCTTGTATTATATAAAGTAAACTTTTTATAGAAAACAGAAAAAAAACTCTTCCTTCCTCCACAACCAGAACTGCCTTTGACCCTCTCTTCAAGCTCAGCAATGCTGTTTTCAGTATCATTTGCTCCATCACTTTTGGGGAGTGCTTTGAGTATCAGGATGGTCAGTTTCAGGAACTTCTGAACTTACTGAATGAGGTCACATCGTTGGAGACATCATTGATGTGCCAGGTAAGCAGTTTGTTTTCCCATTTTGGAAAAGGACGTTGGGGCCTATCCAGACACAGGTTCTTTCTGTTCATCTTTGATTTTTAAAAATTTATTTGGAAAATTCATTGTAAAGGGAGGAATCATTGTGACAATTCCAAATAGGCTTATTTTTGACATTGGTTACATCACCTGCATTGTCTTTCCCTCCAACCCCCTTCCCAGCCCACTGAAAGCAATTGCAAGAGGTTACATTGTTCTATTTTGTGTAAGTTTATGAAGTGCATCAACTGTATTCCCTCACCTTAACATCCTTGATTCACCCTCCCCCTCCTACCAGTACCCTCTACACACTGTACCTATTTTACATTACTGTCTTTCCTTATTAATTTCTAAATCGATGTTTAAAGGGGTTTCTTGATGTATCCCCGCTGTGAGTATACTTTACTTCTGTCCATTCATCCCTGTTCATTCCTCTATCTTACCCCTTCCTTCTCGCCTCCCATTTTCAGCAGCTTTCAATACATATCCTTATATCCTCTACCTTCACAGATGTTTTGTATTATGATATTGGTTTTTTTCTCCTTTTATCATTTTACATTTACTTACATGTGTATACATTGTTTGTGCCACCTCCCCCACACACCTACACACACTCCCAACCACCCCCCCACCCCGCTCCACTGCTTCCAGTCAGAACTTGTTCCACCCTTTTCTCTGATTTTGTTGAAGAGAAAACTTAAGAGATAATAAGAAAGACATAGCATTTTTGCTAGTTTTGGATAAAGATAACTAAACAGAGAGATTCCTAGTGTTGCTTCCATGCACTTGTATATTGTGACCCACATTGGCTCATCTCTACCAGACCTCTTTGCTACTTCTTGGTCCCCTCCCTAGTGGCCTCTGCTAATTTAAGATTACTTTATTCGCTCCTCAATAGGGAGCACATCAACCACATTCAAGTTTTAAGTTTCCTTCCTTTTCCCTATTTCTCCCGTGTGCATTCTCCCTTTAGTGTGTGGCCCATGTACAATAATATTAGTGCATTTGTTTTAGGTCTCTAATCCACATATGAGGGAGAACATGCGATTTTTGGCCTTCTTAGCCTGGCTAACTTTGCTTAAGATGATATTATTGATGCTCTATCATTCCCTTCTCCTTTCCCTCCTTCCCCAAATTCCATAGAGTAGTTCCACTATTACAATCATGTTCCACATATACATATGTATATGATCATGTTTGTTTTTTGTATATATGTGTATTTTTTGGATCTATCTTCCACATTTGAGAGAAAACATATGGCCTTTATCTTTCTGAACCTGACTTATTTCACTTAACATGATGTCCTCCAATTGCATCCATTTACCTTCAAATCACATGGTGTCATTCGTCCTTATTGCTTAGTAAGATGTCATAGTGTGTGTGTGTGTATGTGTGTGTGTGTGTATGTGTATATATATATATGTGTGTATGTGTATATATATATATACATATATATATATGTATATATATATACACACATAAACCACATTTTCTTTATCCATTCATCAGTTGTAGGGCATCTAGATTGTTTCCATAGCTTGGTTATTGAGAACAGTGCTGCAATAAATATTGGAATGCAAATGTCTCTATTATATCCTGAATTACATTCCTCTGGATAGATGGCCAGGAGCAGCATCACTTGATCAAATGGCAGTTCTTACCTTTAGCTTTTTGAGGGATCTTCATACTGCTTTCCATAATAATTGCATTAATTTGCATTCCCACCAACAGTATACAAGGGTTCCTGTTTCACTGGGTCCTCGCCAGCATTTGTTTTTGTTTTGCTTTGAACAGTTATTCTAACAGGGTCAGATGAAATCTTAGTGTAGTTTTGATTTGCATTTCTTTTATAGCCAGGGAAGTTGAACACTTCTTCATATATTTATTGGTCATCTTCCTTTGAAAATTCCTTATTCAATTTATGCACCCATTTCTTCATTGGGATGTTGATTCTTTGGAGGTTGAATTTTATAAGTTCTCTGTAGATTCTATATATTAATTCCTTATCCAATGAATAGCTGGCAAAGATTGTATTCCATTCTGTGGGCAGTCTCTTAAGTCTAGTGACTGTTTCTTTTACTATGCAGCAGCTTTTAAGTTTGATGCTGTCCCATTTGTTTATTCTTTCTCTTAGATGCTAATCCATTCCAGATTTCAAACTATATATTACAGAGCTATAACAATAAAAATAGCATGGTACTGGAACAAAAACAGACATAAAGACCAATGAATTAGAATAGAAGACCCAGACATAAAAACACACTGTTACAGACAGCTGATCTTCCACAAGGGAGCCAAAGCTCATGATGGAGAAAAGAGAGCCTCTTCAACAAGTGTTGCTGGGAAAACAAATTTCTCCATATAGAAGACTGAAACTAGATCCCTGTCTCTCACCCTCAAACTCAAAGTGGATCAAAGACCTCAAAATAAGTCTGAAACTTTGAAACTACTACAGGAAGTAGTAGGAAATACACTGGAAAATATAGGCATTGAGAACAACTTCCTAAATAGAACAACAATGCCTTTGATTTTTTGAGGCAAAAATAAATCATCTTAAATTAAATTTGGCAGAAACTTATTTGAAATCTGTTGACTTTGATTTTTAGTAATTAAATATTGCTATATACCTAAAACATTCCTAGCATTCATGTGAAGTGCAAGATTTTACATGATATACAAATCTGCCTCCAGACACTTCCTTTATTTTATTTTTATTATCATATTATTATCATATCACATTATCAAGGCTTACCTGACTCTGGTATTAACCATTAGCAACTGTAAGATGTGTTAGATTTGAGGTCAGTGGGATAAGGGAATAAGCAGGTTATATTAAAGCCAATCACAGACAAAGAGGGAGCTTAATTTGGACGAAGATGATGGAGTAAAACTGTATTTCAATTTACTGATATCATGTCCAAAAATGGAAGCCATAGTAGTAAATATATCAGCCAAATTTATAACATCTTATTTTGCTCAAATCAATTTTTTTAAAATTATACTTATTTTTTCCTGTTGCACATTGAAACTACTCTTTCACCATCCTGTGTTCACACTGATGCCTGAAGAATAGCTAGAAGTATAATTGATGGTCCTCCATACATACTTTTTCCTTTGCCATGGCTATATGAAAGACTTCACTGTTTTCTGTGATTATAATCCTTCCTATCATGTGTCTAGATTTCTGGAAGTTTTATGGACCCCCATCACACAAAGTCAGTATTGGCTAGCATATTTCCTGACAAATGAAAAGGGCAGAAGGAATGAGGACTTGTTGTTTTTCTTATCAAAGTTATTTTGTACTCCTGGTTTTTTACTCCTAGTCATGGTATCCCATAGTTCAGTGGTTCCATTTATTTTCTTCCTATCAAGACAGAGCCTAGGGAATCAGGAGAGTCCAGTGGGTGCCAAGCTGACTTCTGCATATGTTTTAAGGAAATAAAATTCCTTAGAGGGAACAAAGGAGTCATAGAGTAGGAGAAATAAACATTTCTTAGAGTCCCAGAGTATACCAGGCACATGGATGGACAACTGCAATACTTACCTCCATTAATTTTCACAACAATTCTGTGAAAATGAAATGAAGCAACATGATATGTGTAAGCAAGTACCAGCCAGTCAACCACCTCTGTGTATCTCATAGCACCGAGTCCCCATAATCATTTTGGTACCCCACTGGCAGTCAATTTAACCAAATATCAACAGAGCACATCATCAACATCATTATTACCAGTTTTGGCAGAACTAGGGTTTTGAACTCAGAGCCTTACACTTACTAGGCAACCACTCTACCCCTTGGCCATGCAACCAGAACTTTTTCTTTAGTTACTTTTGAGATAAGGTTTTGCACTTTTTCGTGGGCTGGCCTAGGGCTATAATCCTACCTAAATCTACTTTGTAATTGAACTTCCAGGTGTGTACCACCATGTCCAGATTGCTCCTTGAGATAAGGTCTTCTTAATTTTTTGCTGGGCTGGCCTCAAAACATGATGTTCCTATTTCCACCCCCAGAATAGCTGGATAACAGACATGAGCTACCATGCCTGACTCATTAATATGATTATTACTATCATAATTATGATCATTATTATTATTACCACTACAAAGCGGCAGAACTAGTAATCATACTTGTGTCAGTCTCATTTTAAATCTAGGTGATTTTCCATTGTGTTATGCTATTCATTATCCACTATATATTAGTAAACATTCATTCAACAACTACTTTATTCAGTAACAAATATAGTCTTACCAATAAGGAAATTGTATCATAGTGAGGGGCACCAACCCCCACACATATTAGTGATAATTTTTGAGGGAAAAAAGGATGCCAAGGGAATATATGAGGGTGAAAGAACTACTGTTAAAGAATTACCAGGTAGAACAGCTCTGAGGAGGTAACATTTGAGCAGCCCCATCATGAAGTGAGAGGTGTGGGTTGTGTTGATATCAAAGAAAGAGGTTTTTAGGCACAGTGGATAGCCACAGCAAAGGCCTAAAACAGAAATGTGCTCAATGTGATCACAGATGCCACTGTGGCATGACTGTACAGAGTAACAGAGACAGAAAGGAGGTGACGGATCTGCAGAGATGGGCTCTGTAGGGCTTATAGGCAAGAGAGTGACTTCAGACTTAAGTGCAAAGTAAAACCACTGAGGATTGAGAGTTAAGGAGTGAAAACATATGGTTGCACTGTTAAATGATCTCTCAGGCAGCTCTGTTGAAAATAGGCTGGGTTTGAAGTCAAGAATTTCTGGGGATTGGTACCAGTGGGATAGGGGAGGGCATAAGAGAAGGGGGAAGAAAGGTGAATATAGTGGAAGTATTATGTACTCATATATGAAAATACAACAATGAGACCTGTTAAAACTGTTCTAAGAAGGATGGATAAAGGAGAAAGATGGAGGGGGGGAGTCTAGCTAAGATATATTGTAAGCACTTTTTCAAATGTCACGATGTACACACGGCACAACTATTATATGCTAATAAAAAAGTGCAATCAGGAAAATCATGAGAGCATCCAGGTTAGTGATGAAGGTAGCAAGGACATGGTGTGGTCTCATGCTCAATATATTTTGGACTGGTACTTCAAATGTTTGCCAGAGGGGTGAAAGAGAAAAGAGGAGTCAGGGATGAGTCCATAGTTGAAGTGTAGGCAAGTAAACAAGATGGATAAGGATAAGACTGTCTTTAAAGTGCAAAAGTAGTATTATGTTGTCTCTATGGTGATTTTGTTTTTCTCAACTAGCTCTACAATGTCTTTCCATGGATAATACAATTCTTTCCTGGAACCCACCATTCTCTGCCACTGTTCTTATTCATGTCTCTATATTTGGCATCTGTACTTCTATCTGGAATGTATTTTTCCAACTTCATATGATGAATCTCTCCTGTTTTAGTGGAATCTGCTAAAGTTTCTCCACTCACCCAGGAAATTACTAGCTATGGAATCATTAGCATTTTCTTCCTCAAGAGATGCCCTAATGCAGTTCCATTGCTGGGCATATTGCCCATTATTTATACATCTTCCCCTCGAACTGACATCCCTTCAAGAAAAGTGGTTGTTCCCAACATTTTTTTTCTTCCAGGTTCTTGTACAGATTGAGAAGGTGAGGGATGAGAAATTTCACAGTAATTTTTCAGATTGTCGGTAATAATTTGTTAATGAGGAATAAAATCAATTTAATGGATCAAGATTAACTACTTTTGCCCTAAAATAATAATAGGCTAGAGAAGTTCAGAGTGCTTCCCAAGTATTAAGGATAAATTTGTTCATGATATTTTATTTCTTTCATATATTTAAGCATAAATATTTATTTTATATGATTATATATTTATGTACATGCATCTTCGGTCATGATTTAAAAGGTATTATTTTCAACCTGATATTATACTTTTAAGAGTTTAAAAGCTAACAAGAGCTGAACGTGGTGGTACACACTTGTCATCACAGCATTCTGGAGGTGGACATAGGAAGATTTTGAGTATGAGGCCAATCTGGGCTACATAGCAAATTCCAGGCCAGCCTGAGCTATGAGACTCTGTCTCAAAAACCAAACCAAACAAAAAATAAATGTTAATGAGTTTGTATACAGATTTGGCTCCCAGAATAGGGGATCCAAAATATAAATGGGATTAAAGTGATAGAAGGTTATACCCATGTTCGTATAGCAAGTCACTAGAGTCAAGGTATAGAAACAACCCATGGTTTGTTTAACCATGAATAGATAAACAGAAACTTGGAATATAAATTAAATGGAATACTATCCAGCCCAAAAATGAAGTTCTATCCATGTTATAACATGGATAGAACATGAGGACACCTATTAAGATAAATAAGTCAGTCACAGAGGTACAAATACTGTGATATTCCATTGAAATGAGTTATCTAGAATAGTCAAATTTATGGAAATAGAAGGTAGCATGGTGGTGACTACATGGTGGGAGAGGAGGCAGTGAGGAGTTTAGTGGATAATAGAATGCCACTTTTGCAAGCTTACTGGACCTATTTATCATCACAAAACTTTAGAACTAAAATGGTTTTAAGGAGCAGTGTGTGTTAGCTCCTAACACTCAGAAGGATCTTGAATTTGAGGACAGTCTGGACTACATACCCAGACCCCTCACCTCAAAAACTACCCAAAAACCAAACCAACACAACAACAACAATAAAAGGTTAAGATGAACTTTGGGTGTTGTTATATGCCTATGATTCCAAGACTCAGGAGACTGTTTCAGGAGGGTTGTGAATTTAAGGATAGCCAGGGCTACGTAAAGAGAACCTGCCTAAAAAAACAAACAAAAAAATTTTAAAGGAAAAATTTACATGATATCTGCTTTATCCCAATTAGATAATGTTTTTGTATGGATGCTAGAGCAAATCATAGACATTTATTTCTTTCTCTGGTAAAACCTTCTAAGCTGGACTCTTTGAAGACCTTTGGGTTTCAATCTCCATTTAATTTGTTACTCTGTTGTGTCTAGAATTTGGCCTTCTTGGCAGTCTCCAAGGTGGCCATGAAGACAGCTGCCTTTCCACTTGCAGAAAGGGAAAAAGGAAAAGGAAACAGGCACCCTCCCTTTAATGTTTGTTCCAAGGATGAAACTTCACTTCAATTTACATTCTTTTGACCAGAATTTAGTCACATGTTCACACATTCTGACAAAGGAATTTGGGAAACATAGATTATAGCTGATAAGCAGGTCACCCCTTGGTGTCTGCCACTGCTGAGCCAGAAAAACAGCTGCCACATTTTCTTTCTTTTTCTTTCTTTCTTTCTTTCTCTTTCTTTCTTTCTTTCTTTCTTTCTTTTTCTTTCTCTTTCTTTCTTTCTTTCTTTCTTTCTCTCTTTCTCTCTCTCTCCTTCCCTCCCTCTCTCCCTCCCTACCTCACTCTCTCCCTCCCTGCCTTTGTTCCTTCCTTTCCTTTTGTTTGTTTTTTTCTTTCTCTCTTTCTTTGGTATGAACTCAGGACCTTGCACATGCTAGGCAGGCTCTCTACCATTTGAATTGTACCCTAAACCCCACATTTACTATTTTCTTATCCTTTGAGCATCTGTGGGTAAAAGCTGAGGTCTGAATTCCCCAAGTGCTGCTGCATTATTCTAGCAATGAACCATCCCATTTCCCAAGACTCTGTCTACCATAGATTTTTAACTTCAACTCTAACAACCATCCTGGACTCTGAGAAATCTAGTAGACTACATGTAACAGAGGCTAGAACCATGGTTTTGACATCAGCAAGACCTAATTCTAAATATGGTTCTACTTCCCCTGTGTGACTCTGAGCACATTATTTTACCTCTCACAATGTCAATGTCTTCGTCTATAAAATGCATTTAAACTCAGATTACAAGATCCATGCAGGGCTGAAATTTAGTTATATATGCAAAGCTTTATATTCACAGTAGCAGTTGCTATTATTTATCAATCCAATGTAGTGTGATCCTAGACAGTGGAGGGAGTGGTCTTGGTGGGTCAAATGACTTCCCAGAAGTGATAGGAAGCCACTCAGAGTGTGTCACAGCACACTCTGCTTACAGTGTGTGGATTTGAGAATGTAAGGTATAGCTTGAGGTTATTATAGGAGAGTGGGAGAGTCCTAGGTGGGTGGGAAGCAGGAATCAAGGTAATGGAAACAAGACAGCTGTAAAGAAGAAGGATCAGCCTTGCTGATGAGTTGAATGAGGTACTAGGAAGCAAAGGCTCACTCTTATGACTCTGGGCATCTTGACATGTACCTGTATGGACAGGGGTTCCTTTCTCTGGATATCTGAATCTATTACTAATCCTGAAGATGTACTTGGTACAGGATCCTTGACACTGGAAGAAAGGGGAAGCAGAAATTCTTTGATCCACACTTCATGAGCATCAGAGCTAATTTAATCCATATGGACTGACCACCTTCACATTCTTCCCTGACGGGTGCTCACATTTCCCCTCCCAGACCTATACTGACCTGCCCCTGTAGACAATATCCATGATGCAGTGAAGAATAGTCTAACTTTCGTGGTAAAATCCCAGAAGGCACTTCCAATCATGTTTCTAAGTTGTTCTGCATAAAGAAGGGTCCTGGGGTTGGGCTCAGCAAATGATGGGGAAGGTATCAGGAAATGAGCAGTTTCTGGCATGGGAGTTTAAGGACCACCA
Source organism: Castor canadensis (assembly GCF_047511655.1). Lineage (NCBI taxonomy): Eukaryota > Metazoa > Chordata > Mammalia > Rodentia > Castoridae > Castor > Castor canadensis. The sequence continues at coordinate 114,549,915 of NC_133392.1, forward strand.
TCCTCATCATGGGTAAAATCCAGTGATCAAGTTTTGACTCTGCTGCTTTCTTTAGGAGATTATGATATTCACCAATTTGACTCACAAAGTCCCCAAAGAGTAGGCCGCTCCAGATACTTTAAGCCCAGAGCATTTTCTGGAGAAAGGACAGTTTAAGAAGACGAAATCCTTTCTGCCTTTTGGATTGGGTAATCCTCTGCTTTTGTTGGATGTCTCCAGATGGTGCACTGTCCAGTGCGCCTCCATCTTGTTTTGGTCACAACCCAGCACTCCCTCAACCAACTTCAGACCAGTCCTACTTCTCAAGCCCTCCTTTGCCTCTATGGGTTAATTTCTTCCTTTTTCTGTTTCCCAGTATTTTGAGGACAGAGACCCCAACCCTGATTCTTGCTTAGAAAGAAGTTTGGACATCTGCTACCTGTGTGGAATTTTAAAAATTCCTATGTTCTTTGTGAGGGCTATCTCCTTACTCAGAGTTAGAGCTGATTTTTAATAAGGAGATGGCAGCATGAAGAGAAAAGGGATATCGGCTTGCTTTTACAGTATTAGACAGGGACTCTAAACACCACTACTTTAACTAGATTGAGTTCTACCTTATGAGCACTTCCTAAAGAGGGTTTTTTCTATTCTAATTTTTATTACTTGTTTTAATGGTTATTCAGTACATGTATGTGATAGGGAACTTGAGGGTATAAAAGTAGATACAATGAAAATGCTTGTGCTTTGTAGCCAAGCAACCAGAAAGGGTATTTTTAACTTATATCATTGTAAAATAAATGAGTAAAGTCTTTGTATATTCTAGGCAATGAGTTAGTTATGTCACACAGATTGTTTTAAATAGTTTCCTAATTCCATTATTCCATGAAGATTTACTGACCATCTCTTATGAGTGCAACATTGAATCTTGAGGTTATGATAGTGAATAAAACATATCTGAAAGAAAGTTGCCCTATTCGAGCATATGTCCCAATGTCACTTTACAAGATTCAAATTATTTTCAACACTTTAGAGATAAGGAAACTAAGGGTAACCAAATGTGGAAGGTAAACTCATAAAACTTATGTGGCAGAGCCAAGACTCCATGTAAAGCTAATTTATCAAAAATAAAGCTAGTGTTTTTCCTAGCACTACTTGTTGACAACAACTGAGTGCTATATAGAAACCAAACAGTGGGCTGCATGACTGTTTGCTTATCTTTACCTTAAAATAAAATATACCTTGCTATTCTGGGGGTACTGTCATTTGCAGCTGAAATTTGAACTCACAGCAATGCAATTCCAAAGCTGATGTTTTCCCACTGTGATGGGCTTCCCTGGGTGTGTCTGGGTTTATTCTGGTTATATCCACTTTGTCTTTTGTCATCTGCTTCTATGTAACCTTTGCTCACATTGCACAACTCATTTCTAATCAGAAAGCAGATATGAGATGTAGGAAGTCCTTCTAGTCTTCCTGTTTATGATAGTTTCAAGTTTTGCATTGCTGCAAAAAGTTTCAGTTATATATTATATATTGCAATCGTATTATTTTATTATATATTGCAATATTTTTATATAATATATCAATTATTATTAATTGATATATATCAATTAATACAACTAAGCTTGCCTCTTGGTTCTCAAATCAAATCCACGAAATGCTAAAACACTAGAAATATGTCCCTCTATGAATGTCACAAAAACAGTTCACCTAACGACTAGTGCAACAGTGATGAGAAGAATCTTAATGGAAATCCACTATTTTAAAAGGAAGAAGGATCCTCTAAGCCTAGTAATGCCTAGATGGATATTGCAAAGGCCTCTGTCCTATAGGTGCTGCATGTCTCCCCCTGTTAAGAAAAAGTTCTCTCATTAGCTGTGGAATAACAAGAGCCAAACACAGTGACTCAATGGTGCTTTCCTATTGATAACTGCATTATGCTCTTTCAAATGTAAATTTCAATTACAAACAAATTCTCTCTCGTAATTATGTAGGTGCCTTAATATTATTATTAATTAGAATGGAAAATGATGGATATACTTATTTTCAATAAGCAAACTCAAAATAAGACAGAGTTGTTTCTATCCAACATCCTATGTCCATAGAATTGATAGAACAGGAACTGAGACTCAAGTTTTTACACTCTGTTCTAATTTTTTCTCATGCACAACCAGATAGTAACTTTCCTGCCCACATAAAAGCAGTTCTTCTTCAAGATTCACTGGATTCATAATATATTCATTACACTGCTGCATTATAAACTATATTACTGTAGTAAAGCACAGCTCTTGAAGACTGATCTAGGATAGCCTCAGCTGGGACACTAGTGTTTTTTCCCACATTATCTCTCATCCACCAGCAAGCTAGACTGGCTTCTTCACATAGTGGCCATAAGATCCCAAGAGGTATAACAGATGCACATAAACCTCTTGAGGTGAAGACTTAGAACTGGCACACCATGGCTTTCCTTGCACTCTGATGGCCAATTCAAGTCATAAGACACACCCAAGCAAGGGGAGGGGAAATTACTGCAAATTTTATTGGAATAGCTTTGAAGTCACATTACAAATGATGTCAAACCAGCAAAAAGGGGAAATCAGAGCTGTTTTGTTGTCATCATCTCTGTTTCAGATGGAGAAAATTAAATTCAGAAAATTAGATAAGCACTTCTGCATGTCTGATTTAATCCTTGTCAAATTAATTGGTTTATTTGGATTAAGTGTATAGCCAAAATAGTATGTAAAGTAGCTTTTACCATAAATATGGATGCATTTTTATCAATGCCTAGAGAGGTTGCTTAACTTGCTCAGTCACGTGGCTATAAACCAAGAGTGACTGAACAGAATCTCTGTCTTCTGTCCCAGTTCTTCACACACGACAAAGTAGGATGTTTTCAGGTAGTGGCAAGTGTGAGCTGTGGAGAAGAGAATCCAACCTCAGGCCACAATGTAAGGAAAGGTCCTAGTTGAGAAAGAACACCCAAGGAGGATATCCAAGCAGTTCCAATACAGAGAGACACCCATGTCACTAAGGTCTCCCAAGATAGAGGAGAACAAAGATACCTAGAATACAGGCCTGACTCTAGGGGTCCCAAGAAATCAAGTCCAGCCATTTGTCTCAGAAATTAAACAAAAAAATAAAATGAGAAAGGCAGGAAATGAATTTAATATTCCATATGTTAATATGGAAAAGCAAGGGAGATCAGATATCTCAATGAGTCTTTGGCCATACTGACATGAGCTCCAAGATTACATAGGGAACAGAAGACGTGTGCATAATCAACTGTCTTGGTCAAAGTCTTACTTGGTTGACATTATTTCAGGTCTGATAAACAAAGGCTTGTTGGAGTGGAGGGATGGGATGAGGCAATCTCCATTTGATGCTGAGGACATTCTTAATGCTGAGGAAGGCAATCAGGGAAAATCTCCATTGGCTGTGCAGGATGTTTGTGCATCAGACCTGTGAAGCTGGAATGGGTCAGTTGGGTTCCATGAGAAGATTGTTCTGTTTAGAGGGGGAAGTCTTGTCACAACTGATCTTTCTACAAGGCTCACTGTTGATGGACATTGTAGAGTAATGACTGAAGACTGCTAGGTGCCACTTCAGGGATCTAGAAGAGGAACCTTGGAACTTGACAACTTGTTGAGAGTACCTTAGTTACTTATATCTTGGTGTCTTCAGCCTTGAAGGGGAAGGATTTCCAGTGTTAGATATATACTGCTTAAATGATTGATGTGCCTACATGTGGAAGTGAGCAGAAATCTAACACAAAATTTAAGGCAAAGGAAACAGATACAAAATGCAGGCGGAAAGCCAAGGTTTATTCTGTTTTAGTTATCCCTGAAACATGTTTAGGCCCAAGTTAAGAGTGAGTGCTTTTGACAAAAATATCATCTAAGTACCAGTTGTGTATATGAACATAGGCAAAAGACGACTTAGTCTTTGGCAACCCTAGTTAACATGTACTTTGATTATATTTTAGAGTTTTTCTTTTAAGGATTGATAAATGTTGCAGAGTGTTGTTGCTGCTGTTGTCCTTTTGATATGTTAAATGAGGTTTGAATCTTTTCAGATTGACATCCACTTTCTCTATCATCCCTCATGTCCTACATCTCTAATTCTATAACCTGCACTTCCACCACAGAACTGCCTCACCCTTGAAGGCATTAGTTGTGATCCTGGACTTCTGCCTTCCATCCTTTGTGAACTCAGGCAAGTGTGAGACTAAAATAAACAGCTGGACATAAAGTTGGGGAATATATTCAGGCTTTGCAGGAATTACTTTGGGTACCAATCCCTTAAGACACAAATGCTAGGTATGTAAGTAACTGTTCTCCTGTTTTGTCTTGCTGGAAAGCAATCTTGCCTGGGAGAGCAATTAGCCTGGTCTGAGCTGCTTATTTTCTTCACTTCCCTTGTGCAAAAATTCACCTCAAATCCCCAAAGAATGAGAAACTGAGCCTGAAAGTCAGAATGAGCATCACCCTTTCTCTTGTCAGTTACTGCATCACTGCTATCCCTAAGGAATGATGTTGTTGGAGAAAGAGATGAAAGGAGAGCAAGAAGCAAGAGCAGAAGCCAACTGTGCCTAATCAGATGTGATGGAAGAAAATGAAGGGACTCCGAGGAAAGATGAGAGGACTTGAACTAAGAAAAAAGTAGCCCATATCCTGGCTCTGCTTGACTCTATATTGGCCTGGAAAAATCATTTATGTACTCAGTGATTTGTCTTTCCATCCACAAGATGAAAAGAGAATGATGATTCCTTGCCTAAAAAAAGTTCTCACAACGATTAAAGGAAATAATGGATTTAGACTGGTCTGTAAACCATAAAACACATCCTAAAATGTAGTGTGGTAATGTATTTCCTTCTTGTCTCCTTTCATACACATGTATTTGCTTCTAGGCTATTGATACATTCAAGTCAGAGTGTTTCAAAAGAATCAATAAGAGTTAGAAATGGACTTTGATGACATCCAAAGAATTTGGACATAAAATCTCTCCCATCTGTTAGTGCTGAGTACACTATATCTTGTTTCTAACTGGGAATAGTCCTCTGGAGAGTGAGCAGGGCAGGGAAGATCCTTATTCAGATGCAGGTATAGAAGTAGTTTCTGTGATGCTTAAGGATGAACCTTCTAGCCTTGGACCCAGGGCCAAATAGGATGTACTATAGTGAACGAAAATGGGGAAATCAGTTTGGGAAGCAAATGTGGAAATATTTTCTGTCTTTAGAGCACCTTGTGGCCGTTAGTTTGCAATCAGGCCTTTATTTTTAGGCCATTTCTCATTGGATATGAGTGTGTCATGTGTGAACTTCTCTCAAAACTAACCTATAAGCTTTTGATGGTTTGTATTATCAACCCAAACTCACTGAGCACTGACAGAGCATTTACTAGAAGGGCATCAGAAATGGCAGACGCCTGCCTAATCCTGTTGCATGTGATCACTCAGGGAATATAATGCCCATAAAATGAAGGGCAGGTAACTTTGTCATCCATGGAGTTTTTATTTCAACTCCAAGACAAACAAACAAAACAACTTGGTAAACTGGACTAAATCATATCAAAAGCTTTTCTTTTCCTAAGGTGATTAAACCCAAGTAATTTAAATAGCTCAGAACAATGCAGACCAAGAGTGCATGAGTTTTTTCTTTCTTCTTGTTTGAGTTCCGAGAAAAATTGATCCAGCTTATACCTTGAGAAAAGGAACAGCAGAAACGTATAGAAGAGGGAGTTTTTGCCTGGTCTAGGCTAAGCTAGCTGAAGAGCTAGTAACTGGAAGAAATGGTTGGACTTTTAATATGGGGTGTTGGTTGAGGTCTCTCTTGTGAGGTAATAGAATATTGGGAGTAAGATGCCAGCTTTGCTTCTTTCCTTTGTGAGGCACTGGAACTCGAATCTCTAGAATAGCAAATTAGAGTTTAGGAATATAACCAGTCAAATCAGGCCTTGTAGTAACCCAACATCAGCTTCTTTCCATTTCGTTTCTTTTCACCCCAATCAGATCACTCAAGTAGAAGCCCCATGAAAAAAACATAATTACATTATATGTCTGTTTCCTCATGTGTAGAATAAGAACTTTGTTGATATCATCTCTGTGTTCGAATCCTGCTGTGCTTTATATTTTCCATGTATCCAGATGAGCTGCCTAACAGTCACTATTTGTGGAATAAATATAAAACCACTGAGGACTCATCTTGTTCTGACAGATTTAGTGGAACTCAGGGTCAAGTAGGTTGTGTGCAAAATGAACCAGAAAACCTGGGAAGTAGTTGACTATGTTCCAGCCATAAAAAATGGCTTCTCTCTTTTCTCAAAGTTTGTTGTAGATACTATAAATGTGAGTCCTCTTCCCATCCAAGCATTAAACAAATATTATGTGAAGGCACTTTTATAACTCTCTTGTTCCTTTTTGATTTTGGAAGCTCCAAGATACTTACCCTCTTCCTTTTTATCTGTCACCTAGTGTGCAAACCATAAGATACAATATGAGTCATTGTGGATGGGGCAGTACTTTTACCAGAGCAACCCAGGACACGAATCTTCTCTCCATCAGTCTCCTACACAGAGTTGTATACAAAAGTCTCATCAATCTGTTGAGTTTTTGCTTTATTTTCCTTTTTGCTACTGTAAATTGAATCAAGTGTCTTGCACATGCTAGGAGAACATGTCCATACATCCTTACATCCATAGCCTTTTATAAACATCTCATTTTGAGACATGGTCTTGCTAATTTGCCAAGGCTGTCCCAGAATTTGCAATCCTCCTGTCCTAGCCTCCCAAGTATCTGGGATCACCAAGCTCTGCTATGCTGTTGTGTTTTTAACAGAAATTAAGGCAGCCTAAGAATGCTTCCCTTCCTTGTATCTGTTCCACTTTCCAGGTGACTTCACAAATCCTCTTTGGGCTGGTGGAGGTATAGCCCCTTCTTAGCAAGTGTGAGGCCCTGAATTGAAACTGCAGTACTGTAAAGTAAAAACATTCTCCACAAAAGATAGAATCTATTTACAGTTGTGTTCACTCTGAACTGAGCAATTGATGTGTTTTTGACTAAAAGAATGTGAGGAAATGGCTTTTCTGAGGTTACAGTCCAAGAGAATTTCTGTGCTTTGGCTCACTCTTTTCTCAAGATTTGCACTTGACCTACCCAAGATCCCTATAGAGGATCTTTTTCAGAAATCAGTTGTTATTGTATGATGCTGTGGTAACACAAAGGGATAATTCTAGTTGTTGCTCACTAGAGGATTAAAAAGGAAAACTGGGAAAGGATATGTCCACTAGGTTTAAAACGGCCATGCACGCGCACAGGCTGTGTATATGCCCAGGAAAAGTCCTGAGGAAGTACTCACCTCTCCCCCATGGTTGACCCTGAGGTTCTATGTAAGCAGGAAATCATGAGTCATGAGAAAGCTGCTGTAGGGTTGAAGGTAAAACTCAAGTACCTGGCTGAGTGACTTATCAGTTCAAGGCAGGTAAGGAAAACTGTCCAAAATCAGTCAAACACTGTGCTAGTAGAACAGAGAATCCAGTGGCTTCACATGAACAAGAATGGAGTGCTACACAAATAGTCCAAGTAAGTTTCTGAACTGGAAGCAATAAAAATACATCAGTAGCAAGAACAGGCTCTAGAGAGTGTGTGTGGTGTGTATGATTTCAACATAACATTTAAAATATCAAGTTACCAACAAAAATTATTAGCCATGCAATGAAACAGGAAAAGGTCACCCATACATTAGACTAAGAGAAAGCAGTTGCTATAACCTGTCCCAGCAGAAGCCCAGGCATCGGATTTACGGGACAGAACCTAAAATAAGTATGTTCAAAGAACCTAAAGAAACCATGTCTGAAGAATTGAAGGTAGGGATAAGAATGATTTCTCACTGAATGGAAAGCCATAACAAGGTGATAGAAACTATTTTGAAAAGAAAACAATTAGAAATTCTAGAGTTGAAAAATATAATAACTGAAATTTCAAATTTACTAGAGGGGCCTAGCAGTATATTTGAGCTGGCAGATGGAGACTCAGTAAATTTGAAGTGAAGTCAGTAAAATTATCAATTCTACCAAATAAATGAAAAGAGAATGAAGAAACCATTGCTGAGCTTTAGAATTATGACTCAAACTCTGGCTGCTTTTTATCAAGATTTGGTGTATTTGTTAGGTGTACCTAAAATGGAAGATTCTTCAAGAACTCCAGTCCTTTAGGGGTAAAATATTATGTATCAGGTAAATATAAGCAGTGACCACAGGAGGAAGAGATCACAAGGTCTCTGTGGGAAAACACTGTAATTAAACTTTCCAATTCACAGGTGACCACAGCAAAAGGACCAGGACCAAGACATTCCTGTAACAAAAATTAACTAATCATCTATTTTATTGGCTACACTCTGGGCTAGGAGCTTTGACGTAATGCCTTGGAATCTTTAAAACACTTCCAATTAGAGGAACTTGGTTAGATTGTTTCAGACCCATGGATTCACTTATCCACCATGTACTTCATATTTAACCTTTGTTTTCTCAACTCAAGATGGTGCTAACAAGATCACCTCCTGCAAAACTGTGAAAGCGAAGTTACTCACGTAAAGAGCTGAGTGTGCTGCAGGGCATACAGTAAAAGTTCCAGAAAAGCTCCAGTCGTGAAGCAGGAAGGCTGCAGTCTGCAGGTGAGAGGGGACCGGAAATCAGGAACTCAAATGTCTGAGGCACTTTCTGAGATGCTTGAGCATCTAAACCCAAGGTCCCAACTCTGTGGGAGAAACAAGGACTTTTAAACTGATAGCCTCTTTTAGCCTGACCTTTTCCCTGCAAATCCAGCTTTGGGCATCTTTTCTGTAGCAGCCGGTGACCAAAAGCTACAGAGCTACACTAGGAAGGAGACTCCTGGGAGAAGAGGCAGGCAGAGGGTCAAAGAGTGGCCCAGGAGTGGATGGAAGAAGCACTGTGACAGCTTGGGGAAATATGCCCAGGAGGGGTTGCGGAGAGGCGGGGAGGGCTGTGGGGAAGGGGCTCTGTGAAGAGTGGTGACAGCGAGAAGCTTCTGGGAGGGGCCTTGCAGAGAGGTCCCCGCCTAGGGGCCAGGAGTTGCAGCAAACAGGATGACAGACTACCATGGCAGGGCGGAGAAGGCCGGGGTGGGGCGGGGCCAGAGGAGGAGCGCTGAGAGGCAGTGACGGACGCGGCGAGGAGGCGGGGCCTGGGGGAGGGAAAGGGGCGTGGCGAGGGCGTGGTGTGGTTGGCTTCGGGACCAGGGAGGGGCGGGGCGGAGGGGCGAGGCGTGGACTTGGAGAGGGCGGGGCGGAGGGAGGAGCAAAGCTAAGCGCACTAGGTGCTGACCCACAGGGATGGTCCCCTGTTCAGACCACAGAAGAGCCAGCGGTCTTCAGAGCCATGTTGGCGGCGGTGGGCTCCCTGGTGGCCGCCTTCTGGGCGACGCTCCATCTCCGGACGCTCCTGCTGGCTGCTGTCGTCTTTCTGTTCGTTGTTGACTTCCTCAAAAGCCGGCGCCCCAGAAAGTACCCGCCAGGGCCCTGCCGCCTGCCATTCATTGGCAACTTGGTTCAAGTGGACTTTGGGCAGACGCACCTACAGCTTCAGAAGGTAGGAGAAAGCAAAGGTGTCTGCAGTGTTAACCTGGGCAGGAGGATGGGTGGCTCTAAGGCTGATACTGGCAACTGCCAAACCCACTCTGAATTGTTTTGAAACTTACCTGTCAACTGGCACCATTCTACCTGCCCCTTCTAGTCCTGGAAATAAATTCAATGTCTACTATTAGTTTATTGGGTATGTTATGTTCCTTAGCTCACTTAATTGTATGTTATCTTCTTAAGTGTTGTTGACACATTTATCTTAGTTGAAACATCTTATCTTCGTTTTATACTATTATCCTTTAAAATGCTTACTTTCCTTCTGGGCTACTCCATCATCTATGTAAAATGATGGCAATGCCACCTAAATCCTTATAATTTCTCAGCTGGTTAAGGCCGACTCCAGCCACACTGAGCCCCCTAGCCTTCTGACTCCTGCCCCTGCAGTGCACTCACACTAAGTAATGATTTAAAATCTCAGACTTCTTAAATTTTCTCAGTGCACTCACTGTCTACAAGTGGAACTCACATTCCTTGCCTCAGCCGCTGTCCACCTCTATAAACTTCTCCCTCTAGAGCTTCCTAACTCCCAGGACTCTGCTTCTTGGAAGTGCTCTCAAATATCCAAACGTTCTCAAGAATCTTCAGCTGGCTTCCTTGCCACTAAACATTGCCATTAGTGGAGACCACACTGTGTCAGGTGATTGTGAAGATTTAATAGTGAATGATCTACAGGAGCACCACTTAAAGCTGGTACCAACCATAGTAGTTCCCTTCTCTCTGCAAGATTCCTGAGGTGTTTTGAACATCTGTTTGTGCACTTGAGTTCAGGTGGACAACCTTCTATACTCTAGAACAAAAGCACCCACTGGTCATATTAGAAAATTCATCACAGAATTTTTAATCTAAAGCCCTAAACCTGCGTTCTTGATTTAAAAAATGGTATGATCAATTTCCAAATACTTGGGAATTTTCCTGTTATCTTTATGTTAATGATTCCCAGTATTTCCAATGTGAGTTCCTTTTCTTCCTTACTTTCTCCTCCTCTTCCATTTCCTCTTCCTCCTTCTCTCTTTTCTTCTTTTTCTTTTTCCTGAAGTACTGTAGCTTGAACTCAGGGCCTACACCTTGAGACACTCAACCAGCCCTTTTTCTTGAAGGGTTTATTCCAGCAGGGTCTCGTGGAACTGTTGGCCCAGGCTGGTTTCAAACCAGAGTCCTCCTGATCTCTGTCTCCTGAGTAGCTAGGATTACAGGTGTGAGCCACCAGAGCCAGGCTCTTCTCTCTTTTTTGTTTGTTTTCCAGACAAGCTCTTACTATGAAGCCCAGGCTTCCAGCATGATTTCATTATGGCTAGTGAACATACTCAATATGATTTCAATTCTTTTAAATATATCAAGGTCGATTTGATGACACAAGATATAGTATATCTTGATAAATGAACCATGCTCTTTAAAAAATATGTATTCTACTCTCTTCTGGAGGATTTTCTACAGATATCAACTCAATCTCATTGGGTAATAGCATTGTTTATTTCTTCTATATACTTGCTCACTTCTTACCTACTGATTCTGTCAACTACTGACAAATATATGTTCCAACAGCCAACTCCAGTGTGAGTTTGTTCATTCTCTCCATTCAGTTCTAGTAGCTTTTCCTTCACATGTTTGGAAACTCTGTTTTGTACATAATGCATATTTAAGACTGACACTTATTTTTAATGAATTGACCCTTTTACCATGTAATGTCCCTTTTTATAGCTAGTAATTTTCTTTGCCCCAACCTGATGTTATGGGATATAATATAGCCATGCTAGCTCTCTTTTGATTAGTATTTGAGTTATATATTTTAATTCTTTTACTCTATTCAGCTTACATCATCAGATTTAAAATGAATGCTTCTAGAGATCATATACTTGGGTCATTTTTTAAATTACTTCCCTTTCTGTCCTTTGGAAAATGTAGGCAATTTCTACTAAATGTATTTATTGAGTTTATAATTTTATTGTTTTCAGGCTTTTGCTCAGTTTTCATTTCTGTTTCCCTTTACCCATCTTTTGTGGGATACCTTGACATCTTTTAAATAATTCTTATTTTATTTGTCTGTGGTATTTTGGAGTGTATCTCTGTATTGTTATTCAAGTGGTTGGAATAAAGATTACAATATGCTTATGTAGCTTATTGGAATTTGCTAATGCCAACATTTTCCACTTCAAGTGATATATACACAAATTACCAAACATTCAAGGCTCTTTACTCTCCTTCCTAATAATATAATTATCTTAAATGTTGTTTCTGCATACACCAAGAACAACATTAGACAGCACTATAATTTTGCTTTTAAATACAAATGCAATTTTGAAAATTCAGGAGGAGAGAAATAGCCTATTGTATTGATGCATTTATTTACCCTTTTCATTGCTTTTTCTGCTTTCCTGGTATTCCAGGTTTATAATTTCCCTTCTAATCAGAGCCAGACATGTAGAGGAATTCTAGCAAAAACAAACAATTCTCTTAGCTTTCTTTCATCTGAGGATATCTAATTTTACCTTCATTCTGAGCATATATTCACTGATGTAGGATTCCATATTACCAGTTCTTGCACCAAACCATTTTAAATGTGTGCTTCTGGTCTTTGTGGTTTCTGGTGAGAAGTCTGCTGTGATGTGTCTTGTTAGTGCCCAAGGGTAATGAGGTTTTCTCTCTGCCTGCTTTCCACAAATTTTTATTATTTATTTATTAGTTTTCATAGAATTTATTGTAAATAGGTTATGTTGTTTGGATTCTTTAGTCTGAATGCATTTTGGCAGATGGCTGAATTTCAGCTATTCTCTCATCAAGTATTTTTTTCAATCTCACATTCTTTTCCTTTCCTTCTAGATGGTTGGACTCAGGTGGGACAACTGTGAGCTCTCTTGGTGTTGAGTCACCATGACCTGAGTCTCAGGCTTTGTGGTTTTCAATACATTGTCTCTGTGTTGTTCAGATCATGTATTTTCCTCTGTTCTCACTTCACTTTAACAGATACTTCTAACATTACTGTTATGTTTTTGAGCAGCTCTATGGGGTTTTTAAGTTTAGCTTTTGTAGTTGTCTGCCCTAACATTTCCTTTTGGCTCACCTCTGTCTTTTAATTTTTTTCCTCATATTTCCTATTTTATTTGTTTTAAGGGTTTTTGTAATTTTTCATTGGAACATTTTTCAAACAGCTGTTTTAAAATATGTCATGACCTATAATTCCAAATTCTGTGTGATTTAGTCTAATAGAAATTCCCCTGGTGCTTGGTTAATAAGAGACATGAAACTGCAACCCTTAAGGGTAAGATAGCCACATATTTACTTCAGGGGAGATAGAAGCCAGAGATCTGCCTGCATCTGCTGCATGGGGAAGGGCACCTTATTTTTCCCGTAGAACAAGAGTGGAATCAGAATTCTGCCATTAGACTACTTCACGGAATCTCTTTACAGCTGTCTCTTTAAAGAGAAGAAAGTCCCAATTCAACCCACAGATTCAGTGCAAGAGGGACACACAAGAAAGGTGAAAGACAAGATTGCATCCATGACAATTGCTGCAATGCCTTTTAGAGCCACAGCTTTTTCATGTTGTTCATGTACAGAACATAGAAGTTAGGAAAGCTAAAATTTTTTTGTTTTGTTTTGTTTTCCTTTGAGCTGTAGTTTTCCTGGCTTTTGTCTAAAGAAAGTAACCTTTTGTTGATGTTAAATATCTGTTAAGTGTGATCATTGTTTAGTAGTATTAAGAGAGAAAACTTTGATCTTGTCTGCATTAAGATGTTTGATCAGTGTTTTTGTTTTGCTACTAAGGTAGATGTGACCACAGAATTTCAATGATTTGCCTAATGTCACAAAAGTGTCTAGTGATTAAACTGAGGCTAAGATCTTAAGCCTACCCAGTGAATTTTCACCACATTGTCTATTTCTATTTTATAAAGCTTCTCATTTTTATAATTTTGGGTATAAAACCAGTTAATTGTTTTAATTGTTACAATTCAATTTAAGTTCTTGCATTTGGGAAACATCTGGATTTTTATGTTCATTTTCACTTAATCTTTATGATAGGTAAACATGTTAGTTTCCATTTTGTGACATTTCTATTTTACCAGTGAGGACACTGGGTGAGAACAAACAGTAATGTGATTTTCCCAGGTCATTCCGCTTAAGCAAGGGCTTAAATCCAAGATTATTTGAATTGTACATTTATTCCTTGGGTATGCCAACTGGCCTTTCATAAGGAAGTATAGGATAATTCACTCTTCATGACATAGTTAGAAGATGTATATTCATAGACTTATTTATTCAAGATAACTATTAGGTGTTCACCATTCCAACAACAATACAAGACGGTGTATGATGAAATGTTTAGTATATATCTGGTATCCAAGTGGTACATAAGGAGATGGGATTATTGTGGATGTAAATACTGGGGAATGTTGGAATAGAATGGGCTGAACTCTAAAGGGATGTTTGCAAGATGCTAAAGTGGAGGGAAACTTTTAAATGGAGGAAAACTACATGCTCTTACACAGGGAAAGGACAGTGAAGATACTGGCATGTTTATGTGGCATGTGGGGAACTTTAGCTCCCCTCTCATTTTCTAAGCTTCCTCTTCCATAGCTATAAATCTTATTATAAGAGAATTTATTTAAAGAGAGAAACTCTTACTGGACTAAAGTGAGAAAATGGCACATAAGTGAGATATTGGTTGGCATGCACATCAAGCAGCCTGTAACAAAGGGACCCCAAATTTAAATGGTATAAACAAGATCAAAATTTACTTCCCTGTCACAAAGAGTTCAATTCTGGCAGCAGTCTAGGATAAGGTGGCCACTTTGGACCACAAACTCATTGCCAAACTCTTTCTTTTTTGTTACTTTGATCTTCTATCTTGTATGAATTCTGGCTCATGGGAAGTGGGAAAGGGGAGGCAGTGAGCAAGCAGAAGCAGCTTTCATTAAGGATGTGATCCAGAAGTTGTACACTCCGACCTCCAAATGATCACACCTATGAGACTGGGAACTGGGATTATTGATTAGGAAGTCACGTGGCCAACTAACACTTACGTGGGTCCATTACCCAAAATAGAAGGAAATCATATTCATTCTTTCACTGAACGATGAGACCTGCAGAGTGTGTTGGAAAGAGCCCAAACTTTATGCCCACTATCTGTGTGCTAAATCTCTATGACTTTTTTCTAAAAACAGAATAATCCATAGGATTATTATGAATACAAAATGAATATCAAGTAATTGCCAGGATGCCTAACTCATAGTTGATTGTTTTTACTCGGCCCCTTTTTAAAAAGCTTGTTCCACAAATTCCAGAAAAGCCAGTTGCTTGCACATCAGGCAGGATTTATCTGACCTGGTTGTAGATAATCTGCATCAGCCCACTCTTTACTCTGTTCTTCTATTCCTTTGCGTCTTCTATTACAAGAACCCCATTGCAAAAATACACTCCTTTAGTATCAATAATAAAGATAATTTGGTGATTGGTTCTGTTATTATGGCTATTTATGACCTCAAACCTAAAGATGCAATAGTCCCCATTTCATACATTTAGAAATTAAGATACAATGATCAATCAGAAAGTAGGAAGCAAAATCAGGATTCAAACAGGGGCCTTGCCAGGCCCCTGGTCCTATTACATGCTCCCTATCCTTCACTCACTAAATAATTTATAAGATCTGATTTTTTCATCTGTTTGTTCCATTAAATTATAAATTTCTTGAGGCTAAGGACCTATTGAACTGGACCGCAACTATCAAAAACCTTAACTCCATCCAGTTTGAGTAACTCTTTTGTTACCAAACACCCCATTTTTCAACCTTTCTGTCTTTATATGATGATCCCACAATCTAAACTGTACTTGCCGTCATGCTACATGTCCTTTTGCTGGCACCCTGATCTTCATTTAAGATCTGGCTCAAACTCCATTTCTCCTTATATGTGTCCTCCCTTTTCTTCAGTGGAACTTTGTTTCTTCTTCTAATTGTTTCACCTCCCTTTCTACCAGCACTATATCATATGTCATTACCCATTTCTCTGCATAAATGTGTTCACATGTATGAGATTTACGGGAGAAGAGATCCATGACATCCACTTGATTTTCAAAGGATTCCATAACTCATAAAATGATAAGAGCCACTGTTATGAAGCTTTATTCTTATTTCCTTTCTATTGGATAAAATGCTCTTAGGTATAAATACCTGCACAATGAGACATTTTTTAATAAATTTAGCAAGAAAGGCAAACCATTGTGCCTTGCTGTCATCAACACACACACTCATGCATACACGCATACACATACAAACACATACTCATCAGTAAATTCATAGGACTTTGTCATATATCATTCAAGATTTGAACGTAATGAAAATAAAATTATATTTGTAACCTTTCATTACAATTTTATGTATCAGCATCTAGTGTCTACATATTAACAAGAACAAAGAGCACCCCATACAAAAATTTTAAAAGATATAAACAGGTAATTTTTTAAATGCAACAAAATTTTTGAAGGAAATATATTAAGCCTAAGATAAATATAGAAAAAGTATGCATTTCTTGTGTCCATTAGGCAGTGCACACACACACACACACACACACACACACACACACACACACACACACATTGTTCTGGTTACAGAGAATTCTGAGTAATAGATCACTCAACCACTGCTCCTGGAAGGCTTACTTGGTGCAGTCTTTTCCTCTTTTTATGTCTTTGTTGGTTAAGAACTTAGATTATGTGAAATCTCAAGTTTCCCTTGCTTGGTCTTCATGATGTTACATTTGGAGTTTCATTCATACAATTAATTTTCCTATCTCTTACTGCCTTTGTTTGCTTTTCTTGCTCCCATTTCAGTCCTTTCTGTTTTCTTTTTCTGTTATCCTTTATGATTTCAAAACTGTATTGGCTTCTTGAACCATCTTATTTTTACCTCTTTTGTTTCATTACCCATTGTTTTAAGTCTTTAAAATGACTTTTCAATATAGTACATTGAAAAGTGAGCTCTGTGTTATGAAATCTTTTCAGACACCATCTGGGTCATTTAATACCCATGAAGCAAGTGACAATAAAACCTAGCACATTTCAGAATTGTTAAGTAGAGTTGCAGGATATTGTTTTACCTATCCATGTTTGCCTAGTTGACGACACTATAAAAATTTTTGATTCAGTTCTGTTGAAATAGAAATATAAATTAGTAAAAAAGTGGCAAAAATAGAAGACTGAAGTTCATTTAAGTAAACACATTGACATTGGTGTGCTGAATCTGCCCCAAGTACAAGTTAAGACTCTAGTTATATACATTGCTAGTTGGGAGTCATTTAACTTAATCTGAGATTTTCATCTGTTCCCCAACATCTTTATAGAATATTCCAAGTTAGCCGAGAAATCTTTCTTGTAAGGTCTAAAACGTTAGTCTGGGCATTCATGAAGATGAGTTAAAAATTTGCTTCATTACTGTGGATCCATTACTACGATTAGTTAGAAGAAAAGACATGTAGTTCTGGGGTCTTCCCTTTCTAACAAGACAAGATATTCTGTTCTAGAGGTGAATGAAGTTAACAGGGACTCTGCATCAAAAAAAAAAAAAAACCACCACCACCAGCAACAAAGGAAAGATAGAGTTTAGGCTCTGTCTTTAATGTGAGTGGGGAGTAGTGGAGACATACTAAATCCATTTCATCAGCTCTAGTGGGCCCTCATAAGTCTAGGACACTATGAGTGACATTGGTTGTGTGAGTGCATGGGAAAGGAGGTAAAGAGGAGAACCACAGACCCCTGGAGGAATTAAGCCTTTCTGTTGATTCTATGACTACAGCTGGAGATGACCCAGATGAACAGTAGATTGAGATACAGTCTACTCAGAGTTGTCTCTTGAACAGACAGGTTGGAAGGAATTTGATTACAGACCATATGCTGTCATTTGATCCACATCTGTACAAATTTGCACATTTGTGCATTTTCATATACATGCTCTTCTATTATTGTTTCCTCTTCTCTCTCCACTTCTCTCACCCTCCCACTCATTCCAATGTCTGCTCTTTCACTCCCATGGATCTGTGAGGTCACAGAGTCATCTAATATTCTTATCTTGTTTTCCTGTCTTACAAAATGCCAAACAAATTCCTGATCCCAGGCAATAGTTTTGCCACTTGGCTACTTTACTGCCATGGAGTGGTTATGAGATTAATGATATAAAACATGAAAGATGCCTAACAGCAAACCCTGTGAATGTAGCTGTCCATGACCTGGAGTGTTATCTTCCTGCACATCAGTGTGTGCCCTTGTCTTTGTTGTCACCATGGTGTGTGTCAATATACATTTGCACACAGAGTTCATTCATTTGTCAGAGATATACTGACTGACTGTGTGCCTGGAACCAGAAAATAAAATACCTTTCATGTTCTTTCTCTCATTCTTCCTCACAAAATATTTCTGAGGAGAAATAGTTTTCTCTTCCCATAGCTGAGGAGCTGAGGCTTCAAAAGTAAAACAACTTCCCCAAGAGACATGGCTAGTCAACCATAGAAGCATATGCTCATATAATCCCAGAGCTATGGAGATTTACACACACACACACACACACACACACACACACACCACTGTGGCCACTCTTCACTGCACTACTGCACTTTGCATATTAACAGGTGTTCAGGAGGTTGCATCTTCCTCTGGCTAAACAGACATTTTTGTTCCTCAGACTTTTTACATAAAAATGTAAAAAGTCCAGGCTTCTAACATGTACAAGGCCCTGGGTTTGATCTCCATCACTGTAAACTAGCAAACAAGTTCAGGCTTGCTACATCAGACTTGCACAATCACTCCTCAACTTCTTCAGATAGTCCAATTTGTACTGTCTCCAGTATCCCATTGGATGGCTCAGGTTAGAGACCTTGCTTATTTTGTGTACTTATAGCCTTATGCCTCATTCTATGGACATATGGTTGATGTTTATTCCATTCATATAGGTTGAATATATGAATAAATGATTTGTAAGGAAACTTCCAGTAGTGAAGTGAATTGAACTTAATTTTAGTGGAGAAGATGAGATAAAAGTTCAGAAACACTACCATGAGAATAAAGTAAAACCCTCAACAAACACATGAACACAGACTCCCCTAATTATGAGTGCCTTTAGCTATACATATACCTGCTATCCCTGAACGCACAGACGTGGGCACACTCAACTTTGTCTATTTTACTATTTTTCAGTTTGTGAAGAAATATGGGAACATTTTTAGCCTGGAGTTTGCTTACATACATTCAGTACTTATAACAGGACTGCCTTTAATCAAAGAAGTCTTCACTAACACGGAACAAAACTTTCTGGACCGACCTATCTCACATATGAGACAACATACCTTTAATAAGAATGGTAAGTTTTTGCCACTAAAAAGTGTTCTTGAAATTCTTATGGTCTGATAAACTGCTTCTCTGTACCTTTAATTTACCAGTCCTCCCAGAAACCAGCCCTATTATGAAATGCCTTCCACTAAAGGAAATTGGATGCCCAAATTTCCTGATTAAGACCATCCCTCAGAGGATTTAGCAGGGTCAACCCCATAGAGCTTTGGAAGAAGTCGTATGTACTTCATAAATCCACTCTAGATGCTTCCATAAGGAAGTAACCACACTGCCCAGTTGTAGCTAGGAGGACACAATGTGTTCTTCTTTTTCTGGTTACAAATCTCTTCACTTAGGAAAATGGATATGGGTCTGCTTCCTTCTGCTACTGCCTTTTCTTCCCCTCTAGTTCCTTATTCTCTATCACTAATGCCTTCTCACACTGGGTACTCTAGCCTTTCAGTCAACATATAGCAGATTGGTATGAATACTCAAAATTATCATTAAATACATTTACACATTTAAAAGCTGAAATTAGAGCCTGAAGTCTATTGACTTAGATGGACCCCAGTTCCTCTTGGAAATAATTGATCAATTAATTTTATATCCATTCATTGTATTATTTGCTATGTGAAGCAGAGCATTAGGCATGAGTGATATAGCAGACAAAATCCATGATGTTATGGAATACATGCTCTATGCTGGAAAAAAGAACGGATCAGTTACCTATAATAAATAAAACCCTATATTGTTATAAAAATAAGTGTACAAAGTACTTTTCAGAAGCATGTAAAGTTGTTTTAGAATTCAAGAAAGTTATTGAAAGTGAATTACAATTTAAGAAAGTGAAGAAATAATCAATCAAATAGAATAGAATAGAATAGAGTGTCCCTGAAAAGAGGACAATGACTTTGAGTAACTGAAATGGGTCCAGTGTTATAAATACAAAATTTAAAGATGATAATTAAATGCAGATGAAATGATGAACTTAGCCAGGGAAAGCATGTGCAAGTTCTTGCCAAACATATTGGTTTTTACCCTAATGAGAATAGATGCTCATAAATGGTTTTAAGTGAAAAAGGAAATCATATGCTGTATATGCTTAAGATTCATTTTTGAAGCCATGTAGAGAATAGCATAAAAACAAATGAGAAATTTTGCTTTATTGTTGGTTACTGTGGGTGTAGCTCAGACTAGGGAGGTGGCAGAAATGAGAAAAGGTTAGACCAGGATAGATAGCTACATTGAGTAGACAGAGTGATTTACAGCTATGGTCATGACTCCCACAAGGAAACATGATGGAGAGAGGAGCACTGAGATGAGTACAAGGTATTCAGTTGGGTTTGGCCTTTTTTTGGCTTCTATAGATAAAATCATGAAGTCAGCTATGGCTGTGCAGAGGGTTGCCTGCATTTACATTGGCAAAGTCAAGCAACATATACATACATACATAAACACACACATGAGTCTGGAGCACAGAGACAGAACTAGATGGTGACTATCAAGAGATACTATTTAAAATTGGAGGAATTAATGAGTTTTTCCAGAAATGGAGAATGAGAAGAAAGGAGAGGAGGTTTTATAACTGAAGAATTCCACTATTTCAAGATTTAAAAAAAAAAAAAGAACCACCAGAAAAATGAGTGGTTGATACAGAAAATTAGGAAGAAAATATGGAAGTGTGGTACTGGAGTTCCACTGGAAAGGATTGTTTCAAGAAAGAAATAATCTAGCTGCTGAAAGACAACTTGAGGCAAAGTTGAGTGGGTTCCCTGGACTTCACAACAAAGATGGCAATTTCATTGGGATGGTGGAAGCCAAGGCCGATATTAAAAGGTGTTGAGAAGTCTGCAAGTGAAGAAATGAAGCAAGGCATAAACAAAACGGCAGGGGCATGAAACAAGAGCTAGAGCACTTCAATGTGAATCTAAGGTCCTGGGTTGAATTGCTAATAATACAAAAAAGTGAAGAAATGCTTCATTTAAAGCTTAAAAGAAATGACGGTCTGTTGAGAACACCAGGCTGTTCTTCTCTTTTCCTTTGATGCTCTTTCTGTATGGAATATGTACCCTCTTTCCTTCTTGAATCATTCTTCATCTTTTAAGGCTATCCATGGATAAGACCTTCTGTAAAGCCTTTCTTTGCCTTCTAAAGCATACAGATCATGGCTTACTCAAGAGTGCTTTTTGGTATTCAGCTTAACATAAATAGTGCTTTATACTCATGTGACTACTAATCAAATCATAAGCTTTGAAATCAGGACAACTTGCATTCGAACACCTGATTAGTAACTTAGTACTTGTATGTCCTTGCACAGTTTACTTTATTCTTTCCCTGCTTCTCAGTTTTCACATCACTAAAACTGAGTCAGAGTGTGGTACTCAACCTGTAGAGTTTGTGTGAGTACTGAATTACATAATACATTAAAATGCATAGTAAAAGAACCTGATAGTACAAGCTGCTGCAGTGTCAGACAGTATGTTCATTGCTTTAATACTGTTTCTTTGAATAGTTTTCATATACCTTTATGTCTCTTCTTCTTTCCATGTGGTACACATTTCTGTATCATTTGCAAAATATTTATGTAAAGAATCATACCTTAATCTTGACTTTCATTTCCCAGGCTTGCTCATGTCCAATGGTCAGATATGGAAGGAGCAAAGAAAGTTCACCTTGACAACACTAAGGAACTTTGGTTTAGGAAAGAAGAGCTTAGAACAGCGCATTCAGGAGGAGGCTCAGCACCTTGTTGAGGCCATACAAGAAGAGAATGGTGAGCATTTTTGTGGAACTGGTCCAAGATGTTGTGACCCATTCATTCATTAATCAGATGCTTTTAAGTGCCTAATAAGTGAACATCCCTCTGCTAGGCAATGAGTATAGAACAGTGAACATCTAGCCATGACCCTGCTCTAGGAGTGCTAAAATTAAGCACAAAAGGAAAGAAATTAATCACAATACTAATTTAACCCTGCTGATCATTTTGACTTGCCTGACATTGACTTGTGTCCTTTCTGTTTGTTAGAAACTGTTTAGGTTAATGTAGCCAAGTTTATCTACAAGGTGTGTCTTGTGTCATATTGAGTAGACTATCTAAAGAATCTAGAAATAATCCAATGATCTGGAAGGATCCATCTCTCCCTTCTTCCACTTCCAGGTCAGCCTTTTGATCCACACTTCAAGATAAACAATGCAGTTTCCAATATCATTTGTTCTATCACCTTTGGGGAGCTCTTTGAGTATGAGGATGATCAGTTTCAGGAGCTGCTGAGGTTACTGGATGAGATCTTATGTTTGGAAGCATCAGTGATGAGTCAGGTAAGCAGTTTGACTTCCCATATCTTGGATAAGGAGATAAGTTTCTCCCATTTGCTTTTTAAAACTTTTTTTAAACTAAAATATCCTACATTGAGTTTCATACAAAGTTATATGAAATCCTTTAACTGACTCTGTATTTTTCAATAATATGAAACAGTCACTATATAAAAAAGCATTCTGAGCATTCATGCAAAGTTCAAAATTGCCCATGATATAGTGTGCATGTAGGCTTAGCTTTTAAAGAGAACAACCAATATTGCCATTGCCTCTGAGCCTCTTCTTTCTAATTCATCCCAACATATCTGTCCTCCTACTCCCTTAGAGGCATATTCTGAGCCTTTCCTGGAGCTTTATGGACCCCAGCAGAGCAATTGATAAATCCAGTAAGCTTGACTTCTAGCAAATAGAAAAAGGCATAAAGAATAAGAAATAGAGAACTCTAGGGTAAGATGGCAAAAAAAGCAGCTTCCTTCATGTGACTCTGTGAATGAAAAAGTCAGGGTATTGAAGGACAGACTTTATTCCAGGGAGAGAAAGAAGAAGAGCATCAGGAATCACAAAAGAGGCAACAGTACAGCTGAAAATTCAGGAGAAAAACAAAGACAGGAAACCACCTGCAACACCAACTCAGTTCCTAGGTAGGGCTGGGGAGCCAAAGTTACAACCACAAGGTAAACTATGAGGCCCTGATGAAACACTAGCCATCCTAACCATAGGACAAAATACTGTTCTCTGAAGTCTTAACTCCAGTGAAGGGATTTGCTACAACAGTGACTTCTCCAGCATTGAAAAGGAAATCCATTTTCTCACTCCCCACATCTCAGAGAGCTATAGCCGGGTACCATCTTGATAGGTGCCCTGTTGTCTAAAACCAAACTACTCTCAGAACTAACAACAAGGAACAAACACAAGTTAGAGTCTGGGAACACCCCCTCCTTCAGTTTTTTGAGAGGTGGTAATAGGGAGAGAGATTGTGAGAGTCTCAGTCCCATTAAGAGTCTGGGCAGAGAGAAGCTCAGAATATGAAAAGTGCCATATTCTATGGCTCCTCCTCTGTGGCAAGGAGCAAGCCCCATGACCTATGCATCACTACAGAGACTGAGAAATCCAAGCTAAAGCTTGGGTTACTCAGTCTCCCAAGCTGCCTCACTGGTAGCTCAGGTCTAGTGGACTCCACTATATACCAGGGGTTTTATTTGTTTGTTTTGTTTTGTTTTTATTATTGTGCTAGGTGAGAATACATTGTGGCATTTACAAATGTCTTTACAATATATCAAATATATCATACTTGAATTCACCCCCCTCCATCATTCTACCAGGGTGTTTTGCTACT